>NC_064568.1:24810000-25435000 GCF_937001465.1 Orcinus orca | reverse complement strand
CACGGGCCCAGCCGCTTCGCGGCATGTGGGATCTTCCCGTGTCCCCTGCATCGGCAGGCAGACTCTCAACCACTGCGCCACCAGGGAAGCCCGGGGATCGCTTTCTATTAAATCTCTCTCTCTCTCTCTCTCTCTCTCTCTCTCTCTCTCTCTCTCTCTCTCCCACTCACACATCCACACACAGAGTGTTCAGGGTTTCTCACGTGCCTGGGGTGGGATGTAGGTGCATCTAAGGGGACACCTTTTAATTTTTTTTTAAATAAATTTATTTATTTTTGGCCGCGTTGGGTCTTCGTTGCTGTGCGTGGGCTTTCTCTAGTTGCTGGAGTTGGGGCTACTCTTCAATGCGGTGCGTGGGCCTCTCACTATCGTGGCTTCTCTTGTTGTGGAGCCCGGGCTCTAGGCACACGGGCTTCAGTAGTTGTGGCTCGCGGGCTCTAGAGCGCAGGCTCAGTAGTTGTGGCTCATGGCCTCTAGAGCGCAGGCTCAGTAGTTGTGGAGCACGGGCTTAGTTGCTCCACGGCATGTGGGATCTTCCCGGACCAGGGCTTGAACCTGTGTCCCCTGCACTGGCAGGCAGATTCTTAACCACTGCGCCACCAGGGAAGTCCCAACACCTTTTAATTTACCCAAGGTGCGCTAGAAGGACCAGCATGTACTGAGGAAGGTGAGTGGACATCCTTCCCCCTTGACTACCTGTTTCTGCTTCTTCCCCAGCCTCTCTGCCCCGCACTGCTCACCTCTCAAGGCTGCCCTTTTCCTTCCAGCTCTCAAGTCATTGTTGTATCATTTTCCTGCAGCGCCTTCTGTCACATGAATAGGAACCATAGAAAGGAGAGCGAAGGGAGCTTCGTGGTACCCATTTCCCCTGCTGCTGTAGTCTGTGCTTGAGAAGCATCCTGCAAATGAGGATACTGGTTGGACACAAGAAGCTGGTATTTCTCCTCAATCCTAACTCAGAAATAAATTCTGACTCCAGCCCCTACCCTCCTATTTAATGGCTTCTTTGTCTCACCAAGACACAGGATTACTCAGTGGTTCTCAACCTTTGTAGGCTTATACTTTCTGACAGTAGACTCTTGGAGGGCTCACTTGAAGGAATTAAAACACTCAAGACAAGACTAAATGGGTCAGCCATCAGGACAAAGCAATTGCTCCAGTAAGGTAAGGACCGCAGCTGTCTTTTACTTCCTCTTTATCACTCACCAGCTTGGATGGGACAGTGTGTCTCAGACTTGGCTGAACGCTAGGAATGACCTTGGGGACGCTTAAGAATCCCAACACCCAGGTCACACCCCAGGCCAATTAAATCAGAATCTCCAGGGGTATGGCCCAGGCATCAGCATTTTACGAGCTCCCCCTGTGATTCCAACACGCAGTCACGAAGCACATCTATCGACCCTGGGAATATTTAGGCAAAGGTGTCTCACAGGCAGTTTCTTTGGCTGTGATTTGCAACTGCTATGCCTTTTTCTTCCTTCCAGAAGCTGTGCCCGGCTCTGCACCGCTCGGAATAAACTGCTCAACACCCAGGTAACGGGTGACAACATATACCTAAAGAAGGTGGGTCTGGGTGTCTGGAGGGCCTCGTGTTTGCTATGCTTGGGTAAAGGCAGCCAAGCGTGGAGCAGAAAGGACAGAGCCACCTCTGCTCCAGAGGAGTAAGCGATTGGGAGGGGGCTAGGGGTTTGTGATGGAGGAGTGTCTCCTTATTGGCTGTGTGCACAGGCCTTCAATGGGAGAGATATACCTAACGGGGATTGTTCAAGGGAAATGCTGTACGGTGTCTGATGTGGTTCCCACCCCAAGACATAAGGAATCTGCCATGAAACCACAATATTCGCAGATACTTGGCAGGCTTAGATCCCGGAAGGCGGCTGGGCTTTGTGTCCAGGCTGGCAAAGAGCCAGCTCTGAGCTGACTTCTGGTGACAAGAAGGCAGCCTAAACCTGGGCCTCGAGAGTCAAAACTCAACCACAGCAGCACTAAGTATGTTCATGGGTCAGAGTGCATTGGAGCACATGTGCCAGGCTCAGGGCACCCTGATGGAGACCCACTGGATTGAGGCCTGGGTAAGGCTACCAGCCAAGGTGGCTCCTGTGCTCCAGTGAGAATCATTCATTAGCCTCTGTGAACACAGAGGACGATCGAATCCACAATGTCCATGAAAGAAAAAGCGTCCGATTCCGGAAAAAAAGTGGCATGGATTTCACATCTCCCATTTACCGTTGGCTTCTCCACAGGAAAACACATTTCTTCAAAGGCCCAGAGCTAAGTTATCATTTCAGAGACCCAGAGATCGGGTGTTCTTGACCCATCAAACGGATCAGATTTCTCAAGGTATCAACCAGTTGGCTTGCTCTTACCTGCCATTTTCATGAGGCTTTTTTCCCCTTAAACTAGCAGCCCCCTAACACCAAACCTGATCTACTATCTTGATGAGACACTTTCCTGATTCTTTCCAGCTGGGAAAGTTGCCTCTGTTGTCTAGGCCAGCAGTTCTCAACGCTGGCTGCACACAGGGACAGCCTGAGGGGTCATCTGCTTTAATATGTCACGTCTGGCCCCATCCCAGTCAATTAAATACGTATTCCTGGGGTGACTTGAAAATGGAGTTTTAAAGCTCTCCAGGTGAGTTTAAAGTCCAGTCAGGGTTTAAAACCTCAAACCCATCTCTTTTTCCATGATTTCTTTCCTCATCCGCGTAGATTCCCCTTCTGTCTGCCGACTTTGCATCGCCCTTATCCTCCACTCCCCCCCTCCGCCTCCCTACTCAAAGTAGACAGTACATCTCTTCTACGTGGGTGAAAGAGGAGGGAAACACAGGGTAGGTAAACACCTCTGATTCCTTGTTCTTCAAAGGTGATGTCAGCAACCAGCAGCCTTGAAATTACTACCTGGAAGCTCACTTACATGACATTATCCTGCTAAATCAGAAACTGCATTTAAACAAAATTCCCCAAGTGGTATGAGTACACATTGGAGTTTGAGAAGCAGTGTTTTAATTAACACATAAGCCCACATCCTGATCCACAGGACCACCCTGAAGGCCTTCCTTGATGCACCAGGACTGGAATTCTATGCTCCAAACCCTCAGTTCTCCAAGACACCGATTCTGTATGAAGCCCTGTCCTAAATGCTGCCATAGACACCGGTTCATTTTATCCTTGCGGCAGCTCTGTGACGTCAGTTTAGTATTATCCCTAAATGAAAGAAAACAATGTTCACAGAAGTGACATGATTTGTCCAAGTTAGTAAGTGACAGACTTGAGATTTTGGTAGAGGTCTGTTTGATTCCAAAGTTGGTTCTCCTTACAGTAAAACAGGTGTCAAGGTGCTTCTCCCAGAAACGGGCAGGCACATAGAGCAGATGAGATGGCTCCTGCCATCCTAGCCCTTCTGGTGTTGCACGGAAGCTTCCTAGATCCTCTTTCTGATGATATCAGAGAAGGTGAGATCAGCTGTCCTACTCCAGCGGTGTGTCACTGTCTCACCTTGGAAATGACCGAAAGGAGTGTCAGAATGGTGTTCACGGCACTGCTGAGAATCCTCCAGAGAGCACGGTCTGTTTGGCCCCTTCCTGGTGGAATTCTCCTGGATATGGAGTTCATTTCCTCTCCGGCAGAGAATCGGATCTCTTGAGTATTAAAGCTTATACTTGTCTTTCGTTTTCTCTTCTTCAAGCCAAAAAATCATCAAACCAGATGGCCCTTTCTCTGTCGTGAACAGGACACATACAGTTTAAAGCAGTTGTAAAAAACGATCGGAACTTAGTTTTGAACAGAACCGAACCTTCCTACTTAGCTTATAGCTGGGGTCAGTACGGCCAAGCCGCTAAGTAAAACTACTTACTCTCTGGCCCACAAAGCCACCTCTTTCATCTTCTAAGCAGGATAATCAATGCCACAGACTAGGTTGAAAACTAGATCTCAGCAGAGGCCCCCGGCATTCCTTGAGCTTGTAAAATGGATGAGTAGACTGAATTGTCCTTTCTTCATAAAGGTGGCTGCTAAGACATGGGTCTGTATCAGTCATGGCAGCCCAGCTGGTAAAACAGTAACTCTCACACACCAATCCAAAGAGCTGTTAATTTCTTGCTCACGTCACTGTCCAAGGCCAGGGGAAGGGGTGGGGGCAGCGGTGGGGGAGGGGCTATGCTCGTCTCCACCCAGACATTCAGGCCTAGGATTCTCCAAACGTCTGCATCTGCCGTCTTCCAGAAGTACACTGTCCAATACAGCAAGTCACTCGTCATATGTGCTATTTAAATGAAAAGCAAAAATGCACTTCCTCAGTTGCACGAGCCACATTTCCAGTTCTCGATAGCCACATAAGACTAGAAGCTACTGTCCTGGTGCAGAATACAAGACTTCCATCATTCCAGAAAGTTCTATGGGACAGCTTGCTCTAAACTTCAGGGTGCTTCACTGGATTGTCTGTATCTGGCCTGTAGGAAGGAAGAGGAGAGAGGATGGAGGGTCAGTGAGGATTCAGATCAGGTGTGGGAATCACAGACATGTTTCCCCTCAATTCCACCTGTAAAAACACAAGACCGGGCCCACCTTATGGCAGGGGCACTGGGAAGGGACAAGCAGCCCAGGAAGAAGCACAGAATCATAGACATGGGTGAGGCCTTGGGCATCCTGGTCCTGGTAGCCTTCTCAGATGTGCAATACTCCATTCCTTGTGTTTCTAGTAGAACCAGCCAATCTTCGAAGGAACATTGCCTTATTCTCAATTGTTGTAGATGTTAATTCTTGGTGAAAGACATGGAAATTAAGATGTCGGTGAGGGTTGACTCTTAGGTACAGGAAATCTTTGACAACAGTCAGCCACTTCACCTGATAGAGAAGGCCTCATGACATTCATGGCTTCAATGGCAGACCATGTGGAAAAGGCACTGTTCTTTTTACTCTGAATTGGGGTTGGCATATTCTGTAAAGAGCCAGATGGCAAATATTTTGGGCTCTGCAGGTCATGCAGTCCCTATCACAACAACTCAATTCTATAACTGTTGTGCAAAAGCAGTCAGAGAGGAATGAATGTGACTGAGTTTTACTAAAGCTTTAATGTTTTTCTTTTAAAAAGGTCAAATTTGGCTTGCAAACTTAGTTTGCTGACCTCTACCCTAAGTCTTTTACCAGGTCCTCTTCACTTTCTAACAAAATAACCCTTTCTTCTGTCCATCCCCTCCTAAAAGGATGGTTAAGAGAAAAATGGAAATAGGGATGCATGCATAGAACCAGCTCTCTGCTGTGCTAAGCACTTTACATGAGTTAGCTGAAGTTCATTTAATTCTCACAACCCTTTAAGTTAGATTTTGTGATGGCCCCATTTTACAGATGAGAAAGCTGAGGCACAGAGATGAAGTGACTTGCCCAGTATCACACAGCAGGTAAAGGACAGAACTGGGATCAAAAGCCAGGTTTGGCTGAAGCAAATAGCTGAGATTCTAAATGCATGGCGTATACTTCACTGTAAGTCATTGGGGTGCACGGTATTATTGTTTAATATCCCCCAACATGCTAATCAGGGAAGAACTTACCTACAGACAATACTAAAGAGGAGGAATTAGGTCCAGAGACGGAAAAAAAAAAAAAAAAATAGACACCAGTTGGTAGTCGGTGGGATTTATTTATGAATACCTATGATGCCTGGGGGGAGGAGGCTAGAAGAATGAGGAGGAACTATGTAAACTATTCAGGGGTCCAAGGTCTTACCATGGCAGATGAAGAAAATCACTACTGTGATGAACACATGGCTTATTAATGTGCCACGGTGGGTGCCCAACTTTAGCCCTCCCCCATCACGTGTGATAAAGAGAATTTTATCTTTGATGTTATCTTCTCCTTTCTCCAGTTCCTGGCTTGAACACAAAAAGCAATATCATGGAATTGGGTATAGAAAGATAGGCCCAGGTGGAATGGAAGAAAGGAGGAAAGATTTTTGTTTGTTACACATTTCCTAGGCTCGCCTTTGTTGTGGAAAGTCTGGGTGGTGGACAAACCAGAGGGAGAAGAGCATCCACAGGGATAAAAATCAATCTATGCATGGAGCTGCTGAGAACGGAAAAAGAAAAGCGCCTGCAGAGGCATGCAGGCTGATCTTGGGGAGATTTAGGGCTGGGACGGTGAATGAGAATTCTGATATAACTGAGGAGTACAAGAGAATCAAGAAGGAAAGGGAGGGCTTCCCTGGTGGCACAGTGGTTGAGAGTCCGCCTGCCGATGCAGGGGACACGGGTTCGTGCCCCGGTCCGGGAAGATCCCACATGCCGCGAAGCGGCCGGGCCCGTGAGCCATGGCCGCTGAGCCTGCGCGTCCGGAGCCTGTGCTCCGCCACGGGAGAGGCCACAGCAGTGAGAGGCCCGTGTACCGCAAAAAAAAAAAGGGAAAAGGATTTTGAGAAATGTTACCACGGATAATGAATTGTACCCCTGACAACATTCTTTGGGAGCTGCAGGTGAAGCCCTGAATTATCATTATTATTATTTTTGCTTTTGAAGATGTGGCCCTATGCAGAGATTGGGCCACGTGGGACCATGGAATTTTTATTTGGTTACACACGCAAAGTGACTCCATTTTTTTTTTTTTAACCTCTGAAATGGTTGGAATTATCCAAGTTGTATGCAAAAGAGAATTATAACAGGCATAGCTGTCCAAGAGTGGAATACAATAGCTCATGAGGTAGAAAATTCTCTTTCTCTAGAAGTGTTCATGTAATCATCTATTGTGAGGTTGAAGGGAGAAATTCATGAGTCACGTGGAAAAAGGGTTCTCCAACCTGATCAAACATCAAAAGAACCAGAGCTTTCACAATCCATCGGCCCAGGCCCCTTCTTTTTCTTTAATGGTATGGGACCCTAACCCTTTATAAAGTTTCTCTAGGGGATTCAGAGGTCTGGGAACCAATGATGCCAAGAGTTGGTCAAGGTGACCACTACTGCCTCTTCCAAGTTTGACGTGACAGCATCAGCCTCCACAAACCTCTCCTTCATAAAAATATACAATGTATATGGTAGAGATACTTAGCCAATCAAAGCACATTCTATTAAAAAGGAAGTGTGTCCAAAGGATCTCTCAGATAAATACAGAGAACTAGAAGGCACAAAATCACTAAGAAGTTACATCCTACTTCTTTTTAGATCTGCTTGGATTTTACTCCTGAAAATCCATAGGTTGAAGCTCTAACCCCCTGCACCTCAGAAGGTGACTGTATTTGGAGACAGGAAATTTAAAGATGTCATTAAGATAAAATGAGGTCAGATAAGGGATTAATATCTAACATACGTATTTATTTTCATACCCTTTATCCAGGTCTGTGGGGTACCACCCTTTCACTGAATTCACTCCAAAAACCCCTTTCATGGGAAAAGAAAGTCAGATGGACAAAAAAGAGAAAAGAGATTCTCAGGCCTGGCACAAAAATCCTTCTAGAAGTCCAGGTAATCATGGCTAAGAGTTATATCTGGAAAATGGCAAGTAAATGAAATTTTTATAAACGCAGTCCCACGTGAAAAGCTGTAAGAGAGCTTATGGCAAAGGCTAAGTTAGAAGGATTTTTCTGTAAACTGAGTGTGTATATCAAGGTTTGGGTTTTTAAGGATTTTCTCCTAATTGCAAAAATAATATATATATTTATTGCAGAAAACATAAAACATTGAGAAAAACAGAAGAAAAAAAATCTCAAATATTCTCAATTCCATGGAATCTCAATTCCATGACCAAGAGATATTTTAAACATCTTAGAGCATATGTTTCCAAATGAACACAGATGCATATACATATATATGAATATATATGTACATGTAATAAATTGTTTTCAAAAAGTTGGAAATCCAACTGTACATATTTCTTTAACATGCTTTTTTCCACTTCATCTATCCTGAGCATTTTCTCACACTGCAAATATTGTTCTATAGCCAAGTTTCCAAAGGCTACAGAGAATCCTATTAAATCCTGCTGCTGGCCACTGAGGTTGTTTCCAATTTTGATATGATAAATAATGCTACCTGTCCACATTAATGTTATTTTAAAGCAAGACACACAGATATAAGAAGTGATGCCAAGTGAAAGAGTGACATTGCTAAACGTCGTTTTATTTATCCTAAAACACTGAAGCAATGCTTTGGGACCGGGTTGACTGTCAAGTGTGCAAACACACCCCACTCCATCTGGGGAGCTGGTGGGATGCTGGGCCAGACAAGCAGATCCCCTCAGGTTCGCCAATGCCCTGTTTGACACTCTGGCTCCCAGACTTAGAAAACCTCTCTCAGTTTCTCCAATAACAATAATACTACAGGGATATAAGAGGGAAAAAAAGTGGGTGGCTTCTGTCTGGGGCTGAACTGTGGCCCCTGAAAATCCATAGATTGAAGCTCTAACCCCCGCACCTCAGAAGGTGACTGTATTGGGAGACAGGATCTTTAAAGATGTCATTAAGATAAAATGAGGTCAGATAAGGGATTAGTATCTAACATATATAAACAGGTCCTACAACTCAGCATCAAAGAAACAAACAACCTGATTAAAAAATGGGCAGAAGAACTGAATAGACATTTTTCCAAAGAGGAAATGCAGATGGCCAACAGGCACATGAAAAGATGCTCAACTTCGCTACTCATCAGGGAAATGCAAATCAAAACCACAGTGAGATATCACCTCACCCCTGTCAGAATGGCCATCATCAAAAAGAACACAAAAAGCAAATGCTGCTGAGGATGTGGAGAAAAGGGAACCCTTGTGCACTGTTGGTGGGAATGTAAATTGGTGCAGCCACTGTGGAAAACAGTATGGAGGTTTCTAAAAAAAACTGAAAATAGAACTACCATATGAGGCAGCAATTCTACTCTGGTTATATATTCCCAAAGCACTAATTCAAAAAGATACACACCCCAACGTTCATAGCAGCATTATTTACAATAGCCACGACATGCAAACAGCCTAAGTTTCCATCAACAGATGAATGGATAAAGAAGATGAGGTGTATATATACACAGACACACACACACACACACACACACACATACACACACACACATACACACACACACACAATGGAATACTACTGAGCCGTAAAAAAAAAATGAAATTTTTCCATTTGCAGCAACATGGAGGGTATTATGCTAAGTGAAATAAGTCAGACAGAGAAAGATAAATACTGTCTGAGATCACTTGTATGTGGAACCTAAAAATACAACAAACTACTGAATATAACATAAAAGAAGCCGACTCACGGATATAGAGAACAAGATAGCAGTTACCAGTGGAGGGCAGGGAGGGGCCGTATAAGGGTGGAGGAGGGAGGTACGAACTACTGGGTGTAAGATAGGCTCAAGGATGTACTGCACAACAAGGGGAAGACAGCCAAAATTTGTAATAACTGTAAATGGAAAGTAACCTTTAAACGTTACATAAAAATTTTTAAAAAAAGATAAAATGAGGTCACATGGGTAGGCTTTAATCCAATATGACTGTGTCCTTTTTCTTTTTTATGACTGTGTCCTCTCACCGCTGTGGCCTCTCCCGTTGTGGAGCACAGGCTCCGGACGCGCAGGCTCAGCGGCCATGGCTCACGGGCCCAGCCGCTCCCCGGCATGTGGGATCTTCCCGGACCGGGGCACGAACTCGTGTCCCCTGCCTCGGCAGGCAGACTCTCAACCACTGCGCCACCAGGGAAGCCCAACTGTGTCCTTCTAAGAAGAGGAGATTAGTACACAGACACACAGAGGGAAGATCATGGGAAGACACAGGGAGAGGACAGGCAGTCATCACATGCCAGGAGAGACACTTCAGAAGAAACCAATCCTGCGGACACCTTGATCTCAGACTTCCAGCCTCCAGAATCGTGAGAGAACGCATTTCTGACGTTTAAGCCACCCAGTTTGTGGTGCTTTGTTACGGCAGTTCCAGCAAACAAATACAGCTCCCTAACTCTTCTTAAGAGAAATTCTGTTAAAATGATTTTTTCCTTATAAAAGTAATAAACACCCCCCTTTTATTCCAGGGGAGTCAAACCCTTAAGAGCAGGCAGCTGTAGAGTCAGAGGAATGAGACATTTGGGGACTCAGGAGCTAAGTGACCTTCAGTATAACCTTGATGTATGTGGCTCTCAGCATCCTTATATTGAAAATAAAGATCCTAACTCCTGTGATAAGTAACACCCACCTCCGGGCGGACACTGAACATGACAAATGTGAAAATCACCGAGCACAGGATGTAGCAGCACTGCATGAACGCTATTAGCCCGTGGCCTGGGCGAGCTCATCTCCATCCCAGCACATAAAGTGGGTCATGAGCAACCATACAATTTTTACAAAGAGAACTATGTGCTCAGAGCTTTTTGCTTTAAGGCAGACTTGCTTTGTTTAGCCCACACAATGCTTTTTAAAACTTCACATTGGTTGTCAATATTTTAAAAATAGGAGGTGCTACATGGATTCTGGAGTTCTGCCTTTTTTGAAGAATCAGAAGATCTGGCAGTGCCGGGTCCTATTCTCTTATGGTCGTGTTCAGCCGGGGCCACCTAGCAACTGCCCAGATGTCTGGCTCACTATGGTCCTCGGGCACAGAACTCATCCGTGTCACCTGCCAGGCCCCGTATTGAATTTGTAACCCAAGGCTTAATGTATAGACTAATTTTTATAAATAAAATACACACATATATATCTATATATATATATATATATACATACACACAGAGAACATGTGTGTGTGTGTTAAGTCACATACCTCATGACTTCACTATTTCAACACCTCTTCCTTTTAAAAAATCCACTTTGACTCAGGACACATATCTGTGATTCAACAAAACTGAAATCTAAAAACGCTATCACCCCGTACATCCTGGAAAAATGAGTGAAACTTCACCATTTCCCTAATCAGATCTATTATTCTACACGTGAGGTCACACAGCTAGTTTACAAACAGAAATTTAGCTCTGGAAGAGGGCTCACAAATTGTCTATTCTTCGTAAACCCTCACTTTGCTAGAAACCTCAAGGATTAAGGAAAAGTTTTTGTTATCTGATTCTATTTTTATGAGAAATAAAAGAGAGAGAAAGAAATGCAAACATTTAATTAGTCGTGTTTCTTTCTTTCCCTCCCAGCAATCCCCAAGTATCACCAAGATGCTCCCAGGTATTCCTAAAACAGGTTCACCTCCTCCCAGCCCTGTGAACCCCTGCGCTGTCTCGTATGAGTTGCTAGGTAACTGAAGAAGATTTATGCACATCTATCGTTAATTTCAAAGACAGTTTTCAGCTCTGCCATAAACAGCACGAGAAGCAGACACCACACTCGCCTAAGAGAGACTCCTCTCGCCTTCCCTGAGATGAGGCATTCCAGGGCACGTCTGCAAGATACAATATATCCTGGTAAATGTCCAACTGTCTGCAAAAGCAGTTCAGCAAATCTGAGACATCTGGGCCCAGCTCCAGTGCCCTCTCGTGCCTCCAGTGCCAAATCCATCAGAAGTTTCATTCAAAGACCATGGTCTGCCCTCTTCGTTTGTCTGTGTGAAATCTAATCTTGTGCTTTTCTCCCCCGTCCTTCCCAGCAGCACCAATATTCAGTCTTGGAATGGAAAACTTTGTATCCCAGAATTATCTGCAAAATTATTTCTCAAGCCAGTGATTTCATTACCTTTTTAAAGGCTCCTGTTAAGCACAAGTACCATTTATACTGGTTTGGATGACATGTACGGCTTTTATTGCCACTGCGTGGTAAGTGATGGGTGGACTCAATTTATATGATGGCCCCCCCAAACCAAAGTTTTATAGAGAGATCATAGTTATAGGGATCTTGTACATTTGGGAAGCAGTTCATGTTTTACTAGGAGCTTCCCTGAGCATCCCACCATGGCATCCTTGCTGCAACTCCATGAGAGGCCTGGTTCATGGCATTGCCACTTCTGGCTTAGATGACTTCCAGGGTTCAAAAGTCGGCCAACTGATGGTCCAGCTTTGTTGATTCCTAATTTCTCTTCCACATAGGCTCCCAGGAGATCGCTCTAAAACAGAAACCTGAACACGCCGATTTAAACCAGCCAATGACAGTTCATCATTTACATGATCCAAGTTCACATTCCTTAGCATGAAGACAAGGGCATCCGTCATCTAGTCCCTCTCTCTTCATCTCGTCTCCCCTCACACTCATCTGATGTTTTGCATCCCACCGGCACTGCCTTTGGTACAGTTCCCTGTACGTCACACTGTTTCTGACCCCGGGGCCTTGATCACAGTGTTTACTCTGCTTCCAAAGCATACACTCCCAGCATCCAATTCCTACAGCATCTCCTCCAGGAAACATTCTCTGATGCCCCTTCCCCACCTCATCCTGGCTGAGTTAGATGCCCCTCCCCTGTGCTTCCAGAATACTCAGTACGTAGCTCTCTCAGTGCATCTGTGGAATTGCTTTATAATGTTCTGTTCATCTGTCTCCCTCACTATATGCTTGAGTTTTTCCAAGGCAGTGTCTATATACCATCTACTTCCTTTTGGTATCCGCAGAGCCTATCACAGTGTCTACCTTCATGGTCCTCATTGTGTTGAAGGGAAGGCATGAAGAAAAAAGGGAGAGAGATTGTAAGAGGGAGGCCAGTAGCACCATCAGCCTGATTCACAGATAAGGCAACCCAGGCTCTGAGACCCCAGGCAACGCATTTAACAAGCAGAAGATCCGGAATGTGAAGAGGGAGAAGGATCTTTAGAAATGATCCAACCCATCCTTTAATATAGTGGAAAGAGCTCCTGCTTGATTACTTCCAAGGATGGGGCGCTCGTTGCCTCTCCTCTGTCAGCCATGCCCGTTGTCGGTCAGCTAGACCGTGAGACGGTTCTTTCTTGGGTGGTGCGGAAACCAGTTTCCCCATGGTTCGCATCAGCCTGGTTCTGCTTTGGTCTTCTGCTCTCAGACACTTCCTTTTGGCAGAGCAGAAAACTCAGCCTTCCCAGTGCGTGGAGAAAGCACCCTCAAGTTGTTCCTGCCTCTCTCAATCATCATCAAAAATGCAAAAATAACCAGATTCCTGGCCTGAACATACACGCTTTCCATGCACTCTCTAATCCAAACCTCCCTGAAACGCAGTGGAAAAACATGTCCAAGATCACACAGCTAGACTGCCACACATCAGGCCTAGACCCCGAGGGATGCACTCCACGTTTATGTATTTAACTACCGCACAATACTCTTGCCTGGGTGAGCCCTTCAGCCGTCCGACAGTGAAAAGCTAAGCAGATTAAAGGTACGTAATTCGCACACTCTCCCTGTTTTTTGTTTTTTTTGGTTTTTTTCTTCCTCTAATACCAGCTTGACGGGGATCTCTCTCCTCTGAGGTTTGTTTTTAAAAATGAGTTTCTTTCTTATCCCTCCTTTCTCCCCAGCCCCAGGAAAAAGATCACTGGGTTGCCGGCTCTGCAAACGCCGTGTTATTCACGGGGTGCCGCACCAGGACAAGCCAACTCATTAGTTTCAAAGCCGCAAATTAATCTTACATTACTGTTCCCGAAGGTGAAAGGTCATTTTTTTATCTTCTTAGCTGTATCCACCCCACCCCCCCACCGCCCCCACCCCAGGAGGAAACTGGATCTTTATGCAGGAAGAGACCCCTCCCTCACTGGACCAGCTGTTTATGTTTCTCTTCTTTGTTGTGAGTGAAATTGTACACAGAGGGGCGGGATTGTTTGAAAAACCCAGAGGTTGTTTTAAAAGTAGGAGAGTTTTGTAAACCATGGGGCAGAGACATAATGAAGAGGCTGGCACTGGGAGTGCTGAAAAAAGCTAGAGACAGTTGGCTCTGCCAGAAGGAAGCCCATGGCAACTAGAAGCAAAGTCCCTTCTCTGCCCTCCAGTTTTGCAATCCCCCTCTGGCACCCCCTAGTGGCAGAACGTAGCATGGCACCAGGTGGCTGGGAGAAAGGACAGTTCAGCCACCAAACAGTGGTGACTTTGAGGCTGAGAGACGACAGTTTAATAACTGGCACCAGCCACTGTACCTAGAGCAAGGCTATGTGCTAAATGCGATCAGCCTGGTGTGCGGAGCTGCTGGTGGGATGGCAGCGCTCCACGTTCATGGAATGGTCCAAGCTCGGTCCTAATAACCTCCCAAATCATGAGAGGGACACAGAATGAGATGTGGTTCCCAGGTTGGGCTGCCCCAGTTACACTGAAATTCCTTCTGGGTAGCCCTGGCCGGATCAAAGCTGCATTGAGGAGGGGAAGAACGCTGCATTGAACACTGCCTGCTCGTGTTCACAAGAGCTATTGTCTCATCCCTAATGGTGAAATTGGAGCGAATACATGGACCAGTGTTTCCTTTCCCTCACCCAGGCCTTCTTCCAACATTCTCTCCCAGCCCCACAGGGAGATGTGGCATTTAAGGGAGGGTGGGGAGAGGAGTGTGATGGGTGACCCCTGAGGAAGAGAGAAAAGGTAGCCTTCTCTTTACATCTCTAAGTGTTTCTCCCTGACAGAAGCCCTGGAGAAAGCACAGGCTGTCGTGCAGCTGTGGGGTATGATACTGCCAGAATGAGACAGAAATGTGTCCTTTCCCAGTGTGCTGTCCATCAAAAGTTCCCCATGAATATCTTGGAGCCAAAAGTCATTCCTTAAAGATAGCAGCCGCTAAACAGAGCAGGGAAAAGGTCAAGAGAGAAGGTGGGATTTGGAGGAAGCAGGCAAAATATAGCCACTTGAGTTTTTAATTCAGCTTCATTTTAAATGATATTCAGCAAGAAGTTGAATGACCCCATGAAAAAGGGCAAGGGGGTTATATTTATTGCATGTGATACTTCCAATTCAGTTTACTTCTCTCTCAAAGACAGAGAGGCAGCAGGGCGCGAACCCCACCAGAGATGAAAGCCCCAAGAGTGCAGCTGAGGACTGGGGCTGGAAAGAAAGAACGGCTCTCGATCAGGTCCAGGTGTGGACCCAGCAATTATTCCAGCCACTACTTTTCACCTCCAAGTGGAGCTGGCATGGTGGGGAAGGAGGGCAAGTTGCCAAGTAGTAACCTGCCAGTTGGCTGAAGCCACCTAACCCATTCCAGCCTGGAAAGGGATGGAAGTTAGGGACAAGGTCATGTTAACTTGGGTGGCTCATCAAACACTGGGTCCTGGGCCTCCCTACCTGGCCAACTGATGACTGGTTCTTAGCTCCAGTTGAGCTCCACCCTACACCGATGGGTGTAGACATGAACAAGCCTGGTTCCTGGCTGAACACGGAGCCAAGGGTACAGGTTTCTACGTCCTCTTCAGGGATGTGGTGTTGAGAGTCAGTCACTCTGCCTGCTCAGCATTTCTACCTTCTCCTGGTAAGAGCAGCGTGATTTTCCTGTGGGAGATCACTGCTTCTTCACTTTCAGCAGTTATGTCTTGGTTCTAGATTCTTCTCTTTCCCCCTCACCCCAGCTCTAGGAAGAGACCTAAGTCTGGCCAACTGAAATCAATCTTGGGATTTTTGTTGGAACCATCAGGAAGGAAAAGTTCTCTTCTGGGAGCGGTGGTTGGGAGAATAGCTTGTGCATCCCTCACCTACGGCCACGAGGCCACATCACAGACCCTCCCACAGCTCAGGGGCACAGTAAGCACTGCTGTCACACTGACGGCTCTGTGGATTCGCTGGCATGCTTCTGCCTCTGGCTCACATCTGTGGTCGGTGGGGCAGCTCTGCTCTAAATGTCTTTTTTCCCTCCAGGACCAGCAGGCTACCTGCGGCATACTCTCACGCTGATTCCAGAAGCGTAAGAGCAGGCAATTCTTCTTAAGGGCGAGGCTCGAAACTGGCACACTGTCATTTCCAAGCACATGCTTTTGGCCAGAAGCGGTTACATGGTCACGCCCAACATCAGCGGTGGATGCGGTCACCGGCTGGGGGTAGGCACGCAGGAAGGGTGCCGAATTGGGAGCCTTTGTGCAATCACGTTACACCACCTTCCCTGGTGGCCGCTTTACCACCTGATGGGACCCGTCTGCCTGAATGAAGCCACCAGAAAAGAGAGCAAAGGCAAGAGTTGGAGACATAAATGTGATAATATCGTTGGAGTCCCTGAATCCTGCTGTGTGTCCTGACTTTTCACTTACTTTAATTGTTTAAGTCCGTTTCAATTGGGTTTCTGTTGTTTTCAACAAAAAGACACCTGACTGATCTGTATCAGTCAGGACACTCAGGAAGTCTACAGTGTCAAGCCAGAGAGACGAGAGGCAGGATCCCAAGAGAAGGCAAGATAGAACAAGCGGGTTCTAGAAGCTGAGCCCAGAATGGCTGCCAGAGGCCACTGGGCTTGGATCGTGAAGCCTCTCACGAGATGCCCACAGAAGGCCAGTGGGAGCGCTAGAGGACACTGCCATTTGATCACTGTGGACCAAAGGACTACGTGGGCTCTTGTTTCTCCAGCATCCGACAGACACAGATGCAGCCGAGCAGAGGAGGCCCTGCTGACTCAGCCGCGCTGCCCCTCCCCCGCAAAGGAAAAACAACTTAAGTTCAGGAAAAGTACCACCAGGACTTCTAGGGTTGTAGGTACTAGACAAAGTTCTTGAACCTGTGATTCTGAAAAAGGAACCAAAGATTTGAGAGGAGCAAATGAGACCCTTGGCCTAAGAGGAAGGATCACAAGGACGCTCATATCTAAATAGTCTTAGCAACAACATTAACTCCAGACAGTACTATTTATTGAAAATGAGCCGCACGCCAAGCACAGGGCTAAGGAATTGTCATGTATTAGGACACCTGATCCTGTCGAGAAACCCGAGAGGGTATTTTATCGCCATTTGACAAACAAGGAAGATGGAGTTAGAGACGTTCCACCCCTGTCCAAGGTCCTCGGGCTGAACCTCTGTCCTGCCCCAGAGCCCCTGAAGTTTAGACCAGGCTGCGAGCCTCCCTCACTACGATTTTCTTTGTTCTTTCTGGCCTCAGAGCCCGCAGGGACCTTTTAATGAATACTTCCTTCCCTTGCCCTTTTATAGCCTACTGTTCTTTGAAATGGGGGTCCAACATCACACTGGAGAGAAAAATACCCTCTCTGTCAAAAACTTTGCTAGAGTCTCACTCTGGAGGGCAGTTGTGGTTTCCTGCCCACACCCAGCCCCTCTTCCTCCGGTTAAGAGCACCCAGGTTTCCTTTGGGGAATCATCTCCCATCCCTCAGTTCAGGTGACTGAGGTGGGCCTGGACCCACACAGGTGATGCTGCACCCCTGCTCCCTACTCTAGGGCTGGGCATCTGAGCCTCAGCTCCCCACTGGTGCAGTCTATGACGTGAGTCAGAGAGGTACATGATATGCTGGGGCCAGAGTCTACTAGCTGGGCAACCTTGGGCCACTTACCTAAGCACTTCTGTGCCTCAGTCTTTCCGTCTGTAAAATGGGATGATAATAATATCCTCCCCTGCAACCTCTGTAGAGTTGTTATGAGGAAGCATTAAGATGATGCATGTAAAGAACACTTTACACAGCCTCAGCAAGATACAGCCGGGATCACTGCTAATCCAGGCATGGGCACACTACCTGTCCAGGCTGATGGGAATCTTTGCTAGGATTTTATTGGAAGTACTGAGCAAGTCGCATTCCCCACCCCGTCCCTCCTTCCTCCTTCTCTCTCTGGTGGGGATATTAGGCAGTGGGCTGTGGACCTGGAACAGATAGTGGGAAGGAGAGTGGAGAGGTGCAGAGACAGATTTTTCTCAGCTTTGTTCGGGGACCTGGGTCTGGCTGTGCTTGTGGTCACCACTCCCCTGGGCTTGGAGGTAGCGTGTGCCAATGATTCCCTTTGTGGGGAAAACCAGTTTTCGATGGAGTCAGGGTGGGAACGGGGCAGCAGAGTGGAAAGGGTAAGGATTGCTGGAATATGTTCAGACCTCAGCATCTTCTGACTTTTCTCTCCTCTCTCAACCCACGAGACACACAGAGCAGTAAACTAGGACGGGGGGGGAAATATAGAACCTTTATGGTATTTAATCTTTCCTTCCCTCCCGCCCTCAAGTCAGGCCAAAGGACACAGTCACTTTGGTACAACACATAGCCGGGTACGCATCTCAGCTCAGCCATTCCCCAATTATGAAAACATGGACAGTTTCTGCAAAGCTCTGGTTCAACCATACGAAATGATCATTTTTGCAGGTCAAGAAATGGTTGAATATTGACAGTTTCACACTGATCAACCTAATAGTTCCCATCTGAATGGGGTTTTGCTAGGATTAAATAAGATGATACATGTGCATTTCTTAGCACGATGCCTGGCACTGAGGTACTGACTATTAAGTGTTAATTGCTACTACTACAGTGATGATGATGGTGATGATGATGAAAAAACAGTCACAAATCAAGGAAAAGAGAAACAGCCTCAGCTAACAGCAGCAGTTTTCAAACTTGACTGAAAATTCTGCTTATTTTCCCCTAAATCTTGCTCTTTGGGATTTTTGCAATTTCTGTCTTCATCCGGACAGGGAGGCAAAAGGTTCACAAAATAAACCAGGACCCTTCAGGCCTCAGTGTCTCTTCTTTATTGAGAAGAGCCCCTGGAAAGCTCAGGGTTGTGAGAAATTCTGATGACGGGGAGGGAGAAGAGGACAGGGGAGGGAGGAGGGGCTGTTTGAGAATCATCACTCATATATATATATATATATATATATATATATATATATATATATTTCTTTTTTTTGCGGTATGTGGGCCTCTCACTGTTGTGGCCTCTCCCGTTGTGGAGCACAGGCTACGGATGCGCAGGCTCAGCGGCCATGGCTCACGGGCCCAGCTGCTCCGCGGCATGTGGGATCTTCCCGGACCGGGGCACGAACCCACGTCCCCTGCATCGGCAGGCAGACTCTCAACCGCTGCGCCACCAGGGAAGCCCGTCACTGATATTTTTAAATATCTTGACGTCAATAAAAGAGCTTCCAGTTCAGTGACAACTGAGGCTTTTGTTTTGATCATGGGCTTCTCACCCACCAGCCAGTTATTCTGGTTAAAGCAGAGCATTTGTTTTCTGAAAGGTGACGATTGGATGCATAGCTGTTCTCATTTCCTGAGCCTTCCAGGTGCGCCCACCAAGTTATATTTAGGCTGTGCCTCCCAGCTTGGGGCCTTTGGACACATTATCCCCTGAATCCAAATGCTTTCCCCTCCTTCTGCACCCTCATTCACTCGTACAGCACTCTCGCTTCAGTGCGACCTTGTGGTGTGTTTTTAGACACTCCAGATCCATCGGCCCTTTGTGATTTGCCCACATATTACTTGCTAATTCCCAGTGGTTTTTGTCACTGGACACCAAGCTCCAGAGGACAGGCGCTGACTGGGTTGACTTTATTCTGCAATGTCCCCAGGACCTCTCCTGAGGCATGGCCCATGGTGGATACTCAGCAATATATGTTAAATTACAAATTCATCTTTCAGTAATTAATAATAGTTCATTCAGGGCTTCCCTGGTGGCACAGTGGTTGAGAGTCCGCCTGCCGATGCAGGGGACGCGGGTTCATGCCCCGGTCTGGGAAGATCCCACGTGCCGCGGAGCGGCTGGGCCCGTGAACCATGGCCGCTGAGCCTGCGCATCTGGAGCCTGTGCTCCGCAACGGGAGAGGCCGCAACAGTGAGAGGCCCGTGTACAGCGCAAAAAAAAAAAAAAAAATAGTTCATTCAATAAATTCATTAATCAGTGACAGAGGCTTGGAACTTCCCCATGGGAAACAAGGTAAGTTTTTGAATTGGGATGCAGGGGATGGTAGCAAGGATGCCACCTGGTCCTCCGTCTGACAGGAGAACAAGAGGAAGGGAAAATCCTTTGATTTGAACATATTCCAACTCGTGATATCTGGGAAAGGGGACTGAAAGACATTTCCAGCATTGTGTAAAGTGTCCTACCCATGCAACAGAGACAAATGGGAACCAATCCTGTACTTCAGACATGACTAATAGCGTAGAACGAGCAAGTGTCAGTGATTCGTTTGAAGTGAACAATGATAAGGCAGAACGGAGGAATTCTACATTAGAATTAGTTGGGGGTAAAGGTAAGGGACACTTCCTCCATCACCAGGAGACGGCGTCCTAATCACGGATCCGTGGGTAGGCCTGGGCTAGCGGCAGTGCTGGTATTTACACCCAGTTGGCCAGAGTTATTGGATTTTGCAAAAAGGAACAACAATCACAGCAGATGTAGGGAGGGAACATTTTGTTTGGGCTACACTCACCAATCAAACTCTAATTAATCTGCTGTCCGTGGCTATCTCGCCTGCGAGACAGGGAGCCTCCCAAGGTCAGAAACTGCGCCTTGCCTTACTTTTCATTTTCTGTTATCTGGAAGCAATGTCTTTGGATGAACAAATGAATGATTCCTATTACTGCCACACGGCCTCTCTCCCCCAGTGAAACAAAGTACAACCCGAATCTACAGGTCAAGATAATTCTCACTCCATAAAATACCCATTATCGAGAAACACCTGTTTACAGAATACTTACAGTGTACTAGGCGGCATCCTGTACTCTGAAAGGCACACGGGGACTATAGGCTCCAAGAGTTTAATTACCTGATTAGACAATACAAAGTAAAAACTCTTTTGGATTCCCGTAACAGAAACTCACTCAATTTAACTCAACTAAGAAAAAAAAAAAAAGAAAAGGTTATGGAATCCAAGTTTAGGCACCAGAGATTAGCCTGGTGACACAGGCATGAGAACCAAAAAACCAAGAACAGAGGTGACCGCGCTGCCTCACTCAGGCCGTCGCATCCACTTACTCATCTTGCATGTGACCCAAGATGGCGGCCAGCCCTAACTCTACATTATGACCTTGAAGGTCAAGTGCTCACCGTAACTGATTCATCATGGCTGTGGAAGGTGTAGATCACATGATTTGCTGCCTACCTACCTCGACTATGTGCAAGCTGCCCTCAGAAGGCATGGCAAACAGTACTGACATTTCAAATAAAGGCAAAACGATCCACAAACAGGAAAAGATAAGGTAGGAAGGGGCAAAGGGCACAGGGTGTAAAAATTGAAGCTTTGGTTTCTGCAAAAGGAAATGCAGCAGAGAGAAGAAGGTCTCAAATTCCCAAACTCAGTTGTAATAAGGAGTTCTTCTCTCCCACAAGTCCTGGCTGTGAGTAGTCAAGGAGAAAATGGTCTGTGAGAAAAACACACAACAATGTTACTTACCTTCTATGTGTATATATGCACGTAGGAAAATGCAAAGTACAAGCTCAGGAAAGACAGACCCCCAAACCTGGAACCTCCAGTAAAGAGGGTCAGCATCATGATTAAGAGTGGTGGTCCACGTCAGACCTACTGGAGAATGGACTTGAGGACATGGGGAGGGGGAAGGGTAAGCTGGGACAAAGTGACGTAAAACGTAAAATAGATAGCTAGTGGGAAGCAGCCGCATAGCACAGGGAGATCACCTCCCTGCTCTGTGACCGCCTGGAGGGGTGGGAGGGAGGGAGATGCAAGAGGGAGGACATATGGGGATATATGTATATGTATAACTGATTCACTTTGTTATACAGCAGACACTAATACACCATTGTAAAGCAATTATACTCCAATAAAGATGTTAAAAAAAAAAAAAAAAGAGTGGTGGTCCAAGGGAACTTTAGCCTCATCTATGATGTATTAAGTTTTTTTAAAAAGGAGAATGGATCCATCTCTTACTTGGGTAATTAAAGTTTAATTGCTTAAATAAGAAAACTGGCTTACAGCATGCTTCTCCAGGGAACTTCAAGAAGCTTAGCTGGCTGATTTCCCTGAGGCCAGGTCAGGGTCCAGCCTCCCACCCACCCACCCACCGTGTGGTCCCGGAATTTAAGAGGTGGGTCTGCCAACTTAATTACTAACTCAACTGAAAAAGTGACTTTTTGGAGAGTAGTATTAATTTTGATGTCAACATGTCAATTTCTTTTTTTTTTTTTCAAGAAAGCATCTGGTTATGTTCTTCCAACTATTGTTAAAGCAAAATTAGATGGGAAGACAAATGCGCACAAATTACTATTTTGGGAGACTCTTGAGAACATAAAAATATGAAATAAACAGCATCAAGAAAATGCTCAGGGCTTCCCTGGTGGCGCAGTGGTTGAGAGTCCGCCTGCCGATGCAGGGGACACGGGTTCGTGCCCCGGTCCGGGAGGATCCCACATGCCGCGGAGCGGGGGGACCCGTGAGCCATGGCCGCTGAGCCTGCGCGTCCGGAACCTGTGCTCCGCAACGGGAGAGGCCGCAACAGTGAGAGGCCTGCGTACCGCAAAAAAAAAAAAAAAAAAGAAAATGCGTTCAGCTGTGGATGGGGTATAACTGCTTCCTCCACTCTTTCTTGGTGAATTTCAGGCACACACCTCCTTCCTAAATCCTGTTCTTAACAATTCTCAGGAGCTTAGGGGTGAAAAATCATACAACCAACACTTAAAAATCGTCAATGGATCAGACACGTGATGGAGAATTTATAGCCACAGATCTTCCTAAATCTCCGAGCTAACCGTTGGTTTCAACTGCTTCCTCTACAATCCTGACCAAATCCACTGCATAAACCACAAAATACTTACACAGTCTTCACGTGTAAAGCACTTTGTACTTTTCTTTTCTCCCAGCCTGCTAGAACTGGTATCAAATTCTCCCTCCTGCTGGGCCCATATTGTTAAAAAAAAAAAAAAAAAAAAGATTCCCTGGCCTCTTTATGCCTCCCTCCAAGGCATTCTGAATATCCCCTACTTCATAGGAGAAACTAAAAATAATTCAAAGCTCCTTTTTGTTACTCTTTACCAGAAACTGGGAGGAATCAGCTAACTCAACTACAAGAATTAGGTAAGAGTGTGTTCTTTGACTATACTTGGCCCATGGAAATGAAGGATTTCTTTAAAGACCAGGAATCCCGAGGTCACCTAAAGATCATGGATAGTGCTGAGGAAGGATTCATCTACGGGCTAGAAGGACAAGGAAGACAGACCTGGGAAACCTAAGTTAAGAAACTGCAGGCTACAGAGTGGCCTGGACATAGGAATAATCACAGTCAACAGAGAGAGAGGGGCCTCCAGCTGCAGACATCATCGTAAGATCTCCTTCAATTCTCATCAAAACCCAGGCAGCATCCCCATTTTACAGGTAAGAAAACCGGAGGCTAGAGAGGTAAGGTCACATAATCAGTACGCAGAGGAGCTGGAACTTTAACCAAGGCAGTCTGACTCTAGTATTTATATACAGAACTGCTAGGAAGGAAGGAAGGAAGGAAGGGAGGGAGGGAAAGAGGGAGGGAGGGAGGGAAAGAGGGAGGGAGGGAGGGAGGGAAGAGGGAGGGAGGGAGGGAAGAGGGAGGGAGGGAGGGAAAGAGGGAGGGAGGGAGGGAGGGATGGTTAGTTTGAAAGAGACTAGAATTGAGAAATTCAGGCTTTGGAACAATCAGCAAACATCTTGAACCTAAGCAATGTTTGGAGGGGGAAATAAATTGAGGTTCACAGAGCAACCAGGAATATCAATCCAGCAAAACCAGACTGCACATACATGCCAAAGGAAGACACATCAATCTGAGACCTAATGGAAACAGATGACACACTCAAATTAGGATAATTGGAGGAAGGTTTATTTAGAAAGGGCCTATTTAAATAGCTGCAGGCGCAAAGGACCATAAGGGCTAGTGCAATCACCCAGGGCTGGGAGCAGCTAAGGGGTCATGTCCTCAGATCTGACGGGACGGGGGAGGGAGCTGTTAGCAGAGCTGACAGCATTGCACAGAGGGGTTAGCCTGAGAGAAGCCAAGACCTTAGTCTAGAGAGCACACCTGGCCAAGGTGACCTTGAAAGGAAGGGCCAACAACCCCCCCCCACACACACACACTCCTTCTCTGCTCCTTCCCTCCAGTCTCCCCTGGGCTCTGCACAGGCAGACCCCACCTGAATGCCAAAGGGTAAGGATGCCCTGTGACAGCCAGACACCAGGCACAGCGGAGGCGGTAGGGGGAACCCACGATGCCCACCTTGAGGATGAAGACAGTGCTTTTACCAAGAGACAGTGCAGAGGAGTGGGCAGATAAGGGCTGAGGGTTACGTACTGGCTCGTGTGTGGAGTCATAACGTCACATGAAAACGCACCCTCAGCCACTGGGTGGGAAATGCCATTTCCACAGCGGGTTGGCTAAGACCTGGGTGAAGCACTTCATGGTGGTGCAGGTTCCGGGAGCCCCGGGGATGTTTCCCTCCATGATACCACGTAGCACAGGGCCTCACAGAGGGTGTACCGACACCTACTACGGCTGCTGGAGCGCTGGACATGGGTACTCAGGAGAAGGACGGCCAGCCTTCCGGGCCAACGAACAGAGGTGAGAAGAGTGATTGATAAGGAGTCAGACCGCTGATCCTTCCACCTCTCCCTCAAAGGCACAATTAGGAAGGCATCTCTTTGTTCATATCTGGACCCCACTCCCAAGGGACTAAGGGACCTTGGTGATAGAGTTGGGAATGAGCCATGTTCAGAAAAATTTTAAAAAAAGGAACATGTCGTTCAAGCAGAGGACTCTCTATGTTCCTAAGGGCTTGGACACGTAGTGAAAGTAAAAGTAAAAAAAACAAACAAAATGCCTCTTTACACTGGGCTGTGTGTGGCTAGAACCACAGCTCTTGTTCAAGAAGCTGGGCATCTAGTCAGGGCACCCAGAGCGTGCAAGTCTTCAGGACGGTGAGAAAGGAAGCCCAGGATCTGCAGGGCGCTGAACACAGGACAGACAAGGCTGCCCCGATGACAGGGGCTTCGTGTTGTTCTGGGTCACGGCCTGATGAGGGGCCAGTCCACGAGGAACACTACACTGCTCTGGAAGATACTGGAAATTAGGTGCCCATCAACTCAGTTTCCTTGTGCAACCGGCTGGAAGCAAGCCGAGAGTGGAAATTACCCTAAGGTGGAAACGCACAACAGCGTCCATCAGGGCGGACCTGTCTCTGGAGGAAATCGATGCCACTCCCCACTATGAGCTGGAATTTCCAACCACTGAATTTCCAGATTTGCCAACTGGCCGTCACTTAAAAGCAAAGTCTACACAGGTGAAATTTTAGAACCGAGACGTATGTGATGTAGTGCTGCTTCCTGGGGACCAGGTATTTTCTTATTTACATTTTAAACCTTAAAAAAAAAACTTTTGAGGAAGTTGTCTGGTTTATAAAATTGCAAGAGAAAATTAAAGAGAAGGGCATAGAAAAGGAAGCGGGATTTCTTTAGTCAGTGAATGAATGAAGGGATTTTGTTTTGAACGCACATTCCATGAACTAGAACATAAGCTTGTTCTTTATCCCCACTAAATACATGCTGAATAAATATTGAAAGAATTTTAGCATGAAAAAGTAAGAAAGTAACAGCCTGCCCCAGACAGCGCCCTGTGGATAGTGAACCCTGACAGAGATTTTTCTTGGGGAAATATGAGCCTCTAGTCCCACAAATGAACAAAATGTGTCAAACGCAGAACATGGCTTTGCTGGTTGATTTTCCTGTCTTTTATGTTGACTTCGGACAAACTCAAGTTCATTGAGCATTTGCTCTATGCCAGGCTCTAAATGTTGAATATGGTTTATTTTATTTAATACCTAAGGGACTTGCAAGGATACACAGACTTTGATCTCAGACGCGTGGTTATTTAAATTTCTTATAATTAAACAAAATTTAACATTCAGCTCCTATATTTTAAATTAGTCATGTATCAAGTATGCAAGAGCCACACGTGGCTACGGATGACCGCACTGCACGGCGCAGATACAGGACATTTCCATCATCACAGGAAGGACTGTTGGACAGCACAGTCCTTCTAGATCCTTCAGAGCTGTTTCCACCTCCTCTGAAATCATTTTAGGCAGAAAAGCGGCCATTAATTGAGCACGTCCTCTGGGCTGTACAAGGTTCTGGGTCAGTTATGTAAGATCATCTCACCCCATTTTAGAGATGAAAGATCTTGAACACAGACAGGCTAAGTAACTTTCTCACCATCACACAGCAAGTGAGTTGCAGAGCCATGGCTTTGCTCATTCAGGTGACGCCACCTTCCAAGGGCATCCTCCGACCCCAAGCGTTAGTGAAAGCAGCACCAGGGATAAGAAAGAAATGCTGAGGATTCTGGCCTTCCTGACAGAGGAGTGGCCACACACCTCTGGGGTCAGACAGATAGGCTAGACGACCAAGCCCGGTCTTGCCAGTGACTACCTGGGTGACAATGGCCAAGTCATTTATCCTAAGTATATGTAAAATGGGGGCTGCTTACAGCACCTACCTTGTAAAACTAAGAGGATTAAATGAGACGGTACACGGAAAGTACTTAGCACAGTATCTGGTACATAGAGGCCGTTTAATACATGCAGATACGATTATTATTTTCGGAGCGAATCCCTTTCTCCTAGTTGACTTGGAAACAGCAAGATTTGCCTCGCTCCCAGCAATGCACATTTCCGAGTCTAGCACGCCCTCTGCTGGCCACTCCTGGATACATCACCCGGGCGGGTGTTCCCTGAAGGGGACCTTCCTGAGTGTTCTGGGGCAACTTGACTCTAAAACAAGAACGTCCCACTTGAGCATTTGGGGGGAGGCGGGAGAAAGGGGGAAAGGTGAGGGGAAGAGGAGGATGGAGGAAGGGAGAGGGGTCTTTCACATCCCGTCTCCTCTTAGCACTCAGGAGAAACTCAGGGCTTTCTAACTTTGCTGCGATCTGATCTTCGTCGCTGCCTTAACTGACAGGCAGATAGAGAAGATGCACCTCTTCACGTTCCTAGGCTCACCGTCCAGCCCCTGTTCCCAGGGGCTTCTGGCTACAGGCCACCTACAAGCACAGGGTCGTAACTACCACCATGGAGTTACCTTCAATGATGCTAAACGTGAAGTCCCACCCCTGACCCCATATCCAATCCATCTAAACGTCCTGTTGATTTTTTTTCCCTCTAAATATATTTAAAATCTGTTCCTGCCTCTCCACCTTCTCTGCCGTCCCCCCAGTCTAAGCGGCCACTTGGTTCACGTGGACCTCTGCATCGACCTCCTCTTCTCCCTCCAGTCTAGTCTTCACGGCCGCTAGAGCGGAGATCCTCGCCGCGGAGCTGCAGGCAACGCCCTGGGGAGCTTTAACAAACTACCGCCGCGCAGGTGCCAACCGCACTCAACGCAATCAGAGTCTCGCGGTGGGTGGGGTTTTCAACATTCACAGATCTTGAAAGGCCTGGATGTTGCCTGCAGCCAGGAACGAGAACCACGGGGCTTGCTGTCGGGACCCGCAGCATCAGCTTCCCCTGGAGGGCCTGGCAGACCACAGACAGCTGGGTCCCACCTCAGAGTTTCTGATTCAGCAGATTGGAGCTAGGCCTGACAAGTTCCATGTCTCCCAAGTTCCCGGGTGATGTTGACATTGCTGGTCTGGGACCACACTGTGAGACAACTGCTGTAAAAATGTAACTCGGACCACAAAACCCCACTTAAATGGCTTTACGTGTGTATAGAAATCCACCTCCTATATACCCTGGCCCCCCACTCCCCTCTGCTCCAGCTACACCGCCTCCTGTCTGCCTCTTGACCACTTAAAGACCTTGGCACTGCTGCTGTCTCTCCCCAGAGGGATTCTCCTTTAGTTCTTCTCTTGTCTGGTTGCCCCTTAATCTTCTAGGCCCACAGAAAAGTCACCTTCTCAGAGAGGCCTTCCCTGATTGCCCCATCCATGCTGTGCCTCACCTTCCCCTCACCCCTTATTCTCTATCTTAGCAACCTGTTTGTTTCCTTTCTAGCACTGATTACAATTTTCAATTATTTTATCTGTCTGCTCACTTATATGACATCTTCCTGTCTGCCAGAATGCAAGTTGTATCAATGTGAGGAAAAGGGCTTTCATCTTCTTCTTCAGTGCCTGGCACATAGTAGGTGCTCAATGAGTGGTCACTGAGTGAGGGAGTGAAGAGAAACACAGAAGCAGAGAACGTGAGGCATAGACATAATAGTAATAATGGAAGCAGGAGCCGTCTTTTCCCCTGAGAGGTTGCCGTGTGCTGGTCTTTTGATATTACATCTCTAATCACACAAGGACCTGGCAAGGTAAATGGTATCATCTTCAAGGTACAGATGTGGAAATGAAGACCCAGAAAGGTAGAGAAACTTGATGAGGCCACACAGCTGGGAATCCAGGCTGCGTGCTTGCACATTCACTGTAAAAGAGGGAAGGAAGGGAGGGAGGGAGAGAACGAGGGAAGGAGAAAGAGATGGCGGGAGGGGCAGCAAAGGCAGAGCTTGAAGAACCCTCCCCTTGGGGAATTTTTAACTCTAAACTCTTAGCCAAGGAGAAAATAAAAAACTGGGCTGAAATCAAAGAACCCCTGCCCTACTTTCCAGCTCTCTGATCCTCCCGGTATCTCTTCAGAAGAGAATGATCAAGCAATGACGGGTATCTCAACTTCAAAGATGTTTTCGCAGCTTGCCCAGAGCCTTTGGACGAAAAGCCTGGATAGGAAATGATAAAGGCAGGACCTGAATCTTGCCCTGCTTCCTGCTCAGCTGGCCCTCACCTCCACGCATCACACCTGGGAACAGCCCGCTCAACTTCCTTTTGTGGCCACCGTCTCACGACTGTATTAGTTAAGGTAACACTAGATGCTAGAACAGACGACCACCTCCGTCCCCAGACTCAATAGCTTGACATGACAGAAGTTCATCTCTCCATTAAAGTCCAAAATCAATGCTCCTGATGGGGGGAGGTGTCCTCCTCTTGTGGCTGGGGAAAGGGACAGACTATGAGGGTTTCGTGAGCCAGGCCTGGAAGCTGTGCACATCATTTGCACTGCCAGGCACAGGCCAGAATTCCGTCACGTGCTCATACTTAACTGCAAGGGAAGCTGGGCAATAGAGCCTAGCCGTCAAGGTTAGCCAACAACCAGCCAGTCTCTGCCTCATGCCCTGAGCTCTGTGATAAGCTCTCCACCCCAGTGCACCTCCTCTCTCTGATGACAGAATTTCTACAATCGCAGAGAAGACTAGAAATGCAACCAGTCCTAGGAGAGGGACAACCTTGATCTTAAATCCACATCACAGAGGAAATGACAGGTGTTCAGTGATCCCCTGAGAGGAGGCTGGAGGTTTGGGGAAGGACAAGGAAGAAAGAGGAGGCTAGATGCACAGTTTGCTCAAGTCCAGTCTTGGCTAAGAGAGCACGACAGCTTTGCCCACCATTTTGGTGTGGTTTCCAAAGTCTACCTTGACTTCACTTTTAGATTTTTCAAAATTTCACTAACTGAGCAAACATTTATTATCCCTTGTTTTGCAGACATAGTCCTAGGCACATGGGGTACCAATAAAGAAAGAATACGACGTAAGCCCTATTCTTTATCTCACTGAGATTTTAAAAATACCTGTGATACAAGTTGGACACAAATAATATTCAAGATTATATTCTACATGTGCCATAAATGATCTCATTTAATCTTCACAATAATCCTATGAGGTAAGTACTATTACTGTCTCCATTTTACAGAGATGAAAAATGAAATAAAGATGAAATAATTGTCCCAAGTCCCACCACTCTAAAGACGCAGGAATGAGTCTTAACTATATTATGCTGTACCTATTAAACTACAGGGCTGTATGCATATTGACATAAGCACAGGCATAATGCAGTCAGCTTTAGAGAAGAGAAGGAGGTTTGGAGTTCTAAACAGTTACTGAATCCAAGAACAGGTTGAAACTGAGCTCAAGTAATTGCAAGATGAGCCTGGAACGAAGCAAGCTGGGTGGCCCTGGAGGAGATGCTCTTGCTTCCTGTTTGTCAGTTCCCCCTTCTGTAAAAGGAGGGAGCTGGCTCAGATGATTCCTAAATCCCTTTGTTCCTGTACAAGCAGCAGCACCACCACTGGGAAGGGCAGAAGTTGTCATCAGGCAGATTCAGGTTCTTTCTACCTATCTGAGCTTTTGTTTTCCCACTTGTGAAACTGGCATTGGGTCTGATTTGCTAATTTTTCTTTCCCTCGTGTCTGGCACAGGATATATAATAGGAGTTCAATTAATCCTGGTTCCCCCCCTTCATCTCGCATCTGATTACAGATGGCAGGAATCGTGGGAGCAGAAGGCAGATCGTGGGAGCTGCTTCTAAGAGTGCAGAGGGTATCTGAACCTCCATGCTAGGGAACCAGGGGCATCCAGAGAGCAGCTGAGGACCAAGTGTAACACCTGCCCCATCTTCCCCACAGTCCACGCCCTTTTCCATCAAGCCCAGGGCAATTTCCAGTCCCATGAATCTGGATGCCCACATATCTCTCAGAATCCCCCAGAAGCAGGTTCAGGACTTTGGGGTGGAGGGTGCAGCGAGATGAATAGCAGATGTCCCCGCAGGCCTCCCCAGCCAGGCTTCTTCCTTACGAATACTTCTGGGACACTCCCAGGAGCTGTGCTCGCCTGGCAGATACTGAATAAGGCAGAAGGAGCAGGGAGGAAAAGCAGCAGCGTCGTGGAACGGTTGCCTGGTTACATGGTAGTCTGGGTTGCAAGGTCTCCTCCCCTGGAGGCTGAGGGTGAGGTGCTGAGCAGGGGAGCGGAGGGGAGGGGTACAGCTAGCATCAGCATCTAGATGTGGTGCCTTCCTTCCCCCACCTCCAGCTGCCCACAGGCCAGGCCAGGACAAGCGGACCAGCCACGTGGGTAGGGAGCCTCGCTCACTCGCTGACCAGCTGGAGGATTTGGGCAAGTTGACGTAGCCTATCCCTGCCTTCCCTTCCTCACCTTTCAAGTGAGTCTAATAATAGTACACACCTCACTGGGGTCCAGCAAGGCTTCCAAACAGATAATGCAGGAAAAGGGCCGAGCACGGGGACTGGAACACAGTAGGCTGACCGTAAGAAAAGCTAGCGCTGCCCAGCCAGACCTGGAGGCTGATGGAGGGAGCAGTGAGAAGTCCCGAGTCAGAACAGGCTACCCAATGTGAGGTCCCAGTGCAAACTGCAGGGCCCCTCGGTCAAAAAGCAGGAAAGAGGTGCTTCCATTAAAGGCACTAAAACAGAAAGCTTTTTTTCTTTTTCTCCTTCGGCAGTCTCTCAGGATGACAGTACTTTCTGCTTGCTACTTAATGCCATGGGCGTGGGGAGAGTGCACACCTTCACAGGCACCCAGGAGCCCACCCCGCAGCCTGGTGTGTGTGTGCATTGCCCATTAGCTGCCCGGGTCCTGGGGGAGCAGGATAGGGAGTTAGCATCTCCCTTTCCCACAGGCCTTCCATCCCAACCCGTGGTGGACAGGTGACACCAAACATGGCAATCTCTACACCAGGGTGCACTAGGCACCTGAGTCAGGGTCAAGAGAAACTCACTCCTGCCAGGTTGCCCACTGAAAGCACCATGGTGCTGCCAGCCTAGGGCGGGGACGGCTGTGGTCATGCTCTCCCCTGAGATGCTCTGGGGTACGGGCGGCAGCCCTCCCCATGCCCAGGCCCCTGATGGGGATGGGTGGGGGGAACGGGGCTGGAAGAGCAGCGGGGAGGGGCAGAATGGGCCAGTCCTGGGACAGCAGGGAAGCTGGGGGCTGAGAACCCAGCTGGGGAGGTAGTGGGAGGTAGGGCTTCACGTGAACTGAGGTTCCCAACCCTCGGTACAAGCTCCGTTGTCCTACCGGACTCAGCTTCCAAACCACAAATTTAAACATTAAAATGATTCAAGACGTGACAGCAGGCCATTCAATTCCAAGTGCGGGTCCTGGTCTTACACCATCACAGTGACCCTGAGCTCTGATCCTGGCTGTCACTAACTCCCCCTCTCTAGGCCTTGGTTTCCTCTTCTCGAAATGAGGTGGGTGAGGGGATGGGGCTATGTGGTTTGTACATCCCCTTCCAGCTTCTATATTGTATAACTTCTGTCCTACTGACATGCTGTGTAGCCACAGGCAAGTCCCTTTCCCTCTCTGGGCATCAGTCTTCCCATCTGTGAAGTGGGAATTCCTGAAGCACCCTTCCAGGGTTAATGCTCAAAGACATGCCTTTTCTCCTCCCCTCCTTTGTTTGAGGGGACTTTTCCTTTTGGAGGAGGAAGTAAATATTTGGGATATTTCTGGTCTCTTCCTTCTGCCCAGGAGGGAAGTACAATCACCTGTGTTATGAATTGAATGTTTGTGTCCCCCTGTGAGATAATAGAAAATATACATTGGTCTCTTCCCACAGTTCCTGGCACAGAGCTCTTGAAGCCCTTGTAACTTCCTAAGTGATAAGTATACTAAGGGCATCTTTTGTTCTAATATTTGGTCTTTGGCTCCAGTTCCTGACACAGGGAAACTCTTGTAATTTCCTGGGTGATAGGACTGTCTTTTGTTCTAATGATGTAACTCTGGGTGGGTTCCTGAGTGGCTCCTGGATGGGGGCTGCTCACTATAAAGGCCAAGCGGTGATTACAAGCTTGGAATTTTCAGCCCCTGGTCCCACCATCCCCCAGTCTCTTGAGAAAGGAGAAAGGCTAAAAATGGAATTATGATCGATCACACCTACGTGAGGAAGCCTCCATAAAACCCCCAAAGTGCAGACTTTGGAGAGCTCCCAGGTTGGTAAATGCACCCCTGTACCAGGAGGGCGACACACCCAACTCCACGGGAACAGAAGCTCCCGTGCTCAGGATCGTCCCAGACCTCGCCCTATGTATCCCTTCATCTGGCTGTTCATCATATTCTTTAATAAACTGGCAAACATAAGTGTTTCCCTGAGTTCTGTGAGCTGATCTAGCAAATCACTTGAGCCTGAGGAGGGGCTCATGGGAACCTCTAATTTGTAGCCAAATCAGGCAGAAGTTGTGAGTCACATGAAACGGCGACTGGCATCTGAAGTGGGGGCCAGTCTCATGAGACTGAGCCCTTACCCTGCGGGATCTGACACTACCTCCAGGAAGGTGGTGTCAGAATTGAGTTAAACTGTAGGACAGCCAGCTGGTGTCACAGAATTGCTTGGTGGTGGACCGTCCCCCACCCAAGCATTTGGTGACCGGAAGTGTCAGAAGTGAGGTGTCCTGTGTGAAAGTAAAGGAGAAAGATGCAGGAGGAGAACTGTAGGCTTTTCCACTCAGCCCCCTTCCCCCACAAACCATATGTTGAAGCCCTAACCACCACCGTGAGGGCATCGGGAGGTGGGGCCTTGAGAGGCAATTAGGTTTAGATGACTTCATGTGGGTGGAGCCCACCCTCACCTCACTGATGGAATTAGCGCCCTTTTAAGAAGAAGAGACACCAGAGCTTCCTCCTTCACTGTGTGAGGATACAGGGAGAAAGGGACCATCTGCAAGCTAGAAAGAGGGCCCTCACCAAGACTGAATCTGCCGGCACCTTGACCTTGGACACCCCATCCTCCAGAACTGTGAGTAACAAATGTCTGTTGTCTAAGCAGTCCAGTCAGTGATATTCTGTTACAGCAGCCTGAGCAGACTGATACAGCCTGTAAGGAAGGCTCACCAACCGATGGAACAGAAGGGCAAAGAAGAGCAGGTCATCAGAGAAGTGGTGAGACAGCAGGCAGCACTGTGAAGTGACTCATTCATTCATTTACACATTCATTCATTCACTTGCCTGGACACCTGCAGCAGCCTCTACCCCATCTCCCGGCTTCCACGCTCTTTCCTCTCAATCCACTCTCCACACAACAGCCTAAGGGAGCTACTTATATGATAAACAGAACTGTGCCCTTCTCTCCTGAAAACCTCTATCAGCTGGGGTTAGGTTCAACTGTGATAGACAACTCACACTGATAGTGTCTTAAATAAGACAGACGTTTACCTCTCTCTCACAGAAGCATCTGGCGCTGTTAAGGCGGCACGATGGTCAGAATCCAAGCCCCGTCTAGCTGGTAGCATGGCCATCCCTGGCTTCCATTTCCAAGGTTACTTCAAAGTCCAAGATGGTGCTAGGGCTCCAGCCATTGAATCTACATCCCATAGGGCAGCAAGGCCGGGGGGACACTCCATCCTTTCAAAGATACTTCTCAGGAGTTGCATACACCACCTCGGCTGACATTCTAGTGGCTAGAGCTTAAGTCACATGACCATACCACCTACACAAGAGGCTGGGAAAAGTTGTCTCTATTCCAGGCAGCCATGTGCCCAGTTCAATGTTGTGGGTTTTATTAATGAGGAAGATGGGGGTGGGGGATGGATACTTGGAAACCATTGATCTTTACCACACAATCCTTCCACAGCTTCCTTCTGCCCTCAGAATAAAACCTATACTATGCCCCAAATGGCCAGGCCCATTTTCCTACCATCTCTCCTCCCAGCCTCCTTCCCTCAACATGTTGCAGGCCCACTGGCCTACTTTGGGTCTCTCAAAGGCCAAGGCTCTTTCCCACACAGGGGTATTTACCCATGCTGCTCCCTCAGCCCTGGGACACCCACACGCTGCTCTATGCGGGCTGGCTCTTTCTTCAGGCCCCAGAGAGGCCTCCCTACCACGCCATCTAACAGAGCTTCCCTCATCCTTCTTTCTTGACTCTGTTTTTCCTTTGTTTCTTTATAGCAAGAATGACATCTTAAAACTACTCTATTATCTGATTTAAAAACAACAACAAACAAACAAACAAAGCCATGAATCCCTGCACCAAATGCCTACCTTTTTGGTTGATCTCTGCCATTAGAAAGGCAGCTTGACGAGGGGAGGGTTTGTGTCTGCTTCAGAACTGTACCCCAGAGATTCTCTGAGCAAATATTTATTGCTCTCCCACTATGTACCGGGAACTTAAAAGACAGTACACAAATCCAGGCTTCTTCTCAGCTGCAGAGAGGCCACGAGATGAGACCTGGGCTCCCTCTGTTGGAGAGGAGCTGAAGGGGGCAGGGAGGTAGAGAAAGGAGTCCAGTAAGCCCCTAATGACAGCCCTGCAGCAGCCAGGCTTATGGTTAGGGTCCTTTTTTGCCTCCTTTCTGGCTCCATCCTATGTCTCCACCCTCATGTTAATGACCCGCTGTTATCTTTTCTGGCCTGTACTTTATTCCTTATCCTTGTAAGAAGCTTTATACCCTTTCTGGAGGAGGGTGAGTGTATAAACAAATAAACACGAGATAAAATATACAAGGTACTTGGGGGTCTGCAGTATCCAGGAATAGAAGCCTACTCTACCGCAGTGCCAGGCTCCTCCTGTGGACCACAGAGCCCAGCAAGCACCCAGCCATCGACCTGCCAACTCCTCTGGGGTGTCTTTAAGGGCTTCAGCTGGGGGTGTCCAGAAAGCAACTCACAGCCCTCTTCAGGTTGCTCTCCCGCAGTCTTGGTCAATCAACTGTCTGAGGCGGAAGCCCAGGCGCTATCCTCAGGAGGTACTGTGACACAGTGGTGGGAACGGTATTACTGGACGTCCGAGGCCAGGTCATCCACTGTGGTGGGGCTGTCCTGTGATTACAGGACATTTAACAGCATCCCTGGCCTCTATCCACGAGATGACAGGGGCACCCCCATCCCTGAGTTGTGACAACCAAAAATGCCTCCAGAGGCTGTTCAACGTCCCCTGGGGCGAAACTGTCCGGATTGAGAACCACTGGTTTAGAGCAAGGATTTAAACCTCAGACTTTGTGGATTCAAAGCTTAACTCACCTGTGGAGCGTGGGGTCAGTCACTCCATCTTTCTGTGCCTCAATTCCCCTTCTACAAAGTGAAGCAACTAACAGTCTCTCCTTCATAGATTAAATAAGCTGATAAGCGTAGAGCACTCAGGATGGCGCCTGGCGCAAAGATGTGTTATGTTAGCTGTTACTCTTAGTTTTGGAATTATTCCTGACTCCTCAAGCCCATCCATCACCATTTCCACATAATTTTACTGTACAAATATCGCTAAAATCCATTCACTGTTCTCCATCATCACCCTTCTCTTGCCTCAGCATCTCTTGCCTCTGATTAAAGGCTTCCTGTAATTCACTCTCTCCACAGAAATGAGTTCGATCTGTTCAAACCCTTCGGTGGTTAAAACCAGTCACAGAGTCCCAGTGTTTTTAGGAAAAAGCCCCCAACAGCCTAGAGATTACAGAATGACCCCTGTCCATCTCCAGAGCCTTGTCTCATAATTTCATCTCCCTTGTTTGCTAATTTCAACCACAATGGTTTTTCTCTCCATTTCTCAAAAATGCCATTCTCCCTCCTACCCCAAGGCCCTCAAGTGTTCCAGACCCTCTAAACTGGAACCTCAAAGGCAGTGATGGTGGGAGTTTTCAAAATAAAGACAGGCCGCTGCCTGGGAGGAGTAGAAAGGATTTACGTGATTGAGCCTGGAAGGGCTGCCTTGTTCAGTGGGGCAGTGTGTGCACTGCACACTCAGCCGAGGGGGCCAGTAGAGTCTGCACTTCACCCCAAGCTCCACCCGAAGCTCCACCACACCCTGGTGCAGAGCCATCTGCTCACCAAGCTGTTTGTTTCTGGAGCTGCATTCTCTGAAGAGGACTGCCTTTGGCTAATTTGCAATGAAGATGCCATACAATCAAGTGTCAGCTGTACACTCAGAGCACACGGTAGGTGATAATAGAAGAGCTGTATTTTAGAAGGTACATCTCTTTTCTGTTACAGGTACATGAAGTTGCCAAAGACAAGGGAAGAGACCAATTACGCCAACTGCCAGGCTCTCCCATCTTCTCTTTCTTTCCATACCTAGAAAGTGAACTGTTTCCACATCTCTGGTACTAGTTCAGAGTTGAGGCCAACTTGAGAAAAACTGCCCCTTACTTTAGTGCATCCAGCAACTGGATAACTCTCAAGCCTTGGAGTGATGCAATTAGCAAGTTTCATAATTAAATTCATAGTAAAATGCCTCTGGGAATTCAACCTTTTTTTTTTCAATTAACTATTCTTATTAAACCTCATTCATCTGTCTCATAAAAATTGTAAACTAGGGCTTCCCTGGTGGCGCAGTGGTTGAGAGTCTGCCTGCCGGTGCAGGGGACACGGGTTCGAGCCCTGGTCTGGGAGAATCCCACATGCTGCTGAGCAACTGGGCCCGTGAGCCACAATTACTGAGCCTGCGCGTCTGGAGCCTGTGCTCCGTGACAAGAGAGGCCGCGATAGTGAGGGGCCCGCGCACCACGATGAAGGGTGGCCCCCGCTCGCCGCAACTGGACAGAGCTCTCGCGCAGAAACGAGGACCCAACACAGCCATAAATAAATAAATAAATAAAAAACAAACAAACAAAAAAACCTGTAAACTAAGCCTAGCCATACAGAACATACATCCTAGTAACTATAATTACCACTAAATATTTAGCCTCACAGTTAAAACATTTCAGAGCCAGAAGAGACTTCAAAGATCACCCAGAACAAACGTTCACCTTAGTGATAGGCAAAGTGGGGCTCAGACATTGGAAGCAACGTGCCCTGGTTCACTCAGCTTGGAGGTGGCATTGCAAGAGGATACCCACCCAGGTCACCTGTTTGCCACCTTACTATTCCAGAGACTATAGCAGAAAAAGAAAAAAAAAAAAAGAAGAATCCTAATTCTCTTACTAGGCATAAAGTATAAATGAAAGCTGCGTTTCTATCTACTTGGTCTGTCTGAATACAAAGGGTGTTTTTCCAGAGTATTGGTGGGCAACTCTGCTTTGCATCTAATTACAACCATTTACAGGGACTGTTGTTGCTTTTCAGTTGCAACACATTTTGAGGTTATCACTTTGGGGGAAACACCAGGCCTGGGTTGCTGAGGCCCAGACAAAGATGCCATTTTATGACTCTCATTTTATTTAACAGGACTAAGGTCTCTGAGACCACCGAACTTTAAGAAAATCCGAGTCCTATATGTTTAGATTAGCAGAATATAAAATAAAAAAGTGGGACTTCCCTGGTGGTGCAATGGTTAAGAGTCTGCCTGCCAATGCAGGGGACACGGGTTCAATACCTGATCTGGGAAGATCCCACATAACATGGAGCAACTAATAAGCCCACGCACCACAACTACTGAGCCTGCGCTCTAGAGCCCACGAGCCATAACTACTGAGCCCACGTGCCACAACTACTGAAGCCCGCGTGCCTAACGCCCATGCTCCGCAACAAGAGAAGCCACCACAACGAGAAGCCCGCGCACTGCATCGAGAGTAGCCCTCGCTCGCCGCAACTAGAAAAAGCCCGCGCGCAGCAACGAAGATCCAACACAGCCAAATATAAGTTAATTTTTTAAAAAAAGTGAGTGCTTCCCAAAAAGGGTTGACCAGAAGATGCCAAGAATATTCACCCCTTGTGTATTTAAATGGAGTCATTTAAATAATGACCATTTGGAACTCAGTGCCATAGAAGTCAGCATTTTATGACATGTACGTGTGGTATCCCCAGTGGGTGTTTATTGAGGAGCTGGAGTCTCCACCTGCCACCATCGGGCAGATCTGGGTTTAAATCCCGACTGTACCACCTACTAACCGTCTCCCTGTGCACGTCACTTCTCTGAGCCAGTCTTCACGACTGTACATGGAAACACTAATAGCTACTTCTCAGAACTGGGAGGATAAAATATTCAATAATATAATGTACAAGAGAACTCTGTGAGCACTCCAAGGGGAGCTGAGTCCTGTTTACCCTGTTCCTCTTACAAGGCTGTGAAGTCTTTGTAAGGCCTTTGCCTCACCACACCTCAGTGTCTGCAATGCCAGGCACGGGGCCTTATATTCTAGGCTGTGCTCAACGAATATTTGTTGAATTAATTAACAAACGTATGAGTGTGGGAATGGGTTACATCTTTTCCTGTGTCTGCAACGTTAGCCAGTTGTAGTGTGTTGAATGGTGCCCGTCCCCCCCCAAACGATCCTGTCTGTGTCCTAAATCCCAGAACCTGTGAATGTGACAGTATTTGGAAAAAGGATCTTGGCAGATACAATTAATTTAAGGATCTCTATATAAGATCTTCCTGGACTATCTGGGTGGAATGTTGTTTTAGTCCATTCAGGCTGTTATATCAAAACCACCATAAACTAGGCGGCTTCTAAATAATAAACATTTATTTCTCACAGTTCTAGACGCTGTGAAGTCCAAGATCAAGGAGCCAGCAGATTTGGTGTCTGGTGAGAGCCTACTTCCTAGTAGTTCACAGACAGCCATCTTCTCACTGTGTCCTCACGTGGCAGAAGGAGCAAGGGATCTCTCCGGGGTCTCTTTTATAAGGGCACTAATCCCATTGATGAGGGCTCCACTCTTGTGACCTAATGACCTCCCAAAGCTCTCATCTCTAAATATGATCACACTGCGGCTTAGGTTTCAACATATGAATTTTGAAGGGACACAAAAATTCAACTTATAGCAAACTTAAATCCTTATGAGAGATAGAAGAGAAGACACAGAAACAGAGCAGTTCTTTTGAAGATGGAGCCAGAGATTGGAACAATGCAGCCCTAGGGAATAAAATCAGCCACCAGAAGCTGGAGGAGAAAAAGGAGGGACTCTCCCCTACAGCCTCCAGGGAGAGCATGGTCCTGCTGACACCGTGATTTCCGACCTATGGCTTCCAGAACTGTGAGAGAATACATTTCTGCTGTTTCAAGCCACCCAGTTGGTGGTAATGTGTTTCGGAGCCACGGGAAACTCATATGCCAGCACGTGGGAGGCACTCACAAAACACTGGAAGAAGAAAAGTGAAGAGATTCTGACTCACGTTTTCGTATCAAATCCTTGGACTCTACTGTACACCCAGAGCAGTTCATCCAAGTCAGGTCGGCTATAAACCGCAAATTTGGGTGGGGGCACATTAACCTTTGAAATTCCACAGCAGAAGGAAGAAGAAATCCTGAAAAGCCACTAGATGTCACGGCTCACTTTTCCTAGAAGAATATACCACGTACTTCCTTACCCTGCCCCGCCCCCCAGACACCCATGGCAGATGATGCTTCTAGACAATACCCACTGTTTGCTGCTGAGAGTCAGAGGCACCCCTTAGACACCCAGTGGAGACACCAAAGAGCAGGTGGACATTCAGTCTGGAGTTTCACAGGGACCAGAGCTGGCATTCAGAACGGTTCCAACCTCCACCCTGAGCTCCACGTTTGTGTATCCAACTGATTCCCCCCACCCCATGTGCTACTTTACCAGGCTTTTCCACCTCCAAATTTAGCCCCTTCATTCTTCCAGATACTCTGTTCTCCTTGATTCCTCTCTTGGTCTCACATCCCTCATCCCACACATTGGTGTTACCCTGAGAATATGCCTAGAATCCAGTCACTTTGCACAATCTCCATTGGTACCAGAGACCACCATGCTTTCTAGACTGGACTATTTTAAGGACTTCTTCCCACTTGGTTTTTCTGCTTCTCTCACAGTCTCACTACCTTCTAGTCTCCAATTGGCAGCCAGAGAAAGCTCTTTAAAAGCTAAATCAGGGCTTCCCTGGTGGCACAGTGGTTAAGAATCTGCCTGCCAATGAAGGGGATGCGGGGTTCGATTCCACATGCCGCGGAGCAACTAAGCCCGTGTGCCACAACTACTGAGCCTGCGCTCTAGAGCCCGTGAGCTACAACTTCTGAGCCCATGTGCCACAACTACTGAAGCCCACGTGCCTAGAGCCTGTGCTCCTCAACAAGAGAAGCCACCACAATGAGAAGCCCACGCACCGCAACGAAGAATAGCCCCCGCTTGCTGCAACTAGAGAAAGCCTGCGTGCAGCAACAAACACCCAATGCAGCCAAAAATAAATTAAAAAATAGATAAATAAATTTTAAAAAGCTAAATCAGGTCGAAAGGACTCCAAGCTCATTCAGAATGGAATTGAGGCTCCTTATCCTGGTCCATAAAGCAACGTATAAACTGTTCCCATCTCCCCATCTTTTTTTTTTTTTTTTTTTTTTTTTTTGCGGTATGCGGGCCTCTCACTGCCGTGGCCTCTCCCGTTGCGGAGCACAGGCCCCGGACGCGCAGGCTCAGCGGCCACGGCTCACGGGCCCAGCCGCTCCGCAGCACGCGGGATCCTCCCGGACCGGGGCACGAACCCACGCCCCCCGCATCGGCAGACGGACTCTCAACCACTGCGCCACCAGGGAAGCCCCATCTCCCCATCTTGCCCCTTCCCTCTCTGATTTCATCTCTTCCCACTCTACCTTCACTACACAGATGGAACCTCCTGGTCTCTTTGCTCCAAGCCTTTGCTCCTGCCTCAGGGCCTTTGTACCTACCATTCCCTCTTGTCTCTTCCATTATTCAGTGTCCGATCCAGAGTCACCTCCTCAGAGAGGCCATCTCTGACCACGTTATAAAACAGCATTCCCCCCATCATTTTCTAACTCTTCTACCCTGCTTTATCTTGCTTCTTCCATATTGCACATCCTGCCCATAAAATGACCTTGGACACGGCACTTAAAGATTCCACACCCTGCTGAGAGATATCTACAATTTAATCAGAAATCTGTAAGAATTGTGAGAAAAAAAAAAAAAGCCCGATTCTGGTCAAGTACGTGTGTCTTTTAGACCTGGGAATAGATGGATTTACTTAGAGTGAAAGAAATGCAAAAACCAACACCGTGTTCATCTGGGTGAAGAGTCGTAAATTACATGTGAATTTAAGGAACACGGGTGAAGCCACGGCCTTTTTCTTTAGGCAACTCTGGAAAAGGGGTTCAGGTGGCAGGTGACACGTCAAAGATCTACCTGCATCATGATTATTAAACTCAGTGAACCTGAAGGCAACCTCCCAAACCGGAAGGGGCCGATATTGTTTCCTTAAAGGTTAAGCATATTTCAACCCTTAGGAATTCCCGATTAATCGTAAAAATGTTTAAGAGAATCAAATCTATAGTATTAATATTTACATATTAAATATTTTAACACCAACACGGTAATTTTATATGCTGATTTTGTCTAGTAGAATGAAGAGATGACCCAAGCAATACCCATTTAAACTATGAAATTGAGTAATAACTGATCTTGACTTAGGATTTTAATTTAAAATCTTACTAAAATTTTATCAAGTGTTAAAACATTTCAGACACTTTAAGGATCACCCTATTTATTAGCTTAATCTAAAGGTTTACCAAAATGACTTAAGCACCTAGGAGGATGTGTCAAAAACACACATGAGCTACTAAAAAATTAAACTGAATATAGAGAATTTATCAACGTAGCTTAATTTTGCAAATGCAATCAAACATTTTTCAAGTGCCCTTAACAATGGCTTATATGTTTTAGAAATAGATGTATAAGCTGAGCTTAAACACTTGCTTTCTTCACGTGACTTTAATAAAGCAATCGTTAATTCCTAAAACCAAGATATACTTCAGAACAGTCTTTTCTGTACACACACCATGGAGGACTTCAATCATTATTTACCTCATTTACCCCTTATTAGAATATAAGCCCCACAAGAACGGTATTTTGTGTGTTAATTCACTGCTGTATTCTCAGTCCCTAGGGCTGTATCTAAGACATAATAAGCGCTCAGGAAAAGGTTACTGAGTGGAGATAATTCTCCTTGCCCCAAGATCCTATATGAGTCTCAGGTGCTTAATATATTCTGAGAGACTAAAGCCCAGTGACATATGGAAGATGGCCAAGATCCTGAATGAAGTCAAATGGAAGGGTTCAGAGGCGGTCCAAGGACCACGACTTCCTGGGTCCTCTGCTCTTTAAAGGCATCTTTACTTGCTGCCCTCCTCCATGAAGTCTTCCACTGGACTCAAAGAGCACCTGACATCACTGACGTGACTCAACCTTGTGAGGTTACTTTTGTACTTATTTCATCTCCTCTGATGATGGCCTGAAGGGCTCTACATCTCTATACCACGCCAGTATCCTCACATGCCTTCCAAATGAATGGATATATAAATGAATGGACAAACAAATGGCACTTTTGTGAAGTGACTTTTGTGCCCATTGCTGCCATAGATGTTAACAGTCCAGGTTTTGCAACCAGGCTGCACGAGACCACATCCCAGTTCCATGGTGTGGTGGTGGTGGGTACCCTCAACCCATGTTTTAAGAAATATTATGAATTCTTCAACCTTTAAAAATAAACTCTAGCCTCAATCTGCTACCAGACAAGATGAAAGGAAATGCTAAACTCAGGATGCCCGTGGAAACATTTAAAATTGTTTGTTTAAGATATGTCAATAGATACCTGCAAATGTAAAGACTTACCCGGACATGCAGGCCTCTGGGGGAAGAGTTTCAATGTGGTTTACATTTCAGCTTCGATATTTATAAACAGAATGAAATCCGGAGGGAAGCAGCCCGGGAAGATAAGCCTTTAGGTAAATAGTTTGGGAGGTACCAGAGGCTGCTTCCGGGGATGGGCCATTAGGGCTTAACAATGGGGGTGGCTGGGTAGAGCTGGAGAATAAGTTGAAATGGAAGGAGGAGAAATAGAAGAGACCAGGATTTTAGACCAGGGCTTCTCAAGTTTTAAAATGTACACAAGTCACTTGTGCATCTTGTTAAATGCAGCTTCTGATTCAGTAGGTCTGGGCTGGGGCCCAAGAAGTCTGCATTTCTAACAAGCTCCCAGGTGATGCCAGTGCCGCTGGGCCATGGGAAGCATTTTGAACAGCAATGGTCTGTGGTAGGAAAGCATCATACACTCCTCCAAAAACATTAGTAGACAAAACAACCCCCCCCAGAAACCGAGAAATACACACAGTGCTGTATTTATTCTCATTGGGTAGGTGTCTTAGAGGCTGTTTCTTAACATAAACTACCTTGAAAAAGTGCTGATAAGATTCATTTATTTGCTTAACAAATATTTATTGAGCATCTACGAAGTGTCAGACGCTGTTCCAAGTTTTTGGGGTACTGTGGTGAGCAACCACAACAAGGTCCCTGATCTCGCAGAGTTTACATTCCAGTATGGAAAATCAGACAAAAATCTCATAAACCCGTATAGAAATCCACAAGCTATAAAAAGATGAAATGGTCTCAGGCTGGGATAAATGCCAAAAGTGAATAAAATAGGGTTACACGTTAGAGGCTGGTTTGGGAAGGAGGGCTGTCGGGAGAGGTGAGAAGTAACCAGCCATGCAAAGTTCTAGGGAGAGAGTGTTCCAAGCAATAACAGCCAAGGTCCAAATTGAGAGTTTGGCAAGTGTGAGGGACAGTAACTCAGTGTAGCTGAGTTGCAGTGACCAATGGGGAGAAAATTGGCCCTGAGCCAGATAATGGTAAGGAGCTGGGATTTCATTCTAAATGTGATGGGGTGTCAGCAGAAGAGTGATGTGAATATTTTAAAAAGACCACACTGATCAATTATAAAATCACTAGCAGTGGCACAAGCCATTATGTACTTCCTAATAAAACAGAATATGAAAGACACAACATCACTTATGAAATAGTCTCCTGAAATATAAGTACTTAGATCCAACATCTAGTTTATACGAACGACAGGAGGTAGAAGAACAAGTTCAAAGACATCACGAGAAAGCACTTAGACAAACCCAGAAGGTGGGACCACTGGCCTCCTTTCTTTTGAACAAATCAGTGGCATGAAAAAAGGGAGTGGGGTGCTTCAGACGAAGAGACAGTTAAAAGATATCACAATCAGATTTATACAATATATGGATCTTACTTGATCGTGGGTCCAAGAAACCATCTATAAGGTGACATTTTTTTAAAAAATAAATTTATTTATTTATTTATTTTTGCCTATGTTGGGTCTTTGTTTCTGTGCGAGGGCTTTCTCTAGTTGCAGCAAGCGGGGGCCACTCTTCATCGCGGTGCACGGGCCTCTCACTGCCGTGGCCTCTCTCGTTGCGGAGCACAGGTTCAGTAGTTGTGGTGCACGGGCTTTGTTACTCCGTGGCATGTGGGATCTTCCCAGACCAGGGCTCGAACCCGTGTCCCCTACATTGGCAGGCAGACTCTCAACCACTGCGCCACCAGGGAAGCCCCGTAAGGTGACATTTTTGAAACAACTGGAAACATTTTAAGATGGAAACAGGATCTTAGGTAACAATAGGGAATTCTTTTAATTACTTCAGATGTAATAAGGCATTGCATTTAAGGAGGAGAATGTCCTTACTTTTCATAGATGAATATCGAAGAATTTGCGAGTGAAAACTCATGTTTGAAATTTGCTTTAAACATGCTTTGGATGAATAGAGAATAGCCAAAGTGATGGGATGTCACCTCCGAGATTAGGTGATAAAAGCCCTGGGACTTCCATCTTGTTGGCATTCTCTTTCTGGCTCTTTCCGCTGGTTCACTCTGATGAAGCAACTCGCCACGTCATCAGCTGCCATAGGGAGACATCATTGGGCAAGGAACTGAGGGCAGCCCCTGGCCAATAGCCTGTAAAGGACTGAATCTTGTCAATAGCTATGAGAGTGAGCTTGGAAGCAGATCGCTCCCCAGTCAGCCTAGAGGTGTCTACAACATCCCTGACTGTAGCCTGTAAGAGACCCTAAAGGGGTCTCAGACCCAGCTAACCATACCTGGAGTCCTGACCCACAGATGCTGCTGTGACATCACACCAATGTGTGTTAAGTTAATAAGTTCGGAGGTGATTTGTTATGCAGCATTAGATGATAGACAGATATATAGACAGATAAACAGATATATCAATAGATTAACTATATACCATTATTATAGAGATTTACCATAATTCATTTAACTAATCTATTATTAATGGGCATTTAGGTTATTTCCGAGACTTCTGCTATTATAAATAATGCTGTATTACACACGTATTACCTTTAGGAAAGCATTCTTTTTTTTTTTTATTGAGATATAATTGACATGTAACATTCTATTAGTTTCAAGTGTAGGACATAATGATTCAACATTTGTATACATGGTGGAATGATCACCACAATGAGTCTAGTTAACATCCATCACCACATGATGATCTACTCTCTTAGGAACTTTCAAATATGAAATATAGTATTGTTAACTATAGGTTAATAATTAAGGTACACTCCTACTTTTGAGAATGATTAAATTATCCTCCAGAAGTTTCACCAATTTCTATTGCAAAACACTGCTGAAAAGCATTGCAGAGGTAGAGAACACTCGGGCAAATATTGAGTATTATCAATTTTTCCTCACTTGATAGATGAAAAAAATTATCCTTGATGTTTTAATCTATATTCTATTGATTTATGAACTAAACTGGGCAGTTTTCATCTGCTTGTCATTTTTTTAATTAAAAAAAAAACAGACTGCTTGTGTCTTTTAAACATTTTTCTTCAATTTTCTTTTATTCTCATCCTTTCTCTGTTTTGTTTGTTCATTTTTCTTCAGTAAACACTTATTTTTTAAAAACAGCTTGCTCATCATCTTTGTAAACGGGAATAATGCCTTAATCTGGCAAACATTTTCCTCCCAGTTTGTAATTTATCTTTAGGCCTTGTTTATGGGTTTCCTTGTTTTTTTTTTTGTTTTTGTCTCTAAAGGTTTTACTTTTATGTGGTTAAATTGCTAATTTTTCTTCTTTATAACTTCTGGGATTTGCGTCATTTCCAAAAATAATAATCATCTTAGTGGAAGATGCTGGTAATGACAAGGATGACGATGGTGATGATGGTGGAGGGAGGGAGGGGAAGGACGATATTTACTTCCTTTATAGTGGACCAGTCATTGTTCTAGGAGCCTGATGCACATTATTGCACTTAATCCCTGAATTGTCTTCTGAGTTCAATGCCATTATAACTGATGTACAAATGAGGAAACTGAGTTCTAGGGAAGTAAGCAACTTGTCCAGATTTTAGAAACTGCACTCTTCACCACCACACACTTGCAAAGGCTGTTTTTGATGCTGTTTCTCCATGAGTTTATGCCAACACAGAGCCCTGTGGTCTGTGACCGCCAAGCCAACTCCACTTCCTGGGTGCTGGGGATGATTACAATGCTTTTTCATTACCAAGGAAACCTTTTATTCCACAGGAAAGTGGAGCCATAAATGATTGAGCGCACACAAGGAGACAGAAATGGAAATCGTTGCTAAAAACCAGCTCCTACCTGAGCGACGGATTAGGACTCAGAACAGAAGCGTGGCCTTTTGGAATTGCTCACATCCTGTACCAATTAAGCGTTTGGGAAAGCCGACAACGGCTTCCTGATGTGGAAATCACTTTGAAACGTGTAGGCTGGTAGTTAAAGCCATTAGTCCCACTTGGGCTTCAAGGACAACTACAAAGAAAATATTTTGTAAATTGCACAAGAAGCATGGATTTGCCCGATCCCTGGGTTAGCCCAAACTGGTCAAGCAATTGCTTTTAACACTTTATTTCCTAAGTGGACTAATACCTGGGGAGATGGAAAACAAACTTGACTTCAGACAACATGAGGGCTTCTTAAAAGCCGCAGGTCTCTGCACCAGACAGCTGCTGAGTGAAGAGCTTGGCTCTTTCCTCGGACAAAGACTTTTTATTTCAGGCCCAAGTTCTGGAGGGGGGGGCGGGCAGGGGGGATGCAAATGAGCCCAGCGCCTCTTGCCTGACCTTTCCTTGATGGAATGGGGATGGCTGCTCCAGCGGAAAGGACACAGAGGCAGCATTTCTAAGTGTTGCTCAGTCATATTAAAAGTTGAACCCCAAAGACAAATGGAACAGGAGCAAAGTCTAACCAATTAAGTGGAAACTGACTTCATCTTAACTTCACAGGGCCTGTGGCTCTCAACTGTTGGTATCTAGTCCAGAATATATTTGAGCAATCACAGGAAATATTCCCGGCGGGACTCTTTTCTTCCTTTCTCTGCTCGCTCATGTGAAACAAGGTTCTCAATTTTCTCTTCTTTCTGCGAGCAAGCTCTCTGGTGTGACAGGTCAGTGTGTCAGGAGTGAGGAGGTATGGGCTCCAGTCTTGGTACCGTCCTTTCACTAATTTAATGCCCTGGACACAGCTGCTTCGGGTCTCGTGCACGCTGAGTGCGTAAGCCCCTGGGTTTGGGAGTCAGGCTATCAGACTCTCTTAACCTTCGATTTTCTCATCTTTAAAATGGGAATTTAAAAAGGGGCTCCCCCATAGAGCCGTCATGATGGTTCCATGAGAGGACACGTGCAAAGCACTTAGGGCTCAGGGTGAATGGCACCCCCTGGAATTGTGCATCGGAATGGCTCTGGCCTGTCACGTAGTGTATGAGTCAGGGTCCTCCAGAGAAACAGAACCAACAGGAGATATCTACCTATAGATATCAATATGAAATAGAGGTATATTTATACATAGATATAAATATGGAATATACCTATAGCTATGGATCTCTCTCTGTATAGATACATAAAATATAATATTCTATTCTATCTATCATCTATCTAGAAAGATTTATTTAGGGAAGAGATTTATTTTATGGCTCATGCAATTGTGAAGGTCAGAAAATCCGAAATTTGCAACTGCAGGCTGCAGAACCAGGCAAGAGTTGCTGCTGCCGTCTGATGGCAGAACTCCTTCTTCCTCAGGGGGCCTCACGCTTTCTCTCCAGGCTTTCAGCTGATTGCTGAGCCTCCGCCACAGTGTGGAGGGTAACCTGCTTTACTCAACTCTACTGAATTTTTTTTTTTTTTTTTTTTGGCTGTGTTGGGTCTTTGCTGCTGCGCACGGGCTCTTCTCTAGCTGCAGCGAGCCGGCCGGGGGCGATTCCTCGTTGACGTGAGCGGGATCCTCACCGCGGTGGCCTCTGCCGCTGCAGAGCACAGGATCCAGGCACGTGGGCCTCAGTAGCGGCAGCAGGAGGGCCCAGCAGTTGTGGCCCGTGGGCTCCAGAGCGCAGGCCCAGCCGCTGTGGTGCATGGGCCCAGCCGCTCCGCGTGTGGAACATGCGGGATCTTCCTCGACCAGGGCTCGAACCCGTGTCCCTTGCACTGGTAGGTGGACCCCCCAACCACTGCGCCACCCGGGAAGTCCCTCCACTAATTTAAATGTTAATCATATTTGAAAAATACCTTCCCAGCAACATCTAGACTGCTGTCTGACTCAAAACTTGGTACCATGGCCTGGCCAAGATGACACATAAAATTAACCATCACACATAGTAAATGCCCAATAAATGCAGTTTTATGATGCTTGGGATACAGTTATTATTATTGTTGTTGATCTATGTATCCTTTCAGGCCCCTTCTAGCCCTGACGGTATCCTCTGATACACAGCTTTCATTTACATTTTCGGAAGGGAAACAGAAAGAACTACGGTATTTTGCGAACAAGTGGAGCCTGAGGAAGGCACATACATGAAAACGTAGTTTTCTCAACTCTAGGACATGGAGTGGAGGTAAGACTGTGGGCCAATACCTTCATACCTTTCCTACAGTACCCCTTCCCAAATTAAACCATGGTTTCTATAGCATTTAGTCAGTTTCTAGTAGCTAAGAGATACTGAGTACTTAACACAGGCAGTGTTCCAAGTGCTTTAAATGTAGGAGCACATTGAGGCCTCACAGCAACCACGTGCCATGGGTACCATTATTATCCCTCATCCCACTGAAGAGGAAGGGGAGGCCAGGGAGTGTACGAGTCTTGTCCCAGGTCACACGGCTAGGGAGTGGGGGAAGCAAGACAAGCCATGCCATCTTGTTCTAGAGCTTATGGGTGCCAACTGCATGCCCACAGAGGACAAATACGAAGTGCTTGGGTGACAGGGTGAAGGGAACTGACACTGCCTGGACAGCCTCACTGCTGCATGAAAGAAGGTGCTCTGAAAGGTAGCTTTCCCTAGTCTGCACAGGATCACTTGGGGAGCCTATTAAAAGGCAGATTCTCAGGTTCCACACCTAAGGATACTGATTAAGCTTGGTGGTATGCCCACGAACCACAAAGGGACCCCCTGAAGTCTCCTGCCTTGGCCCAGAGTATGCTGGGGCTGAGAAGGCTCCCAGGTGTGTACCCATTCTACGGTATTGTGAAACTTAGCACCAAGCACTGAAGAGATATCCTGGCTTAACAAGAAAGATGAAGAAGGCACTGTTACCAAGGGTACCTATGAAAGTTTCTATACTTAATAATGGCTCATGTCCTAGAAGGCTGTTATAACATAAAGATGGCCCTATAAGCCTTGATGGCAGGTCAGATCTATCCAAGCATGAGAGAGATTCAGAATTCAGTGCACCATCACTTTAGTACCATAAGAATTCTATGTCCTGGGAAGCATATGCAAAAGCACAAAATTCTTGAAAAGTTCAAAAGTCTTTGGACCAAGACAGGAAGATGTCTATATATATAAGGGCCACATGCCAAAGCCAATGAAGCAATCTAACTGTTATAGAGTTTGGAATGCCGGTGGAAAAATCGCGTAATATGTAGAATTTGAATCTAGGAACATGGGCTATGGGAACATCCCTCTCTTGAAGTTGAAGTTCACTGACATAAAGGTCAGTGTGGCTCATTGGGAATTTGGACAATCACGTCAGCATCTGGCCAATCCCTCTAGTCCTTAAATGTGTGGAAACTGTAGTAGACAGAATAATGACCCCTCACTCCCACCCCAAAGATGTCCACATCCCAATTTCCAAATCTGGGAATATGTGACCTTTCTTTTGACAGGGGACTTTGCAGATATCATATCAAGGTAAGGATCTTAAAATAGGGAAATCATCCCGGGTTACCTGATGGACCCAATGCAATCACAAGGTTCCTTAAAAGAAGGAGGCAAGTGAGTCAGAGTTAGGAAAAGGTGATGTGATGAAGGAAGCAGAAGTAGAAGGGGACACAGAGACTGGAAGATGCGACGCTACTGGCTTCCAAGATGAGGGGAGGGGCCACCAGCTAAGGAATGCAGGCAGCCTCTAGAAGCTGGAAAAGCCAAGGACACAGATTCTCCCCTAGAGAACAGAGAAGGAATGCAGGTCTACTAACCCACTTTAGATGTCTGACCTTCAGAACTATAAGATAATAAACCTATATTGTTTTAAGGCTGGTTTGAGGTAATTTGTTATGGCAGCAACAGGAAATAGAGAGCCGCAGAGCAGCTCTCTGCCCAGCAGAGGACTCTGGCTTTCTGGAGACCCAGGCCTGAGCCTGAAGCAGCGAGTGCCCCAGGAGCCCCAGAAGACAGGTGCTGGGCTGGTACAGGACCCGCCCGGTGGCCTTGGGGAGCATCCCAGGGCCTTGCTGACATGCTTTTCTATCGAATCCCCACCTGTTCCTATTTAATCCTCATTAAAGAGCATCTACAGCTTAAAAAAAAAAAATACACAAGTCTTCCCTAGATGGAGTGAGAAAAACCATCCCAGTCTCTGCTGTTCCAACTCTTATGCTCGAGGGGAACCTCTGGTTTTTTTACAACAGTTGGATGAGCTCACAACTTTTACTCACGCTAAGAGCAAGATTTAGAATACAAAAATGTCTAAGGGAATCAGAACCACTATTAAGATTTTTGGTTTTAGGTACATGTGAAAATTTGATAGCTTATGTAATTGTCATAATTTTAAACATCTGAAATATTAGAGTAGTAGCTTATAAGGCCAATTTAAAACATGTCATTGAGGGCTGCCCTGGTGGCACAGTGGTTAAGAATCCACCTGCCAGGGCTTCCCTGGTGGTGCAGTGGTGGGGGGTCCGCCTGCCGATTCAGGGGACACGGGTTCGTGTCCCGGTCCAGGAGGATCCCGCATGCCGCAGAGCGGCTGGGCCCGTGAGCCATGGCCGCTGAGCCTGCGCGCCCGGAGCCTGTGCCCCGCAACGGGAGAGGCCACAACAGTGAGAGGCCTGCGTACCGCAAAAAAAACCCAAACAAACATGTCATTGAGTACTTGATTTTCATTTGTAATTTTAAGTTAAAACCATTCTAAATCAACTTGCCACTTAGGAGTATTTAAAAGAACTTTAAGGTCACTGATTTACGTAATATTTATATTTTTATATTTATAAAAATTATCTAAGTACTCAGAAATATTTACCTCTGTCAGATAATTAAAGGGCTTAAGACAGGGAAACTTCATTAAATATATAAATAGCATATAAAATATTTAAAGGCTTTTTGTTGAGTGACAAATGGAGAAAATATTGTTCAAAAGTTTTTAAAAAGTAATTGCTAAAAAGTAGGCTGATAAAATAAATAGTAAAATAAATAGTAAAATAATAGGATTTGTAAGCCAAACTCCAAAGCTTAAGGAAGAGCTAGGTTTTTGAACTTGTAAATGTAATAAACTGAATATTAATTGTCTTTTCTACCTACAAACACCATTTGATCTAACTGTAACTCTCCTATCAACAGCCTGCAAGGCATTTGATTCTAAATCCTAATAAAGTGACATAGTATAAGTTATATAGGAATTTTATCTTCTTTCCTTTGAAACTGAATGCCCTTTTTATTAGCACTTTAAATATTTGCTCCTTCTGTCCTTATCCGAAATCACTGCAATTAATAATGCTATAAAATTGGCTGTATCACCTACTGAACAGAAAAAACATGTGCCTAGGGCTACACCAAAGATGGTCTTCAGGTTTCAGGGGAAAAATTGCTATTTGGTATTATTTAAAAAAATAGTCTTCATGGGGAAAAAAACCCCTAAATTCATGGTCCAAGGTACATATTTAAGGGGAGTAGCATAAACTTTTTAGGGCCTAGGGCCTCTAAAGGTTTTATGCACACCCTGAAAAATCACCTCTAAAATAACCAGCAGAAATAAACTGCAGGTTTAATAGTGCAATGCCTAGACTTGATACCAAAATAACAGAGCAGGACCTCTCAGGCCATCTGTCGGTGGCAGAGAGAGTTTCCACACCCACTGCGGTTGGTGCCAGGCTTTTATGGTGATCCAGGGCTTTGTTAGGAGCTATGTAAGTTCATAAAGAAGAAATTCCTGACCACCCTGTTTAAAACAGCAACATGCTCACCCTGGGGCGCCGGGCATCCCTCCTTCTTCTCCCTTCTTTATTTCTCCCTCTGGTACTTCTTTACCATACTAGGTTTTGCTTACTCTTTATTACTTTTGTATGAATCAGAAGAGAAAGAAACATTGACACGCTAAGGCAAAAACAGACACGGGGCTTCCCTGGTGGCACAGTGGTTGAGAGTCCGCCTGCCGATGCAGGGGACACGGGTTCGTGCCCCGGTCTGGGAGGATCCCATGTGCCGCGGAGCGGCTGGGCCCGTGAGCCATGGCCGCTGAGCCTGCGCGTCCGGAGCCTGTGCTCCGCAACGGGAGAGGCCACAACAGCGAGAGGCCCGTGTACTGCAAAAAAAAAAAAAAAAAAAACAGACACGTGTGAAAGCTTTGGGGTATGAAAGTTCTTGGGATTCAGGGAGAAGCATGACGTGCCACGATGGTATATGGGTGGCTATCATGGAAAATACGCTCAGATCTATTACTGGAAAAGAACTGCAGAGTGCCTTACTTGCTTATTTGTTTATTTTCTCTCTCATCTGTCACCACTAAAATGTAAGCTCTGAAGGGCAGAGATTCTTGTGGGTCTTGTTCACTGCTTGTGGCAGAGCAGCTAATCTGCCCAGGGGCCATCCTTCCCTCCTCCTTTTTAGTCATGGAAGCCCCACCTCCACTCAGCATTAGCGGGGCACATGGTTGCCAACTAGAGCACATTTCCTCTTGCTTCTAAATCAGGCTCTGCACCTAAGCAATTGCTAATAAACTGTGAATATAGAGATTATCATACTAAGTGAAGTCAGACAGAGAAAGACAAATATCATATGATAACACTTATATGTGGAATCTAAAAAAAATGACACAAATGAACTTATTTACAAAACAGAAACAGACTGAGAAAACAAACTTCTGGTAACCAAAGGATAAAGGTGGGACTGGGGAGGATAAATTAGGAGTTTGGGATTAACATATACACACTACTGTATTTAAAATATATAATGAAGAGTGACCTACTGTATAGCACAGGGAACTCTACTCAGTACTCTGTAATAACCTATATGGGAAAAGAATCTGGAAAAGAAGAGATAAATGTATATGTATAACTAAATCACTTTTGCTGTAAACCTGAAACTAACACAATATTGTAAATCAACTATACTCCAGTATTAAAAATATTTTTTAAGTCATTTTTTAATTTTCAGGTATTGCCTGAAAATGATTGGCCCCTTCCTGCAGACTGGACACAGACATAGTGAGGATGAACCACATAAGGACACCACCTCGAGAAAGGCCAGGCCACAAAACAGAAGGAGCCCAAGTCCTCTGAAGACATACAGAACAGAGTCACGTAGCAGGCCCAGCTGCCTGCTGACTTCTACACGGCGAACGAGAGAAAAATAAATGTCAGTCTTATTCTGGGGTCTCTTTCTTACAGCCCTGTGATGAACTGAATTGTGTTTTCCCAAAATTCATATGTTGAAGCCCTGACCCCAAATATGACTGAACTTGGAGATATGGATTATAAGGGTTAAATGAGGTCATAAAGGAGGGTCCCTATCCAACAGGGACTGGTATCCTTATAAGAAGAGGAAGACACACCTCTCTCTCTCTCTCTCTCTCTCTCTCTCTCTCAATGCTCACACCAAGGAAAGGACACAGTGAGAAGATAGCTGTCTACAAGCCAGGAAGAGAGGCCTCACTAGATATCAACCCTGGTGGCGCCTTGATATTGGACTTCTGGCCTCCAGAACTATGAGAGAATACATTTCTGTTGTTTACAATACCCACACTGCGGTGTTTTGTTATGGCAGCCCCAGTGGACTGACACAGACTCTTAGCCTGTACCCTAATACAGCTGACACTTGAACAACACGGGGGTTAATCCACCTATTACTTACTGTGTTCTCTGTATCCACAGTTCTTCCATAGCTGTAGATACAACTAATGCCAGGCCAGGTAGTGCTGTAGCATTTACTACTGAAAACTATCCACGCCTAAGCGAACCTGTGCAGTTCAAGTTTGTGTTGTTCAAGGATCAACGGTACACTGCTGCATCCCTAGTGCCTAGAACAATGCCTGGAAATTAGTAGATGTGCAACAAATAGTATTTGGATAAAGAGTGAATAGAACACAAAGACAATATTTAATCTGTGCGGTGCTATAAAGATATAAAGAATGAACAGAATCTAACAGATTATATCTGTGCATTCACCCATCGAAACATTCATCTTTCTATCACCCTGGTTGTATTTTCAGGCAAACGAAACCTCATCTCTGAATTCTGTTTAAGTTTTTTTTTTTTTTTTTTTTGCATTACGCGGGCCTCTCACTGTTGTGGCTTCTCCCGTTGCGGAGCACAGGCTCCGGACGCGCAGGCTCAGCGGCCATGGCTCACGGGCCCAGCCGCTCTATGGCATGTGGGATCCTCCCAAACCGGGGCACGAACCCGTGTCACCTGCATCGGCAGGCGGACTCTCAACCATTGCGCCACCAGGGAAGCCCCCTCATCTCTGAATTCTGATCAGTGCCTTCTCTCCCACAGGCCACCCCGAATCTACCCACTGTCAGCTCCTGTTAAGTTTACCACCTCTATCACTCTATAATTTTCTACCATTACAATGGTCACATCTCCAGCCCAGATCCTATTATCTCTTGCTTACTTTATAATTGCTTCCAAACCATTCCCTCTTGTCAGTGTAGTTGAACCTGTTGCGGAGACTTCTAATTGCTTCTCGTAAGTCTATTTCGTCTTCCGGGAACAGATCCCTCATTTTATTTAGTTTGGCTATATATTCTGAGAAATAACCCTAATTCTCCACTGCTTCTGCGGCCTAGGTGTAAGACAGGACTCAATTCTGGCTGAGCAGATACAAGTGGAATTTGTTGGGTGAGGTTTCTGGAAAACCTCTTTCACAGAGTAGAAAGCTGGGACGAGGCTACTTTTTACCCTTTCCCCCACTCCTTTATTTATTTTTTATTTATTTATTTTTTTTGTGGTACGCGGGCCCCTCACCGCTGCGGCCTCTCCCGCCGCAGAGCACGGGCTCCAGACGCGCAGGCCCAGTGGCCATGGCTCACGGGCCCAGCCGCCCCGCGGCATGTGGGATCTTCCCGGACCGGGGCACAAACCCGTGTCCCCTGCATCAGCAGGTGGACTCTCAACCACTGCGCCACCAGGGAAGCCCCCACTCCTTTATTTTTGTTGCCTAGAATTTGGGAGTGATTGCTGGAGCTCTAGCAGCCATATGGAAATAGGGAGGACTGAGGAGAGAAGGAGATAAAGAAACTATGTCCCTGAGGAGTTTGTGGAGCTGCCATACCAGCCCTGGATCACCTATCTCCAGGCTTCTTGAATATAACAGTGAAATACACTTTTTAACGTGTAAGCCATTGCAGTCAGGTCTCTGTAATTATCAGCTGAACGCAATTCCTAACTGATACAGAACCCATGGCTTTCACGCTGTCGGCTTAAATGTGCGGATGCGTATTTTGAGTGCAGCTGTAGAAAACACAATCCCACACGGTAGATAGGAGGCATTTCAATAGCCTCATTTTACACATCTTTATCCTACTATGGTTCAGGATGCTACAGTTACTAGATGTCAGAGAAAGGACTAGAACCCAAGTCTCAGATGAAGCTGAGGGGTGACAAGGAACTATGGAACTATGGTGTGAGCTATGGGATTTGGAGATTTTATACTTGCACACATGCATGTGCATGCAACCACATACACACACACGGAATCTCCTGTGGATATGTGTTGCTTTTGCCTGTCTCCATACCATCTACCCTTTTCTGGTAACACAACCCTTCTCTTCTGGGACAGCTGGTCTTTCAACTGAAGTTGGTGATCACGTGCCTCTAGGTGGGCACATAATCCCAGCCATCTTGACAATGTGATTGGTCCAGAAGTAGTCATGTAACCCAATCAGAGCCAAAGTTCTTTCTGAGACTGTCACTTATTCACTGTATGTGACCTTGGGCCCATGTGTATCTTGAAGGCTCTGTCTCCTTATACAAAAAATGATGGCAAGTCTATTACCTGCTCCACTTGGTGGTTCTAAGAATGAGCTAAAACGATTTAGTAAAGGGCCCCGGCATATGGTGGATATTCACTTACTATTAGCTGTTCATTAGATTTCTTTGGAAAGCTCTCAATTCCCAGGACACCGTCAGTCTCTAGAATAGAAACTACTGTTACATAATATTAACAATTAAGCCCCCAAACCCCACTTAAATCTCCTCTTCTGTTTGCTCACTTGTTCCCCATCACACAAACAAGAGGTTTCTGTCTCTAAGTTTCAGAATAACCACTTCAACTGATTTAAGTGATGAAAAGACAAACCTTGGGGACAGTCCCCATTCTTTATCTGTCTCCAGAATGACAAACACAATCAATGGGATTAAGAAAGTCTGCATTTCTTCTCAGTCCGGAAATCTTAAAAACTAGAGATATGTTCATTCCAATTTGAATCAAGAGTCCAGACACCATGTGAAACACAAATGTTTGGATGTGGTCATGGTATTTATTCATAGTATATTTTCACACTGTATTAATAATGGAGGATAACACTTATTCATATATTGATATAACTTCCTGGAGCACTCTGGAGTTTGTTTGGCTTTGGGGAATGCTGCCAGGTTTCTCCTAATCTCTTTGGTTTTTGGAAATGGGAGGGCTCCTCAAATCGAGTGTCTGACATGGGCCGTGACCCTTCTTCAATCAGGCTGGAAGGGCAGAAAGACCACGGCTTTGGCACTTCCATTTTGGAAAGGAGAAAAACACAGGACTTCCAAAGATGAATGGAATCCAAAGATTAATGGGCAATGAGAAAGACTCAGGCATCTTGTACTCCACAGTTCATTTCTTCTCATAAATGCCACCAATTACTGCAGCAGCCATGGACACTGGCAGGGTTTCAGGCTCAGGGCTCAAAGGCGTCAAGTCACCAGCTAATATTTTCATACAAAAGTCAATCCTGATGACTAAGAATCCGGTTCTGAGTTTCTCCAGGTGTGCTGAGGTGTCGAAGGTCACCCCCACCCCGTGCATCCTCTGTTGCAATTGTTAACACAGACACCATTTCAGAATCTTGGCAAAACGCTGAGCGGCTCTCATTTGCTTAATGTCACTCTGTAATGAAGCTGCTTGGGGGACCCTCCATTTAACCACAGAGAGACCAAGGCACCATGAACTGAAGTAAAGTATTGATAAGAATAACAACAACAAGAACAAAGTCCAACTCTCTTCCCAAAAAGGCATGTCCAAAAACAGGGGTAAACAGTTGGTCTTATTTTTTCCAAGTGATTCTGTCCACTGGAAGTTGTCCTTTAGCTTCTCCCTTTTATTAAAAGCGTTTACATTTCTGCGTTTGATGATCACTTAAATACATACAACATTAGCACCAAGGCAGCCACTTTTTTCCCAGAGATCACGTGAAACTGAATAGATATTTAACATAATTAATAGCTGGTACAAACTGTGACATCACTGAATTACTGATTGGCTAATGATACGTTCCTAGAAAGGCCAAAAATGTCCTCATACGATTCTTGTAGCACCTTGATGGCGGCTAGGTTGTTTTTTTAAAAAAAATTACGGTTTTAAAAAAGTAACAATAAAACATTTACAGATAGAAAGTAAACAATAGTGTACCGTGATAAGGAAGGATCACTTTTGTCAAAGTACTACATATAATGTAGAGTACGTAAAATGCAGCGGTCTGACTGCAGGGGACAAAATAACGTGAAAGGCAGTCATAAAAGAATCATTTTACGTACAAAAATATTACATCACAATAAATAATTTCAAACATAAATATTAAACTTTACATCATAAGGATATTCCACATTTATATACACACACATACATACATGTGTATATATGTGTGTATATACGTATATATATATGCATATGTACACACACACACAGGCATACAAGTCCTCACACACAAACACGCTCACACACATACACCCAAATTTTAAGGTGGAGGTATTTCATCACTATCCTTCATCCATCCCATAACGGCTTCCTCTTCAGAGCACCTGAAAACAAATGAACCAACCAGGAAATGTAAATCTTCTGTCTCAAATGACGTAAGTCAAGAGAAGGTAAACCATAAATTTGTACATAGAGAACTTGAAAATAACACTTACTATTTTCTCTGGATTTAAAAAATAACACTTGCTACAAGAAACATGGAAATTCCAGGGGTGTATAGAGAATAAAATAAAAACCATTAGCCTGTGATTCCCCCAACCTGAGATAACGTTCTTCAAATACTGCTGTATTTCCTTCTAGCCTTTTTTATACATGCACGTAAATGTTATGTATCTGTGCTCACTCGAATGTTACTGTACATAAAATACATATAAAATTTACTTTATTGGATATAAAATATATAAAATACATATTGAATGGGAATCTCTAATGGATACCTGCTGACTCTGCCTGTCTCTCTCCCCTCTTTTCTGATAAACTCCTTCTGGTTCTTTGGCAACCATCCCTCTTCCAGATGAAGCTGTCAGTCAGTCACCCAACTCTAGGTGGGTATATGATCCCAGTCTCCTGGACATTGTGATTGGTTTGGAAATGGCCACGTGACAAATCAGAGCCAGAGTTCTTGTGCAGAACAGATGCCAGAGATGAGCATTTACTTGGAGCCGTGAGCTGTAAAGATGATGTAAGCCTAGAACTGCCAGGGACCATGGTGTGGAGGAGATGATCTGCCTGAGAATGAAGCCACTTAAGAAGCAAGCATTGTTGATGGATGGAGAAAGAAAGAGTCCTGATGACTCTGAGCGTCTAGATCCAGCCATGCCTGAAGTCAGACTGCCGCTTGGACATCTCAGTTACTTAAGACAGTAAGTTTCTTTTTCTTTTTCTCTTTTTTTTTTCCCCCTGTGGCCTCCTGAAGTGGAAATAATCCTAATGTGAGATCATAAGGTTGAATATGGATTTTTAATTAAACACTGACACTGATACGTAAGTGTCAACTAGGTATTCCTTTGCCAGGATCCTGAAGAGCCTAACAGGGTAATGGGCTGCTGGAAGCTTGAGGGAAGCTGTAGGAGGGTCGCCTGAGTTGGCTGAGCCCTTGTACGTAAAAGGCACTGGGATGAGAAAAAGAGTGATCAGCTCAGTCCTCTGCCCAGCAGAGGGACAACGTGCTGGCATACTATAGTTATACCAGGAACTGTCAAACTTTAACAGGCACGACTCTCCTGCGGATTTGTTAAAGTGCAGATTCTGACTCTGTAGGTCTAGAAGGAGGCCTGAGATTTTGCACTCCTAGTAAGTCCCCACGCGATGCGGATCACGCTGGTCCTTGGATCCCACTGTGAGTTACAAGTGTGCGGAAGAGTACATTAACTGAGAGGCTCTGGGGTAGGACACTCCTGGGTTATTGCCAAGGGAATCCATCTGACCTTAAGCCAGCTACTTAACTGCTGTGGATCTCAGCTTCCATCTGTAAAATGAGGATAACAGCCCCAGACTGTGGCTTTGTGGTGAGGATTCACTGAAATAATGCCTGCCCGGCGCTCAGCACGGTGCCTGACACACAGTCAGGGCTTCATAAACGTCATTTATATTACACTTGGAACACTCCTTGGCAGTATTTCTCAAAGGGTGATCTGTGAGTTACCTGCATCAGAATTCCCTGCATTAAAAATACAGGTTCTTGGATCCACCAGAGACTTAATGAAGCAGGACTTCTAGAGATGGAGCCCAGTAAGCAGCACTTTTAATAAGCACTACAGAGGAATCTGGTACAGGACGTCTAGGGAATGCATGTCCAAGAATGGAGCACAGACGGCCTCAGGCACATGAGGATAGATGAGCAGGAGAGACAAAGGTCAAATAGCACTGAGTCAGCTTCACCTGCCTAGGGGCCAACGAGCCGCCCACATCTGCTAATCATTAGCCTACAGAAAGAATGAGACAGAGTCAGGGACAGACAGACACTTACCGTGACTATAAAACTCGAACCTCCAGGCCAGTGCCAGAGGATGGAGCACATTTTCCACAGTAACCACCGCATTTCCCTACGACCCGGGTACCATCCTGCAAAAAGATGCATCATCTTAGTTCACCTGCTTGGCTCATAGGTTTCCAGGGCTTGCACTGGCTTTTAGGGAAATCATTCCTGTACACACAGTAGGTAGCACTTCTGAATAGAAGTGGGGCCCAACATCCTCACCATGGTCTAAAGTAGGGGCTGATGAATGATGGCCTGTGGGCCCCTGTTTTTGTATGGCCCACATCTTCGCAGATTACATCCTCTTGGAGAATGAGAAAACACTAGGGCAGAAAAACTGAAGTGGAATTTACCTGTACTTCTTCTACACAGACCATTCGTGGAGGCTAATTCTTTAGTCCCTTCACACTCAGCATGGTCTTCTCAAATAAACAACTGAAAAGTCTCAGTAAAATCTACCTACTGATCGAGAACCAAAGGAAACCACTCAAAAGAACTGCTTTGCTTTTTTTAAAAAATAACTTTATTTTTATTTACTTATTTTTGGCTGTGTTGGGTCTTTGTTGCTGTGCGCGGGCTTTCTCTAGTCGCGGCGAGCTGGGGCTACTCCTCGTTGCGGTGCGCGGGCTTCTCACTGCGGTGGCTTCTCTTGTTGCAGAGCACGGGCTCTAGGCCCATGGGTTTAAGTATTTGTGGCACGCGGGCTCAGTAGTTGTGGCTCATGGGCTCTAGAGCGCAGGCTCAGTAGTTGTGGCACACGGGCTTAGTTGCTCAGTGGCGTGTGGGATCTTCCCAGACCAGGGCTCGAACCCACGTCCCCTGGGCAGGCGGATTCTTAACCACTGTGCCACCAGGGAAGTTCTTTGCTTTTTAACTGATTATTGATGTAGCTCCCAATGTTAAGAACAGCATTTATATTTTATAGTTAAGAAGCAAACCGAGAATACTACTTCTTGATATGTGGAAATGATATAAAATTCAAATTTCAGGGTCCATAAAATTTTATTGGAACACAGCCACGTTCATTCATTTCCCTCATGTCTGTGGTTGCTTTCAAGTTACTACAGCAGGGGTGAGTGGTCAGGATGGCCCTTGCAGCCTCACGCTGCTACCCTGCACACACGTCACAGTGACACAGTGTAACGTGATAGCGTTTTGAGTGCCATGAGTGTTGCTATATCATAATATTTCCTTTCGTTTCTTTTGTTACCAGTATATGTCAAAACAAGAAACGAAGACAAAAGTAGACTTTACTATTGCACTTTATTATTTTAAGATTTTTTTTTTTTGATGTGGACCATTTTTTAAAGTCTTTATTGAATTTGTTACAACATTGCTTCCATTTTATGTTTTGTTTTTTTTGGCCATGAGGCATGTGGGTTCTTACCTCCCCGACCAGGGATCGAACCCGCACCGCCTGCGTTGGAAGCTGAAGTCTTAACCACTGGACTGCCAGGGAAGTCCTGACTATTGCACTTTTAAGGTACAGTAGCATGTGGATTATTCTGTTGTCACATTTAGATGGCAAAGCATTGTGCTCATCATGCAATGGCACTGCCGCTGTGCTAAAAGAATACAATATACCAGCATCACCACATGCAGCATGTGTCACAATATTCCCAACTCACAGGAGAGCAACGGTCAAGAATTTAGAAAACTTAGAACAGAATATCTCACCATAGTGTAATTCTTCACAAAAATAAAAAATCAAAATGAGTAAGAATAAAAGATGAAAATGTGTAAGTTTCCAAATGGCTCATTTGTTAGCAAAACAAATAAATGTTTTGAGTTAATGATATCTTCTTTAATTGTAATTGCTGAAGAAATGCGTCCAGAGAAAATCAACTTGTTTAAGACTGTTATCCTTTTGGTAAGACCAGTTGCTCAACAATTTAATGACATTTGGGAGCCGCATCAAGAATCAATTAAAAAACAAAGCGAATAATTGCAGTGGTTTCCTTTGGTTTTTGGTGAGTAGACAGATTTTACTGATACTCTTCAGTTGTTTATTTGAGGAGACCATGCTGAGTTTGAAGTGATCAAAGAATTAGTCTCCATGAATGGTCTGTGTGGAAGTATTTCAAAGAGGTTGAGAAAACACTAGTGCAGAAAAACTGAAGTGTAATCTGCTAAGATGCGTTCACAACTAATCATGGTAAGAAATATGTGCGGAGCGGGAAAAGCTTTAGTTGGACCGATTTACAAAGCTTGTGAAAATGTAAGATGTTTAAAGCCTGTGATTATTCATTGTGGAAAATACGTGGACCTACCTGGTGTTACAGAACCGGTGGTGTTAATAATGAACTTCTTTTTCTATCATAAACTTAACCTGTGTCAGTTTTGGAAATTTGGGGTCAGGACCAGAAGCTGAATACCCTGACTTACCCTAACACACAGCAGATTGATGACTCAGCAGTGGTAAAGTTTTACTGTGATTTTGAGCTCAGGGCTGGGATTAAAAATGTTCTGAACAAGAAGAACTGTTCTCAATCACTGTCATTGAACACTTAATGGCTTTGGACATTATCTTTTGCTACTGACTTGATAATGTTTCTTAATGAATGGGAGCTAAAATTACAAGGCAAAAACTGCACTTATAGGCGAACGTTATACTGTGGTAAAGTCATTTCAATAACTAACATTGTTTGAATCATAAATCACGTTAAGGCAGGTTGCACACTTCCCACTCTGTCAAATGTTAAAACAAGAAGCTTTATCGCTATTCCACGTACATTTATAGTGGATATATTTCTGAGCATGAAATACAGTTCCAGTAGTATTTTTTGGACTTGGACGTAAGCGCAAAGGAAATTTTCATATTTCAAAATCCATCTAATGAGGTAATTGAGGGGCTTCCAGCTCACCTTCAATTACATGTGATTCATCTGTAATGTAATGACACGCTGAAAGGCAGATATCAAGTGAAAAATCTAATAGAATTCTACCAACGCCTGCCAAGGCATGAATACGGTCAATTAAAATGATATGGTTGTGGACAATATTAGTATTTGGCAATACCTATCCCTGCAAAATGACATTTATAAAGATGAGGTACAGAAAATCTCATTTCAGATCCGCATTAACAAATAAACATTTAGAATCAATTTTGACAGCAGAGAACACTAATTAAGCAAAATGTTGTCCTCTCTCAATATTTCATACTTTTCCTTGGTAGATCTGGATAACAAAAATTTATACTCAATTATTATTACACTTTGAATTGAATCACTAAAATTTTTATGTCAATTTGTTCTTGCTCTTGTCATATAAATACATATATAATATCAATGGTTTTTACCTTTTGGCTGGCAAAGTCTAAAATATTTACTAGCTGGTCCTTTACAGAAAAAGTTTGCTGAACCCTGGTCTCCAGCCTTGTACGGGCTGACCCTGCCTGCCTGTCTGGATTTGTCTTGTCCCATCTTTTCTCTCTACTCCCGCTCCTCCGCATTTCTTTGGGTTGCTCTTCTAACACGCCTCTTATAACACAGGGCCTTTGCACATGCTACTCCTCTCACTGGAACTCTCTTCCCTCGCCCTCTCTGTGTGCACTGGACCACCCAACTTTTGCCCAGTATATTCTTCAGAACCCAGCCCAGAGGCCACTTCCCCTGAGAAACCTTTCTGACGCAGTTACCTGCTGCACAGCACCCTATAACATGGGGTAGTTCTCTCTTTATGTCTGTCTTCCCCCTAGAATGTAAGCCCCATGATGGCAAGGCCGGTGCCTTGTTAAAATCCGAGTGTTTCCAGAAGCTAGCTGTGTGTGGCTCATGACAGTTCTAATACACATCTGGTGAATGAGTGAAAGAAGGCGGCTGAACAGGTACACTCTTCTTGGTGAACTGCGATTCAGATGGCCCTGCTAATCAGTCCCCTCAATGCTTCCCCGTGCTATGAAAAGCTCCTTGCTTCATTGTGGCACCATACCCCAATCTGAAAATTACCATGTCATGTGAGCCACCCCCTACCCCTGACTGCTGAACAAGGTTTGGCATCTAAGGTGTTTTACATTTTCCTCTACTGGGACTAACAGTGGTGTGAACCATACTTGTGCATGCATTTCAGGATATCTTTGGGCTGTATTTGATTCATATGGTCAAACTATGAAAGTCTCTTGAAAACAATGGATACTCTCACTTAAAAAAAAAAAGAAAAAGGAAAAAGAAGAAACTTTCCCATTTTGCAGAAAAAAAACCAAACAGAAAAAATAGTTCTACTCTTTTAAAAATGTGCATGTTTTTGATTATGAGTGAGGTTAAGCTGGGAGATCGATTTCCATCACCCTACTTGGTCTTGGTTTTAGGGACCCCTGTTAGTTTTGGAGCTAGTCTGATATTACCAACTAGATTTGATGCCAGAACAACTGGTTTTCTAGCCAGGAACTTTTTCCCTAAGCTGAAGTGTACGTCTGGTGGCCCTAAGGATGCTGACATAGTAGGAATGTCTTTTGTCTCATCAAAGCTTATTTTTTACCCAAACTCTTCCTGCTCTGGCAGCAGAGATCAGATTGCCTCAGGCTTGTATCATGTCTTTAATAACCTCTTTAGGGCTTCCCTGGTGGTGCAGTGGTTGAGAGTCTGCCTGTCGATGCAGGGGACACGGGTTCGTGCCCCGGTCCGGGAAGATCCCACATGCCGCAGAGAGGCTGGGCCCGTGAGCCATGGCCGCTGAGCCTGCACGTCCGGAGTCTGTGCTCCGCAACGGGGGAGGCCACAATGGTGAGAGGCCCGCGTACCGCAAAAAAACAACAAAAAAAACCCTCTTTAAACCTCCGTTTCCTGGTGCATCTGTAAAATGGGGATAATAAGAGTCTCCCCTTATAGGTTTGCTCAGCATAGCAGTTGGCCTGATATAGTACTCTGTAAATATTAGCGATCATTGTCATAAAGGTGTTTTTTATGTGTGGATTACCATCATAGCCTGTTCACGGACGTGAGGAGCAGCCTGAGTAAGGACAAAATCGCTGATACTAGCTCTGCAATGTTCATGTTACTGCATTAACTAGGACTCAATTTGATTTAGGTAAAGCCTGAACTAAAACTTACTTCTATTACAGAATAAAAAAAATATATTGAGAAAATGAATAGCAAATACATGATTGCCATGGAAACAGTGCCTATTTCAGAGAAAAACGGTATGTTTTCCAGCACTTTTGAAGCACCCGCTCCCATACAATGAAACACTAATTGGAAAGCATTTTTATTTCTTCATTAAAGCAAGCCCTCTAGAAATCTCTTTTCTATAAATATTTTGTTAGTAGAGTTTGAGCTATTACATATAATTAAAATGAATGACCTCTGTTCCATTAAGAACAGTTTATAGGGCTTCCCCGGTGGCACAGTGGCTAAGAATCTGCCTGCCAATGCAGGGGACACAGGTTCGAGCCCTGGCCCGGGAAGGTCCCACATGCCGCGTAGCAACTAAGCCCATGCACCACAACTACTGAGACCGCGTGCCACAGCTACTGAGCCTGCGTGCCACAGCTACTGAAGCCTGCATGCCTAAAGTCCGTGCTCCACAACAAGAGAAGCCACCGCAATGAGAAGCCCGCGCACCGCAACGAAGAGTAGCCCCTGCTCGCCGCAACTAGAGAAAAGCCCACGCGCAGCAACAAAGACCCAACACCGCCAAAAATAAATAAATAAATTTACTAAAAAAAAAGGAATAGTTTATAGTTCATACTTTTCACTCCTTTCTCTGCTTTTTGCAGTCAATGTGACCAAGGTAGGTTGACTCATATAATTTAGCAAAGCCAACACATCTTTGATTGAAATGTGCTTATCTGCATTTCTTTGGAGTATGCTGGGGATGAAACTGCCCATAAAACACAGTATTTTTTTTTCCGACTATAGTCCGAATCACACTTATATATATGAATATATGTATAAACATCTAATCTTCTATCGGTTTGTACAGAATAAAATGTACACATCTATAAAAGGTAGTTTCACTCTACTTGTCTGTAATATGATTTTCATACTTGGTGGATAATTGGGTTTTCACAAATGAATTGTGGGTTAGGAGGCAGCTTATGGAGGACTGATACTATGCTTGCTATGTGCGTGCACACACACAGGTATTTATCACGTGACCTTAACTCCACCGGTTGCAAATGAAGTAAAAGATTAAAAGACAGGAACTGAGTCCATCTCCCCCACGGTCATGCAACTTTCATTAATTTTTAATTTCAAAGCAATTCTTCCATTTACAGCTCTTCCCCTAGAATAAGGAATGACCGTTGGGCCCCAAGGCCAGGTACGTCAGAAACACAGGTCCCCAGCCCTCTGTGGACCCTGCCCATCCCCCAGGTACCCGAAGCAGCACAGAGCCCTGAGGGTACCTCTCCCATCCTGCCGAAATGAACCTCCCTTCACTGTGCCTGGCTCTGAAGGCCATTCCGGAACCTCCTCCTGGACAGAAGGCCAGACAACAGCTCTGAGAAGGGGCATCTTTCTGGGGGTGGGGGGATTGTCCGGATGGGGCCTGAGGACCCTTTCCCATCCTGAGCACATTCATGAGTTGAGGATGCACAGAATATCACTGGCAAAGGAGCTCAGAACGCCAACCTGTGCTCTCCAATCTCACAACCGGGCCAAGCCCCCCTTTCTGTCTGGCTGCCCCTCACACACAAGCAGAGTAGAAACTCGGTATCCCTAAGTCGAGCCGGTACAGCTGAAGCATCTGTCTAGCGGTCCATCCCTGGGTCCAGGGGGCGTCCCACATGCCTTACTCCCAGGTGAGGCAGGGCCCACATGGACAAAATCCACGTGGTGCAGTGGGGGCCAGCCAGGTCCAGGCTCAGCCTCTGCTCAGGCTGCAGTCCCTTGTCCTTCCATTGCTAGCAAGCCTGCTTCCTTCATCACCTTGACCAATCCTGCAACCTTAAGGCAAGCCTCAGGCCTATGAAAATGTTGTAACATTAACAGCTAATACTTACTGTGCCCCTGCTGCCTGCCCAGTGACATGTAAACAGCTTTATCTCCCTATTTCATTTATGCTCCGCAAGAACCCAACTGGGTAAGGATCACCAGGGTCCCCATTTTATGCGTGAAGAAACGGAGACCCCTGAGAAGTTAAATAACTTGCCCAAGGTGGCAAGGCTGGTAACAGCACATCCAGCGATCTGACTTAAGGGTCTGGGGCTTAACCTCTGTACACTGCAGCCTCTGTAGGCTTTGATTTCAGTACCCTTCCAAGAATCTGATGAGAAAGCTGGAGGAACGGGATTGAATGTATATACACTGCCCAATACATAGGGGCTGTTTCAATAGCAAAAATCATTATTCTTATACACACACAGGCAGCCAAGAATGAACCTTGACACTGGGTCTTGTTTTTACCAGATTTGTAACTGCTGGTGAGACCACGTCCCTGCCCTGCACGTGGTTCTGGTAATTCAGTTCTACCCTGAATGACTAGAGTTTTCCTTTAGTTTCGCTTGGGGAAAACATTTTATTGCCAAGCAGGTTTGGAAAATGGAGGGTTTCGTTGTGTTTTTCTCTCTGTAGCTCCCAGCAGAAAAGTGAAGGGAAGTGAGAGTGATGATGTGACGGGTGAATCAAATCAGGGCTATTTGGAGAAGGGCTTAGGACTGGCCAGGATCTGCGTGCCGTAGAGGACACCAGCCTCGGTCCCTCAGAAGCAAGACGGTGCTCAGTCATGGTGGGAGCAGGACATTACACAGTTTTCTAGAGTGTGTTCCATGGACCACTGGTAATTCAGGGAAATTAAAAGGTATAACTTTGAAAAGAAGGCTCTGCGGTTGGTTTAACTTAGGTCAGTGATTCCTAAAATGTGATCCCAGACCAGGGCATCGGCATCACCTGGGAAACTGTTGAAAGTGTACATTTCAGGCCCCTCCCCAGGCTGGCTGTGTTTTAGCAAGTCCTGGCCCAAGTTTGAGAACGAATGATTTAGGGAAATGCTGGTTTGAATAAAACCACACAGGTTTCCCTCCTGTACACTTTATTCCACCCTAAAATACACACATGCTTACTGCGACTCTTCAAGAAGGAAAAAAAATACAATTTTTCCAAGTGTCTTTGCCTGCGGGAGCCTATTTTCATGGAGTATCCCTAGGGGATGCTGCTCTGTGGACCGCATAGCAGGTCAGGCACACGAAGCATCATTTCTCGGGGCTGCTAGGAGCTAGAGATTGCTCAGTGCTGGCTCCTGGGGATTCATAAGGAGTGTTCGACAGACCCTTGAGATTAATTTTGAGCTCAGGCTCTCTGAGCTGTCATGGAACACCAAGATTTTAAAAAAAAAAAAGTGCTGACAGGCAATTATGAAACCAATTCCCTTCAACACAGGCGTAATCCCCCCAAAGCTGGGGAAACAGCCAGCCCGTCTTGGCAGGGCAGTAATCTTTGTATCCACAAGGTGGCGCTCCCGGCTATAATTATATTGTTAGGTTCTGGATGAAAACTGCAATAATGACACTAACAAACAGAATTGAAACTTAGATTACAGTTTACACAGATGGCTTTCTATACAATCATGCTTTAAGTCTGACCACGTTTCGGTCAATTAATTTTTTTGTTTGTTTCTCTCAGTCACTGAAACATAATACATAGTAGGAGCAGGGAAGAACTTAATTTCAGGAGTGTAAAGCACACATCCTAAAGCACGTGTGTTGTCTCTCAGCTCTCTTTATTCCTTTCAGTACGAGAAAAAAATTTTAATGATTAATTTATAAGCAAGCGATATGGTCATTTAGTTAATCAGATTTGAAGGAGCTGATTGGCTTAGATAGAGAAAAGAGGGAGTGAGAGAGATTTTTCTGTTTGTTTTTTTTCCCCCAAAGACACAAATTTAACACTGGAAGCTAAAAGAAGGGATCAGGAACCTCTGAGATTTCCCCCGGACATCATAATTGATGTTCCTTCCCCTCCTTGGTGGAAGCAGCTTGACTGAGCTGTTTCCTTATGTTCCGATTTTGATAGGGTTTAGAAAATAAAAATACCAGACACCCAGTCAGATGTGAATTTCAGATAAACAACACATACTGTTTTTTTAGAATAAGTATGTCCCATGCAATGTTTCAGACATGATTAAAGTAAAAAAAAAAAATCTTGCTTGTTTATGTGAAATTCAGATTTAACGGGGCATCCTATATTTTGTCTGGCAACCTCACCTTGGAATAACACCACACTTTCCAGTCCTCTTCTTTTTCCTCCCTTACTCACTTTCCTGAGACCGGGAGGCAGAGCTCACAGCTGAGGCAGGACTGGGGCCACAGGCCACACCCCGTAAGTTTTACATTTGCCTGCAGGTCAGGCTCCTTCCCCACATCATGGCAACTTCTAGGCTGCAAAGGGCAGTGCTTTCTGCCCCCGCTTATGCATTAGAGTCACCTGGGGAATTTCAAATTCCCCAGAGATTCCCCTTCAGTGACTCTGGGTAGGGCCCGGGCACATGCATTTTAAACCTTCCCAAGTGATTCTTATATACACCCACGCTGAGAAACAGTACGCAGATCAGAGCGTCGCAAGCTGTACTGAGCTCAGGAGCCATCTGGGGCCTTGTTCAGCTACAGGTCCTGCTCAGAAGCTCTGGGGCCCCAGAAACTGCGTTGTCAACAAGCTCCCAGGCAATGTGGGTGCTCTGGGGGGGATCGATCCCACCTTGAGCAGCAAGACTTTAGAGCCTGAAAAGCTGACTTGGAGAGCCTGTGTTTCTCTTAATTCTCCAGAAACCCTCCTCATGAACTACCCCTTCTTCCAGCCCTGTTTGTATTTCAATTCTTCTGAAACAGACTGACATCACTGTCCCTAAGCTCACGTAGGTGAATTGCATGTTGGCTAATTAATTGCAAGGTGTCTGAGCCACACACTCCCTTAGAGGCTGCTGGCTACTTTCAGCTTCCTAGTTAGGCATCCTCCTAATTGCTCCAATGGTTCACAGGTTCACATCTCCAGGAAGAATTCACCAGAAGGGAAGCAAGACTCTCTGCTCCACGCACCTGTACACGCTTCAACCTTCGATTTATGTCCTAAATTTTCTTGCTGACACGTTGTAAAATGGTTTGAGGAAGTGGGAAAGCACACCCGTTACTTTTAGCACCGCTGCCTCACAGGGAGGGAGGAAGGAAGAGAAAACAAAACCCAGCCCCCAACCCATTAGTAACCTTACCGGCGACTTCTTAATGTCAGAGACGGCATAATTCCCTTGGGAGATCCATCTGGCAGATTCAGTTAGAGACAGGCCGGTTCCGTAAAGGTTGATGCTAAAACGACCCTGGAATAAATGGCCAACGAGAAAGATTTTTAGTCCACGTGACTTCCCAAGCAAAGGCCACACAATAAAAGGGAACTTGGAGAAAGATATTAATTAATTATGATAGCTACTAATAATTGAGGGTTCTTTTGGGCGGGGGGAGAGTGGAGTTGTGAACGAGGCACTTTACATGCATCATCTCATCCATCCTCGCAAGAGCTCTCAGAAGGGGATTTTCTTTACAGAGGGGGACAGCGAGGCCCGGCGCAGGTGATTAACTTCTCCAGGAGACACTGAGAACCCAACTCACATTTTCCTGACTTCAAAGTCCTCACTCTCAACTACCGCTATTCTGCGTCCCTAACTCAGCAATCCTGATGTTGCTTACAATTATCAGATTCCTTCAGGAACAAAATGCCACAGTGTAATTTTTCTAACAAGATCTCGCTGCCAAAGCTTCCTTGGGTTTCAGCTCCCCGCGGCGCTGAGCACGCCGAGTCCTAAGCACAGCGGGGCGGGACTTCAAAGCAGAGGCGCGTTCTCTGGAGTTGCCAGCAGAGGGCGCGCGCGGCCTGCTCTGGACCGCAGGGGACCCGCCACCGCCACCAGGCCCAGGGAACCTAGACCTCGCAGCCCCGCTCTGGGATTCCTTTCCAAACGTGGCCTCGGGTGTTTGCCTTTTTATTTCCAAGAAGACGCTGCAGCAGAGAATCTCTCTTGCTTTCTCCATTTGTCTCTGTGTCTTTCTCTCGCAAAAATGACTCCACAAAGGCATCTAAAATAGATTGAGGTTTCCTACTCCACCATGAACAGTTTCGGAGTTAAAAATGTTCTTTCTCTGCAGACGTGGGTGAAGGCTTCCTCTCTGAGCCTTACCATCCGGTTCTTCGTCAAAACGGTCTTTAATAAATCAAGGAGAGCAGCAAGGTGGAGACTCACATCCAATCAGAGCCAAGCGTAAATTCAGCTTTTTCACCTGAACATGTTATTACCCTGTAAGAACCTCAGTTTGTCCATCTGTAAAATGGAAGGTAATACGAGTGCCTCCTTCAGAGTAGTGTAGTGAGGGACTAAATGAAATTAGCCGTGGAGTGAACGCCTGGTACCTAGTAGATACTCAAAAATATTGATACCAGCCCTGCATTTTCTAATTGTTTTGTAAGGGTTAGTTTTCTCTCTCTAACAGTGAGCTTACTGAGGGGAGGGACTTGCTATTGCTTTATTTATATCAGTTATGGTTTGTAACATGTGACTAGGTACTTGCTATTTACAGTCTTAACTAAATATTACATCCTAGCTCTTCCACGAAGACTTCCGGGATTAGGTGCAACTTGGAGGTTTCCTCTCCATGTCGGTTCCATAAATACTTGCTAAACAGAGTTTATGAACTCTTTAGGAGCCTGAAATTCCACATCTGTACCCTGGGGACAAACAGGATTCCTATTCACAGAGGTGATGGGAGGATTTAGTTTGGTCTAAGTCAGTGGATCTTATCAGAGGGCAACTTTGCTCCCAGGAGAAATCTGGCAGTCTCTGGAGACATTTTTGGTTGTTACGTCACAGCTAGTGTGTGTGTGCCACTAGCAGCTAGTGCAGACAGGCCCAGAGATACTGTTAAATATCCTACAATGCACAGCATGATCTCACACAACAGAGAATTATCCAGCCCAAAACATCAATCGTGCTGTGGTCTGGGGGATGAAATTATCCTAGAATCCTGACTCTTCTACCTTTAGTGTGACCTCAGGCTTACCTCTCCTGAGCCCATCTGTAAAATGGGTTAATAAGACATAATCTGTGAATAAGAGTAGAAGGTATAACATACCTAGCTTATTACCTGGCACAGAGCAGGGGAAATTTTAAAAATATTTTTTGGAACTTGTTTTATGACAGTACTACACAGATGTTAGTGGTTGTTATGCTGAGTGGCTTCAGTACGCAGGTATCCATGACCGTGGCTACACCGGAGGCTCAGCCTCCTTGCCCAGCCTCCTCAGACACCGGCTTCTACATGCTGTGTTAGCCCACCCGGCCATGTTCTTATCTTACTATCATTCCTGCCCTGAGGAGGGTGTCCACACCAATCACAAATGCCCAGACCTCGTTGCTGCCAAGGATGCCCTTATCTCTCCTTCCCTATCCTGTTTCCCACAAAGACTGCCTGTTCTGCCTGCATCTCAGAAGGCAGACTTGATCTGCTTTGACGTCAAAGTCCTTAGAAGGTCCAGGCTTCTAGCCTGAGGATGCCCCTGGCTGATCTGGGTGTCCAGTGTCTGAGCACGTAGCCAAGCAGACTACTTGCTAGCTAGATCTGCCCTTTCAGAGTGAGTGATCAGCAAGAGTTTTTGTCCTTATTCTCTTCCTGGCCTTTTCAGGTTCAGGGATTTGCATTTTCAGCTAGCGTCCTAGTTGACAATTAGCACTCTAAAAGTTGAGTGTCACCAGAGGAGTCAAGACCTACCGTCCTTTCTAGCTCCAGTCTGGGATATCTCTACCCCTAAAGGCCTTATCTTCAGGGTCTAAAGGGCATGAGAGCTTTAGCTACTATCTCTGTTGCTGATTTTAAAGAGTAAAGGTAATTCAGACATGCATACACTCGATGATCCAGAAAAGTTAGCCAAAGATGTATAATACCTCTGACAAACAGAGGTTCTGTTCTCTGTTGGACAAGGGTGAATGCTGCAAAAGTCTTGTCTGGACACAGGATCAGCCAGGCGTGTCTACCATCATGGGTTGGAACTCAGACACACTTAGGATCAAATCCGGCCTCTACTGAGCACTAGTGCGGGTTTGGGTAAGTTACCCGATGTCTCTACACCTCAGTTTCTTCATCGGTCAAAAGGGGGCAATCTCATAGGCTGCTGTGGATGATTAAATGCTACGCTGATTTACCAAGGCTGAGCACAGTGTCTCAAGTGTAGTAAACACTCAATGAACGCTATTAACACCAGCATCAGTAACGACAATGCTGCATCCACTGTGATCAGGATAACAAAATACGTTCTGGGCGCATCTTGAGTTGACAGCTCCTGGGGCCCTCCCCAAAGCAACAGCAATGGATGCGGAGGAAGAAGAAGCAGACTGTCAAACAGAGCATCCCTCTGCTTTCATTTCTCTGCAGTCACAGACCAAAGGACAAGCAGGGCTCTAAAATAGCTTGCACAGTCATGCTTTCTGCAGACTTTTCCCTGGAAAAGTGATACGAAAAACTCCCATCTTTCATCAATATAGCTGGTACTCGGTACACTTCTGAGGAAGTGAATTCTAGAAGTATCCAATATGGTTTGAAGAATGGGCTGGAAAAAATACAACTTAACCTCTCACTGGCTTTGGTTTTCTCACTTAGCAACTGCTTTAGTGTCAGGATTTAGCAAATCAATCGGTTCATTTGTCTCTGAGTTATTAAAATAACTGAATGCAAATTACCTCGCATTTACTGAAGTTTCCCCAAAGATGCACATATCGAAACAAGAAAATCCTGAGGCATTTGAAAAAGGCAGGACTGGCCAATCTATAAGCTGTTAAATGCAACCCATACGAATGGGGTGTTTGAAGTCTCCAGTGCTCTAAAGAAACCGCACTTCAAAAGTTTTCAATTCCTGGGTAATGGAGAAAAGGCCCCTTTTAACATTCTGTCCTTTGTTTATTTTCTTTCTCCCCTGAGTGCTTCCTTTTCACTTCTCTAAAATGTTTAGCAATACTTTCTAAAGCTCGGGGCTGAGAAAACACGTTGTTAAAAGAAAATTCAGATGTGTTTGTCTTTGGATGGTCTCTGTGGCCATGTGTAAAGGCACCCTGGGGAGACAGTGCCTGGGATTCTGAACATCACCCAGTCCCAGTTCCTAGAATCCGTGAAGGCCCACAGCGACGTGGCAAACTCTTGTCACAGAGTCTGACAACAGCTTTGTAAAGACCTCGTGTAAATCAACGGAAAGACTGGGGCCACGTTCTCCTGTCCAGAACCACCTAATTCATTATGTCTGTCCTACCTTCTCCTCGCAGAAGCTTCTGGCAAAGACTGATGCCTGCTTTGCAAAATGAGTCCAGGAGGATTATCACAGCCTGTTCCGAAAGGCAAGTCAAAACCTGCCACACCTCTAAAGGGGCAAAAACGTGTGCAACTCTAGAACGGGTAAGACTGCCTGCAGCTGCTCTGGGGGAAAGCGCATTCAGGAGACAACTCTGCATGTCTTGGTCTAAACACGGCGCATTTACACATCTGAAACAGGAGGGACAGTTTTTCTGTCTCATGCAATATTCAGAATCTTTAATGGCTGACAGTCGGGGTGTTGGAACCCACTTGCACTGGCTTTTGAGAGACAACTGTGTGCATCTCTCCCCAAACCCTCCATTTCGTGACACGATATTGATGACTTGTAACCAGTCAGGCAGAAAATTTACACCACAGAAATGGGCAAATGCTGCAAAGCATTGCTTTCCCCCCCGCCCCGGCCTCTTCCCTTGGAGAGCCAGTTATTAAACATTTACCCACATGTCACTGCATAATATTCATTGTTTTAACATCGTCCTGTGTTTAACCAAGCCCTTGCCATGTGATATCTAATTGGTTTCTAAACGTTTACCATGATCACAGATGCATTTTGCTGAACGCAGAAGTTTGGCCCCTGGCTGGGATCATTTCCTTAGGAAACACCCTGAGTAGCGGAGTGACTGGGTTGGGGGCTGTGAGCATCTGTGAGGCCCTTGATACAGGTGGCCAAAGTGCCTTCCAGAGCCGCTGTTCTAATTACATCTGCAGAACCAGATGCAGTCACGGGGGTGGGGGGATGTGAATCCCTGGGTGGGGGTTGGAGAGCTCCCGACTCGTACCTGAGGGCACTTGGCGGCGCTGTAGCAGTCCCCGGCGGTGGCAAAAGGGACGGGATGTCCTTCGCGTGTCCTGGCAAACTGTAAGTCAGTGGCTGTGGGGTTTTGGAGAAAGGGTTACAGGGAGCAGAGAGGTGAGAGTATGAGAAAGAGAAAGGGAAGGGCCAGGATATTAACAAGGAGACAGAAGGGAAGAAGCGTTAGAGAAATCATAAGAGGAAATGGGAGAGGAAAAAAAACAAACCAAAGTATGATTAGTGAGCAAACGGATCCAGATGTACACTTGCTTTCCCCTCACTGTATCTGTGGGTCTGAGAGCTTCCTTCTCTGGGTTTTACCAGCGCTTTCTGTCTCTTCACAGTATGGAAGCCAAAAGGGGGGCTTAAGATGACTTTGGAATTGATTCCTATATAAATAAATATGTGAATCACCTCGCTTAAATGTAGTGTAATTGGATGACTGTGAATCTCCTGTAGAAGCAGCCACTGAGGCTGCAGGACTGCAGGACAGGGCGGGGAATAAGCCAGCAAGGCATTTCCAGCTACTTAGCAGTTATTCCCCGAGGCTCATCTGTCCTCCCGTGGCCCAGGCACTATTACCACCAGAATGGGGAGCAATTAGAACTCACATCTTGAAAGTATTAACGGCAGTTTCTTAAGTGTGGGGCTAACTTTTTAAAAAAGTTTTTTTTAAAAAGCCAATAAAGACAGTGCTCGCGTTTTTAACCCTCTGGCGGCTCCTGAGAACAGCTCTGAGAATGGGGAAGGCGTATCAGGAGGTGGCAGACTGAGAATCCTACAAAATCTGGTGGGAACTAGAGACCAGAGGCAGCTTTTTAAACCTTTCTGCTTTGTCTTTCAGGAACAGCAAGAGAAGGCCTTAACCTTTCTGCAGGTTCGTGGGAGGGAAAGCTGAGTCCCCCAACTTCCAAGGGCAGAAGCCCTGCCCACCTGAGCACGCAGAAGCCCTGGGTAAGTGGGAAACTGCAGATTCTGCCCTTAGCCCTCATCAGTCTGGCTGAAGGCAATTAAAAATATCTTGGTACAAATCAGATTTAATCTACCTGCAGAGGAAAGCAAGGCAAGGTTATGGGAACATGTTAATGAAGAAAAATTAATTATTCATTATTTGTTTCTCCACTACTCGAGGGAACGTGTTTGGATATTTGAGCTGTCTTTAACCACTCCTGTGATTAACATCCTTAACAAAAGTGCAGTGTTGGCTGGAGTATGACATCAGTCCACGCTCGGGCTAGTTTAAAAAATGGTAATTCTGTCCTCCGTTTTTCTTCTGTAAATCGACAATCAGAGAAAATTAGTTTTACGCCCATGTGCATGTTTGTGTGTGTGTGTGCATATGTACACTGCTAGTGGAAGCCCAGGGTGGGGTGAATGTTGCTACATGAATGTCATAGCTTTGGAGTTTGCATCTGCTACCTTAAAACTTCTTCTCCCTTCGAAAGCTCTGCTACCCGGACTTCCCTGGTGGTCCAGTGGTAAAGAATCTGCCGTCCAATGCAGGGGACGCAGGTTCGACCCCTGGTCAGGGAACTAAGATCCCCTATGCCGCGGGGCAATTAAGCCCGCACAGCCCAACTACTGAGCTCACACGCCTCAACTAGAGCCCACGTCCTGCAGACTACAGAGCCCACATGCCCTGGAGCCTGTACGCCACAACTAGAGAAGAGAAAAACTGCACGCCACAACCAGAAAGAAGCCCGTGCACCACAACGAAGAGCATATGTGCCGCTACTAAGACCAGACGCAACCAAAAAATAAAATAAAAATAAATAAATAATAAATAAATCTTAAAAAACAATTTGGCTACCGTGCTTGCTTTGCCCACCTGGCTCACTCCCGTTTGGCCTTAAGGTCTCAATTTCAATGTCATATTTTGGGGGATGCTGCCCTGACTCCCCCACGGCGATGGTGCCCTTTCATGTGCCTCCGTCTCCTCCATTCATTCATTCGTCGCAAATCTGATGCAGCACCGCCCCTGTGCTCAGCACTTCCCAGGCACTGCGGGGACAGCAGTGATCCAAGGGTGCAAAATCCCCCCCTCTGGCAGCTCAGACTGGGATTGTCATCACTGGACCCTAAGTTCCTCTTCACATCCTCCAGGCCTCGGCCCAGCCCCTGTGCAGGATGTTTTTGTTGTCTGAATGCAGAGACCCATGGACACATCCCCCAGGACGTCCCATGGAACTTACTGATGATCTGCATGGTGGTCAGGTCTATTCTGATCTTCTGGAAGCTGGAAAACCCAGCCGCCGTGTAGTCTTTCCGACACTGACAGTCATCACGTCGGCTCCCGTTGTAGGGACATTCGGTTGGGTTGTGCAACCTACATTACAGAGAGAACATCCCAGTAAGGATGGGGAGGTCCTTCCAGGGATCTCCAGGCATCCGGGATCTTCTGAGCCTGAGCTCTCCTACCTGTGCCCGTAAACCTCAGAAAAATTCTCAGAGTCACCGTGGACCAGTGTCATGTACTCCTTGGGGCGGTCAGAGTGCATCCCTGCACAGAAGACCTGAAAGACAGACCAGAAATAACCTGCAAGGGGTGGCTCACAAACGGGACCATGAGGGCCAGGGCCGCTGGCTCTGAAACCAGGCTAGAAATAACGACTGAGCTCCGACGCGTACCTTCAGGAGCTTTCCCGTGACGATCAGGAAATATTCCCCATCTTCACCGGCACCTTTCAGCCTTTTTACTTCCTTGCAGTTCTGGGGCAACTCGCCTGGAAAACACAGACCGCGAAAACGGGCTGTGATTCTCCAGGATGTGCAGTGGCCGCCGACGGAAGGAGTTACGTTATGCATGCTCATGTCTGTCTGCAAGGGGGCCAATTTCTTAACAATAAATTCTATATTTCTGAAAAAGGCAGGCAAGCACAACAACAATGAAACCTGTTCTTCAAGCTGCAGAAAGACGGCTTCAGTGGGCCAACTTACAGTTATAGATATTGTGGCAGGTTTTTCTTTCTTCCGGCTTCAACTCATCAGGGCATAAGTGGCTGGGCTGGTCCTCGTTGGTGAGACACTGCACAGATCTCTGCATCACTCCGACGCCACAGGACACGGAACACTATAAGGCAGAGCACGGTCAGAGCTGTGGCTGCGGAACCTGGAGATATGGGCTTCTCGTGGTGTGGAACTCAGAGCCTGGAGGCTTGCACAGGAACCCCGTGTTGCTGGAAACAAATATCTGACACATGTAGGGCACTTCCTATGGGCCAGTCTCTGTGCTAAGATTTTTTTTTAAAATAAATTTATTTATTTTACTTATTTATTTTTGGCTGTGTTGGGTCTCTGTTGCTGTGCAGGGGCTTTCCCTAGTTGTGGCGAGCGGGGGCTACTCTTCGTTGCGGTGCACGGACTTCTCATTGCGGTGGCTTCTCTTGTTGCGGAGCACGGGCTCTAGGCACACAGACTTCAGTAGGTGTGGCTCGTGGGCTCAGTAGTTGCGGCTCACGGGCTCGGTAGTTGTGGCTCACAGGCTCTAGAATGCAGGCTCAGTAGCTGTGGCTCACGGGCTTAGCTGCTCCGCAGCATGTGGTATCCCCCTGGACCAGGGCTCGAACCCGTGTCCCCTGCACTGGCAGGCATATTCCTAACCACGGAGCCACCAGGGAAGCCCCGTGCTAAGTCTTATATATACATGTCTATACGTACGTACATCCATACCTACATATGTGGTCATACATGTGAAATATATATATATAATATAATTTCCTCATCTGAGCCTCACAATAACCCTATGAGATAGTACTAGCATTATTCTATTTTTACAGAGGGGAGATTGAGGCTCCAATGTTAGGAAGTTTGTTCACGGTCATGGTGGAGCCAGAATTTAAACCTTAACCCCTTTCAACTGGTCCCACACTTTTGCCCGATCATCACTTTGCATCAGTGAAAGCCTCACAGTCAGGAGCCAGGGGGCTGGGGCAGTTTTCAAGGGCGTTCCCAATATCAGATATTCTTACTCGTTGTAACCCCAATGCAACCAGGAATTCCCGATGTGGAAGCACTAGTGCTTACAGAATTCTTAGCCACAGAACCCACAACGAACAACTCCGTAACCCTTTTTCAGTGACAGACAAGAGTTCTGGGTGCTGTTTAATTTTAAACTGTGGTAAAATATATGGAACTTAAAAAGTTGCCATTATAGCCCACGTGCTTTTTAATGCATGAACGCATTTCAGCTTCACAAACACCCCATTCTGCAGGGGAGGGAACAGACATGAACGCTTGGCCCCTTATCACAGGTCGTTCAATTGGGAACAGCAGAACCAGGAATCAGACGGAGGCTGTCTGGCCTCCCCGCCCCGTCCCCCTCTAACCAGGCCAAACGGCCCAACAAGCAGAGAAGCCCCCTTCCCCCTTCAGCCCATTTCAAGATACTAACTCCTGTTTCTCACCCGGGGCTCTCCTGGAAGGACAGCTCAGGCAGGACATGTTTAAGTCGGGGTTTGAGATCCAAAAGCTTTCCGATTTCATCACTCAATCATCTACTTACGCTCCCCCAGTTGCCAACTCTCCAGGTGGCAGAGACAGGGCACTCCCGCAGGTAGCAGGGCTGGACGCTGGGTGGCTGTGCGCCCGGGCAGTTGATGGTGGTTTGATAGCTGTACTCATAATTCTCCTTCCCGGTGTAAATCTCGCTACAGGAGACAAGCCTTTGTTTGTAGCCCTTTCCACAGGTCACTGAGCACTGGGAAGAGAGCGGGTAGAGAGCAGAGGTTGGAGCGGGGCCTGGGGGCAGCCACAATAGGCCCCTGACCTCCACGGTGAACACTGACCTCGGGACAATGGGGCAGAGAGCTCTCACTTTATTAGCTTCTTACGGGCCGCGGGGGACCTGCAGCCCTACAGGAGCCTTCTGGGATCCAGGGCTGCCACTACACCTTTTGGCCCCCGCTGCGGGCGGGGGGTGCCTCAAGCCCCCGCTCTGGATTTCACGGGGAGACGGGGCTGGGGGAGGTGCTCCAGCTGTCACCGGGTCCACTTACAGTGTCCAGAGCCCTACGTACTGGCGGCCAAATCACGCCTTTCCAAACCTACAATGACCGCATCAGAGAAGCGACCAAGTGGGCTGGAGAGAGCGCCAGAGACCACCTGTGTGTGAAATCCAGGCTCTCCCGGGACTCTGGGACAACCTTCCTTCCCTACTTGATGGTCTGCTTTCCCATCCGCCCTCCACTTAATTTCCTTCTTTCTTCTCTCTCCCTGGCTATATACCGTGACTTAAATGTTACCTTTCTGCTTCCCTCCCCCCAGCCCGGCTCTCTATAAATCATGCAGTCATTTAGACCTTCTGCCGTAATTATACGGCATTTAAAAATACCCAGATGATACAGAAAAGGAGAAAGAAAAAGGTATTTTACTGGTGTCCCAGCTCCTTCTGTGATGGGACATCTAACTGGTTATTAATAAGATTTTAGATTACATTCGGCCTCCTCAGCTAAGTATTTTACATAATACTTTTAAAACTGAATTAACCAACAAATTATTTTGATGATATTTTTGGGCCAAGTCACCAAATAACTGGCCACTCCCTGTGAAAATGCAACATAAAATTAAGGTAGAGTTTCAGGATTCTCAAGATCAAAGGTTCTTTGGGCGGGGGCAGATGAACCCTGGAAACAGTGTGCAGCATGTGGTGTGTTTTGCTTTTTCTGGGGTGAGGGACCATAGCTTCTGCACGTTCTCACTTGCTATTAAAACCAGTGTCTCTTTTTCCTGGTGTCTCCTACGCTGTCGCTTTAAGCCACGTGGCTTGCCGCCCCTGTAACTTTTCCAGGGGAAAGGCTCCCCTTGACGGGGTCCTAGAGTGAGCAGGGAACTGGCCCAGCCACAGGCATGCAGAGCATCCTTGGGCTTTGCTTTCCAGCTGGCTTAAGACATGCAAATACTCTGCGTATGTTTCTTCCTTCTCCGGCTGCCGCTGTTCAAATGCCCAAAGATGCAGTTGATGCCAGGCCAGGGGAGCGCAGGGGTAGTCTGAGGTGTTTCACGCATGGATAGATGGCTAATAAATGCTGTCTGTCCAAGCTGTGGGTATCTTAGAGTATCTAACTCAGTGCTTGCACGCCCTGACCTCAGTGAGGACTAATTTAAACAAGGCTGTACTTCTGAGAAGGCAAGTGCTAAGACACTTTCCCCTTACCAGCCACAAGCAAAAGCAGCCCAGTGACCATTTACGTGGGGGACGCAGTGGGAGACAGGTGTTGACAGATGGAAATGAGCCCCGAATATGGTCAGGTTTTATTCAGAGGCCCCCAGAGCTCTGAAAAGAACCCTTCAGTAGCTGTTAAGAGCATCCTGAAAATGTTGAGTGCCTCTGGCTTCCTTAATCCATTTCAGGCCAGAGCTGTTGAGTGTAAGAGGCTCTCATCGCTGGGGAGGGGAGAGAGGAGGGGAGGGGAGAGAGGAGGGGAGGGTCTTATGGTTGACTCTCCATGCCTTGGGGCCATGTGCATGTTTCACGATGAGTGCAGATTACTTTTCTAGCTTGAAAATAACCATAAAGCAAAATGAAACAATAAGAATGTGGGCTTCTTGCGCTAGCGATACACGTCGGGCCCAACCCGGGAAATGCACACATGGGCCAGGGCTGATGGAGTCTTCTCCTCCAATAGGGAGCACACAGAACTCTGCAGGTGATGGAGGCCCCAGACAGAAGGCAAATCCTGCTGTGGCTTTGGCATTTTACTAACAGCTTTTCTAGAGGGAATTCTGGTCCAGTTCCTTGGGCATCACTCCCCCTTGCAGAGTCCCTTCCCATGATCCTGGTATCTGTACAAAGTCCTGTCTCCATCCCTCTAATCTTTGCCTATAGCTTGCAGATTTTTCAACTCATGGTACACCTGAAAATTTGCAGATGTCTGGAAGGCTTTTTAAAAAAATTTTCTCCCTATCTCTTCTTTTGGGGGTTAATATTAAGGTTATGGTAAAGCCACAGGAGGAACATTATGCAAGTCTCAGAAAGAGACCAAAACTCTTTCAGTGTAATGACAACACACCCAATCCAGCTAAGATGAGCATGTCAACCTCGGCAGTGTGACAGGCACACGAACTCCAGCAAGATGAGTGACCGAGAACCAAGCCAGAAACCAGGAAGAAGAGGCCCCCAGGAGGCAGACAGGTGAATGGTCTCAGGGACAGAGGCCTGAGGAGGGAGAGAGGCCAGAAAGGAAGGCTCTCCCTTCCTGAGAGTCGGGGGGTGGCCTTGTGCAGCAACCCAGAGAACCAGAAGTTAGGGACCATGCCTTTCAAGGCACTGGGAGGAGTGAACTGAACAGAAGAAAGGAGCCCCCTGGACACACCTCCCTCCACCCGCCTTGGTATCTGAATGGGTTGGAACCTGTGCCTCAAACCCAAAGTCAAGAACTATTTTGAACACTCATCTGGACTTCCCATGTTCCTGGATGGGCAAGAGTAAATCTATTTCTAATGATCGAGACCACATCTCCCCTCCTTTCTTTGAGAACATACCAAGAACAGGTAGGGCTGGTATAGAGCAGAGCTTCTCACCCTCAGCACCCCTGACATTTGGGCTCAATAGTTCTCTGTTGTGGTGCTGTCCCGTACACTGTAGGAGGTTTAGCAGCACCCCTGGTCTCTACCCATCAGATGCCAGTAGCAGCCTACCTCCCCCGGCTGTGACAACCAAAAATGTCTCCAGACAGCGCCAAATGTCCCGCAGGAGGTGGGGAGGGGAAGGCAAATTCACTGGGGTAGAGTGAAGGATGGGGAGACATAGTTAGACAAGGCTTTAGGAACAGTTTTAGTGCAGAAACAATTCAACACCCAACAAACACATCATCTAAATGCAAATATTCATCCCATTAAAACGTGAAATTGCTGCCCTGTTGAACTCTAACGAGACACCAGCAATAGCAAAGCACCTTTGCTATGAGCCCAGATACGTCCCTTTCACATCTCTAAATTCTTGGGGCAAATGACAACTAGTGTTGATGTTACAGGTCTTTCAGTATTTGAAAGTATCATGAGGTTTGAAAATATAATCATGTGACTGTTACTATTGGTTTATGAATAATAAAAAGCATCTAGGTAGGCATTGTGTACGGGAGGAGATAAGGAAAAATAGACACTTGAGATTCCTTGGATATTATGGAAAACGATTTCATTCCTCTGGATCAGAGGTTGTTAAATGGGCAACCAACGTCTGGCCCACAAAAGTGTTTGGTTCGACCCACACAGTGTTTTAAATAAATAATCTGAGTCCACATTTTAAGATTAGGAGATAGCACAGAAAAGTCCGAAGTTTTGTCCTCTCTTGAAACATCAGGTTTGGTTACAATGGACCCACATTTCCGCATGGCCTCTGTTGGAGTGGAAAAGAACCTGTTCCCCTTACACATCATGTGCTAGTTAGTCACAGTCCCCACCATTCCCTATTGCCTCCCTGATGCTAAGACATTTTTGTGTCATACTTAACTTTCTTCAGGCACCTACAGGAAACATATGAATTTGCAGTGTCTGTAAGAATTCATTTCTAATCATACTATTAGGACATTAAAGGGAATCACAGGACGCAGAGTTGAGAGGAGCGTGGATACCATCTTATGCACCCCCCCCACTCTGCACCTGTAGGACTCTGGCCCAGGAGGGCTGAGGGACTTGTTTGAGGGCTCCCAGTTCTCAGGGATACAACTGGCAGGTGGGTGTGAGTCTCCCACATTCCTGCCCTCATCACTCTGTTGCCCTCAGGCCATCGCTGACCTGAAGGCAGATCCAGAATCCCCAGGACTGTACCTCTGACCATTCTCCTGTGATCCAGACATACTCGCAGGGCTGCAGGCCACAGCTCTCGCGATCCACAGGCCGTGTGCTCATGTCACAGTGCATGCCGTGAACCTCGTCACCTTTGTCCTCACCCACACACACCACCTTGCGGTACCTGGAGCCTTTCCCACAAGTCTTGGTGCACTGTTAAAGACAGACAAAACAGGTGGTGACATGGAAAGATAACAGATGATTTCTTACATCCTGTTACCATAATGATTTATTTTCCTTTCTATATACTCTTTAAGACTGCGAGATCTCTGAGGGTACGCATTACTAGAGAACTCATTATTTTACCCCCATTACTTAACAGTGTAACATAGAAGAACAAGGCTGACTACGTATTGGATTTATTCCTTTAGCTCTAACCCTTGTTTTCTGTTGCCTGTGCTTAGTCGTGCTGGCTCTGCATCTTTTGTAGAAGAATGTTGCCTACAGCCTGAAATGTACAGGACAGCCTATTCTCAAGGCTCTGGCCTTTAAAGTATAAGTATAAAAGAAGCCTGAATTCTAACTCTGGTAAGATGGTTCTTTGGGACACTAGTCCACCAACTTCTCTGTCTGCTGCTGGCTTTCTGAATAAAATTGCTATTCCTTGCCCCAACACCTTGTCTCTCGATTAAGTGGCCTGTCATGCAGTGAGCAGCATGAACTTGAACTCGGTAACAACAACACTGTTCCTGTCATAGCGATCAGCATTCAGTAAGTGGCTGTCTGAATGAAGCAGTGAAAGTGTGAATGAATGAATTTCAGGTTTGGAAAGAACCTTAAGGCCTGCCTACTTCACCCATTCAAACAAATGCTGAATCTCTTTAAAACTTATGGCCAAAGGGTGTCAAAATACCTCTAGAGTCAGGGAAGTTATTCCCCATCCAGGTGGCCCATTTCATCTTATAACATGGAACTAAGCCTGTCTCTTAGCCAAATCCAGCCTGTTGTCCTACTTGTCGATTCCAAGGGAGCATACAGAACAAATTTTGTTTCTCACAAGTAACCCCCTTCAGGGACTTGAGGAGAGATTTCCTGTGGCCCCTATAGCCTTTTCTTCTCCAGGGGGAACTGCTCTCACCCCTTGATCATCTGGCCAATATTCACCAAGTTCCTAAGACGTGTCAGGCCCTGTGATGGGTCTGGATGAACAGGAGCAGACACAAATAGCCCAAACCCTGCCCTCAGAGAGGAGCTGTGTTTTAGTAGCAAAGACAGACGTTAAAGATGTAGACAGCTAGGCAGCAAGATTTAGCCATTACTATAATTTCTACTTTTCAGATGAATAAACTGGGACTTAGCCTAAAGAACTGATTCCTGGTTATCCATCTCTTTGTCAGGTGAATGGCATAGATATTTTTTATTCCCATAAACCAAGTGGAGAAAATAGAGCAAGTGGTATGTTTCATTCTAGGATGATCTCTGTGCTGACCACAAATTTCTTATCTTTTTTGCTTTCACCAACAGAAAACCCCACTGTAGAGGTTTCACCTTAGTTATCTGTGTTGTTAAAGTTCTCCCAAAGCCTGTCCTATCTGAAGCACCTGCGTCACCCAACATTTCAAGACTCCAGATTACATAGGAAAGTCACTGTAACCAACCCGTGTCAAGGACAGCTTAGGTTTCCTTTAACCAGGGATTACAAACTCTGTTGCCCCTGGGCCTTATCCAACTCCTGTGAGCTGTCATTGTTGTTCACATAATGTCTCTTAAACGTTTTCCTTCTAGTCGTTTTAGGGAGGGCCTTAGACCCCACCTCTTTTTTGTCTCTCACAAGCCTGCTTCTCTTTTATTACCCAAAGCATCCCAAAGGCATTTGACTTTGGAATCCAGCTTGACTCAGAAATGTCTTTCCTGATACACTTCTTGCCTTTCTTTTTCTTTCTTTCCTTTCCTTTTTTTTTTTGGTAGCAAAATACACGTAACATAAAATTCACCATTTTAACCATTTTGAAGTGTACAATTCAGCGGAGTGTAGTCACTGGTCATGTTGTGCAATCGTCATCACTATCTAGTTCCAGAATATTTTCATCACCCCAAAAGGGAACGCTGTACCCATGAAGCAGTCACTCCCCATCTCCCCTTCCTCCCAGTCTGTGGCAACCACCGATCTGCTTTCTGTCTCTGGATTTGCTTGTTCTGGGTATTTCATAGAAATGGAATCATCCAGTCTGTGGCCTTTGGTGTCTGGGTTCTTTCATTTAGCATAATGCTTTCAAGGTCTTGCCACATTGGATCAGTACTTCACTCCTTTTCATGGCTGAACACTCCATTGTATGAATATACCACATTTTGTTTATTCAAATGTTAATGGACATTTGGGTTTGTTGCCATCTTTTGGCTATTATGAAGAGCGCTGCTATGCACATTCATATGCAAATTTGAACATCTGATTTCAATTCTTTCGGGTATATCCTTAGGAGTGGAAATGCTGGGTCATCTGGTATAACCATGTCTTTTGTGAGATGCTTTGTTCTTTCAGAAAGTAGTAGGGATATGTATGTGGTTGTGTCCTGGTATTGTAAACCTGTGGTTGTATCCTTATCGTTTGCAAACTTAATTCAAAACTTCTGCTGCTTGGAAGCAAATCTCTACATCTGGGGTATGGAACCATTTATAATTTTTGTGGGGCACAAATATGAACAGAAAACAGTGTGAGATGAGCACAGAGGAGCAGATCCCTTCCCACCAGTGCAGGAGGCTGGCTGAGCTCAGTGCCTAGCTCAGCTCTGACTCAGCAGTTCTGGGGGTTTCTCTTCCCCTGGAGGATGCTGGGAACCATCGTGAAGGAATAATGTTTTTGTTTCTTCATTAAAAAAAAGCCAAATGAGGCCCTGAATGTTACAAAACAAAACAATGGTTAATCTGTGATGTGTAGATCTATGCAGAAGACATACTTAACTCCCCATAGAAAAAGTAATTCCTTAGAAAATCAGGACTTAGGTGACTCAGAGAAGATCATGATTATTGAGCAGTCTACCTGGACTAAACCTTCCAGTGTCCTCTTTCATTTTCACTAATCCTTAGGGCTTTAATCTGCAGCAATAAGTAACAGTTTAGAGCAGAAAGCAAGGATTACTAAATACTTTCTGCTTGTTAGGTGTTTTTCCCTTGGTCTTAAATAATGGTTAACTACCATAAAAACTATTTTGCCAGTGGTGGCAAAGGGCGTTGGGAAGCCTTACTTTGAATATAACTTTTAGAAAAATTAAACTAAGTAAATAAGTGACTTGCCCAGTGGTTTGGAATGAGTCAATAGCAGCTTTGAAAATCACTTAGCATGGCTTTTCTCCTGGAGTTTTAAATCCTAACCAGAGCACAGGGGCTGGGTAATCACAAAGCAAATCCAGCCCATACTATAGGATTTTATCAGCTTTCAGTACTATCACTTCTCCCACCCACCTAGGATTTACGGCTCCTTCCTCCGTCCTGGAATATGATCTGGAGTGTTCTGAAAAACAGCTGGAGAAGCTCAACTAAGCTTCTTTTAATTTACAAAAGATTTTTCTCCAATTTCATTACAGATTTTAGAAAAAAACTACACCAAGTATGGAAGTCACACCACCAGCATCTCTGAAATTCAGCACACCTGTAATTCAGAAAGCAACTATCACAGCCCTGGGTTAACTTGGGTAACTTACCCATTGTCCCACGGGCTACATGTGCCTGTAAATGTGCTAAAACTAACAGGGGAAAATACCTTTTTAAATTTGAGGGTGAGGAAGATCTAAAATAAAATATTTTATTTAGCTAGGTTGGTTGGCCACAGGGTAACGGTCTAAAAAGGGTCACTTAATGCAATGGCTAGAAACTGTCTTTCCTTAAAGACTGCAACCAAGTTGCTTTACATTTTTTTGGTGAGATGCACTAACCATGGAGGGAAGAAAATCATTCTTCATATTCACCTGCTCAACCTTTAAGGTTGCTGACTTTCTCCATGGATGAAAGAATGTGTTGCGTCCTTACTAGGGCCAGGTTACCATTGTCGGATAGTGTGTGGAACAACCAAGTCAAAGAACAAATGGGGAGCCTGACAGCATAGCGTTCTGGAAGTGCTACACAGAGTCTTTGGCTAAAAGGAACAGGAAGTGCACATCAATTTATCTAACATTGCTTTAAATTAAAAAAAGAAAAAGCAACCTTCAAATTACCAATGGGTTCATTTTAAAAGTCAGGTATGTGGAGTTTGGACATCTTTGCCCCAAAATAGTATACTTGCAAGGGAAAAAGGCAGAAATAATACTGTGGAGACACTTTGTAACTTTAAAGTCATTCACTCGTTCAACCAATACAAGCACACCTCAGAGACACCGTGGGTTTGGTTCCAGACCACCGCAATAAAGGGAATATCGCAATAAAGCGAGTCACGTGAATCGCTTGGTTTTCCGAGGCATATAAAAATTATATTTACGCTATAATCTACTAACTATGCAATAGCATGTCTAAAAAAATGTACATAATTTAAAAATACTTTCTTGCTAAAAAAAGCTAACCATCACCTTAGCCTTCAGCAAGTCCTAGCAGTGACGTCAAAGATCACTGACCACAGGTCACCATAACAAATATAGTAGAGAAAAACGGAAATATTGCGAGAATTACCAAAATGTGACACAAAGTGAGGAAATGTTGTTGGAAAAAATGGCAGCAACAGACCTGCTCAACGCAGAGTTGCCACAAACCTTCAATTTGTTAAAAAAAACAAAACAAAACCCACAGTACCTGCAAAGTGCAATAAAGTGAAGTACAATAAAACGAGGTCTGCCTATTTGCAATGGGCCAAGTTCTATGCTGGGCATGGGGTTACAGCCCTGACATCTTCCTACTCACCTTCTCTCTCTCTCTTATGACACCCGGGGTGGCTGTTCCTCCCAGCTGGGGATTCATGTGTCAAGACAGTCGGCTAACTGGTGACCCCTGGGGTTTAGCACTCAGGGCCGCCTTGTATGGCTGTTGTGAGCAGGTATGAGCTTCATAACAGAGAGTGTAATGGAGGTGGAAGCCATCAGGGTATCTGCAGCTGTGACAGGGAGAAAAGAGGAAGGACCGGGGGTGGGAATCCCCACAACGCTGAAAGCGGTGCGCGGGCAGCGGTGGAAAAGGAGAAGCCGAGGTAACTTGGCACACGGGAGATGGGGGGCACTCTCAGGGGGGACTCAGCATGCGTGGCTGGAGGTGGATGTCATGGGGAGCTGGGGCAGGGAAATGGTGACAGCAGTTGGGGGTCCTCAGAGCCTTCGGTTTGAGATGGGGATTTCAGAAGGTGGGCAGAGGCCAGGTCACAGAGGGCCTTGTAAATGTCTCATGCTGCTTAGGAGAAAATCCAAACTCTTGCCCTGGCTTACAGAACACGTCATAACCTGGGTGCTCCGGCAGGTCCAACCTCATTTCAGCCTTCCGGTCCTTTTGCTGACTCTGCTCCCAACGTGCTGTGCTTTCGTCCACAAACATGCTGGGCTCTGTCCTCCCTCTCCCTTCTACCTAGAATCACCTCCTTTTGCCCTTTATCACCAAGCACCCTAGAGAAGGTGGGACTAGCCTATCATTCTCTGTCTCTATCTCAGCACCTTGTTGTTGTTTTCCATCACAGCACTTTTCACAATTGGCAATTCCATATAACACATGTGTTTGCTTGTCTTCTGTCTCTCTCACTTGATCAATCCCACCACAGCAATTGCACATTTTCTATTGCATCCCTAATGCCTAGTGCCTGGCACTTTGCAGGTGCTCGACAAAGATTTGTTGAATAAATTAATGAGGGAATGAGTGATGAAGAGTTAATAGCTGGCCCTTGTTCACACATCAAAACCCAATCACTCCCTACTGTAAACTTCATAAAATCTTTGTAACCAATTGACCTGAAGCTCATTACTAATTTTCCTGTGCTAAGAAGATGAACTTGGGAATCATTCTACAGCTGATCTCAATAAAAGTTTTTAGAATCCAAATACGTATTAGAGTGGTCCAAGTCCCTTCACTGGGTCAAAGAGCCATGGGGTAGGCAGTTCTACAAAGGCCATAGCTTGTCCATGGCAATGTGACAATAAAGTAAAACAGCTGTTCGTACTGGAAAAACAGTTTGTTCTAAAAGACATTGTAGAGTGCTGTGATTCTAAATAGTTAAAGAAGAAAGACCATCAATTAGCAGGCTTTGTTCTGTAATGCCTTGCTTTTTCCTTCCCTCCCTCCCTCCCTCTCTCCTTCCTTCCTTCCTTCCCTCTCTCCACCCATTACTTTGTCCCTCCATTCATTCATAAATTCATTCATTCACCAAGTGTCTTCAATGCTCTAGGTACTGTGCTAAATGCTGGGGAAAACTCTGGTGAACAAGCTTTCTGACCTCCAACAGCTGATAACCTAGACAAGAAAAACAGGCTACAACAATTCAGAGTGCTAGCTGCTGAAGCAGAGTATTTTCAGGGTGATAGAGCTGAGGGGAGGGCCATCTGACTCAGTCATTTGAGGGGAGGTGTGATTTTTCAAGGGCTTCTGAAAGGAGGTGACATCTTGATTCAGGCCTGAAGGATGAGCAAGAGTCACTGATGTGAGGGAAGGTTCAGGGCAGCCACTTTGTGACACAGAGGTACCAGGGAGGAAAGAGAGTATTCTGGGTAAAGGTAAAAAAAGAATATTTGCAAGAACTGGGAGACTTACTCCTTAAAACAAAGAGATGCATAACGTACATACTCACAATTCAAGTTGGATGAAAAAACCTCTGCAGCTATAAGTAAATTCATAGATTATAATACTATCAATAAGTTTTTTACGATAGTAGTTTTCAAAAGAATTAAAAGGTCATGTATTTTTTTAAAACTCAGTCTCATGAGCATAATAATTCTAAAGTGAGTAAAACTGAGCAGTGAAAAGCTAAATAACTAGCCCAAAGTTGGCGGGTGATCTCAAAAGCCCAACATTGTGATACGTGGATAAGCTGAAGTGCTGGTCATCATCTGAATCCTCCATCAGGGGTCCACTGTACCAAAGAGAACTACCATTTGTGGAAGGCCTAAAATATACTAGGCACTGCACTGAATCCCTCACTTAATCTCACTTAATCCTCACTGTGACATTCAGCAAAGTCTGCCATACAATTCCCATTTTGCAGATGAGCTAACTGGAGCCCAGAGATTTGAGGTCAATTTGCCAGAGCCACACACTGAATGGTCTTTTGTTTACAACACTCTGCTTTTAGGGCATAAACAAATGGGACAGGAATGTCTGGAAGGAGCATCTTCCGCTTCTCTAATAATTTTTCTCTGCGTCTGAAAGTCCAGGCTCTATCTTATGATATCATGAATGAACACTGATGCTCCTTCCCCTGCACAGTCAACAGGCCCCTCAGTGAACAAAAAAGGTCCTCTGCAGTACTCCATCAAGACTCCCCACCAACCTCATGGCTTAAGGTCTGATCGTCAACCAACTAGACCAAGAATTTCATCTTCGGAAGTGGGTGGAGGTAGTCACCAGTACAGAGAATTATACTTTGATGCCAACTCTGCTGAAACAGTCTGGCCAAGCCAATAAAAATAGAAAAATGCACCTTAGGTGCGTGTCGACATGGGAAGCAGTGGAATATAAAGGTTTAGAGCGTGTGTTCCAGAGGTCAGGCTGCTGGGCTTCAAATCCCAGCCTTGTTACCTAGTGATTCTGTGAACCTGGGTGAATTAACCTAGCTAAGCCTCAAGCTACCTCAACTTTAAATGAGGATAAAAATTTAATTACGACATCAGAGAGTTATGGAAAGGTTAAATGAGGTCCTCCATATAAAAATATTCAACATAGTGCTTGATCCATAGCTTAATAAACAATGAGATGTATTCTTTTTATTATCATAGTATCAGGGCCACTGCACTGTATAACTCTAGAGGATGTCCCTCACATTGTAGCCTATGGGAATGGTACCCCTGGGGTTGTGCAGTGTACAACCTGTGTGACTGTGTATGACATCCCTGATGATCATGCTACTGTGGGTATGTGGAACTCGTGCTTCTCAAGGTGGACACTTGGATTACTTCTCATGAAGAGGAGGGTGCCATGTGCTACGTGCCTGGTGTGAAATACATCTTGCCAACAAACAGGTGGGTTTTTTTTTTTTTTTTTTTTTTTCAGGTGGGTTTTTAATAGTGTCCAAGGGGGAAGCAAAAGGGAGAAATGCACACTCAAAAAGCAAGCAACAGTTCTGAGTTAGTTGTAAAGAATGGCTAAGAAGAAGAAAACCTCCCATAATGGGGTGGGGTGGGAGTCTCCAGCATCCGATTCACTGGGCTCTGAGACCGCCCTGGCATCCTACTGACGTCAGCTCAATGAGGGGAAGAAAGTCAAGACATGTGCATGCACAAAGTGCATATCAGGTGAAATGGTAGCAGAGTTGAGTGGGTACAGAGGAGGTGAGAGCCAGAATGGAGGTGAAGGCTGATTAAGGGGAGCCTGAAGGGGGCTGTACTATCAAGTGACCACCCAATGTACTGTTTAACAAGGACGCTTTTGATCATGGAAGTAGGGGCAACTGATAATTACACTAGGCCTACTCCATGCATAAACCAGGACCGCTGTAGGCAAATAGGACGAGGGGCAAATCTGAAGATGGCTGCCCAACTGCTAACAACATTCCCTCGAAGGCTTGTGGATGTGGGGACGTTTGAAGAGAGGACTACCAGCACGCTTTGCAAATGAGGAACAACGGGTTCTAATGGGGTTTCTCCCTCCCCCATCCAGCTGCCCTGCACCTTCCTCTGGCCAATGCAGTGTCACGTGAGGGCCTCCCACAGTCTTCCAACCTCCCTCACCACCCAGGTCCACTGGCCTCAAACTCTCCACTTCGGGTTCAGGCAGATGAGAAAGCATGTTGGCAGGAGGGCAACTATCTGATCCACTTTTCTTGCTGCTCCCCTCTGGTCAACTTCTAAATTTAGCCACAGGTCAGGCTATCTTAGTAGGTCTCCTGTTCTTATATAGAGCTTGAGAGCAATATGTGAGGAAGGATTTAGAAAGATCGATCTGCATGGCACAGACAAAGATGTAAATTTCTAGGCACATTTCAGATGATCAGAGAGGAGGATTTCCTCAGTGCGTATTTGGCAAGGTTTCTAGTCTTTGGGACTCAGAAGGAATTGTCAATGGAGCTTGCATTTTCCCAAATGGCACTAGCATTTTTAGAAGTTGGCTAAAGCGTGAGCTGTCAGCTGAGATTCACTTCTGAACACTCCCTTACTTTGTGCTCCTTGGAGCAGTCACACAGGGTTGAGTTTGGCACGACATGAAGATGGAGAGGGAGAGGGAGGGAGCAGGCAGTGGTAGGTCTGAAGCAAGAATTACAAAGAGAATCAAGTGGTAACACACGGGCAGAGAGGGATGAAGACACCTCTTCTTCCTTCTCTATCTGACTCTGTCAATCCCCAAACCACTCGATTATTTCCAATTTTCTCAGAACAGCTTTGCACACTTATTATTCCCACTTGATCAATGGCAAACTCACAGTTCCGAAAATAAAGCCTCCTTGTTCTGAGTCACACAGCTGAAATGTGGCAGTGCTGGTATATGAACCAGGTCTGTAAAATTCTACAGCCTCTGGGGTTTCCCAGTAACTCGTGTGGCTCAAGTACAATTAATCTGAAATGTAACTGCTTTAGCTATTCCTCCCTGCCACAGTCTGGTGGAAGTAAAAACAAAAAAACCCCCACCAAACTTTAGAAGGAAAATGAGCAAAAAAAAAAAAAATTGAGTAGACAGAGAGGGTGAGAGTCCTAAAGAAAAGAGATGACTGAAAACAATGGAACTAATCCATCAGGAGGGTGAAGGAGAGGGAAGAACAGAGCTGGAAGGCTGAATACCTACAAGGGTTAAGAATGCAGTTGTAAGAAAACAAACCCTATTTAAAACTGCATCAGAAAGAATAAAATACCTAGGAATAAATTTAACCAAGGAGGTGAGAGATCTGTACATCGAAAACTACAAGACACTGATAAAAGAAACTGAAGAAGACCAAAATAAATGGAAAGATCTTCTGTGCTCATAGACTGGAAGAATTAATATTGTTAAAAGGTCCATACTGAGGCTCCGGCTTTGGAGGTCAGATCCCAGGGAGAGCACTGGGGTTGGCCGCGTGAACACAGCCTGCAGGGGGCTAGTGCACCACAGCTAGCTGGGAGGGAGCCCAGGGAAAAGTCTGGACCTGCCTAAGAGACAAGAGACCAGGGTGCGTGAGGAGAGGGGATTCAGAGCACCGCCTAATCGAGCTCCAGAGACGGGCGCGAGCCGCGGCTATGAGCGCGGACCCCAGAAACGGGCATGAGACGCTAAGGGTGCTGCTGCAGCCACCAAGAAGCCTGTGTGCGAGCACAGGTCACTATCCACACCTCCCCTTCCGGGAGGCTGTGCAGCCCGCCACTGCCAAGGTCCCGGGATCCAGGCACAACTTCCCTGGGAGAACGCACAGCACGCCTCAGGCTGGTGCAACGTCATGCTGGCCTCTGCCGCCGCAGGCTCGCCCCGCACTCCGTGCCCCTCCTTCCCCACAGCCTGACTGAGACAGAGCCCCCGAATCAGCGGCTCCTTTAACCCTGTCCTGTCTGAGCGAAGAACAGACGCCCTCAGGCGACCTACACGCAGAGGCGGGGCCAAATCCAAAGCTGAACCCCAGGAGCTGTGCGAACAAAGAAGAGAAAGGGAAATCTCGCCCAGCAGCCTCAGGAGCAGCGGATTAAATCTCCAAAATCAACTTGATGTACCCTGCATCTGTGGAATACCTGAATAGACAACGAATCATCCCAAATTGAGGCAGGGGACTTTGGGAGCAACTGTAGACTTGGGGTTTTCTTTCTGCATCTAATTTGTTTCTGGTTTTATGTTTATCTTAGTTTAGTATTTAGAGCTTGTTATCACTGGTAGATTTCTTTATTGATTTGGTTGCTCTCTTCCTTTATATATATATATATATATATTTTTTTTTCCTTTTTCTCTTTTTTTGAGTGTGTATGTGTATGCTTCTTTGTGTGATTTTGCCTGTATAGCTTTGCTTTTACCATTTGTCCTAGGTTTCTGTCTGTCTGGGTTTTTTTTTGGAATACTTTTTAGCGCTTGTTATCATTGGTGGATTTGTTTTTTGGTTTGGTTGCCCTTTCCTTCCTTCCTTTCTTTTTTCTTTCTTTTCTTTTCCTTTCTTTCTTTTTCCTCTGTTTTATTACTTTAAAAATTTTATTTTTAATATATTTTTTATTTTAATAACTTTAATTAATTAATTTCTCCCTTTTCTTCTGAGCAATGTGGCTGACAGGGTCTTCATGCTCCGGCCAGGTGTCAGGCCTGTGCCTCTGAGGTGGGAGAACTGAGTTCAGGACACTGGTCCACCAGAGACCTCTTGGATCCACGTAATATCAAATGGTGAAAGCTCTCCCAGAGATCTTCATCTCAATGCTAAGACCCAGCTCCACTCAGCGACCAGCAAGCTACAGTGCTGGGCACCCTATGCCAAACAACTAGCAAGACAGGAACACAACCCCACCATTAGCAGAGAGGCTGCCTAAAATCATAATAAGCTCACAGACACCCCAAAACACACCACTGGACACAGTCCTGCCCACCAGAAACACAAGATCCAGCCTCATCCACCAGAACACAGGCATCAGTCCCCTCCTCCAGGAAGCCTACACAACCCACTAAACCAAAGTTACCCACTGGGGGCAGACAACAAAAACAACGGGAACTACAAACTTGCAGCCTGAAAAAAGGAGACCCCCAAACACAGTAAGTTAAGCAAAATGAGAAGACAGAGAAACACACAGCAGATGAAGGAGCAAGGTAAAAACCCACCAGACCAAACAAATGAGGAGGAAATAGGCAGTCTACCTGAAAAAGAATTCAGAGTAATGACAGTAAAGACAATCCAAAATTTTGGAAATAGAATGGAGAAAATACAAGAAACGTTTAACAAGGACGTAGAAGAACTAAAGAGCCAACAAACAACGATGAACAACACAATAAATGAAATTAAAAATTCTCTAGAAGGAATCAATGGTAGAACAACTGAGGCAGATAAGTGAACTGGAAGATAAAATAGTGTAAATAACTACCACAGAGCAGAATAAAGAAAAAAGAACGAAGAGAATTGAGGACAGCCTCAGAGACCTCTGGGACAACATTAAACACACCAACATTCAAATTATAGGGGTCCCAGAAGAAGAAGAGAAAAAGAAAGGGACTGAGAAAATATTTGAAGAGATTATAGTTGAAAACTTCCCTAATATGGGAAAGGAAATAGTTAATCAAGACCAGGAAGTGCAGAGAGTCCCATACAGGATAAATCCAAGGAGAAACACGCCAAGACACATATTAATCAAACTATCAAAAATTAAATACAAAGAAAAAATATTAAAAGCAGCTAGGGAAAAACAACAAATAACATAGAAGGGAATCCCCATAAGATTAACAGCTGATCTTTCAGAAGAAACTCTGCAAGCCAGAAGGGAGTGGCAGGACATATTTAAAGGGATAAAAGGGGAAAACCTACTAACCAACCTACTACCAACTAAAACCTATTAACCAAGATTACTCTACCCAGCAAGGATCTCATTCAGAGTCAACGCAGAAATTAAAACCTTTACAGACAAGCAAAACCTAAGAGAATTCAGCACCACCAAACCAGCTTTACAACAAATGCTAAAGGAACTTTTCTGGACAGGAAGCACAAGAGAAGGAAAAGACCTACAATAACAAACTCAAAACAATTAAGAAAATGGTAATAGGAACATACATACTGATAACTACCTTAAATGAAAATGGATTAAATGCTCCCACTAAAAGACACAGACTGGCTAAATGGATACAAAAACAAGACCCGTATACATGCCGTCTACAAGAGGCCCACTTCAGACCTAGGGACACATATAGACTGAAAGTGAGGGGATGGAAAACGATATTCCATGCAAGTGGAAATCACAGGAAAGCTGGAGTAGCAATTCTCATATCAGACAAAATAGACTTTAAAATAAAGACTATTAGAAGAGACAAAAAAGGACACTACATAATGATCAAGGGATTGATCCAAGAAGAAGATATAACAATTGTAAATATTTATGGACCCAACATAGTAGCACCTCAATACGTAAGGCAAAGGCTAATAGCCATAAGGGGAAATCGACAGTAACACAATCACAGGAGGGATGTTAACACCCCACTTTCACCAATGGACAGATCATCCAAAATGAAAATAAATAAGGAAACACAAGCTTTAAATGATACATTAAACAAGATGCACTTAATTGATATTTACAGGACATCCCATCCAAAAACAACAGAATACACTTTCTTCTCAAGTGTTAATGGAAAATTCTCCAGGACAGATCATATCTTAAGAAAACTGAAATTGTATCAAGTATCTTTTCTGACCACAACGCTATGAGACTAGATATCAACTACAGGAAAAGATCTGTAAAAAATACAAACACATGGAGGCCAAGCAATACACTACTTAATAACCAAGAGATCACTGAAAAAATCAAAGAGGAAATCAAACAATACCTAGAAACAAATAACAAGGAAAACACGACAACCTGAAACCTATGGGATGCAGCAAAAGCAGTTCTAAGAGGGAAGTTTATAGCAACACAATCCTACCTCAGGAAACAAGAAACATCTCAAATAAACAACCTACCCTTATACCTAAAGCAATTAGAGAAAGAAGAACAAAAACACCCCAAAGTTAGCAGAAGGAAAGAAATCATAAATATCAGATCAGAAATAAATGAAAAAGAAATGAAGGAAACAATAGCAAAGATAAATAAAACTAAAAGCTGGTTCTTTGAGAAGGTAAACAAAATTGATAAACCATTAGCCAGACTCACCAAGAAAAAACGGCAGAAGACTCATATCAATAGAATTAGAAATTAAAAAGGAGAAGTAACAACTGACACTGCAGAAATACAAAGGATCGTGAGAGGTTACTACAAGTAACTATATGCCAATAAAATGGACAGCCACGAAGAAATGGACAAATTATTAGAAAAGCACAACCTTCCGAGACAGAACCAGGAAGAAATAGGAAATATAAGCAGACCAAACAGAAGCACTGAAATTGAGACTGTGATTAAAAATCTTCCAACAGGGCATCCCTGGTGGCGCAATGGTTGAGAGTCCGCCTGCCAATGCAGGGGACACAGGTTCGTGCCCTGGTCTGGGAAGATCCCACAGGCCGTGGAGCGGCTAGGCCTGTGAGCCATGGCTGCTGAGCCTGCGCGTCCAGAGCCTGCGCGTCCTGAGCCTGTGCTCCGCAACGAGAGAGGCCACAACAGTGAGAGGCCCGCGTACTGCAAAAAAAAAAAAAAATCTTCCAACAAACAAAATACCCAGGACCAGATGGCTTCACAGGTGAATTCTAGCAAACATTTAGAGAAGAGCTAATACCTATCCTTCTCAAACTCTTCCAAAATATAGCAGAGGGAGGAACACTCCCAAACTCATACTATGAGGCCACCATCACCCTGATTCCAAAACCAGACAAAGATGTCACAAAGAAAGAAAACTGCAGGCCAATATCACTGATGAACAGAGATGCAAAAATCCTCAACAAAATTCTAGCAAACAGAATCCAACAGCACATTAAAAGGATCATACACCATGATCAAGTGGGGTTTACCCCAGGAATGCAAGGATTCTTCAGTATACGCAAATCAATCAATGTGATAAACCATATTAACAAACTGAAGGAGAAAAACCATATGATCATCTCAATAGACGCAGAAAAAACTTTTGACAAAATTCAAACCCATTTATGATAAAAACCTTCCAGAAAGTAGGCATAGAGGGAACTTACCTCAACAAATAAAGGCCATATATGACAAACCCACAGCCAACATCGTCCTCCATGGTGAAAAAACTGAAACCATTTCCTCTAAGATCAGGAGCAAGACAAGGTTGTCCATTCTCACCACTATTATTCATCATAGTTTTGGAAGTTTTAGAGACAGCAATCAGAGAAGAAAAAGAAAAAGGAATCCAAATTGGAAAAGAAGTAAAGCTGTCACTGTTGGCAGATGACATGATACTATACATAGAGAATCCTAAAGATGCTACCAGAAAACTACTAGAGCTAATCAGTGAATGTGGTAAAGTAGCAGGATATAAAATTAATGCACAGAAATCTCTTCCTATATACTAATGATGAAAGATCTGAAAGAGAAATCTCGGAAACTCTCCCATTTACCACTGCACCAAAAAGAATAAAATACCTAGGAATAAACCTACCTAAGGAGACAAAAGACCTGTATGCAGAAAACTACAAGACACTGATGAAAGAAATTAAAAATGATACAAACAGACGGAGATACATACAATGTTCTGGGATTGGAAGAATCAACATTGTGAAAATGATTATACTTACCAAAGCAATTTACAGATTCAATGTAATCCCTATCAAACTACCAATGGCATTCTTCACAGAACTAGAACGAAAAATATCACAATTTGTATGGAAACACAAAAGACCCCGAATAGCCAAAGCAATCTTGAGAAAGAAAAACGGAGCTGGAGGAATCAGGCTCCTTGACTTCAGACTATACTACAACGCTACAGTAATCAAGAAAGTATGGTACTGGCACAAAAACAGAAATATAGATCAATGGAACAGGATAGAAAGCCCAGAGAGAAACCCACGCACATATGGTCACCTTACTTTTGATAAAGGAGGCAAGGATATACAATGGAGAAAAGACAGCCTCTTCAATGTGGTGCTGGGAGAAGTGGACAGCTACATGTGAAAGAATGAAATTAGGACACTCACTAACACCATACACAAAAATAAACTCAAAATGGATTAAAGACCTAAAAGTAAGGCCAGACACTATAAAACTCTTAGAGGAAAACATAGGCAGAACGCTCTATGACACAAATCACAGCAAGATCCTTTTTGACTCACCTCCTAGAGAATGGAAATAAAAACAAAAATAAACAAATGGGACCTAATGGAACTTAAATGCTTTTGCACAGCAAAGGAAACCATAAACAAGACGAAAAGACACCCCTCAGAATGGGAGAAAATATTTGCAAATGAAGCAACTGACAAAGGATTAATCTCCAAAATTTACAAGCAGCTCATGCAGTTCAATATCAAAAAAACAAACAAACAATCCAAAAATGGGCAGAAGACCTAAACAGACATTTCTCCAAAGAAGATATACAGATTGCCAACAAACACATGAAAGGATGCTCAACATCACTAATCATTAGAGAAACACAAATCAAAACCACAATGAGGTATCACCTCACACCAGCCAGAATGGCCATCATCAAAAAATCTACAAAGAATAAATGCTGGAGAGGGTGTGGAGAAAAGGGAACCCTCTTGCACTGTTGGTGGGAATGTAAACTGATACAGCCACTATGGAGAACAGTATGGAGGTTCCTTAAAAAACTAAAAATAGAACTAGCAATCCCACTACTGGGCATATACCCTGAGAAAACCATAATTCTAAAAGAGTCGTGTACCACAATGTTCACTGCAGCTCTATTTACAATAGCCAAGACAAGGAAGCAACCTAAGTGTCCATCGACTGATGAATGGATAAACAAGATGTGGCACATATATACAATGGAATATTACTCAGCCATAAAAAGAAACGAGGGCTTCCCTGGTGGTGCAGTGGTTGACAGTCTGCCTGCTGATGCAGGGGACACGGGTTCGTGCCCCGGTCCGGAAAGATCCCATATGGCGCAGAGTGGCTGGGCCCATGAGCCATGGCCGCTGAGCCTGCACATCCGGAGCCTGTGCTCCACAACAGGAGAGGCCACAACAGTGAGAGGCCCACGTACCGCAAAAAAAAGAAACGAAACTGAGTTATTTGTAGTGAGGTGGATGCACCGAGAGTCTGTCATACAGAGGGAAGTAAGTCAGGAAGAGAAAAACAAATACCGTATGCTGACACATACATATGGAATTAAAAAAAAAAAAAAAAATGGTTCTGAGGAACCAAGGGGCAGGACAGGAATAAGGACGCAGACGTAGAGAATGGACTTGAGGACACAGGGAGGGGGAAGGGTAAGCTGGGATGAAGTGAGAGAGTGGCATGGACAGATATACACTACCAAATGTAAAATAGATAGTTAGTGGGAAGCAGCCGCAAAGCACCGGCAGATCAGCCCGGTGCTTTGTGACCACTTAGACGGGTGGGATAGGGAGGGTGGGAGGGAGGGAGACGCAAGAGGGAGGAGATATGGGGATACATGTATATGTATTACTAATTCATTTTCTTATAAAGCAGAAACTAACACACCATTGTAAGGCAATTATACTCCAATAAAGATGTTAAAAAAAGAAAGGAAAACAGAAAAAAAAAATTGCATTCTCTTTCATATGTAGCTTTAACCTATTTAATTAGAGTCCTAATTTACTTTATTAAGGGGGGGAAAAACACACACACACACACACACACACACACACACACACACAAGGCCCATACTACCCAAAGCACCACATGCAAAAGAATGAAACTGGACTCCAGTCTTACACCATACCCCAAATTAACTCAAAATGGATTAAAGACTTGAACGTAAAACCTGACCACAAAAGTCCTATACGTAGGGGCAAGCTCCTTGACATCAGTCTTGGCAATGAGTTTTTGGATCTGACACCAAACCAAAGGCAGCAAAATCAAAAATAAACAAGTCGGACTACATCAAACTAAAAATGGGCAAAGGACCTGAATAGCCATTTCTCAAAAAAAACCCCATACAAATGGCCAACAGATATATGAAAAGGTGCTCAACATCACTAATCATCAGGGGAATGTAAATCAAAACCACAACGAGATATCACCTCACACCTGTTGGAATGACTATTACCAAAAAGACAAGAAACAACAAATGTTAGCAAGATCCTTGCTAACAGAACACTTATGTACTGTTGGTGGGGATATAAGTTGGTGCAGCCACTCTGGAAAACAGTCCGGAGGTTCCTCCAAAAACTTAAAAATAGAGCTACCATACGATCTAGCAATTCCACTTCTGGGTGTTTACCTGAAGGAAATGAAATCACTAACTCGAAAAGATATACTCACCCCCATGTTCACGCAGCATTATTTACAATAGCCACAATACGGAAACATCCTAAGTGTCCAATGATGGATGAATGGATAAAGAAAATGTGATAGAAAGAAAAAAAATATGAATATAATTCAGCCATTAAAAAGAAGGAAATCCTGCCATCTGTGACAACACGGATGAACCCTGAGGGCATTATGCTAAGTGACATAAATAGACAAATACTGTAGGTCTCATTTATATGTGGAATAATCTGAAAACAAAACAAACTCAGAAAGATTGCTGGCTGCCAGAGGTGGGGGGAAGGCACAGAGTACGTGAAGGTAAAGGTAAAGGTGGTCAAAAGGTACAAACTTCCAGTAGTAAGAGAAATAAATCCTAGGGATGTAATGTACAGCATGGTGACTACAGTTAACAATACTGTACATTAAACTTGGAAGTTGCGAAGACAGTAGATCTTAAAAGTTCTCACCACAAGAAAAAAAAATTGTAACTCTGTGAGGTGATCAAAGGTAACTGTGACATAGCTGTTAATACTAAGTACACTTACTGTAGTAATCATTTTGTAATATACACATATGTCAAATCACCAGGTTTTCACTTAAAGTTAATACAACATTATATGTCAATTATATCTCAATAAAAATAGGGGGAAAAGTGGCAACGCCGTTAGCATTTGCATAAAAAAAAGGAAAAAGAAAGCAGCTGCAATATCTCATAATGGTTTAAGAGAATTGACTTAGGATCAAGCCTTCCTTCTTCCACCTGCTAGGTGTATAACATTTGGACAAATGACATCGGCCCTCCAAACCTCAGTTTCCTTGATTGCAAAATGGGATAATAATAATACCCACTTTGTCTTTTTAAACCACTTAGTGGTTAAAAAAGATTAAGTGAGGTGATGAACGTAAAGCACTTAGCCCAGTGCCGGGCACTGTCACGCCTGTCCTGAAAACCATTCCCAGTGGGAAACTCCTGTCTTACTATGCCTGTCTCTGAAGCTTTTACAACTTGTACTTTGTTTCATTCCAATGTCAGTAGATACGGTTTTGCTTTTTAATATCCTTTCCCCCCTTTTCTACAAATCAATCTTCTGTACTGGAAACAGAGGTTCCCTCCTACTAATGTCCTATCCTTGCTGGCCAGGCCATTCCCCAGGGACACTTAGTGTTTTCTTTAACTAGACATTAACCTGGGGCAGGAGAAAAACAAGTCTATTTCTGCATCAATGGAGCAGTTCTTCAGATGCCCTCAGGTTTTCAAATGCTGGAAATCCTTCGCTCATTAATCAGGGTTTCAAATGAGTGCCTGTCTTCTAGCTGATGGCCAAAGCTGTGGAAGGAGGAAAAAACCCAGAGTAGGTCCTACCTAGAGTCTGCCCCTAGTGGCTGTCTGAACTCATCCAGAATGACCACGTCTGAATATACATATTTAAAATATTTCTTCCATCTCCCCCTCCTTCTGGGAAAGTTATCTTTATGCATTTGGCTCAAGGCCTGTTCAACTTTTTCTGGAGGCAGCCAGATTTGGAACACTCAAGAACACAGACGTCGGAACGGCAGAAAAAGAAGGAGCTCTCCCACCATTGCTGGAGTGAACTGTTGGCCGTCTGACAGCAAACCTTTTGGGAAAGAGCCAGCCTTGTCACCATGCTGGAGGGCTTCATGGGGGAACGGATGTGATGATAGCAAAGGGGTTGAGCGAAACACTGGCAGGTGCCCACTTCCTGGCTCTACTTACTTCTTGCCATTCATCTGCCCTCCAAGCGTAGAGTGGACACAGCGGGGCTTGGCAGGCGCGCTCTGACTCCGGTCTAGTGTATGGGTTGCACTCGGTCTCTCCGGCTATTTTGTGTGTTCCCAGCTGACAGCCCACATTTCTCCGCCGCACGCCTTGGCCACAGGACACTGAGCACTAAAAGGACAAGAGTGCGTAAGTGGGAGCTTCGGGTCATTTGGGGGAGGGAGTGATCATCGGGGTGGAGAGGGTCACAGATCTGGGGACCGCATTCCTAATCCAATGACCCTCACAGCTATCACAAGGCTTTCTAATTTCCAGTGAAAGGGACCCAAGAGAATGTCTTAAATCTGCAAACTCACTGCCTATCAGAGGCGGTTGAGTGAGGAAGAGACTCAAGTTAGGGGGAAATCTTTCAGGTTAACAAAACTCTTGGACAGTGGAATAGGCTAGGGGAGATCATTCTGAGACATTCGGTACAACCTAGAAGTAGTGCTGCCACGTGAAATGAAAATCCCAAATGATTTCTATCCTGGAAGGTTGAAGGGTCTTGAAAATTGGAGATACAGTTCTGTACAAGAGAATTTCTTGGCAGATGGAAAATATAACTCAAGGAGAGTAAATCACTGAAGCTTTTAGGGCCTTAAAAATAGAATTAGTTTCTTCCCTCTCTTCTTCTTGCTCCTATTCCTGGAGATAGGGAAATCTTTTTTTTTTAACTATGGAATTCGTTAAAGTATTTGTATCTATTTACAACCTCGGATGAATATACAAAAAATAAAAGCTGACAAAAAAAAAAATTTCCTCGGGTGTTGTGTTTTCAGTCCGTGAAAAATACTGTTAATCAGGCTGAAACATTTTGTTGACCAAGCTGCACAACACCCTATTAATCTGTAATTAACTTTCCTCTAAATTAATTTTTTTAATGGTTTCCTCATTGCTGGGTTTCATAATCGCACTTATGGTCAGGCCAAGAATTACTGTCTTTATTAAGCTTTTGACATTCAGAAACTAAAGGCAACATCTGACTGGAAAGAACAGCCTATTACTTCACTTAGCGATTAAAAACTGTTTCCAAGTTTTTGTGATAGCTCAGCTGCCATTCATTTGTCTAATTGAGAAAACAAGCTTAACATACACTAAAGCCATATTCCTAAGAGGATGTCTTGGTAAAGAATAGAATCACGCTTTTAAATTAGACAAAAATTCTTGTCCAATTAACCTGCAGCAGGAGTCATCGTTCTCTGAGGCTAATGGGAATTTACTAACAAGAAGCACACGCTAATGAATTCTGCTGCATAATAACATTATTTCCGTTTCAGATTCTAAGAAAATAGGTGGTAGTGTTTAGAAGGCATCTTGGGAAATAATATCATTTCAGATGAGTCTATGCCAGGCAGGAGCTTAAATGTTCACATCAAAGCTAGCTGAAGAGAAGGAAATATTTTGGAGCAACATAGCTACTATTGTTTGGGTTTAATTGTATTAATTGGATTGAATGAGTTTGTGACCCACAAGGAACCAGACTTTTAATGTCATTATGTTCTTGGTGGAATGAGAGGGTGCCTGATTGCCTTGTGTACACAGGATGGCCATTTAATACGTATGGGAGCTACGTGTATATTTCCCATTGATTACACAGGAAATGGATGAACTGCAACATAGGAGAGTTAGCACATGAATGACAGAAATCATCAGCAACCACTGACAATAAACAACCACCAAAATACCCTTTGGCTATTTGAATTGGGGGTCTTAAAAAAATAAAACAGTACCCTTCCGGAACAATGTATCCAAATGGAAACACAAGGAAAAAATAAGGACAATTAAGTAAACAAATTTGAGTTTGGCATAGAGCTAATACATATTCAAAATCTCATAAGGCTTTAATAAGGTAAAGAAAAAGGAAAAAAATGTTAAAGGCTTTCAGGGTGTATACTATTCAGGCTCTAAGTAAATGAAACTTCTTTTTGATGCTATTGTTTGTTACTGAGTAAATTATTACTTACAGTTCAGCAAAGGCAAGGTATTAAGAGCCATAAGCAACCTGTATTTTAAAAATTATTTCTACAATGTTCGATATTTTTTCAAAAGATAAAGGAAGTTTCAGTGATACAGTATGTCACTGTGGCTTCCGATTTTCATAGTGTCAAAGCTAGCCCTGAATTAACACATTCAAAAGTTTCGACAGGACTTATATGCACAGTAAGGTGTAAGCCCTGCCTCTGTGAATACAGCATCCGTGGTAATCTTTGTTCAAAATGAAGTATACTGCATCAGAGTTAGTTCTCCGTGTTTAACTTTTCTTCCTGTGCTGTCTCAGGGGAGGCAACATTTTGCATACAGAGACAGCCAGGCTTGCTTGGTGAATTCTGAGAGATTTGTGCGGAAGCCCCATGAATAAAACAGCATCAAAAAGACCTCTGCATGACCCTGGAGGTGCTGATGGTGGTGGTGTGTGCACGTGTGCGTGCTTAATTCTTCTTGGTTTATTTAGTCCACCTTTAAGTTATTCTGCAGAAGAAAGAGGTTGAGCGGTGTCTATTAACATGCCCCCCCCCCCCCCCCCCCCCCGTCCCATCTATCATTTCTGCATGGCAGTCTATTTGTGCCGGTTTGAAAGTAGATGTTTTTAGTTCCAAACTACTGAGCTGGGAGCTGTGTTTCACCTCTCTGTACTCCCTACTGTGCAATGCTAGTATGCAGAACTCACCGATTTAAAAGGGAAATGATGCTTATTTCCATAGATAAAAAAAATCTCTATGGAACTTCTGATGTTTAGGGAATTGTAGTATACACTTGAAAACCTGGAAAGAATTTTACATACTTTTTTCCAGTACAACTATTGCAACCATGGCAGTGACATTATTTAAAAGGAGGGATTAGTTTGAAAAATAAGTATATGAACCAACTTTAATAAATAGTAACTGGTAACAACAATAGCAAACTTAGTAAGCATTTACTAGCCGAGGCTCTATTCTAGGGTTTCTCAACCTACTAATTCATTTTCGTTGGGGGTGTCCTGTGCATTGTAGAAAGTTTAGGAGCATCCCTGGACTCTACCCTAGTACGTGTCAGCTGCATTTCCCCTCCTCTGCCAAAGTGAGATAACCAAAACTGTCTCTAGACACTGCCAAACGTCCCAAGGGATACAAAATCACTGCCAGTTGAGACCTTAGTTCTATGCTAAGCATCTTGCATAAAATATCTTTCATACTTCCTAGTAAACCTTTTAAGTAGATACTCCACAAATAAATAAAGCAAAGAACAGAGATAATCACCCTAACTCAAGCAAAAACTAAAACAGAAAATAGTCCAAGTAAATTCTACCCTAGGCAATAAACCAAAGCTACCGTGGATTAAAATTTGGCTTCCAGTTTTAAAATATGGTGCTAATATTATGCAGGCTCTTGTACATTAGCAAGAGTGTGGGTGAAAAGCCTGTATTCAAACAATTCAACATCAATGCTTGCAGTTCAAATACAAAGTAACAAGAAAGCACAAATCACTAAGGCAACTCTAGTTCTCATCACTGACCATGTGCATATGGTTTCCCTGACTTCTCAAAGGACACACGCTACACATTTGCCATGTTTCTCCATTAGACACTTGCAGAATACTTCAGAATCAGACACCACAACCAAGCTGCTCTCATTGTAATTACAAGAAAAATCCCAACCAAAAATGGCTGGTAGGTTCATAATGCAATCTGCCAGTTACCATTTTGGCATGAGCACTGAAGAGCTTTTAAAAATTAAGTATTTCTCTGAATTTAAGACACCACTGATACCGAGACACAGTATTACATTTTGTATCACTCAGAAAGAAAACAAGGGCAACTAATTAAATCACGGCCTTCCATTGGTTGTTAGGCCCATCCTGACCACAGAAATCTCAAAATATGAAAGAAACAGGCATCTCAGGATTGAATGAATTCATGATTGATAAATGATGATAAAGTGTTACTTTCATTCTACTCTGATGATTTATTGTTTAGTCCTAATCTTCATTTGTTTGAAAAGCCTTTCTATAGGAACAGGACACATTAAAAATTTTTTATTCTGGAATTCTATTTTTTTTTTTGTGGTACGCGGGCCTCTCACTGTTGCGGCCTCTCCCGTTGCGGAGCACAGGCTCCGGATGCGCAGGCTCAGCGGCCATGGCTCACGGGCCCAGCCGCTCCGCGGCACGTGGGATCTTCGCGGACTGGGGCACGAACCCGTATCCCCTGCATCGGCAGGCGGACTCTCAACCACTGCGCCACCACGGAAACCCCAATGCTTTTGAATCATGTGACTACAAAGCCTTCACATTTATCAAGCTGAATCAAGAAATGGATGCTGATTGCGTCTGAAAATTTCATCCCTCAGCTCTTGATCAAAATCATGTAAACAAACTGAACATGACCTTTTGAAAAAAAATGCTTTCAAACTTTATTGAGGATGTTTTCCAATAAAACCTATTCTTTTTTTGGAAAAATGTCCTTGACACATTCCAGATTTTCAAAAGATGTAAAAGTGAAACATTCCGCTTTAAACCTCAAAACACCAATTCTGAGGGAGAGACAGAGAAGATCAGCAAGGCTATACTAGTTTCCTATCCCAATATTCTATATGCCTTGTTATCGTCACACATTTTGACATGATGAGAAATTGCAATAATTATTCTCCCTACCTTGAAGATGAGATGACTAGAATATAGCTACCAGCAGAAAACAGAACCACCAGATATAAAACTTGCTAAATATTGTTGCAAATGAATAATCGTTATTCTTGCTTTATGTTACTGCCTTAGGGATATTTCTGTTTACTATGGGATCATTAGTAAACCAATAACCTTTAATCATGTAGACTGTCTTTCTCCATCAAACTCTGGGTCTGATTATTTTCAGGTATGCTTCTAAATTGCACAAATTGGATTTTACCCATGCAGCATCTTGTCTTGCCTGCTTTTATAATTCATTTCTATAAATCGAATCAGAGCATTAGAAAGTTGGCCACAGATCATTACATAACTGTGTTTACTTGCATTTTCCACAAAGGTAACTAGACTTTTCTAAGCAATCCTTTTGAACAGGTGCGGGTCTTTTCTGGGGAGGGATTCCGATAATCCTATTACCTTATGTTTGAAAAAACCCCAAGGGTTCAAACCTAATCATCCCAGCTTTGTGAACAATTTTAGACTTCGCATCAAGATCACAGGATACTAGAGTAAAACTCACTCTGTGTTTACCAATAAAGAGCGAAAGATTCTTTTAATCATCCTTTTATTGAATGAATTGGCCTTTATAATGAATACCATCTACATACTCTCAACTTAATATTCAGGACAAGATGCAAATAGTAGATATGTCCAAGGGACATAAAGAAAAGTAACAGAGCATGAAAGTGTGCAAGAGGACAAGCTAATTAGTGTGGTATCTTAAATAATGTTAGCTGTAGGCTTTTACATGCATTGAATAGCTCCCAAAATAAAAAGGGCTGGAAGTTACAGATGACACTAGTCACTTAAGACAAACCATTAAGGATGACCAGTATGAAATACTGCCTAGAAATCTGGTCCCTTAAGGAAGCCAGAGGAGGAGCTAGCTCTGGCTGGGCACAGATGCTTTGATGGTTAAAACAAAAATAAAAACAAAACATGATCATCATGATAAAAGCATTGAGGGATGAGGCTCCCCTGCTGGGGAGTGATGCAGGCCATGTTTTATTTCTCTGTGAAGAGAATAAGACTGTGATGTATGGGAGACGATGATGGCAGCTCAGGGCATTTAAGAAAAATTCACGTTTCTAGAGGAATTTTCTATTAGTCATGTTCAAATGGAGGATTCTCAATTCCTCCTCATGCTAACACACCTGTGCAAAGCTTCTTTGGGGTATCAGGAATCAAGAACCAGGCCCTGAAAGCATCAATTCTAGAGGCTGCTAACCTTGAACCTAGTTTTCTATTGATTCTCCGGGGTACCTTCATACATCTCCACTGCATAGGAGAGCTACAAATTCAGTAAAACCTTCCTGAATCAAATTAATGGAGAGAAAGGACACACTGAATACAGAATATGTGAAAAGAAATTGGGCCTTATTACTTTTAAGTAAGCACCTCAACCAAGCTGAGGAAATGGACAAGTGTGGAGTGACAAGATCTACTTTAAGGGCCAGATATGAGTGACTTTTGTTCACCCCTCAATTGTTTATAGGTAAACAGAAGCTTCTCAAATTCCCTCCTGAATTCAATAGGGAAACTCTCCCACCCAGTTCCTGACTAGGTTACCAAAGGCTTAGAATTAGTAGAGTCTAACTGTAGTCAGTTTCTTGGGTACTTACTCTCCTTCCCCATTGGATATACACACATCGCACTCATCCAAGTAAAAGAAATATTACTTTTGAGATCTTATTAGATTTAAGACCCCAGAGCTAGGTACATGGCATTCATTACTGCTTTAAATCCTCATAAGAGCTATATGAAGTCAGCTTGGCAAGGTCAAACAAATCACCCAAGGTTGCAGAGCTAGGAAATGACAGAGAACTTCCCCATCTGTCCCCCACCTCTATTGTATACAAGCTAACAGGCAGAGAAGTATTCTCGAATACTTTATATTGACAACCTTTTCTTTAAGAACCTCAAAGGTAAATTCAGACTCAATTCCTGCCAGGTAACAGAGTCAACCTTACTAGAATCTGAATTAGTGGTTTTTTAAGTGGTAAACAGTAATAAAAATGCCATCAGCGAAGGATTGAGGGGCTATTCCGTCCTAGACGGCTGACATCTACATCTACCACCACTTAATCCTCACAACCCTCACAACTGTCCTACTGTAGATGGTATCCAAAGTGCCAAGGGCTGAAGCCACTTGCCCAAGGTCCCACAGCTGGCGACATAAAGCTGTTTCCCTCCCTGTCCCCAAGCTCCCCTCTGAAAAACCAAAACCGCGCAGGGAAACAAGCCAGCACACGGGTGTCAGCCGTGTGGCCGAAGGCAAGGAAGCAGTCACGAGAGGAGAAGCATTGCTCACCTGACTCCACGCGCCAGCCTTCCACTTGGGGCATCTTCCTCCTCGGCACTTTCTGTGCCCATTTGGCTTAGCAAGGTGTTTACAGTAATCACTTTCTAAATGACTTCCATCTTTTGCCATGCAGTAAACATTTCGTTGTTTATGCCCTCGACCACAAGAGACAGAACACTGAAATATAAAGCAATGGCAAGGTTGTTTTTTTTTTTTAAATCACAAGGAATTTGATAAAAACCTGTGTCGTGAGACGTTACGATCATGCCTAACGAGAGTCACCATTCCCCCCTTTTGCAGTGCCATTTTGGATAACACCTCAAGGCTCAACACGGAAGGAAGGCAGCAATGGAGAAAACCATGTGGACAGCATGACAGCAGGAATCCTGTTTAGTATCTTGGGTCACTCAAGAACGAGGGTAAATCCTGGTAATATAGGCCAAAAATGAAGCCCACGAACCTGAAATTACCATGAAATTCTGATTTACAGAAGTCCTACTATGAATTAGTTAGGATTCCTTTCGGACATCTCACTTCAGGCAATCGCTGATCAAGACATTTCTTCAACAAACTACCTCACAATTCACTCTTTTGGATAAAGGTGTGTTTCCAAATTCAGCTGTGTCCCATTTCCTAGTGAACTGATTTAAGGAAACTCTTCTACCATTTTTCAGAGGAGAAGCTCTCATTTTCCCAGTCCATTGGAAAGGAGGTGAAAAAGGCATGTTAGAAACTGAAAGGTAAGCTAGCAGGTGGGTCAGTGCCAAGTTTGGGAGGGAGGCATTACCTTTCAACTTTGATCTGCAGGTTCACTGAACTGTTTTAATGTGACCTTGTCTGACCACATCTAAGAAACCTGACTTTGATTTCAGAGTAGGTTTCTCAGAAAGGTTTAGGAATCAAAGGGCTCATGGCGTCAGGACAAAAATTTGATATGACAGCTTCTTGTGGAATAGGCAAGAGGCTGGCCCCCATGAGTCTGCTGAGATATTCAACGTCCATTGCCTCATTAGCGATTACAGAAGTCATTACCACTTGGATCATAAGCTTACTGGCTCCCGTTTTCAAGACACATTATTTCCCAATATAATGTCCTTACATGTCAGAGGGAAATGGGCTTAACAATGAAGAGCAAAATGTGAAAACACAACAAAAATAGATTTCAAGTGCCATTTCCTTCTACTCAATGTTTCTAATTCCCCTGCTAACTCTGTGATTTTGTTAACTTAAATGGCCAGAGTACCCTTTTATGCCTAATAGGTAAACAGCACCATGCAAAACATGTAGCCTAACATAAATCCAAACACTATTACCAAGCAAGCTCAAAGTGCTCCCATTCGTAAATGTGTCAGACGCGTTTTTCTAGTAAACATAAACCATTATAAAAATTCCAATAGCAGCTGCTAGAGAAATTTAAAATATGTATATTAATATGTTTGGCTACAACTTTTTACTTTAGGAGATGGAAACATTGTTTTGTGCTCTCATCTTGTGAGTATTATGATTTGGAGTAGTCATTCTGGCACTCTTAATAGAGTATACAGTGTGGAAGGAAAGAGCTGAATTTAGATATCTACACCAAAACAAAAATATCTATCCTTCAACGTACAGTGTTTTGATGTATATAAAGGCTTTGGGCTATAATTCGAGAAGGCTTTTAGAATGAACCTCCAATTGTCTAATGACTTACACACAGATAATCCCTGTTATCAGTGACTAGTTTAATATTTAAAAATGTTACTTCCACCAAAAAATAAAGGCACAGTTAGAATCTGAGGTGAGATCACTTGTTTATTCAGCAAACATTTATTGAGCACCTACTAAGTTTCATACGTTATGCAAAGTGCTGGGAATACAGTGATAAGTAAAACTGATATAATTCCAGCCCTCATGGAGTTTGCAGACCAGTGAGGGAGGCCAGCATTAATCAAGTGATGACAAAAATAAATATATACATGCTAACTGAGATGAGTACTCTGAAGAAAACAAGCTGGAGTGGTTGCAAGAGGGCTCCCTGAGGCATTCCCTGGGGCCAGACCATGCAGAGCTCATAGGTCATAATAATATATTTCATTCTCCACGAGAGGGAAAATCACTGAGGAGATTTAAGTTGGGATAAGACACAGTCTGATTTTTCTTTCAAAAATTCTACTTTGACTACCGGCTAGGCAATGAGTGGAAATACAGCATAAGTGGAAACAAGAAAACTGCTCAGGAAGCTAATGCATTTGTCCAAGCAAGAGGTGATGGTGGCATAGATTAGGGTGCAGAGTGGAGGGGTGAAGGAAGTTGGTGAATTGAAGACGCATTTTTTGAAGTAGAAATGATAATTCCTGATGGATCAGCTGTGGGGTGGAGGGGAGAGGGCAGAGTCAGGAAGGTCTCCTGGGTTTCTGGTATGGGCAACTGGATAGACAGTGATGACATGAATAGAGATGGGAAAAACTGCATTGGGAGTCAAGAATATATTACTTTGTAGGAAATGAGCTGAACTTAAAGGATATAGATTCATGGGTGGTAATGTGCTTGATTATGGTGAAGAAATAGACATAGTTGTCTTATTAATCAGATGAACATGGGTCAACTTAAAGCAAGTCTACCTCGAAGGATCATCATTTCAATATACAAACAGTCCAGACAAGCTGTCCCTTAGTATGGAGGGGAGAGAGAGAATTGGTGGAAATGCTGATTTAGTAATCTACCCATTGATCTGTCAGTTCCATGAGGGCAGGGATTATGGAAGTTTTGTTCATCACTATACTCCAGCACTTTGCATAATTCTTGGAACTTAGTAGGTGCTCAGTAAATGTTGAATACACAAATGAAACAAATCCCATTTAGTGGTCACTGGAAGAGATAACCGAAAAGTAGGGAGCAATCTACAGAGGCAGAATTAGAAAAGGCACAGCTTTCTCCCACTTATTGGGTGCCAGTCACTGCTCTAAGACTTTATATACATTATCTCATTTAATCATTCCAATAACCATAGAGATAGGTACTCTTACTGGAGACAAATGGTGTTTTCAAAATGGCATAACCAAAATGCTTTATATGTATATATCTCTTCCCACATGACTCCAATCCAAGTGGCTAGATGTCTGTTGGGAACATAACAGCACAATGAAAATAATTAAGTTATCAACAACATCACTGATAATAAGTCATCCGAGGGGCACCACTGGTGCCACCAACATCTATTGCCCGTGAAATGAAGATAGATGAAGTTGATACGAAATATGAAGCCTTAAAGATCTTTTAAATATCTGGATTAGTTGCATCCCACCCATTCCTACGTGTGGTTTTCTCATTTGGGAACTTCAATAGAACTGACTTGGAAAACAGGATGCAATACTACACATATTATTTGCCTCAAATTAAGATCGAAAAGCGATAAGGAAATTCACAAGGTATCTACTCTGATAGCAAACACTTTTCATTTCATGCTTTCTAACTTACCAATGAAGAAAAGCAGCTGCTTGTGGAAATTTTCCTATCTAACAGGTTTATTAGTGGGTCCATTATGATCTCATAAAGAAGTTATCATCTTGATAATCAAACACAGGTGTCAGCTCTTCTATTCTGAGGGAAATTTCCATCTGATTTTTTCCAGTCCTTTCCCAGGCAGTGACTTTTGCATCAATGTGCATCACAGATTATAATAGTTAAATTTAGAGTGTCACCTAGTACATATTATTTATTGGCTACATATCTGAGGGTTCTTGCTCTGCGGAATATTTAATTCCTTATATTTACAGCCAAAATAATCTCCTAGTTTGCCCAGTAGGACTCTGACTTTTTCCTCTGGGGAAACAATCCAACTTGTTTAAAAGAATGATTTCCCCCCAACTTCGGGCAACACTCTCAAACAAAGTAATCTCTGCTTGTTACATAGAAACACCAAGGTCAGTACCTCAAATGCCTGGGCTTTTGTTTCTGCGAGGTCATTCAAAGGGAATGTTTAACGTGGAGCTTTGTTCAGATGCTGTCTTTACTTTTTAGACGAAGGTCTAAGAGTTTAAAATCCTTGCATTTCAACACATCTGGTGGAAACAGAACTGGCTCCCTCTCTAGAGGTAGCTCTGGATGTGGTGTGGATTTGTATCTCACTGTTCCTGGTGTGCTGTCCCTGGCATTAGGGCTGTCCTGCATCGGTTCTTTCACTTATACTGAGGGGCTGGGTCTCTGTCGCCAAGAAGCCAGCAAACAACCCCAGTGTGTCTGCTTGGATGAGAAGGGGTGAAGACCTAGAAAGAATGAGATCTCCAGCATTGCCGAGGCTGCTGAGAACCTGGACATCCAAATACAGATGGGAGGACCACACGGAATTGGTAAGGACGCCATGAGGAACCAAGAAGGAATAGGAAGGGGAGGGCTTAGGTCAGGGATGCACACAGAATCTGGCTAGAAGGAAGCTTCTCGATGGAGCTAGATGATGCTGGGGCTCAGAGGAAGCACCGGAGTGGATGGGGTGTGGGCCAGGACTGCCTGAGTCGTAGCAGATGCTTATACATAAGGGTTAATAGATGGTCTAGGAGGACAGTCCCAGCAGAGTGGGCACAGTTGAGTGTGTCTGCGTGATTCCTATTTCCAAGTGATCTGTATACATAAGATTCTGTTTATATGAAATGTCTTATGGAGGATGTTGATCAACTAGTCCACATTTCCAACCAGAGGACTGGTTGACAGCAGGTTAGAAGTAAGAATTGAGAAGCCAAGAGAAAGGTCATATACTAGAATCCATTACCAAGATAAGCCAAGACTCTGAAAATCTAAAGATTTTTGACAATCAGGTTTAACCATCACTCTGAGACTGGTGGGCAGAGTTCAGTTGTGAGACAGGAGACTGTACTAATTATTATTCAAGGCCTTTCCCTTGTGATTCTATAAAATATGAAAAAAACATCTAAATCACTTCATCTAAAAAATGAAGTGTGTCTTTTCTTAACAACAAGCTCTTCTTTCTTTTTTTCTTTTCAACAAGCTCTTGATTCTACTCTCATTTTGACTTTGTTTAAGAAGCATAAAGGCAGACCTCATCTGGAAAGTATGATATCAAAAAGGAGGCAATGCTCATGCCCATGGTTCAGAACTGCCTTTGCCAGTTATAATGACAAGTGAAGTGAGTATCGCATGAACATCACACAATCAGAAAAGGCAGAGGGATTCCAGCCTGTACCCACTGTTCCACCGGGGGTGGGGGGAAGAATGTTGAGTGCAGAGATATAGACTTAGGGATCAAAGTTTCAAATCTGCTCAGTGCAAGACCTGGAAAACCATGTGGGCTGGTCACATAGAAAAAAGATAGTAGCTGCAATCCACATATGTTTATTACTGCTTTCCACACTGTAGGCACTGAGCAAATATTTATGGGAATGAATGAATACATGAAAGCTATAGCCATCATAGAAGTGTACTATAAACCAAATGTCATGTTTTCCTAAAGGTTTCAGGAAAGAACCACCTGGAATCTGACGCCCAGTGCTAATGCTGAACTGATCTGGCAGTTATTCAAATTCAAAGAGGCCACCCCAAAGGCACTCTTTCAGTTGGAGCAGAGCTATTAGAAATCACACCATGAGCGCTTACTATGAGTGGGACCATAAGCTGAAGGCTACTGGCTTCTCCTATTTAATCCCTACAGCAACCTTGTGGCTCAGGTACTATTAGGATTCCTCTTTACAAATAAGGAGACTGAGGACTAAAGAGGTGACCTCACTTGCCCAGGGTCACAGAGCCAGGAAGCAAGCAGCGTTAGCCTTCACATATAGCATGTGTTTTTCCAGAACCGCCATTTTCTTCCCTAAGTTATACTGAAGAGAGGGCTTGGTTAAGAAAACAGGCTGCTCACCCCTGCTTACCCATGGTGATAACAGAAATCTAGGACTTTAAAGAAATGTCCCTTAAGACTATTTTAGAGACCTCTGTGACTCCTTAGTCTCCCAGGAAGAGGATGGTTATCCAACCTATTTCTGACTTTAATACTTTCTTCACAAACTCTTTAACACCCTGGGAAGAAAGACGCTATGAAAAGTAAAGACACCATCATGTATAATAATATAAATATAAATAAAGAGCCACATTTCTCTTTGCCCAAAGCCACACTCTAGTTTTCTCTTGGCCATTTGTCAAGGTCGATTCACCCTTGGCATTCAGCCTGATGCCACATGGTGAACGATCATCTCTATTCACTGGTGAACGGCCCTTTGCGTGGTCATGAATGGAAGGTTACAGGTTGTAAATTTTGGCCTGCCGATCCACCAGGGATTAAGCTCTCAAATCTCTGAGCTATAGGTCATCTCAGCATATTTTATATATATTTTTATTCAGTCCATGTATTTATTTTACAAATTCAGTGCTACGGAAAAGGAGACACGTCATGCTCACTGTCACACAGTAAAGAAGGAACAGACGTAGGCTTATGACTAGGAGCTCCTGTACCTAGCAAGGAACGCCATTTGGTGCCCTTTGCGCTGGGGATTTGTGACCAGATTCTGGCGCTCTGTGTGTTGCTTGGGAACCACAGCTAACCAGGCATCCTGATTCCTTCCACTCCAACTCAGTCATGATCACATAGAGCTAGCAGGACGGGCTGGGGCCAGCCAAGGCAGGTGTAGATTCTGCGCCTCTGGCTTTGAGGAATTACCAACGCCAATATGAACAAGCATGGGTTTCACCACCTCTTCTTCTAAGGTACCAACTAAAAACAAATTCCACGGGGTGGCTGTGCACGGGGTTCCACAGCTCACCACATGGGTGTGTGTCTTCACCTTGCTCTAAAATGTAGCCCTTCGAGGCACAGGTTTTGGAGTCAGACAGACCAACGTTGCAGTGCTATCTGCCATTTTACCACAGTGCCATTTGGAGCAAGTTACTCTCAGCTCAGATCTGTTCTCTGTAAAATGGGGATAACAGCACTATGCGTACGCAACAGGGCTGCCTTACAATTGGATGAGATGATGCTTACAGAGCTCTTGGTGCTTTGGCCCGACAGTGTAAAGATCAATACACGTTCACTGTTCCTGCTACTACTACTTCTACTCAGTGGACTCTTTAAAAGTATCTCCTAACATGCAGTTTAAAAGGTGAGTATTTTAAAAAATATATGTTTACTCATGGAGTCTAAAATTAACATTCTAATACAGGCACTGCTGGGTGAACGAGGAACTCAGTCTGGCAAAATCTCCCTCTTATGAATGGGTGAAGAGCTCTTCTTTCTAAAGGTCACAGAGAAATCCCCAGAGCAGACATAAATGTTGATGATTCCTCTTCTTCTGCAGCGCCCTTTTCACTCTCATAGACTATTACTTATTAATATGGTCTCTTCTAACCAGAGAAGACAGACAGACAAGAAAAAGAAAGGCACCATATCTGAAAGCCACATCTCTTTTTCACTCCATCACTTCCTGCTCACGCTTCTTATCTCAAAAACTCCTTGTGTTTCCCGTTTGTTTTTTTGTTATGTTGTTTCTTTCAATGTCCTGAAGCACACAGTCCGCATCAGTGATAACCATTACCAAACACACATTCACTCACTTCCCTGCTCGGTTCAGCTCAGCTGTGGCAGCGCTAAGAGTCCTTTGTCGGAAAGTGTATCTGCTCATTGGAGATGTGAACACGTTTAGGGAAATTTTTATAGGGCTTCTCACAATACAAGAATGGCTCTGAACAGGGGCATCAGGGATCCAAAAGGACCGAGGAGGAAGGAGAGAAAGCTTGGCCAGGAAACAAGGGCTATGACTTGAGGGCGTTAAGCCAGTGTTGACAGGCCTGCCTGATGGCCGTTCGTGTCCAGGACCACCACGGCACTTATTACCATGAAAAGGAGCTGAGAAAGCATGAGATTGGCAGGGAACACCAAGGAAGAAAGCGGATGTAGGAATCACAGTCATCGCAGCTGGATGGGGCATCGGGCCATCCTTCCAGCCCCATTACCCCCCAGTACGCCCAGCCTTTGCAGTGCTACAAAGGTCTAAGACTGTGGGAGAAAGGGAACTAAGGTTCACACGTCAACTCTTGGAGCACGCTTGAAGCCTCCTGTCAATACTATATCCGAGTAGGCGGCCTTGCATATACCTCGCAAGGGAGATGGCAGGGCCAGGAACAGAAGGGGAGGCAGTGAGAGATGCTCATGACCGCCACCTCCCATCACCCCGCAAGAATTATGAGGTACCGGGGCTCTCCAGCCATACAGCCTGCGGCCTCATAACATAACAACTTCTTATTAGAGGTGGGAAATACATTTTAACATGAAATACAGTAGCCTATGAAATTAGCTATGGAACTTGCGAAACCCAAATTGGGGTTCTTATTCTGCAGGAGTGTAAATATTAGTTTTTCTCCCCATCAAGATAGAAACAAAAACCAAGAAAATTCGCAGAAGCCACACGTGGTGATTTCTAGAGCGGACACATCCAATGGTGCCCTCAGGGATTTGAGGTATATTATGTCATCAGGCTCTGTTACCACTAACATGCCCTCTGATTCCCCATTCCCAAGCACAGTGCGTTTTGTAAGCCTTCTTTTCCCTTTCAAGGTTAGACGTGATGATTCTGTGTAACCCAACTTCAGCCAAATCACGATATTGGCATTTTTCAGGAAAGAGGTGAAGATGGTACCGGGACCCACACCCTGTGCTAGCCACAGAAGTATTTCTGAAGGCAGACTGGAAGATGGGAAGGGTAATGGGTGAGGTTTTTGTTCCAGCATCCTTTATTCTCAGCTGTTTCAAAGGGGGGTGCAGAAGAGTCTGAGTGAGTGAGTGATGGAAAAGTTATGGCTGGTGGGAACAAGAACCCCACGCTTCTTGGCGCTCTGAAGGTGGACTGTAAGGGCCGAGGCTGGAGGATTCAAGGCTACCTGGAGATGTCATTCTGCTAGAAGATGACAGCCCTTGGGTAGACCCACTCATGACTTGGGCTACTGTCCCAGACAGCCAGGGACAGACCTGGGAAGCTAAAGTCACCTTTGGGAATGTTTCTGTAAAAAAGCAATGCAGGCAGGCTGTCTTTGGACTTTCATGCACCCAACCAATGTCCAGTCCTTGAGTTTCTTCCTCCTCCCAAAGAGCTTTCAGTCGTTTAAAAGACACTAGGGCAGGGTTCATTTAATTGCCTCTTCCAGTCTTGCTTTCTCTGCCTGTCTGGCCATTCCTGCATCAGTTTCGTGTGAAAGGAACATCTTTATCTGCCAGTATGTCAAATGTCTTACACTGAAAAATTTACAACTATTGGGGGAAAGTAGTTCATGCAATGAATTTGCTTTTGGGTAGATATTAATGCCACCCCAGAATGGAAATATGCATACCTATCTGAGTCTGTAATCAGAGAAATATACCTTGGTGAGAGGGAAAAAGGTCATCTTAACCGTTATTGAATGAGATGTTCCTCCTCCAACTTTGCAATGCTCTACTGGTACTTCAGATAAGACCAAGTTACTATCAATATGCGCTAGTCAAGTCCTTTGTGGCTTTCCTTGTCTGCTCCTCCTGCTTACCTTTTGCTAGAGAAAAGGCTCAGAAGTACCGCTATGAAAGGATGAGATGAGAAGAAATAAAACCCAGCTAAAATGTAAGTGGCTCACAACATGGAAGACTGGGCATACAAGTGGCTAAAATCATGGTTGATGGTTTTCTGTGAAATTTAAATGATTCCTGCACTACTCTTGAGATTTATTCTAATGAAAATCCAAGGGTTGAGGCACAAGCACGTGGTAGTTATGAATTCAGTTTTGGAATCAATCAGACCTGCTGTGACCACTGTTATCTATTCCTTTGTGATCTTATGCAAGATGCTTAACCAGGTATGAGATGATGGTGAGTAAGCATCTTAAACCTAACATGTCTAAAACGGACGTCCTGATCTTCCTATTATCTTCATTTCAATCAATGGAAACTATCCATCCACTTGTCCACTGCACAAAATTTGGAGTCATTCCAACTCCTTTCTCTTGTATCCCATATCTAAACTTGGAGCGAATCCTTTGGCATTATCTTAAAAATATGTCAGAATCCTACCACTTCTTGGGACTTCCCTGGTGATCCAGTGGTTGGACTCCGCACTCCCAATGCAGGGGGCCTGGGTTCGATCCCCGGTCAGGGAACTAGATCTCACATGCATGACGTAACTAAGAGTTCGCATGCCGCAACTAAGAGTTCGCATGCCGCAACTAAGGAGCTCACGTGCTGTGACGAAGCCGCCACTAATACTTGGCGCAGCCTAAATAAATATTTTTAAAAACCAAAAGAATCCAAAAAAAGAATCCTACCACTTCTCACCACTTCCACTGAGCACTCTCATCTGAGTTCCTCCAGCGGCTTCTAATGTTCTCCCTGTTTCTATCTTTGTTCCTCCTATAGCTTCCCCTAAATTCAGAAGCCACACTCATTCTTTTAAAACAAATCCACGTTTCTACTCAACTCTCCCTCCCCCGCAATGGCTTCCTACCTCACTAAGTGTAAGCAAAAATCCCTCCAATGGTCCTTTTCTCTCCCTCTCCCTCGATCAACTTCCATGTTCCCTTCCATCAATTTCATCTCTAATTTCATACCCTACCATCCACACCCCCTCTATTCCAGCCACCTTGGCCTTGCGACTGCCAAGATATGCCTGGCATACTCCCGTCTCCAGGTCTTCACCTGAAATACTCTTCTCCTGGGTATCCACATAGCTTACTTTTGTATTTTCCCGGATCTCGGCTCAAATGTCACCTTTCATTGGAGACTTGCCTGGCCTTAAAGTTGCAGTTCCCACCTTCTCTTCCATGCTATTTTCTCTCTTCTTTAATTTATTTTTATCCATGGCACCATTCACTTCCTTTCACAATACATATTTCAACTTTTGTTTTATTTGTGATTTATAGGTTATCTCCCCCCGCCCCCCACTAGAATGTAAGCTTGATGAGTTCAAGGATTTTTGTCTGTTTTGTTCACTGCTATCTCCCCAGTGCTCAGAGCAGTGCCTAGTTTATAGCAAACACTTGAATACTTAGGGATCACACAAACGCATGCGTGAATGAATAGTATCTAATAGAGCCTAGAGCCACTTATCTCACAAGAATTTTTAAGGATGAAGCAAACATTCTACACAATGCTCAGTTCATTGGTAGGGTCCAAATAAATAACTTGTGCTCTCTCCTATCGCCTGTGTCTATTCAATCTAAAACTGGCTAAGCACTCTTGTGGTTTAATATTTAATTCATAGTTACAGAACTGAATACTGCACAGGAGACATCTAAGAGGAAGGTTATCTGAGAATATGATGTAAGATAATGGACAGCAAGGGTTGGAAGCTGGGAACTCAGAAGACCACACTGTCCTGCACAGGCAAGGCTAACACTGAAAGCTTGGCTAACAGCCACTGAGACCACCATATAGTCTTAGGGTCACAAAATGTTGTTTCTCCTTCCCAAAGATGTCACCTTAGATTGACACTTTTGCCAGACGGAAAAAATGTAGCTATACAGACTGAAAATAGACTACAAAGAAATGTAACAGACCAGAATGGGTTCTATCTAGGCCAGATACTGTCTATCTCCATTCTGGCTGGAAACATCTAAAAGCAAAGCAAAGCAAAACAAAACAAGCTAAAGACTTATACCATCTGTTCCAAAATAATGTGTCTAAGTTTGAGCCTGATTTTTTTTAAGTTCCCTTTCATTTAGAAAAATGCTCTCAGAGTATAGGGTATTCAGGATTACAAAACCAACATCAAGCCTGAGACTTTGTAACTGTAGATTGAATTTGATCTCCTGTACACTCTCTATAAGCTGGCCACCACAAGCCTCCCTACTAAGTGAGTGGTTATTACCCAAATAATAGGATTAGGCCACATTCAGATATATCTAGTTTTCTTAGTTCAGCAGATCTTTCCTTACAGATGTGCTAATTCACATTGTTCTAGCATGCTATAAATGTGCAGGGGAAAACCAACCCTTTTCAGAGCTCTGGTCTGAGAGTGTTGGGTGACCAAGCCCAATTTCTGAGTTCCTTTGAAAACCATTCAAAATCCAGTGAAGTGTTAAAAGGGCCTATTCAAAAATTCAGACCCCAAAGACTCAGTTTCAATGGCTTTTAAAAAGCAGAGGAGAGCTAAACTGGTTTCCACCAGGGCAAGAGCCTATTTTTGGATGTGTCACAAATCAAAATCAGTATTTCTAGAAGTTTTGAAAGCCCTTCCAGAGAGGGAGTGGGAAAGCATGAAGCTTGAGAGTCAGTCGGGTCTGGATCCAAAAATTACTGATTGTAGGATGCTGGGACACTTGCTTAGCCTGCGTGGAGCTCACTTTTCCTACCTGCATAATGGACACAATAGGGACCATTTTGTAAGGATTATATGAGGATTTGCAATAATGCTTACAAGGCACTAGGCCCAAAGTTTGGCTCACAGAAGATGATCCGTAAATGTGGGCCTTTTGTTATTCTTTCTCCACTTCTGGTCAAATCCATCTGGCCTACTGAAGACAGGCACTTTTTTTTGTTTTGCAGTACGTGGGCCTCTCACTGTTGTGGCCTCTCCTGTTGCAGAGCACAGGCTCCGGACGCACGGGCTCAGCAGCCATGACTCATGGGCCCAGCCGCTCCGCGGCATGTGGGATCCTCCCGGACCGGGACACGAACCCGTGTCCCCTGCATCAGCAGGTGGACTCTCAATCACTGCGCCACCAGGGAAGCCCCAGACAGGCACTTTTATGTGCCACATCAAGACATGTAAGACCACTGGTCATCAGTTGGTGACTGGGATGTGGAGAAACACATTCATTCAGAGAAGTAAGATTTCATTAGTGGCTGTATTGTCTCACAGCCCAGAATAACTGGAAAGGTTATAAATAGGTAAAAGGCAAAACTCCATTTCTAATTTGAAAGAGCTTTTGACATAGTTAGTCCATTGGTAATTTAAGGTTCCAATTACTTCTGCAAGGTAGCACTCATTTGTCTTATGGGAAACCAAGGTCTCTTCTACATTGAGCTCCAACGTGTATGTCTTTCTTTTTATAAGAATTTCCAGTCTTTTATCAAATAAAGTTTAAACATTGTGGGAAGAATCCAATATTTCATTAGAGTTTAGGTCCTACCATAAAACTTCTGAGGTTCATGACAGTGTCTGGGTTCATTTTGCTTGCCTTTCCTCTACCAATAGATTTCTTCTCCAGTCTCAAAGATTTGGAGTCACTATTAGAGTTTATGGTCATCATTGGTGACCTTTTTGAAGAAGAAGAATTGAGATTGATTTTCCTTCTAGGGCCAGGAGATGGATCATCTAAAATGTTCTCTGTGCCACGGATCTCAGAGTTGCACCTGCCATTCTGATCATAAATACGTGTGTCTGTGTGGCAGGGGGGTCTGAGGTTGGCAAATATATAGCAATTGCCATCTGCTAAAGCAGAAGAGATTTGAAAAGTGGGAAAGGAGAGGTATGCAGGGGTAGAATTTCAGAAACTTCCTTCCCCGGGAAGCTCATGTATTGAAAAGCCAGGTATCTGGCCAGCCAGCCACATACCTGAAAAAGGTGATCAGCTAGATTAAAAAAAAAACAACTGGTGGGAAAATAACTGTGAAAACCTGGTGGTCTCTACAACATAATGATTTATCTTCCCTGAGAGGAGGAAGAGAACAATTTTAAAACCTCTAAGACTTCTCTGACTTAAAAAAAAAAAAGGAATTTGGAATCAAACAAATTTGGGAAATGCTGTAGACTATACCTACGTAATGCCTGTGAGAACATGGAAAGGAAAGTTCTGCTGTAAGACACTCATTGAACCACGAGGGAGAGATGATATTGCCCCCAGAGGACGTTTGCCAATGTCGGAAGACATTTTTGGTTATCACAACCAAGAGGATATGCTACTGGCATTCTAGCGGGTAGAAGCTAAGGATGCTGCCAAACATCCTAGGATGCCCAGAACAACACCCCACAACAAAGAGGCATCTGGTCCCAAATGTCAACAGTGCCGAGGCTGGGAAACCCTGTGTCAGATCTATTCACGAGTCATGGAACACTTTCTGTACCACTGTCTCGGTCTCTAGTAAGAAACTGGTCTCCTAACTTCCCAGATAAAAATGCTCACTAGGATTAATTATGCTTTTATAAAAGTACTCCCCCCAAAAAACTCCTAAATATTCAACTCTGAAACCAATTCCTAGATATAGTTAGTGCATTACACATGTGCAAATTCTACCATGAATGAGGTAAGTGCTGTCTATCGATATCTATCGATATCTACCTATCTATCATCTCTATACTATCAGTGCTATCAGTTCATGCAATCCAAAAGTATGAACATGTTGGAATAACGCTTGTTTACGTAGAAATTCCCATCCTCATTTATGCCTTTCTATCCAAAGTTAGTGACCCCTGCCAAGGTTGCCATGCGGAATGTCTATGGACCACACTGCGCACACCTGTACACATCAACAACTTCCCCTCCTGGCTCCAGAAAAGATTGAATGATACTGCTTGTTGGTTTGCAAATTCATAGTCTGGTGAGACAACTTTGAAACCTCCTATTTTCAGTTCATTCTTGAAAATCTTTGACCTTGCTGGCTTCCTAGGATTCCACATACTACTTGATGGAAAATCTGACTCTCCAGAGAGAAGTGTTTTCTGATAGCTAACCACAGTCATTCCACAGGGCTTGCAACTGTGACTTCAGCCTTGACTTCTGATCATGAGTCCTCTCTCTCCTATGGGGACCATGCTGTGCACTATAGGATGCTTGGCAACATCCCTGGCATCTCTTCATTAGATGCCAGTAATACCCGCCCCTCCCCCCCAAACCCATTTATGACAACCAACGATGTCTCCAGACATTACCCAATGTCAATATTGAGAACCCTGAATAATCCCAAGGTTTTCAGAAAGTCCTTCAACAAGCTCTCAAAACTGAATTGATTTTAATTCATTTGGTGGGGGGCAGGGCACACAGAGCTTTCTTTTGGATGGGAGGTGGTAAAGAGCCCACTGAACATTCACAGGGTGAAAATCCTAGGCTAAAAGGGTTGGGAATCCCTGGTCTTAGAGAACGTGACGTGTACAATGTAAAATCAATTCCCAGGCACAGCAATGAAGATCGCAACTACAATGAAACAAACAGGCTCTTCTGGACAGCACTTCCTCCCTGACATCACAGTTGTGACCCGTCACTGCTAAGCGGTTCCCAGATGCTTCACAGCTGATTAAGAGACAACCAAGGAGGAAATCATGATTTCACTAAGAAAGTGCCAACCGCAATGCAGGAATAGGTGAGTTGGTTGGGTGAGGGCTTTTTAGGAACACAAGGAAAACAAACAGCACATATTTGTGGAAAAGTTCTTTAGCTCTCAAAGGATTCTGGGCTTTGACTGGGGAGCAATGGATTAAAAAAGGGGAGTCTGCATTTGGCCAAGTATTTACTAGTAAGACCGGCAATGAAAGTCTGGATTTCCCTGGGAAAAGGGGAGCAAAAAACCACACCATTCCCAGAGACCCTTGCATTTTAGCTGCCCAGGTGGGAGGGGTGGAGGGAGGTGGGGGGGAGGAGGAAGAAGAAGTTCATGAGAAAAAAGCCAGTGAAAAACTAGGAAAGATGCTGTTTATGCTGAGCTCGGACTAGAGCGCCCACTTTTATTATGATGTTACAATGCAAATCTGAGATTAAAAACAGCTTCCTAAAACGTGTCAGAATTTTTAAAGCCCTGAAATAAATCCAGACCTACTCTCTGCTTCCTTGTGAAGTAAAATACACACTCTGAACATATTTACGTTTCTTTAAGCATTAAAAAAGAAATAACTTATTTTGAAAATTTTCAAACTTAAAGAAAAATCGTAAGAACATCACAAAGAACTCCCCTCTGCCCCTTATTCAGATTCCCTAACTGTCAACATTTCACCACATTTGCTCCCTCCTTCGTCCTCCCTAAATATACACATATATGCCATTATTATTTTTCCTTTTCCTGAAAAACTTGCAGACATAATGTCCCATCATCTCTCAAACTCTAATTTCCCCACATCAAGGACACTTTCCTACATAACTACCATACAACTCTTCAAGTCAGGAAATCACTACTGATACACCACCAGCATCCAAACCTGTGTGTTTCTTTTTATGATTCCCTCCTGCAAGTTAGCTCTTTATTTCCATAGTTTAGGCCAGTGCAATAAGGATATCAGCTTCTGAGCAGTTCATTCATTCATTCATTCACTCATTCATTCATTCATTTCAATATTGTTGACAGTATGCCTACTGTGTGTAAGGCACCATGCTTGGGCAGTGGGCATCTACAGCCCAAAGGAAATTAAAGTTTGGGGCAATTCAGTAAATGATTCGGTTAAAAGGATTTTCACTTGAAACGTGGTGGCTATGTCTACATTTCTTCCTGTGTTCTAGTTAGAAAAAGGGAGCAAAACCACGTTTTGTTTCGTTTTTTTTAATGTCATCTCTTCCCTCACTTCATCTTACACACCTCCCAAACCATAACCACATCTTAACATGCACTTGCCACATGGATGGAGGAATACATCAGTATTTGGGCGAACGAGGGGCAAAGAACGAGGTGAATGAAGGGCAGAACTCACAGTGGTTGACTGTCCCACCAATGGGAAGGAATAAGCCTTAGCATTGCCTGAAGAGTTCAACTCCTGTAGCTTAGTTTTAGCTCAAGAAAGAGTATGGAAGATACCTCAATGCATTTAATGTGTTTTATTTCAAGCAGACAGTTATAAGTGTGAGATCACTTTTTAATAAATTTTAATTTCATCAGTTTTCATAATTCACTTGTAGTGCGACAGCATATCACATTCTACAATAAACCTAATCGTACAAACATCTACAAATCCCCTAACTGGCTTGACCAAAATCTAATTTCTCATCCTGATTACCTATATATCTACTGAACAAAGAAAACACTTAGATTTATTACCTCCAGTTATTCTATTTCTCTTTGTATATTAAAATGTCAGAAATACCACTTAATGTGTGCTTAATAAATACTTCATGGTTTTTTCCCCCCCAAGTCTTCTAGAAAGCCCCAATCTTGCTCTTTACCTGGTTTAATTTTAAGAAAAACAATTTTCTCATATTCATCCCTTTAGAGCTCTGAGCAAAATCTGTAAATGGCTCAATAATTCCAGAATGTTTCAAGCACTTACAATCTGGAAAAACAGAAAATCTTAAATTGTATACATCCTCTTTCCACAGCTTTTCACCACTTCACCAACTAAACAGCAAGATGAGGGGATTATATCTTGGTTACCAAGCTCAGAACCTGGTTCAGCCACAGTTTGACCTAGAACCAACTAGCTAATTTATCTGACGGCGCTAAGCTCATCAAGTAGAAGAGATTAAATTTGATAATGTGAGTGAATTGCTTTATATAACTTCTAGCAGATAATAAATGCTCCAAAATGTAAGTGATCGTTATAATAAAAAGTCAAAGCTGTCACAATAATTATGGGATGAAATGCACTGTATAAAACTGAGGGGAAACAGCTCTTCTGCAGATAACTGAAGCAATCCATTCATCTACTTTCTGAGATACTTCAGAAGAAGGTGGCTTAGAGAGTTATTTGACTTATTTCCCATTTTAGTACATAGGCAACCTAAGAGTGAGGATAATAAATGAAAAAGGGCTTCTAAAAACAGACCACCTGAACGGTTTATAGTTTAATTCAGATGTCACCCTAAAGGGGCAAAAAAACCCCACAACTCTGTCTGGTCGCTAGAAAAGAGAACTGATGACATCATCAGCCAATTTGCAGCCAATGTCGTTACATACATTTTAATTTCTGAGTGCATCACTACAGGGTATGAACACGAAACAATCCGTAACGGTTTTCTTAACACTGGGGAGGCAAAGTTAAATGACGGCAATTATAGTGATGGAGGAGACACAGCCTCAACTCTGATTCTTCTGAAGTGTCTTTGAGACAGCTCCATAAACCTAATCTACTCAACCTTTACCTACAGGGCTCAGGGAATATGAAAGTTGCCTTCTTGAAACTTCTCCTTCAAAGAGGGAATGGTCTCTTGGAATTCAAGCTTCTACAAGGTGGCTACCTGGCGTTGTCCATTTTTGCCCTCTCCTAAAAAGCATCATTACACCTTGCCCTTTCGACCCACAGAACACATAAACATTCTTTCTCCTTAACTGAACTTACTGCCATGATGAACTTGAACTCTGAGATGCAAAAGAGGAGAGTTTGTTTTAACAGCTGCTTTTATGTGGAGGCCCTGGAGTTACTACTCTAAAGACAGCTGGTTCTAAAAGCCTCTTTTTTTTTTTTTTTTTTTAGGTTTGACCATTGTATTTTTCTTTTTTTTAACATCTTTATTGGAGTATAATTGCTTTACATTGTTGTGTTAGTTTCTGCTGTATAACAAAGTGAATCAGCTATACGTTTACATATATCTCCATATCCCCTCCCTCTTGCGTCTCCCTCACACCCTCCTTATCCCACCCCTCTAGGTGGTCACAAAGCACCGAGCTGATCTCCCCGTGCTACTTTTTCAATGCCCAGCTGTCAGGGAACACCCACTAAAGTGTTCCCAAACAAGGGTGCAAAACAGAATGACAAGAGGATGGTACATATTAGATGCAAGGGCATCCTACATAGGGACCCATTACATGCTGACATAGGGCTTTTCTCCCCAATTTATTTTTATAAGTTTACTGATCCCTTGGCTAGTTGAATATTAATTGCTAATTGCCTGAGGTTGCCCTGTCTAATACGGTAGCCACCAGGCACAGGTGGCTGTTTATATTTAGAGTAATTAAGTTAAGTACAATTTAAAATGCAAAATCCTATTGTACTTGGCCACATAATAAGTGCTTAATATTAGCCACATGTGGCTAGTGGCTTCCATATTGGAAAGGAAAGATAGAGAACATTTCCAACACTGTGGAAAGTTATTGGACTGCTCTGGCCAAGGCATAACCTCATTCTAATAAGAGAAACGGGATGCAGGCCTGGCTAAGAATGGTGGCTTTGTAGGTTCAGCCTCCATTGATTCTTTTCCATACTACTTCCTGTACACTCTTTTGGCTGCCAAGTTCCTATTTTATAAATTTCTGGAAAGGGATGTTGCAGTGATTAAAACAATCCATGAAAATGAACAACAGCAAGAACAAAGATGGTGATGTGGCAATCCACACCTTCCAGATCTTTTTATTGGCACCTATTAAATCACAAAGGGGGAAATGTACTCTCAGCCACAACTTCCCATGCTGGTGTGGAGGCTGAGGACCCCAGAGGGGAGAGGCAGAAAGCCAGGCCTTCCACTTACCCTGGCTCTCAGACCCCTGAACTCATGTTTGGGTTCTTACGTAAAGGTGAACAGAAGCGTATTTCCTGACAGGAGGTTTTGAAAGGTTCCATGCCATCAGCGAGAGGGCATTTATCACTGAAAATTATTGAGCAACTGCACATTTAAAAGGAAAGACGAGATCAATAATTTATATCGGTTGAACAAAGATCATTAGCAACATGAAGATATATATATATATATTCTAATAGCAATTTGTATTTTTATGGTTGTAGTGAGGCTTCCAGGAAAAAACTGTCAGTTCTACATGTGTTCAAATTTTCTGTTTCCCCACTAGGATGAATAGCTCTGACTGTTCACTGCTGTATCCTTAGCATGCAGAACAGACTAGCCCCCCAGTAGGCCCATAACAAGTATTCACTGAAAAATGAATGACATTTTTTTTTTAAAAGGAATGACCCACAGTCTTTTACGCCCTCCTCATAAATCTTCCTCAACTGCCTTTAATAATCAGGATTCCCTCCCAGCCAATTAGACTTGGACTCAGCCTCTACCTCCCACTCCACATTCCAAAGTTTCCATTCCTGTCCATTCCAAAAGGGCAACTCGCTGACCTGAGTCGGGGGGAGGACCTTCACTCCTTCTCAGGGTCTAACGTCTCTCCTACCCTTGCCCCCATTCCCACCTTTGGACTTTTTAAGACTGTAAAAACAGAAATCTGTCAAGCTATCAAGAAATATCAGCTGTCAGAAAGCAGGAACAGAATCTCTGATAGGCGTACAATCACTGTAAATACTGAGGGAAAAAAAAAAAGTCCAGCTAAGTTTTATCTCCAATGAAACAGATGCAGGCCAGTGTTTTGCTTTATCGGAGCACATGTGAGATGAGTGGTTTATAGAGTCTTAATCTACCCTGAGTTCAAATAAACTTTGTAATTTCATATGTCATAATGTTTTCATTAAAAAAAAAACCTATCTTATTTTTTAAACTCCATATTGATAGAGGCAAATAATGTGTTTCTTATTTCTTTCTTAAAAGACACTAGAAGTATGTTTAAGATCTGTCTTCATTAGTAAAGAAAAAAATATATTTATATAAAAATGCATACACATTTGATGTGATATTCCTTATAGCCCAAATCTTTATATCATCCTCCGAATCTGGCTATTATGATATTTTTAAAATAAAAAAGAGAGATGTTTTGCCATTCCCTAAACATAATCAGTTGTTTGAAGTGTTCATAGCTGCCGGTTATGGGAATTTACCAGTAAAAGTTATAAATTTAGATTTTCTATTGCTGGAGTCAAAGGGGCAATGCCAGTATTAGCTAAATAATGTTGAGTCTAGATGGAGTGTGAGTTTTAGGCATATCCTTTTATTGAATATAAGCAGGAGTTTAAAAAATTCACTCTGAACATCAGCTGTTTCTTTCTACCAAAACAAACAGGACATTGGGAGACACTGCTTTGGAAAAGATCCTTGGTGTTCTCCTTACTGGCTACAAGTTATAAATCCTTCTTTCTCCCAGGGGAGAAAAACAAAAAAAGGTATACTGACATTGAAGTTGTATCGCTAAAGTAGATTATCACACAGTCAAATGGATTCATAAAAACACCTCTCTCAACAGGGTAACATGGGGGCTAAATGTGACACAGATTTGCTTAACCTGGCTTGGTACATAGTAAATACTCAGTAAACGTTAGCTACGATCACCTGCTTTGGAGAAGTTATCTTATTCAGCACCTCATAAAAAAACCCTCAAATGCATATAGGGACTCCCTTATTTTGGTCCTTTCCCCCCCAGTTACCATAACAAACTACAGTGCAAAGTGGAGGCTCAGCAGGGGAGTGGAACCAGCAAAGATCTGAGGTCATCTTTATGATTTATCATTTTTTGAAAAGTGCAGGTTCTCTTAAAACTTTCAAGTTACTGTTATGTTTTCTTTAATAAGAAATGCTTCTGAAATGTATTTCAGGTGAACAAATAACAAAACTGACAAATGTTGTAAGTCTTTTATAGTTATCTGAACACAAAGAATAAGGTATGATCAAATTGATGCCCATTAGGTGAGCTTTTTCCTGTACCTGGCTCCTCTGACATATTCAGAACCATTTCTCCTAATCACTGGTTTTGTCTTCTGGCTATGCCTTAGCATTATGTACAAATTCAATAAATGGAGTATTCATATTTCATAGGTGAGACTCAATGAATCAGGACAACAGTATTAGAGAAGAAAAAAAACCCAACAAAATATTAGGCCTCGTATGTTTTTGTTTATATCACTAAGCATCATTTCCAATCCAGAAATATTTTTTAAAGTATCCCTTTAAAATACACTTTTTTTTTTTTTTTTTTTTGCGGTACGTGGGCCTCTCACTGTCGTGGCCTCTCCCGTTGCGGAGCACAGGCTCCGGACGCGCAGGCTCAGCGGCCATGGCTCACAGGCCTAGCCGCTCCGCGGCATGTGGGATCTTCCCGGGCTGGGGCACAAACCCGCGTCCCCTGCATCGGCAGGCGGACTCTCAACCACTGCACCACCAGGGAAGCCCTAAAATACACATTTTGCACTATCCAATTACATAAAGCTTGCCACTTGGCTAACTCAGATTTGGGAGAGGATGGTACAGGTTGGAGGGGATTTACAAAATTAAAACGTGTCTTTAAAACCAAAAGAAACATACACATGCATTTCTAAGCACACAGCCTATTTGCCTTTACAGTCTGCTGATAAACACTGATTTTTAAACATAGTACGTAAAATTAAATAACATGGAAAAAATAAATATGCTTTATTATATAAACACATAGAAATCTGTACTGCTCAAAATATTCAGATAATACTAGGCTTGGCTGCTTAAAATGTATTCGGAAAGTATGGTAGTGATATTTACAATCTTTATTTTTGCTAGAGATAGATGTGGTGAGGTGATAAAATACTGATGTCAGACGTTTTCTCTTCCTACCTACAGAAGCTGCAAACTTTAATATGAAAATGAGGTAGACACAAATTCATAAGTTGGCCAGGCAGAAACAAAAGCACAGTTCCTTCGTGAGCTCATAAATTCTCATTATTCGGGTCGACAGGCATTATTCCAAAGCACCTAAAGCAAGGCTCAGAGAACACATTTAGGTTTTGGCATGAAAAACTCACACAAGCAATTTCTCCTAAGGAGAACCATGGTCTCCAAGGCAATCAGCAAGCAGATACACGGGGCAATGCAAAAGGGAAGGCTGGAGGACCATCTTGGATAGGTGACATCACCTAGCAACCTTTTCGATTTCATCTTGAGGCAGCTTACTCTAGAATGCTACAGATTTTTGAACCCACTTCCCACTACCGTTAGACAGCTCTCTTTCCTCTTTATCCCTCTAGTCACGGGATGTGTGCGTGCAATAGGCAAATCAGTGGTAAGAACCTTATTTCAAAAATAAAACATTACCAAGTCAGAGTGCAAGGACACGTTCAAAAGAGGACAGAAAAGACGAAATCTGGGGAAGGTGTTTTCCACAATCACGATTCTAAATCTCTAGTGACTTGAGCCAGAATTAAGGGTCTTAAAATGAGTACCTGAAGCCTACATTCACAAAAGCTTCATGTTAGAGAGCCTGGACACCACGCTAACAGCCATTTGCAGTTTCTCTCCTAAATACTGCTCCTTGGTAACAACTGTTGAACTAGCCTATCTTCGTTTTGACCTTGGAAAAGACTCACACAGCAATAGCTGCTTCTCGACACTATCTCCAGCTTGGGAGTACTTGGGGAAAGAAAGCAACAAGGCCGGAGGGGGACTAAAGGCTACCCTTGGCCTCTAATAAATCGAGTTCACTTTCTCTTGAAAGCAACATGTTAGCACCTTGAATACAGTTTTTGTTGTTGTTAATGTCACTCTCAGTTACAATGATGAAGCACCATAGAAGTGGCTTTATGGCTGTTAACACAATTCACTGAGGTATGCTTCAATCTAGAATTACTAAGAAATTGTACCAAAGCATCAATAGAAGTCAACATAAAAGTAAAATCCAAATCCTACATTAAGAATCTCAAAGGCTGCCCTCACACACATAATTTAAGTAATATATTACAAATGAATCTATTTAAATAAAACGCTTTTGATTTAGTTGTTGTAAAAATCACAATAAAAAGCCTTGTAGAAGTGGCCTTGCTCCCAGGCTGCAGAGGCATTTGAATATATATTTGAATAATGATCACTTTACAAAGGAAGCATTAAAATCGCATAGGCAGCAAAAATATTTTCAAAATCTGTGTATTTGCTCCTGTGCATTACAGAGCATTTAGAAGCTCTCTCTCTCTTCTTCTCTGTGTGTTTCAGAAAACTATGTGCAGGCCCAAGAACAACAACTACAATAAGAAAAACTTAAAGCCTTCAGTTAATGAGCAGATCGTATTTTAAAATTTAAGCACTTAAGCTCTTAAAATATCTGTGGGAGAGGGTGGGGATCCGTTGTAAAAAGAAATTAAGCTGTGTTTAGAAAGTGTTCAAGAAAGAAAATGCTGTGGAAATTAATGTATATATACTATATAATATATATTGTATATATTATATACAATATATAGTATATAATATTATATTATTATATTATAGATACACACACACATACCCTCTGAGGGTTAGGAGATGTTTTTTGGTCAATATTAAAGAAACACAACTTTTTAGAGAGCTACTAGAGTTTTTGAAATATACTCCAGTGTGGTATTAGTGTCGGCTGAGTGAAAAGGGGTGAAAATATAATGGGCTCAAGAGGGAAAATTTCATGAAAAATAATATGTAATAGGTGACTTAGGGAAGCTGGAATGTCAGAAGATGTTCTTGACATTTTAAGGTTATTTCTGATCTTTTTCAAAATGTTCATTTTGGGAGAGTGCCAGTATTGCAGACAAAATACTCTGGGTGAACAATACATCTGAAATGTCCTTGAATAAAATCCTTAGAGCCCAGCTGAATAGTACCAGTTGAGATAACGCTCTAAATTCTTCTAGATTTCTACTTAATACAAAGTACAGTAGTTATACAGCTAGAGTTCTACCTGCAGACACAATCTCTGACACTGAAACCCTTGACTCTTAGAAGTGTCAACAGGTATTAGCCATGTCAGGTCAGTTAATCTGCTCTTTAGTTGGTTTTAGGAATGGTTAAGACTTTTCCTCAGAACCCTATGGAATAAAAAAGGCTTTTGGATATGACTTAATATAATATTAATTCAGCTTCAGTGCAATGAATGTATTCACAGGAATGTTTACTCTATTTACATGAAACAGCCCTAATGACTCCATAACCTATGGCACAATTTAGCCACAGTCTCGTTTCGACATAGCCTATCCTTCTGTTTGCCAAGAGCTGCCCCAGAAGTTTGCATAGTATTTACAATGGCGAATCTGTCTCACAATGTCATTTAAAAGTAGATCACAAAGGAAGCCTAGGACCAAAGAAAAAAATGGTCTCAAACAGGCTTTCTGTCTTGATAGAAGAGAGAACATTTCAGATGCCTTGAATGGCATCAGGTCACTGAGTCCACTTTTGGTCTTTTGAATTTTCCAAATGGTTTCAGTCAATTTTGTGGGCACAAGCTTTTTGGTGATTGTGTTGAGAGCTGTACCCGAGTCACAGAGAGGCAAGGTAGAGTCTCTGAATCAAAAATTGCTTTGGCCTCAATAAGCAGGTATCTTCCCACCAAAGTCAAAACTACCAGCTTAGTAAAGGAAAGAATATCTGCTTTTGAGTTGTCTGGTTAAATCACTTTGGAGCTTAATAATGGCACGGAGTTATTTAGTTTCTTAAAACACACACACACACACACACACAAATATATATAGTCTAGTTATAGGAAAGGATGCTACTTCTGGGCATTGGCAAAGGCCTGTTTGAGGTACAAGTCACCTGTAAAGTCACTTTGGCAATCTCATAAAAAAAATTAATTAATTCTGTTGTATGTCAATATGAAGAAAATAGCAGACTGTGTATAGCACAGTTTCAGGGATGCCCTTGTGAGGAGGATAATTATCTGTCCCAAAGGAGTGACCCAGAACACCTTGGAATTGGGCATGTTAGTTACATATTTTGCTTAACAAACATGAATAGTTAGGGCCGTACCGAACTCCAAGGGCCAGTACTCCATGCAGCGTCTTGAGGACAAGCATGTGTGTTACATTGCTCTCGATCTGGCGGCTTGTCAAGAATTTCACAGCTCAGATCTAGAAACCGTTCCCCGCTGGGCCGCTGACAGACCACCAGTCTTGTCCGCAAGCCTCCACCGCACAGCTTAGTACACTGGAAGAAGAAAAAGGAAGGCTGCAGTTATTTTGCCTGAAGAGCCAGTGGCAAATTTTCTTCTCCTGTAAGAGAAACGTCTTAGCCAGACTCTATTACAGCGTCAGGCAAGGTAAGTCTGTAGGCAGAATGAAGCTGAGTTACCAAAAGTAATATACGCAGCAGACCGGAGCCCTCTACTTTCATGGTAGGTATTGTTTATTGAGCATTAGCTCTTCATCTGCACTAAGTGCTTTTATATATATTATCTCATCAAGAGGAGAGTGTAATTATTTGCCGCATTTTATATATGGGGCAACTGAGCTTAACAGAGTTTCACTTGATCAAAGTCAATTCAACAGCAGGTGTCTAGGATAAGACTACAGCCTTTTTTTGAGGTATTCAAAACCCAAAATCAAAGAAACAAAAATCTAAAAACTACTCAGGACCAAATAAAGGAAATAATGACTTAGCTGGTTTTATTTTCGGGCAACCTCTAAGAAGTTGTCACCAACCTTTGTCTATTCTGTGACTCTAGTCTCCATAGACCTTTCTGACGTTCAAATATTTTATGTTATCTCTGAATCTGAGGATAATGATGACTTTCCCCTAGGATGAGTAAACAGTGTGGTGGGAACATTGGATAAGGTTCTGACTGTTGGCTAGACCCACACTTCTGAGGCAGGAACAAGTTGTATTTCTTGGACAGTACCGCTGTGCTCACATCCAGGAACACTGACTGTTCCCCTGCTGTGTCAAGGCCAGATCTCCCACAGAATTTGGAATGATCTGGTCCGTGCTGACAGCCAGCATCCCAGCAAATGCGTGTACTCTCCTGGCTTCTATCCAATTACAGAAGCTTAAGCACAGGCCCCACGGGACAGAACTTTACGAGGAGTTTTGGGAAACCTACAATACACACGTCTCCAAACCTGACTTCCCCTTCCGGCCTTTCAGCAAAGCCCTCCAGAATGACGTATTATCACCGAAAGTTAACAAACTCTCTGTTATGAGTGCCTATGACTACTAGGTTACGTGGATGAAAGCATGAAATGTGGACACGTGATTTCGTTTAGCCAGGGGTGTGGACAAACATGCCCGTCCATCTCATGTGTCTTTGTTCCCCTCTTGGCGGGGTGGGGGGAGTCTCCACGATGTTAATCCTCGTGTGTTATTTTATAAATTTTACAGTCAAGACAGAACAACTCAACAAACTCTAAATATGGGTTCTCCCTGTGGATTCAAGAGTAGAGAGATGTATTCTTTGTTAATTAAATACAAAACAATAAGCATCTAAGTCCTACACATGATAGTGGCTCAAAACCCCATTCGATAATAATAGTAATGCTAATGATAAGCAGTATTATTGGGAGTAATAATACTGATTATCATTATTATAAAAGCAGTTAACCGTGATTGAAGGCTATGGGCTAGGCTTTTGACACGCACTATCTCATATAATAGATGTGAACACTGTCAAGTGAGTGCCATTATTATTCCCATTTATAGACGAGAATACAGACATTTGGCAAAGTTGTATTATCTGTTAAAGCCACAAAGCTTGTAAGAGCCAGGCCTGGGAATGGGACCCAGTTTTGTCTGCTCCAAATATTCTATTGCCTTTCATCGGTCATAGCAGGCAATTCTTAAAAGGTAACAGCTGAAGAATTTTATTATTTGAGACTACACAGCTAATTATTCATTTCTACAATTAAAATGCATCACCTTTGATAGGAATAACAGCTCCTATTCATTCTGGTTCATCAGGGATTTGAAATATTAGGAGACACGATGCCATGGGAACAAGGGTGCATCACAAACACCCCAAGACTATGAAGAAGATGGCAAAGTTTCCAATCACTGATTTAACACACATTTTCAATCACTTTAAAAGCACCCATGTTTTAATCAGCAGAGGTTAACAATTTAAAGTAGCATTAATCTGCATTCTTTCCTAACTTTTCTCTCCTATGTAGTCAAGCTGTCTCTACTTGGTAATAAATGCACTTTTAAAATGGTCCAGAATTAAGACTGTTCTCCTAGTTAACCTGAAATCAAGAAGCTTTAACTAGAGCTAGTTCTTTTCTTCAAATAAACTATGAACAATAACGCTGTTTGGTGTTTGTTTTTTCCCAAAGGATGTATAAGTGGAGTTTGCTCTCACCTCTCCCCAGCTGCCATAAGCCCACTGAGGGCAAGGGCCAGATTCGCAGGATCTCTGCTCATCGGGTTTGATTCTTTCCACGCAGTCGTTGGCGGTGTATCCATTTTCATCCTGACACACAACAACACGCCGCTGGGACCCACCAGCACAGGTACTGGAACACTGAACACAGCAGACATCAGTCAACAGGTTAATCCCTACCTCGATCTCCATCTCAGGGACACAAAAAGCAGCTGGTTGAAGGGTCAGAGACAAATGTGGCAGAAACCATTCTCAAGTCATCCACAATGGACAGAAAGCAATCCTGAGAACCTCCCTTCCGTGGGGCTGTTTAAAGTTCACGTCTTAGCAACACCTGGAGGGCAGAAACACGGCTTCTCCCTTGAGCAGGTTAGGTCTCAGCAGGTGTTTCATCAATGCCTAATGAGTGATCATGTCTTGGGATTTCCAAAGCTGTCCTATTCATCCTTTGCATCTCTGAGAGGTACAGACGTGCTGACTGACACCACAGTCTACTGGGAAATTCTCTTCTTTGCAAAACTGCAAGCGCTTATTTAGAAACAACATTTAACTTCCCTTTCAACACCGGGGTCAAATCACATGATTCAGGAATTGCCAGTTGTTGAAATTAAGCTTCTGTACTAACTCCTTCAATTACTCAAGGAAAGCATCACGGAATATCACTTACATATCATTTCCTTGCAGGTAACGTTTCTGTCTCTCCCTTGGCAAAAGCCTCTACTTCGGAGGCTAATGGTAGCAAGATTTGTTTTCCTTCTTTATTTTTATTCCCCAGTGAACCCGAATTCCATATTGACAGACCTCTCTTCAGGTGCACGAGCCTACTGCTTACTCCCTTTCACGGTTGTCATAGAATTATGTTCACCCTTCAGCTAATTTCCCACACAAGCTTCTCATAGCTCTCTTACTTATCTACATCTTGAGTGTTTTTTTCTTTCCATAATTTCCTTATCTTTTGAAACCCGATGTGTTTGCTAGTCTCCTTCACTCTGACCCTTAACTTGTACAATCTGTTTGCTTGTAAAACAACCATCTATTCCTCCAAGCAATCCAATTCTCAGGAATTATCAAGTCTCCCACTGCATCTGCAACACTGCTTTGAGTTCCGGGTTCCAATGGCTGATTTGTGCTATCAAACCCCAGCTCAAACCAGTGTTATTTCAAAATACCCATAAATACTGCTCCTTGCTGGTTGGCTTCTTCCATATAAAGATGTGAAAATGTTTATTTTTTGCTTATTGTACTGGACTTCAGTTCAATTTCCCTGCCTATGTTGGACAAATTATAAATGATTTTCAAAAATACTGAGTTTAATTTTTAAATGTAGAGCAGGAAAATAGATTTATGAATTCTGTCTGAGCAAATATTTAGGTGGTTTTTTTTGGTTTTTTTTTTTTTGTTTTTTTTTTGCGGTACGCAGGCCTCTCACTGTTGTGGCCTCTCCCGTTGCGGAGCACAGGCTCCGGACGCGCAGGCTCAGCGGCCACAGCTCACGGGCCCAGCCGCTCCGCGGCATGTGGGATCTTCCCGGACCGGGGCACGAACCCGTGTCCCCTGCATAGGCAGGCGGACTCTCAACCACTGCGCCACCAGAGAAGCCCGGTAATGTTTGATTTACAAAAATCCTACCTCTATTCTCTGAGGGTTCTGATATACTCACTTGAAACTTAAAAATATTTGTTTTCTACTTTTAAACAGCTTATTATGTGAGAAACACAGAGAACTATTATTTTAATCAGCTTTGTTTGGGGACCAGAATTTAAAACATTAGGAAGGACCTTCCATATTGTTAACAGATTTGGAATATATATATTTTGGCCCTTGAATTTTTCCTTTGATAATAAAATCTTGTATTGTTTATTATGTCACCTGTGTTATTGTCCCAATAAAATGGTAAGCTCCTTCAGAGGGGATCAATGTCATACTTGTATCCCTATTAGATCCTATAGTGCTGGTTACAGGATCTACTGCCTGATCCAATTAGAGTTTCTAGAAGCAAAGTTCCATAAACCACATGCTACCCTCCCTTCAATATGGCTGAGTGGAGCAAGGAAGGATAACAAATCCAAGGTCAACTAATCTACTGGCTGCCCAGTGACCAGTCAGATGCTTCCTATTGAGAATCTGACCAAACAGATAGAGCGCTCAGCTGGGGGCCAAGCAATTGCGCCATACAGTCTAGAACTTGTGCTTGCACAGTTCTGAACCCAGCATCGGCCTGGGTCTTTATACTCCCATACACAGGTGAAGTATTGTACATCATCTTTCTCCAGGTCCAATTTTGCCATTTTTTGATTAACAGGGATTCTTAGTTCCATTCTCATGTTGCAGAATTTCACTCTGGACTTATTTTGTTAACAATTTTCCTGTCCTCTTTAGATGACATATTTTCCCAGGTAAACATTCCTTCGAACAAACCCTGTACCTATCATCCACACTGAACAAAACAAGAGAGAATGGCCACTAGGGAAACAAGAGATGATGGAGATCTGGTATTTTTATCTGCCTACTGTACTTCCCCTTAACACCTGGCAGCCCAATTTTCCTTTAAGGAATCATTTCTCCGCCAATGGACGTCATCTTAGTGGCACTGTGTTTTAAGATGCTCTACATTTCCCTGATCAAGGAGTAAGAGGAACGGGCTGCCAATCAGACTTTCCTGGGAATTTGAATCATGAGCAGAGCAACTCAAGGGCGGTTCAGAGTTGAAAAGCGTTCATTAAGACAGAAACTCCTTAAAGAAATGTATTATACTGGGGCTTCCCTGGTGGCGCAGTGGTTGAGAGTCCGCCTGCCGATGCAGGGGACACAGGTTCGTGCCCCAGTCCGGGAAGATCCCACATGCCGCGGAGCAGCTGGGCCCGTGAGCCATGGCCGCTGAGCCTGCGCGTCCGGAGCCTGTGCTCCACAACGGGAGAGGCCGCGACAGTGAGAGGCCCGCGTACCGCAAAAAAAAAAAAAAAAAGGAAATTATACTGTAGATACTGTTGCATCTAGAGATCAGAGATTGGCATTTGGCCTGGGGGCCAAATCTGGCCTGCAAGCTGTTTTTATAACTAAAGTGTTATGGAAACACAGCCATTTCCATGTGTTTACATATTGTCTATGCCTGCTTTTGTGCTAAGACAGCAGAGCTGGTTAGCTGCAACAGAGACTGCATGGTCCACATAGCTGAAAATATTTATTACCTGGCCCTTTGCAGAAAAAATTTGCCAACCCCTAGCTAGATCCCTGAAGATGTTCTGGTCCCAGTCTCTACTGGGGCTAAATGAACAGTATTGTTTGTTTTGCTTTCCCTTGAAGGAATCAATTCCTTTTCTTTTGCTTGCAACCAGAGACCCCTAGTTGGTAACACACCAAAAAACTTACAGAAGGTTCAGGTTTACGCAAAAACATACTGTAAAATGAGGTTCTGATTCCAGAAACTACTGGAAACGTTAGATTCCCCTTCTCCAGTGTCCGTGATTCTTTGCTGCCTTTCCTGCTGTGGCAGGCAGGAAGAACCATGCATCCCGAACCACACAGAGATGTATACACATGCCACACTCTCCTGGGAGTAAGTCAGGCACGTCAGCCTACAGCTGAAAAATCACATTGTCCACCTTCAGCCTCACTTAACTTAGAAAAAAAAAAATCCCCAAACAAAAAACAGGCACAATGAGAAGAATGGTATTGCCCACTGCTGCAAAAAGGTTACCTAATCCTCCCTAATTGGGAACTCTGCCCAAGGGCAGAATCATTCAATCTTAAAGGAATGCATTATCCACAAATGTAGTCCTAAACAAGAATAGCTGTCTTTTTTTTTTTTTTTTTAAGTTCTAGTGTTATCATTAGAATAGACATGTTTGAGTTGTGAATTTTTTCCACTGGAAAAATCATGGGACACTCAGTGATGACCTCTCTTGATCACCCTTTAATTTCTCAGAACCCAAATTTCTTCTAACCCAGGCAAAGGAAGCCTCAAAGTGGGAAGTAAGGGAGGAGAATAAGGTGGTGAAGGTCCCAGGCAGATGTTCTGCTTACAACCAACAGGTACAGTGTGTGAAAACACTCAGTGGCTATCTGCATTCACAGGAAAGTAAACCTAATTTATTGAAACATAACCATGGTGGGAAACCGACAGGTTCCTTCTAATGCTTTTTAGTCCAGAAATAATTAAACACAATTAGCAGTACTAGAAGGAAATGAATAGTAAACAATTAAAAAGACTTCGTGAGTGATTAATAAACACCAAACTCCCCATACCTCCCCAGGGTCTCTTGCTACCTTACCCCTCCCGAAGTTCCTTTAGACATGTCCAGTATTCCACAATAAAATTATTTTTTGGAAAATTATTCAATAAAAATTCTGAAACTTTCGAGAGCATATTTTTCCTTTGAATGCTAGCTAAATATTATTTGTCAAGGTCTTCCTAATTTGAAGGACAAAGATAACGATAACAATAAAAATAATCGTCGACATTTATTAGATTGTCACGATGGTGGGCAGAGCGTAAAACACTTTATTTGCATCGTTGTATTTAATTCTTACGACAACCCAAGAAAGTTGGAGTTACTGTTAACTTTGTTTTACAGATGAGGAAACAGGCTCAAAGAGGAGAGGGGACCTGCCAAAGACACCAAAATCTGAAAGTACAAGTCCTTGGATCAGACAGAGGCATCTTTCCTTAAAGCCTGTGCTGACAACCATTCAGGTATGGAATTTTCCCTCTAAGCACAGATATTACCCAGCCCACTCCTTCTCTCCTAATCCAAGACAATGATCCACTACTACAAATGGCATAGCAATTGTGACACTTCAAGACTACACTCATCTGGAAGATAGCAAGAAGGAAAATGACTTTCATTAAAAACTCCCTTTCAGAAAAGTTCTTCTGCCCTTTTAATTTTCCTTCAGGTAAGAGCTGCCTGCCACCTCCAGGATCAATCATCGCAGCTTCACATTACCTTCCAGGAAGCTGTCTGATCAAATCATCCAGCAGTGACACCCCCTCCCCTCCACCCAGTTAAGGTAGCTTAGAGGTGCGGGCAGACTGTCTCAAGTGACACCTCTTCTGGGACTGCAATTAACCTCAACAAATGAAAATGCACAGTGTCAATCCCTTCTGACATAAATATGCTCCAGAGGTGTTTCTAGTTTGTTTCCCTCCAAGCACTACATCAAATGAAAGAGAAGAAAGCAAATTCGCAAAGGCTTCAGGGAATACTCACTGCTCCCCAGGGGCCAGTCCTCCACTGGTTTCCTCCGAGCACGTGGGTGCGGCTAGGGCTGACGCTCCTGGGGCGATAACCCTCGTTTTGGAAAGGGTGCTGAGCGAGGCCACTGTCTGGGGTCCGCTGAGGGCATGGTGACATGGAACAGTCCTGGTCGGTTTCTGGGATATAATCCGGGTCACACTCGATTTGATCGATCACGTGGTCACTGTAGTTGACACAGACCACTTGCCGGGTGGTCCTCCCTTGCCCACACGTCACGGAGCACTACATTGGACGTTCAGAAAGAGAAAGGGTGGTTCAGCCAGTCGCTCAGGCCCAAAACCCTGGCATCTCCCCGTCTCTTTTCTTCCCACCTCATGGTCATTTTCATGGAGAAGCCCTGTCGGCCCAGTATGCAAAATACATCCCCATCAGCCACTTCCCACCATCTCTGCCATCACCTCCCTAGTCCAGGCCACCGCCTTCCCTTGCCAGGACTATTGCAGTGGCCTTTCAGCTGGGCTCTTGTTTGTAATCTTGACACCTTCCTCCCAACCCAAGCCTGTTATCCACATATCATAAACCATGACCCTTGCAAACTATAGTCAGATCATGTCATTCACCTAGTGACTTCCCAATTCACTGTGAATAATGTCCACAGTCCTTACCTTGACCTAGTAGGCCCTTCATGATGTGGCCACTGGCTACCTTTTTTTTTTTTTTTTTTTTTGCGGTACGCGGGCCTCTCACTGTTGTGGCCTCTCCCGTTGCGGAGCACAGGCTCCAGACGCGCAGGCTCAGCGGCCATGGCTCATGGACTCAGCCGCTCCGCGGCATGTGGGATCTTCCCGGACCGGTGCACGAACCCGTGTCCCCTGCATCGGCAGGCGGACTCTCAACCACTGCGCCACCAGGGAAGCCCTGGCTACCTTTTTGACACATCTCTTATCACTCTCCACACTGCACTCCAGCCCCACGGGCCTTATGGATGCTTTCTGAGCAGGCCAAGAACACCCCCGTCTGAGGGTCTTTGCAGCTGCTCTACTTTCTGCTGTACAACACGGATATCCATGTGGTTCACTGCTTCACTCCATGTAAGCCCTGCTCAATGCAATGTGAGGCCTTTTCTGACCACCTTGTCTAAAAGCACATCACCCCTTTCTCTCTGCCATTACTGTGTTTGACCTTTTTTCTGGTATGTATCAGTATCTGGTGCTATATCGTATATTTATACCTTTATTTGCTCATTGACTGGAATTGCCATTGGAATGATCTTCATAAAGGCAAGGACTTTCTTATTTGTCAGTCACTGCTCTTTCTAAATCCCTGGTGAGTAGACAGATGGATCTGATAGATGTACATGTGTACGTTTGGAAGCTCAGCGCGTGAGAGTGAGATTATCTACCATTTACTGAGCACCTTCTTTGTTCTAAGCGTTTAACAGACGGAATCTCAAATAATCCTTACAACAGCCTTATAAGGTAGATATTCTTTTTGGCCTCTTTTAAGAGCAGAAGAAACTGAGGTTCAAGGACTAACACCAGACTGCTCAAGGTCATGCAGCCAGTTAATGTCAATGTCTGGATTTTTACACAGCTCTCTCTGAATCCAGCTCTCACATTTCATATGTGTATTATGGTATTTATTGAGATATTCATCTCCATTCTCTTCACCTGTCCTAAGCTCTGTATTTCCTGGACTCGGGAGCTTTTGCAAGGCAGAAAGCAGGAGTTACCTGAACACAAAGGTTTTTCTACCCTTTTTTTTTTTTTTCTACTTTTATAAAAGTCCACAGGTGGTTCCTGGTGTGCACAGGAGGCTGGGTCCCCAGCATCGCCTGAGGGTTCCTACTTCTCCCTCTCGGCAGGGAAGCCAGAGGCACAGGACTTGAAGGGACCACGGGATGCAGGAGGCACCCAGATGCAAGTTGAGGCCCTGCCCTTACTCCCCCCACTTCTCCCTGCTACTTCTGGTACTCCACAAGCCTACTACATTCTAATGTGACTTGGCTCAGTTAAGACTGCATTTTCCAACCAGCCCAACAGGATGTGGGCTTAAGGGGTTGTAAGTTGATTTACACATTTTTAAAAAATGTGCATTTCTTGCACATCTGGCTAAGATTCATACCAGCTGCACATACGCGGAGAAGAATATCTCACAACCAAGTCCAATTCTAAAACAGTGCCCGCTGACCTTGGGGACCCACGACTAGTCATCCTCCTTACAGCTCCCCCAGTCCTCTCCCAATTCCAAAGAATTCACTTGCTTACCGGGTTCCAGTCCAGAGCCTTCCACCGCCCACAGGGGGTCACAGAACATTCCTCCTTTGCCACTGGTCTAGGGAGGGTTGCACAGGCACTCTCGTCAGCCACAGAGCCATCCTCGTCCCGACAGCTGACATATCTCATCCGGGTACCTTTTCCACAAGTGGCTGAGCACTGGGTGTTGGAATAAAACAATGCAGAAATGTTATCTGAAACAGTCACTCACTGGATAGAAACCTACTTTCTCAAGTCGTGTCAGAGAACGTCTGCCTTCCCTCCCACCCTCTCTACTTCTTCCGTTCTTACTGGCGTCCAAGACCCAAATCGCCACTGGGTCCTTGGAGCACTGTGTGTGCTTCTCCTCGCTTCCGGGGCAGCGGGGGGAGGGTGACAAGATGGTAATTCACAGTCCTAGACGCGGACGGGAAGAAAAAGCCAAAGTTACCTTTCAGTCATGGCGTATACAAATATAAGGACAAAGAATTCTAAGATCTCACACTTGTGGGTGATTTGGGGCAAGTCACGTGACACCTCTCAGCCCCAACTACAAATTCAACTGTGAAATGGGATATAATCTGAGTCCCTTTGTACGTGCCTTAATACAAAACCACATTTATTTACCTGTTTGTGTGAAGAAGACATTGTAAAATGACACACAATTTAGCAAAGAGCAGCATACCCTTTTAACATGATTAACTGTTAATGTTTTGAAACATTCTGCAGGCCAATTTCTGCTTCTACATTTCAATTCACTTCTTAATCAGATTTTGCTAACCATGAACTTGCTTTCCGAGTGTACCCGCAGATAGCTCCTGAGGCCCCGAAGAAGGTCAACTCTAGATACAAGAGGTGTATTCAATATCACAAAGCCTAGAATTTATATCACACCCCTCAATCACTCAGAGGCAATTCCTATGATGGACTGAGGTTATCCATGCGTAGGTAATATTCCCAGATTTCCAAATGGGAAATCGGAAGTACACACCTGTTCACAATCATTCCCAGCCTCAGTGGTTATCAAATGTTCTTGGATTAAATACATACCCATTAAATGCCCAGGATGCCCGGGCACAGTGCAAAGTGCTGGAGGCTCAGTGCTGAAGTGACTTTAGGAAGTTTACCAACTGAACAGGAAATTCTGTTATTTGGTTCAGACCTTGCCTATTCCTCTGCCTGGGTCCAAAGAATGGCACAGGGAACTTGTCGCACAGTGAAAAATTTATTCACATGCGGCAGCTGCAAGAGCTACCCTATAGTCAGTCCATGGATATTACTGAATAACTTAGAAACGTATGTTGTGAATCTCTAAGGGAGTCGCTAAGACCTTACTTTCTGCGTGTTTAGATGTCGCAGCTACTTCCCAGGCATTTATCATGCAGTGGGTTGGAACATTTCAATAAAAAAAATAAAGATGACACAAGTCACAAGCAGTGTTTGGTTAACTGATCAGCAATGACAGCATGAACGTCACTGCCATATTCATTTCCTTTTTTGAGACTCTGCATCCATGAACAACACATGTTGCCAAGTAGCAGACTGAGGGCACTCAGAGCCGAGGCAGTACAGTGGCCAGATGGGGCCTCAGAGCATAACTTCTGGGTGTGGTCTGGGTTCAAATCCTGTCTTCTGCAATTAGCAAAGCTGATCTGAAAACCCCAGTCTTCTCTTTACATATTCTCCTCACACAAATGATGCCAAAATCAAGGTCTACATGGAATAGTGTGCTGGTGAATGATTACCAACTAGCTCTCTCGAGAAACAAGGCGTGCTTATGCGTGTGTACAGATATGTATGTGTATATACATATATACATACACACATATTACATGCACCTATGCATGTATATATATGCTTATTATAAGTTTTTCTGATATAAAGAGTGTGTAGCATAAAATTTACAAATAACAATAAAATATACAATTCTTTAATTTAAATTTCATAGAGCCATTGATTCTTACAGAACACGTTTGTTGTTTTTGCTGAACTCTTGAATCTGTGCCTGAGCGATGGTTGTCGTTGCTGGACAAGTGTAGTTCTGACATGAATGTCAGTTGATATTTTGTTTACATTTAAGAGTATCGTGAAAGAGAAACAATGAAGATGTATGTCAGAACTTCGCTCACTCACCCAATGACATGAACAATTTCTGTGCTGAACCAGCAAATAATTTTCAAGTACCAGAAAAATATTTCCTTATTTTTTTATGCTGTTTACAACATAACAGCTGCAGACACAAGACTTTTAAAAGTTTAGTCTGCATTATTAACATTTGTTCCCTCACTTTTTTGAGTCTAAACAATCAATACAACAATCAATTAAACTCTGAATTACAGCATCTACTGATTTCTGTGGTGTAAGTACTCTCACCATGGCCAATTTCAAGCTACCAACTTGATATCAATGAACACAGAGTTAAAAAGGGATGTGCTCACCACTGCACAGTATTTCCACCATGCAAATATGTACAAATGTCATGTAAATGAGAGTGAACTACAGGAAAATAATTAGAAAGGGAAAAGTGAGTATTTCTCAACTTAATTTTTAATATCATCTATTTATTTATAGGTTTTTATTTTCAATTTTTAATAATGACTGAATTTAACAACCAGCTTGCAAAATTTCTGAAAATTTACCAACCATCGCTTGTGAGCTAGAACAAGCCAGCTCCAGCACATGCAGCCTGAACATATGATACTATTTGCCAAACCCTACATTGAAATCATTAAAAAAATCTGAGTTCAAGAAAACCAGCCCAAAGAGTCAAACTCTGCCACCCAATAAGAATCAGAATCAAGCCTACATACCATTCCAATAAGCAGAGAACAAAACTGGTACATCAAAATATTAGATCCAGAATGTAACAAATAAGTAAATCCAGAACAATTTAGTTAGTCTACTGTTTCCTCTACCTACATACTTAACTATGAAAGGACTTCAGTTTTGACTGAGCTCCTGGGAAGTTTTGGCATCAGTGTCCAAAGCCAATAACTGATTTTGACAAAGGAAATTTACCTGGGTATCAGTTGGTCTAGTTGCTGCATTGCAGTCATTGTCATCCACCACTGACATGTATGTCCCAATGATGCATTTCACTGCTCTTAGCTGGTATCCCTGTCCACAAGTGACACTGCACTGGGGGAAAGAAATAAAACAGAAAGGATATACAATCTAGCCAATGTTCTCTTTCCCTAACTTTACCTATAACATTCTACAAGAGAAAAAATATTTCCATCACAGTGGGCCAGATGGCTGGCACTCAAAGATATTACGTAAAAGCAGGTAATCCTACTCTGTACAAATTATACTAATCGATTATCAAGATATTACATGGAATTATTTCTGCCTCCCATTGGAATTATGTTTGTAGGAGTTCAGTTCCTTGACTGTGAACCCCTGGAAGGAGGGGAGTACATTTCAATCATTTTTACATCTTTCACACTCTACCTAGCAGAATACTGTGGCTAAAATAGGTACTTTATATAGTTATTTGACTTCTGGAAAATTTTCCTAAAGCAATTATCAGAGTTCGCATGAATATTTTTGTATAAGAATGGTCTTTGCAATATTATTTATAAAAGGCAAAATATTAAAAACCACTTAACTAGGCAAGAACCAAAAGTCAATTAAATGCACCATGGCAAACAGATCATAAGGAAAATGTAGCCACTAAGCCTAATTGTTAGACTTAAAAAGCATCTAAAAAACAATAAGTAGAGGGAGTGACGTCATGGAAATGGCAGTTCAGGAAGCTCCAAGAGTTGATTCCTCCACTGCAGCAACGATTAAGCTGGCAAAAAATGGCAGAATCTTTTTTAACTCTGGAAGCTAATCAAACACTTAAAGCAACTAGGTGAGTGCTTACTGACAAATTTCAGTAGGAAAGTGTTGAGATAGTTTTGCTGATTGCCCCCCTGCCATATTACACGTTCCTCTCAAATGCACATGGAACATTCTCCAGTACAGACCATATATTAGGCCACAAAACAAGTCTTAATAAATTTTAAAACCCTGAAATCCCACAAAGTATCATCTCTGGCCACAAGTAGGAAGAAATAACAGGAGGAAAACTGAAAGATTCACACATATGTGCAAATAAAACAACAGAGTCTTAAATAACCAGTGGATCAAAGAGGAAATCACAAAGGAAATTAGAAAGTACTTTCAGATGAATGTAATCAAAAATAAAACATAAAATTTACGTTTTAATAAATATAAAGATGCAGCAAAAGCAGTGCTCAGAGGGAAATTTGTCTGTAAACATGTATATTATTAAAAAAAAAAGATCTCAAATCAATAACCTAACTTTACCCCTTAAGGAACTAGAAAAAGAACAAACTAAACTCAAAACTAGCAGAAGGAAAAAAAAAAAGACTAGAATAGAAAAACAACAGAATCAACAAAACTAGAAGTTGGCTCTATAAAAAGATCAACAAAATTTATAAATCTTTACCTAGACTGACTAAAACGAGAGAAGACGCAAACAACTAAAATCAGAAATGAAAGCAAGGGCACTGCTGCTGACTCTACAGCAATAAAAAAGGATAATGAAAGTACGGTGAACAATTATATGCCAACATGTTAGACAATCTAGATGAAACACACACATTTCCAAACACATACTAATTACCCAGAAACACAAAAAATCACAAAACGTGACTTAAAAAGAAACAGAAAGTTTGAACAGACCTATAAGAAGTAAAAATATTGACTCAGTAATCAAAGACTTCTTAATAAAGAAAAGTCCAGGACCAGATGGCTTCACTGGTGAATTCTACCAAACATTTATAGAAGAATTAAGTACTATGCACAATAGCCAAAAGGTGCAAACAACCCAAATGTCTGTAGAGGGATAAATGGATGAACAAATTACGGTATATCCATACATGGAATATTATGCAGCCATAAAAAGGAATGAGGTACATATGTGTGCTACAACATGGATGAACCTTAAAAACATCATGCTATGTGAAAGAAGCTGGAGACACAAACAGTCACGTATTGTATGACTCCATTTGTACGAAATACTTAGAATAAGTAAATCCATGGAGGTAGAAAGCAGATTGTTGGCTGCAGGGGTGAAGGGGAAATGGGGAGTAACTGCTTAATGAGTATTTTGGGGTGACAAAAACGTTTTGGAACTAGATAGAGGTGGTGGTTGTACAACATTCTGAATGTACTAAATGCCACTGATTTGTTCACTTTAAAATGGTTAATTTTGTTTCGTGAGTTTTACTTCAATTAACAAAAAATTGATGAAATACAATCCTATTTTTAGTTTTTAAAACATAAGAAGACAATCATAAATGTATTAACTCTGCAGTGTAGAGCTAGGAGTGTGGTTTTCTTCTTTTTGCTAAATTACTTTTTGCAAAACTTCTCTTATGAACATGCGTTATTCTTCAATATTTTAGGAAAGTCTGTTGCCCTGAATTGCATGTTCAGTCAAAGGAGGGACAGATTTCTGGCTAGGACTGACCTGGTATAAACACACATAAAAAAATAGGCCTTTTAGTTCTAAAAGCTGTTATATTCAAATCTTAACAGTGGCCCTGAGCTGTGCTCTCCTTCTGCTATTATTTACAAGAGCTAGCAGATATGGACAAAAAGGAGGCAAGATCTGGGGCATGAGTGGACTCCCCCTGTTTATTAAGTGTGATCAAACATGATCAACCATTCTGACCAAGGATGCTGTGTAATGGAGAGGAAGAGTGCCAATGTAAACGGTAGAAATTGTAAGGGTGTAGTAATAAAGCTGCTCTCATTTACTGCACGTATGTTGGAAATGAAGACGTAAGCTAGGGAAGAGGCTGTGGCTGGACAGGGTGGAGGGAGAGTCATTCTTAAAGAGATTACACAAGTGACAGCAAGCAGCTGCTTTGCTTCTCTTGGGAACGTGGAGTGCTACTTAAATAGTACCCAAACGCTTTTGCTTCTATATTAGGAAAGACTTAATTCCAAGAGTAGTGGCTTCTTAAATGCAAGCCCAAGGGAGACTTTCACTCTCTCCTTTAAGAACAGTTCAAATGACTGTGAAACCTACACTGGGGGCTTGGAAAAGATTCTTTCAAAGAGAGATGACTCCTGTAACCTTTGATCTAATTAATTCTGTTTGAAAAGTCTGAATAATTTATGAGAGGTGAACGTAGGAATCATGACACTGGGAGCCAAAACATCCCTTCCAAATCCCAGTCCAGACCCTCCTGCCAAAGACACTGGCGCTGGATCACATTCTGTAACAGACCCACAGCTGCACGCTAGTAGATAACATCAGCCAGGCACGAGATCTGTTGTGAATTTGTTCAAATTCGTGTGTGCTCAAGCTACAGTTTTAACCCAAGGGCGAAGACATGCACGTGGGTCTGGAAAAGGAATAATCAGCTCCAGGAGGCCAAGCGGCAACCCTCAGAAGTGGGGCAAAATGGTTGCAGAGTTTCCATCACTTGGCGCCACGGAGGTGCAGTGCGTGCCACATGCCATGGTGGTTAAATCCCGGCCGCTGGAACGTCCCTCTGCAGGCCCGCTCCAGATAAGAAGGAAAGAATGTAGTTAAGAACTTTATCATTCAAAATACCTGTCCCCAGGGACCTGCCTGCCAGGACGCACATTCTGGCTGCTGACAGGTCTGCATGGAGTCTGGCTTGGTCTCAGAGTCACAGATTCTATCGTTTAATCGATCTTCGCCAAACTGACACCAGACCTGGCGGTGCTTATGCCCTTTTCCGCAGGTGACCAAGCACTGTAATAAAAGGTACAGCCAGTCAGGGTCATTTCTGAACAATGTACTGTGGTTCCCGGGGATTAGTCATTGATTAACAGGACCAGGTGTGCTCTTTTCCCACAGCAATTCCTCTCAGTCGTTGCAATTTGTAAATACATCAAGGTTCAAGCTTTTCACGCATTCACTCATTCGTTCATCCATTCTGTATTTATCCAGGCTCTGGGACAGTTTCAAGTACAGAATAAACTTAACACAGCATCATGCTGTGAAATCCTGAAAAACAGCATTCATGGTTTGGTAGCATAAGAGTTAAGGGTGGGGAATTTACGAGTCAGACTAACCTAGTTTTTAATCCTAATACTGTTTTTTAATCAGCTGTGGATACTAAGTGATCTCCCTGTACTTCAATTTTCTCATCGGTACGATGGGGAATACCATAATGCCTACTGCCAGGAATTGTGAAAACTAAATAAGAAAAATCCAAGTGAAGTACTTAGCACATGCTCATTCAATGAGTCTTAAATATAATCTAAATAAATAAGTAACATCATTATTACCTACTTTCATTGTAGAAAACTTGAGAAATACAGAAAGACATAAAAGAGAAAACTATAATGATCCCCAAATCTCACTACCTACCTAGGGATAATTATTATTAAAATTTTGCTGTTTTCTTTCCAGTCTTTTTAGCTATGGAATGTTGGATCATACTGAATATATACTTTCATATCTCCCACTTCCATTTCATTAAGTATTTTTGCAAAGGTCTGTTACTTAAGCTAGTATTAGCTATCTAAGTAGAACTTAAACCCAATACCTTCTTTCATCTTTTTTTTTTTTTTTTTTAACTAAATACTAGAATTGAAGCTAAGGCCACGTAGTTAACATAGAACATAAGAACTAGGTTTGTTGTTAATTTGTCCAGGAGTCAGACACTGTTAATCACATGCACTGTTACTTGTCTGCCATTTCAGAGGCGTTAATAGTATTCTTTTACGATTCAGATTTTATTTAATGTTGAAAGTAAACAGTTAATATTGCACTCGCACGGATGAGATAAGGGAATGGATGCAGAAGCTGTAGCAGGGAAATACCTCTTTCGCCACATTCCTGACTTGGCCCATAAATAAGGCAATTTCTGTTCCCCTGCCACTTGCTCCCCTGAAGAAAGGTGGAGGGAGGCACTTGCTCGGTGAGAAGCTCACCAGGAAATACTGACTCTGTCTATAAAAGCGAGTTGCTGTCCTCGGGCCACCTATGCTACACAATGGAGGGTTAGCCTTATGCTTCATCGGGTAAGGGACAAGCAAAGCATACATCTGGAATACTCAGCCTGCTACTTTCTCTTTTTCCCAAGTTTTCCACTAGCAACTAGATGGGTAATCAAATAGGTCACTCACTGGGGTCTAATTCTCTTATTTCAAAGGTAAGAAATCAGGGAATCTTATTTTTGACTTCAGATCGAGGCCAATGCAGCTTTATAATTAATAAAGAAAGCCCTGATTTCCTTTATAGCAACTTAGCCAGGGCTCAAGGCGGAGGGAAGGTGAGGAGCTGGAGCTTCAAAAATCACTAACAGGGCTTCCCTGGTGGCGCTAGTGGTTGAGGGTCCGCCTGCCGATGCAGGGGACTTGGGTTCGTGCCCTGGTGCGGGAAGATCCCACATGCCGCAGAGCGGCTGGGCCCGTGAGCCATGGCCGCTGAGCCTGTGCTCCACAACGGGAGAGGCCACAACAGTGAGAGGCCCGCGTACCGCAAAAAAAAAAAAAAAAGAGGAGAAAAAAATCACCAACAGAAGCTACTACGGTGGGTAATCCAGATAAACCCACTGTGACTCTGAGGTCGCCAGTGGACCAGTCATGCCCAGTGAAGACAGTCATGGGGCAGGTGGGAGACTGGAGTTGTTTCCTCAAGAGGAGGTGGGAGAAAGGTGTAGCTGGTCTAGCCTTGAACCGACCTGGGGGAGACTCAGAATTGAGTATCGGAGATGAGCTGGGGGAAATAACAGCCTTTCCATCTCACCTCTGACCAGTCTCCTGATTTCCACTGTGGACAAGGGAACTCGTTGCACTTCTGAATGGTGACTTTCTCTTGATGCGTGCATTTGCTATCATCAAGTACGTCATTACGGGTGTTGACACAAATAGCCCTTCTCCTCTGGCTTCCACCATCACAGCTTTTAGAACACTGAAAGGACAAAACAAATGAAATAAAATTATTGCTGAGTTTCTCATCAAGCATGCTCAAGATACTGGCTAGGCTGGGTTGTCTCTTCCAGTCCTTAAGAAACAACCAACCAACAAAGCCTGGTCAATTCTAGTTGTTATTTTAGTCATGTTGATCATGTTACCAATTTATTTACCAGGTTTATACTGGTCAATATTAGCAAACTGGCAAAGGAAAACAAAACTGGACATAGTTTGTGGGATATGAAAAAAGTGTTCTGTTGAGTTGTCCCACCACTCCCAATTTTCCACATGCCATGCTCACATCAGACATTACAAATCAATCATGGTACTCTTCTGCAGTTTTAATGGGGGCAGCCATTATAAATCAATCATGGTACTCTAAATGGGATTTCTCAATGCAGCTCTGCAAGGAGCCATCATCAGCTAATCAGACTTACTCCAAGAAGAAGACTCTCTGAGTGAGAACCAACTTACTTCAGTCCAAGCAGAATAGCGCCAGCCACCAGTGTTACATTCTCCTGAGCATTTTTCCCGGTTGCTTGGTTTGGGGTGACTGCTGCAAAAACTGTCATCAACCTTCTCGGTCTTCCCATCTAGCCTGCTGTATCTGGCACAGTAGATGTCTAATGTGCGGTAACCCAAGCCACACTGGGCACTACATTCACTCCTGCTAGCCACATGCCACCTATGCATAAACAACGGGGAGAAACCAACATTTCTATTAAATATATATGTCTTATTGAGATTCGACTGGTGGAAGAGTTGAGCTCTGTTTTCTTCCTTAACTCAAATACCATGAAACGCAAAGCCACAGTCAGTTACTGAAATCCAATTTAAAACCAGCATTTCCATGTATTTTTCATGGCTGCCAATGTACACGTAAGTCACAGAGTGATAGTCAGTGGTTCTGTGTTTGTGAAGATTCTCCCCTGATACAGTCAATGTGAAATTCAAGTAACCAAAAAAAAAAAAAAAAAAAAAAACCATTGGAATTCAGCAGAGCAAAAAAAGTAATTTTATATTTAAAAGGTTCATGCGACCCAGCCTTTCATTTGTCAAGGAGGCTGCTTTAACAGGGAATCACTGTTGGAAACAATCCCTAGGAAACCTCCTTTACGTGGGCCTGTGCTGGAAAATGCTCAGTGAACATCCTGTGAATTAATAAAGGAATGGATAATTTGGACTATAATTGTGAATTTCAAGTATGCTAAACTGTGTACATTATTATCTGTGAATAAAGACTATAAGTTGCTTGAAGGCATAGACCGTAGTCTATATAACTCAATTACAATTTTTTTTTTTTTGGCTGTTTAGCATCTTAGTTGTGGCACGCGGGATCTTTGTTGTGGCACACGGGATCTTTCATTGTGGCACGTGGGCTTCAGAGTGGGCGGGCTCAGTAGTTGCGGCACATGGGCTTAGTTGCCCAGCAGCATGTGGGATCTTTTTTTTTTTTTGCGGTATGCGGGCCTCTCACTGCTGTGGCCTCTCCCGCCGCGGAGCACAGGCTCCGGACGCACACGCTCAGCGGCCATGGTTCACGGGCCCAGCCGCTCCACAGCATGTGGGATCCTCCCAGACCTGGGCACGAACCCGCGTCCCCTGCAACGGCAGGCGGACTCTCAACCAGTGCGCCACCAGGGAAGCCCAGCATGTGGGATCTTAGTTCTCTGACCAGGGATCGAACCCAAGTCCCCTGCATCAGAAGGCGGATTCTTAACCACTGGACCACCAGGGAAGTCCCACAATTTTTTTTTTTTAAGACTAATTTTTTTTAGAGCAGTTTTAGGTCCACGACAAAACCGAGAGGAAGGTACAGAGATTTCCCACATACCCCTGCCCTCACATATGCAGAGCCTCCCCATCGGCAGCACTCCCCACCAGAGTGGGACATCTGTTACAACTGATGAACCTACGTTGTCACATCATCATCAACTAAAGTCTATAGTTTACATTAGAGTTCACTCTTGATGTTATATATTCTATGGGTTTAGACACATGCGTAGTGAATATATATCCACCATTACAGTATCACACAGACGTGAAACTCCTCTGTGCTCCACCTATTCATCCCTTCCGGTCCCACGATTATTCACTTTTAAAAGTAGATATGAATCTAACAAATTTTTGTCAACTTTATATCCCTAGTACCTATAAGACTTTTTTGGCACACAGCAGGGGCTCAGTATGCACTGATAAATCAAGTGGTTCTTTTAATGCTCCAGCAGTGGGGCTACAGCTTAAGAAAGAAAAAAAATGCTTAAAATGAATAGAATAGTCTAAAAAATGAGCTTGAAACGTGTTTCGTTGATCAAACTTAGCAATCCCAAAAGGATGATTTCTTTACAATCTTCATTTGAATTTGCTCTTGATCGTTAATTCTCTCCTGCTCATAAACTCCGTGACTTGCCAAATACCAATGTCCTAAAAGTTCTCCCTTCTACACTCAGGAAGAGAAGAGCAGCACTGGACACAAGCTTATCTTGGAATTTCTCACAAATGCTCAAAAGTAGGTCAGAGTTGACCCACTCCTACATTTGGCATGTAAAGTGGGCTACTGAGATTTTCCATGGGAGTGACATAGTATTTGGAGGATTTATTTCTAACCGGAACATGTTACATGGGGATTGTAAAACAGTGCTTTATCTCATCCTGTCAAAGTTTAATCTGGGCAAACTCTCACTTCCCTAAGGAAGTGAGGCAAAAAATGTGGACCAATTCAACAGAGGCATCTGGAACTTTCATCCGCCCTTTGATTCTCAGCTACCTTCTCTTTGCCTTCATCATCATTTCCTCGTGGAAGGGTTATTTTCCATCCTGGATAAGGGAGCCAGGAATCCTGCCCCCTACAAGCGCACCAGCAGCTTGGGCTGGAAAAGTGTACCAGAGTTTTCCTGATATTCACACAATCCCCAGAAGCCAGGCAGAGAACGTGGCGTAGTCTGTGAAAAGGTCACAGCACTGCTTTAGGAAAGTTCTCAAAATGCTATCACTTAACTTCACTTATTATCACACTGGAAAGTCATCTCACCTTCAGTGTTCTGAATTCATTCATTCATGTCATGTAACAATTGTAATGTGTTACTATATTGCAGAAAAGCAAAGTGTCTGTTAATAAGTGGAAAACAGAAAAGAATGTGTGTCTCCAGTGGGTGTGTGGAGCATTGTGGCATTAAATAATTTGGGGAACTACTGATTTAAGCAAGTTCCTCTATTGCAGAACTTCTCAGGGCCTTCAGAATGTTAATCTGAATTACAAATCTTCACATAGTGGAGAAGACAGTCAGTAATACTTCTCATACATACTGGTTTGCCGTGGATCATCCTGTTCAACTAGCATTCCATAAAAATGTTTTGGGAAAAACTGTTGTAGAGTTTGAGCAACCAGTATTAATCTTCTCTCCAATCTTTCAGTTTTGCACAAAGATACTTGGCAATTATTAGTATAAATCATAAAAACAGCCACTGTCAAGTTGACAGAGAGAAGACAGACAATAATGCCTTCTTTGGGCTCAGTTTCTGCCTTTGCCTGTTTTTTCAGTAAACAACTTTATTCTTCCAACAATCTGTAAACGCCAGTAAGATATGAGCTTCAATGCTGACATATAAACACAAACTTCTAGGGACTTCCCTGGGGGTCCAGGGGTTAGGACTCTGTGCTCGCACTGCCGAGGGCCAGGGTTCAATCCCTGGTTGGGGAACTAAGATCCCACAAGCTGTGCAGTGCAATCAATCAATCAGTAAGATCTTCTACTTAATTTCAGACATGAGCATGCACCTGTCTAGTTATGAGGCTTTAAAAACTAATCCTAAACTTCCCCTTTTATTCTTTTTATTTCTAAATTCTCCCCCACAAGGTCTGTCACTTCTACCATAGACACGTCTACCAAAAGGCATGGCTAAAATTCCTTCACTTTCTTTTCTTTAATCAGCCAGAGGTGCTATCATCACCCAAGCCGGTTCCCTGAGCTACTCCTCCTTTGGTATCAGCAGAGTTTAAGGTGTTTTTTTTTTTCTTTTTTTATGTTAAGTATAAAAAAAAGCAGGTGGCTTTCTCCAAATGGGGAATTTAGAATAGTACCTTTGATATACCTACTATATGAAATGCAAAGACTTTAAGACCTGACTTTATTTACCTAGTTATTGTGAAATGAGTTTTAATAAAAATCAGAATCAGAAAGTGCAAATACAAGCTCAACACTTATTAGCTAAGTGACTCCAGGCAGGACACTTAACCTCACAGAGGCTCAGCTTCCTTATCTGTGAAATGAGGGCAAGTAGGATCCATTTCATAGGGCTACTAGGAGGATTCAATGAGACAAGGCATGTGTAGCATTTAACACACATGACAGGTACTCACAAAAAGTAGCTGCTGCTATTATTATTATTATTACCCTTGGTATTTTATTCTCTAACCAAGTTCTGAGTAGCATGTAACTCCACGTAAACCATTAATACAAAGTGAAAAGAAATCCAGTTGATATCTTCATAATTCTACATAAAAGTATCATGGATCCAAGGCTACCTTTCAATGCATTCACTTTGTACAATTTGCTTAATTTTTGTTCTCCGTCAGAAAGCTTCCAATGCAGGAGAAACTCTGGAGAACATCCAATTCACCAGCATCATCACCAACTAATGGCAGCTTATTTTAGAATCTGATTGACGTGAAAAATATTAGTTTCTCGAAGAAACAGTTCAAACACAATCTCCACCTCAACTTGGTGCTCCTTGCATAAACTTTAAACAGGGTTCTTCAAAAATCCTTTTTTTTTTTTATGGTCATGTTCTATTACTTGCGGTTCTTTGTACAAACCCGCCTTCCTTGGGATTATAAGAGCATGCTCAGTGCTGCAGGCAGGTGTTCCACAATATCTGCACTGATCCTTTGAGACTCTACCGGCCCCAGCTGGATTCAGTCAGTGGGGAAGTGAAATCTAAGGGAATGCAAGTAGGGCGGGCAACAGACATGGAGCAGAAAACTCCTCAGAGTTATTCCTTTTCACCAAGAGAAATGGAAATGCTTGATAATTCTCTATTCACTCGCCATTTCTTGCCTCAGATTTCAGATTTTTCTTAAATATAGAACTGTTTGCATATCCAGATATCTCTATAGAAATTTTCTTCTAGTTCCCTCCGTAACTCTACATTAGTGCGTTGCAACTTTCACGTATGTAAAAGTTCTCACACTGGGTGATAAACACTGTGGGTGGATACAGAGCATTATGGGTACCTTGATGGACGAGGTTACCTCTTTTCTGTTGCCTTTCCAAACAAACTTTTGCATTTGACGTAACGCCCTCATAATAACACCTATGCAGCGAGTTGTGAGGGTCAAATGAGAACGTTTTTTGGCAAGTGCCATACTCTAGTAGTTGTTTCTAATTCTCAGGAGAAGAACCAGAAATCTGCAGGTATGTGTCTTAATCAGTTTCAGAGGGATGGAAAATGGGCTAAAGCTTATTTCACTGAAACACAAGGAAGGGGGTCTAAAGACTAACAACCACACCTGCTTCTCACATGCAGAGACCTCCTACAAAACCCTCACAATTCAGTGAGGAAACACTGGCCTCACCTCAGGTCACAGTCTGTGCCGCAGGGTTCAGTAATGGGTGCTGGCTGGGGCAGCCGATCACATCTTTGATCAGAAACTGTAAGCTGATCAGATTCCCTGGTACAAACAGGTTTTCGTTTCCGCTCCCCTAAGCAAGGAGGAGAAAAATTATTCAGACAAAGTAGCCTATTCCATAAACTATTTAGACCAGGGACTGGCAAACATCTTCTGTAAAGGGTTAGAGAGTCAATATTTTTGGTTTCGTGGGCCACATGACTTCTGTCGCAGCTACTAAACTCTTGTTATAGGGCAAAAGCAGCTGCTTACAAATGTAAAAAATGGGTGTGTCCGTGTTTCAATAAAACTTTATTTATAAAAGCAGGAAGTGGGCTGGATTCAGCCCACTGGCTGTAGTTTGACAACTCATACTGTAGACAAAAGGAAACAAGATCAACCACATAATACGACTACTAAATCTATGTCTCTGGAAAATCAGCTTGGCAGAGCTGATTTTGCTTGGCTTCACACATAACGAGGAAACCTAGCATATCCTGAATCCCTTGAACAGCTCAACTTGCCAGCCCGAAGTGACCAGATAGATGCAGAGAAAGATTAGAAAATGCATGCAGATCGAAAGGTTTATAGATTGCATGTATTCGGCTGCTTCCAAAAATATAAAAAACACCTTGAATCCCCCAAACTCAACCTAAAAGCAGATACCTTGGCAGGGTTTGCTGCATGCTTGCCAGGGTCCATGACTGTTCCAGTAAAACTGCTGGGGTTTGTCTTCAATTGGAATGTTGAAAGAATAGCGCACATCGGGGTTGTATAACTTTCCCACGGACAACACCTGGGACGTGCAGACAAAATGGAGAGGATGTGTGTGGGCCTGGTGATTCTTGGAGTTAGAAAATGGGCATGGGCTCATTGCCAAGTGTTTACCTGAAGCAAAAGTTCTTGTTCAATGCGATCTGTGGAGTTGATTCTTTCCACTACGTTGTCGGACCCGCTGTACTCTATCACGGCATTCCCAACCCGGATTTCCCTTTTGGACATTGTGACAACAAAGTCTCCATTTAGCAAGAATTCACCTTTACTGCTTGATAAAGCTAAAGACGAGAAAAGAGAATTCATTGATTTGCTGCCACTTGAAATAATACTTTGATAGGCAGACAGCCAGAGTGTGAAGAACGTAGACTGTTCAGCCAGACACGCACAGGCTCAAATCCGAACTCTGCCACCTGGCAACTCTGTGGCCTTGGGACATCACTTTCCTCCTCTCAGTCTTGATCTCTTTATCTCTTAAGTGGAGATAAAACACCTCCCCTTCATGGTGCCCTTGAAAATTAGAAATATAATACAAGCGTGCTAATTAGCCTGGGGTTTTTGAGACAAGCCCCGCAAACACAGGATTACAGATGGAAGCAATGAGCTGTGGTTACCAGAGGAGAAGGGGCGGGGCGGGGGGCAAAAAGGGTAAAGGAGATCAACTGGATGGTGATGGAGACTAAATTTTTCGTGGTGAGCAAGCTGTAGTATATACAGAAGCAGAAATATAATGCTGTGCATGTGAAACTTATCTAATGTTATAAACCAACATTACCCCAATTTAAAAGAAGAAAAAAAGTTTTATGATTTAAAAATACGTATTAATAAAATGAACACTTACAAAATTGGTTCCCACACAAATAACCCTTTCTACTTCATATGAGAATTAGCTGAACCTACTGATCTTTCTTAGTTTTCTCTGTTTAGACAGATGTTGAAATGTAGAAATCCACAGCCAATATGATGCTCAAATATCACTTCCTTGGTGAGGCCCACTGAGGTAGCCAGCCTCCAATATGGCCCCAACAATCCTTGCCTTTTGATAGTCACACCTGTGTTGTTCCCTACCACACTGAGTAGCACTGATGTAATAATAGTAACACTGGGGTAATCACTAGGATACTGTGACTTCCAAGGCCAGGTCAAAGGCATTAGGGCTCCACCTTGCTCTTCCTTGAATCTCTGGCTTTAGGAGAGAAGTCAGATGCCATGTTGTGAGGATACTCAAGCAACCTCATTGAGAGGCGTCTTGCAAAAATCAGTGAGGAACCAAAGCCTACTGCCAATAGCATCTACGTGAGGCATCTGGTAAGTGGATCTGCTAGCCCCAGTCAAGCTTTCGGACAGGTTCACAGCCCTAACTGAAGTCTTCACAGCCACTTCAGGAGAGACCTTAAGCCTGAAACACCCAGCTATGCTGCTCCCAGATTCCTGACACACAGAAACTGGGATATTATATATACTTGTTGTTGTAAGCCACTAGATCTTGAGATAATTTGTTACATGGTAAAACCTACCTGGATCATTGTTTTTAAAACTGCAAGCCCCTCCCATTAGAAGCACAGATTCCATACTTCCTATCCCATTTCCCACCTTAATTTTTCTCCATATCACTTTGTTTATGCTCTCTCTCTCCAAACAGGAATGTAAGCAAGGATTTTTGGACTGTTTTATTCACAGCTATGTCTCAGCTTCTGAAAGAACACATGGTAGATGCTCAAAAAATAGTTTTTTGGGGGAAGAATGAATGAATCCACTGTGAATCTTGCAAAAGATGCAACAATCAGTGAAGCTGTACAAGGAATGTTAGAGAACAGCTTGAGTCAAGTGCCAAGACACTGGCCAACTAAGAACATGACAGAGTTAGACCAGTTAGACATTTAAGAAAAGGAAATAAAAATGGACAAAGAAGATGAGATGACAGCTGCTTCAGAAGGAATAATTTACTCATCCAAGTGTCAAGAGAGACTACTGGGAAAGTGAATAAAAACCTCAGGAAGCTTTTTAAAAAATGACTCGTTTTCAGATTTTACTGTCAAATTCAAACTTTAAGCAAAGAATGTACCACTCTATCACATGACTTGACTGGAAAACTTAGGGGAAAGTATTTATTAATTGCTTATTCTCCATTCTAAAAACGTGGGCATGATTAAAATCAAAATACAATTTTGTTGGATATAAGAAAAAATAAAATTTATTTTCATACTTTTTGATTAATTTCTCAAGATAAAATCCCAATCATATCATGATCAAATCAAATCATATCCCAATCATATCTTCCCCCTAGTATTTACTATAAAAGTTTGGTTTTACTTTAAGTACCTTTTTTTTTTCTTCAGTACTACTGCTGTTTGAATAATGAATTCTCCCATGTTTTGAGCTTGACACGTAGCAGGTACTCAAGAAAGCAGAGCTATTAAACATTTGAGCCCTAAACAAAATACTAGAAAGAGGCCAGTAACCTCCTGTAAGTTGTGCACGATTAGCAAATCTTGGCAGCGAGGGATCCCTTGAAATGCACAGGCCATGTATTTAGGTGAATAAAAGGAATGTGGAAATTGGACCCAGGGTTGGCAAACAGGTGTCCTCCCAGACACAAATGTCAATCATTTGGTACTAGCCGTTCAAGAAACTACGCAGAACAGGATTCCCTGACAGCATCGTGTCTCAGCATCATTGATGACATCTGTCTTGGTTGTGCGATGTGGGGGGAGCCAAGTTATCTTAGGCGTCTGCCAGATCCTAACCTGCCCTTCACTGATGCAGGTGACGCACTGTCTTTCACCAGAAGTAGACCAGAAGCAATGCATACGTAGAAGAGGTTGAGAGGATTTAGGGCAAGTAGATATCATACCCTTATGTGGGAATTAATGAAGGCTTCAATGAAGCTCTGAATATTCCCTGTGGCTCAGTAGCAGTAGTGTCCCTGTTTTCGAGGACACGGGAACCTCACAGAGTTCACCCAGCTGGGCACTATACTGATGCAAGGACTGCTCTTCGCAGGATCAGGAATTAATTGCATCGAATTTGATCCCTAAACCTGCGCTTCATCTACCAGAACTCCTACCTTATAAGCCCCATCTTGGCCCTGAGGTAAAAGTAAGATGCCTTCATTGGAAATGGTTGGGAAGAAAGTGGTGACACAGGAACAAAAGCTTTTAAAAAGATAATCTTTTGAAATAGGCAATCCAGGATCTTGGCTTCTTCTTGATCCAAAATCCTTTGATTGTCCCTCTACTACCAGCAGAACGTAGCTCAAATTCCTTAGCATCACCTTCCTGTATCTTTACAAATCTTATCATGACCTATTCTTCCAACCTCACCATTCACCCCCACCAATAAGCCTCAACCCCAGTCATGTTCATCCCCAGGTCAGCTACACATTTTTCTATATGGAGGTAGTAAAGTGAAGTGGTTAAGGGTACAGGGTCTGAGGTCAGACCAATAACGGTTTTAACTCTTTTCCCATTTTCTGTTCATGTGACCTTGGGTAAGTTATTCAACCTCTCTGAGCCTCAGTTTCGTCCTCTGTATAATGGATTTCTTATAGAATTGTTACAAACATTAAGCAGGATAGTGCATATAGGATTTGGTAGCTGGCGGGTCAAAATGCCTTCAAATGCATTATCTCCTCATCACACTTTTATACTTGCTTAATTCATGGATAAGAAAAGCATGACTTAAACATTATGACAATATTTTCTGAGGCCAGGTGACTTCTAATCGTGGAAGTGTGTCTCCAGAGCCTGTTAACCACTAAAGTTTTCTAAGAAGAAGGTCAACACATATCCACGAAATGAGTGAATGAATTCAGGTATTATCTTATGTACAAATTGAAAGCAAATATGTTTAGCTAGAGATTTTTAAAACTTTAAGATATTTGTTCTGCTAGACTGCATGAGCCTCTTTAAGTAAAGCCAGCATTTAAAAATGCACTTTTCTCAGCCTAAGAAAAATCCCAGTCCATAGTAGGTGCTCAGTCAACGATGTCGAAAGAACAAGTGATTGATGGAACCTGACATTCGTGACAAGGAGAACACACAGCTTCCAGCCAAATAACTGTTTCCCCGTCAGTGTAAACCTCTGACAACCTCATCCCCCCTGCAGCGCCTGTAGCGTGAGACCCACCAGCCATGCAAGATGTAGGAGTTTCAGTGGGTCACTGGTTGGAGGCGAGGTTGTTTCTGTGGCACCTCAGGCCTCCTGAGGCTGCCTCCTAACGTGGGTCACTTACATGGCGGTGGCAGGATGGGCTGCCAGAAAAATCACCCAGTTCTTTCAAGTGAAGTCGCATGCTAGCTACTCAGCTGACGTTTCACTACAAGGGGGGAAATGAGATGTCACAAGGCCAGTTCTGTAAATTAAGCGATAATCCAGTTCTGGCTGTATTCAAAGAGCAATCATCTATCCTATGTTAATTCTGGGGCTCCTTTCCAGTGTCTCCAGGCTTCCTCTCATGCTTATGCTGACCCGGGGGCATTTCACCCTTCACTGCATGCTCCTTATCCCATTAGACGGTGAGTAGGAAAGGAGATAGGAGTCATCAGGTGAAATGGAGTTCCTGCTTTATCTTGAACTGGATCGATTCCTGTCTTCCCACTGCCACCATTAATCAAGGGCTAAGTGTCCTGTAGACAAATAAGCACCATGGAAATGGCTCCTTTTTCTCCTAAAGAAACACGAACATGGTAGCACTGGGTGCAACTTGGCTTCAACCCAACGGGAGGGAGGGGTCTATGCTGAAAGGATGACCTTTGACATGGAGACTTTCTGCTTCGGTACCTTGTGAAACAAATAGTTTCCTGAAAACAACAGTCTACTGCCCAACCTCCCACTAATGCGATTAGGGAGCTAATTTCCTGGGTTGGTTTCCCCCCCATTTCACCCATCAGAGCTGGGCTGCTACAAAGGCCCTCTCTCCTGGAAACTGCTCCTTCACCAACACATGCGAAAAGAGTATGGCTTGACTGACCTTGAAAAAAAAATGTGAGGTATACAGATGATCGCTTAGCAACCGAACAGCTAGGACTGGCCTCCAGCAAGACTCAACCGGGGGCTTTAAAATATTCTTAGAGCATTTGCTGCGCCTTCCTTCAAGCCAAGAGTAAACATTTACACCCGGCAGATTTGATGACAACATCATATTCCTCCTAACTTGTTAAGAAACCACTGTAAGGTTCAAAGGCTCTAAGGTCTTGACCTTCATGCTCAGTGAACTGTGACTCGCCATCTTTGCTTGGACTTTTCATCTGTTTCCAGAGAGACGTTCTTTGGCCAACAGGTAACTTTCCCATAATATTCCATTAAAGAGCCATGACTACCTCAGACTGTCTGTCCCAGATGACAAGTCTTCTTTAATTTTGCTTTCATTCTTTACAAGGAGATTAAGAAACCTCTAGCGAGAAATAAAAGGATATAAGAAGGCCCTCCCCAATTCAGGCACCTGACCTGGTTGATGAAGTTGAATTGAACTGAGGCCACTGCTTGGAAAGAGATTGTTTTTCCAAGAAGGAGAATAACAGTGGAGAATCCTTCTCCTTTTCGATGAGAAGACAGGAACAGCTCAACATGGTGTTTGGCTCTCAGGAAATTAACCAATAAAGGAGGCTGCATGCAATGCTGCTGGATTTAATTAGGAAGTAGTAAGGCCACAGCAGTCACAGGTTCTAATTTATAATCCAGTCCACGAAGAAAAGTGCTTGACCCATTGTGCACAGTGGTTGAAGGAGAAATGTGGGATTCCCCAAAAATAATTTGGATAGGGTCCTCAAGAACTTTGTTAACTGTTTTAAAAGGAACCACTCATTTGCATATTTAGGGTGAGGAAAAGCTGATGCAACCACTGAGAATTGATTCCAAGTAAGATTTTACAGTCTTTAAAGAAGGAATGATTCCGTATATTTCCATCATAACTCCATCCCCCCATTAGGCACATGGCAGGTACTCAGTAAGTGAAGACAGCATGAGCAATAATTATTATTCAATAATTATTCAATAATTTAGCCATCATGTACTTAGTTCATATCATGTGAAGGCTTCATATCAGGAGCTAAAAATATAAAGACACAGCTTCTGACCCTAAAACACTAGTGGTCACATGGATAAATAAGGAACAAGTCTCAAGTGAGTGGATGGTGACTGCAACCTTTTGGCTGCTCAGGTCAAAACCATGGAGTCATCCTTGACCCTTCTCTTTCTCTCATACACCATATTCAACCCATCCACTAATCATGATGGCTCTACCCTCAAAAGATATCCAGAATTTGACTGTGTACTGCCAATTCCACTGCTCCCACCTGGGGACAAGCCTCCAGCACATCTCTCTTTGACTACTGCAAGAACTTTCTAACCCATCTTTCTGTTTCTACCCTGTAACCCTACCTACCGACCCCATCTATTCTCAACATAACAGCCAGGGTACTCTTTAAAAAATATAAATATGATTATATCACGTGTTTCCTTGGTTCAAAACCTCTAGTCGCTACCCTCATCTTTCAGAGTTCAAGTCCTTTCAATGATTATATGGCCCTATATGATCTAGTCCTGATACCTGTTTAATCTCATCTGGGACTCTCCTCTGTGCTTACAAAGCTCCAGCCACACTGGCCTCCCTCTATCCCTGGAACAAACTAGACATATTCCTCTTTTAAGGATTTCACATTGGCTGTTCCCTCTGCCTGGAATGCTCTTCCCCTAGACAGCCATTGTCTCTCACTACAATTCAAGCATTTCAACTCCACTGTTCCCGCCCACTCTCAGTGTCCCAATTTCCTTTATGCTGCTCTGTTTTCTAATTTTACTTATTACCTTCTATTACCTGTTTATTTTCTATCTCCTTCCACTAAAAAGTTCTAAGAAGACAGAAATTTTTATTTTTTTTTAATGTTTTTGTTCTGTTTTGTTCATTGTGCCTAGAACAGGGCCTGGCACATATTAAATAAGTGGCTGGCTGAATGAATGATGAGACATTGCAGAAAATGCTACAACACAGGCATGTGTAAATGTTATATTTAATTAGCACGCTTGGCTAAAGGGTCATTGCTTATCTATAAACGATTTCATGCAGACATTCCAAAATACAGATACGGGTTCTAATTCAATCCAACACATTCTCATTTCTAACTCAATATTTCCAGATGTTTGGACTAAGCCTCTACAAAGGCGGTATTCAGATGCATGGAGTCCCTGCCTGGACATTATAAGGAAGTCCATTCATTTCTTTTAAAAACTGACTGCCCAGCAAGACTGCCCTGATTTCTTCTAGATCTGAGTGCAAGTTGTGCTGCTTTTCAGAGCTAAGAAGAATCTGGTTGTGCAAGGTGACTAGCTGAATCCCTTTCTGTCATTACCCTAGTCCCCATGTCCTTTTTTTAATGAAAAATAATTGGGTGAATTTCCTAATCACTTATGGAAGTTTACAGAATGATAATCTGAAGTGGGACTGGGCTGAGCAAACAGTTGAAAATGAACACAGGGTTGTTGGTGAGCTGTGGTTTGAAAATAGGAAGAGATATGAATTAATCATGTGCCCGGCCATGGTGAGAGAAAGATGAAGAAACTATGAAGTAACAAGATGGGCCACGTTAGCAATGACATAAGAAACATATTGCCAGTATAGAACCTTTTGGAATGACCGGGAATCATGAAATGTTGAATAAGTCCACCTGTGGTCTGCTATTGGTTAAGTCAACTAACACCTCTACTACAACACTGGCATGTCAGTTACCCAAAGGACAGATTTTTTTTTTTTTTAATGACTCAAAAAGAGCAATGATTTTAGGCTAAACTTACAAGGCAAACACTTTCAAAATTTGATTTGGGGATATATGGGGATATATGTATATGTATAGCTGATTCACCCTGTTATACAGCAGAAACTAACACACCATTGTAAAGCAATTATACTCCAATAAAGATGTTAATGGGGCCTATTTTCTAAGATCCAGAGTCAATTCCTTGATACTGACTACTGTAACTACACAACTCTTAAATCAACAGGCTGACGGTGTAATGCACAAGGGAGAAATAAAATAATGAGTTTCAAGATCAACTTCTTTCTTTTATGAAAATACATGACATCTGAAAGCTGTCCACCTGCTGTAGGGGAAAGGAAGGAGCCTCTGCGAACTGCTCCAGAGAACCAGAATTCCTGCAAGTGGCAGGGGGAACCCATCTCACCTAAGTAGTTATCATCCTCTGATTTCCCTGAGAAACTGTGCTGCCGCACATCGATATTGGTAGCACCAGCTGGAATTCGGACCACAATATTGTAACCTGAAAAGAAGTGAGCAGAAATTGAGCATCCCACAGATTGGTTCATTTTCTCTAAGCATGGTGTAAAAGGTGGCAACAAAGGAATACAATATAATTCTCACTATTAGGTGCCTTATAGCCAGATGGGTAATGTACCTTATCAAGACTCATTTTACACTTGACATGAATATTTTTACATATTACACGTGGTTAACAATGCTTACACTTCGACTATTTTCCTTCTCATGGTTCTTAGGAACAAATTCTTACCATAATGTACTGTATTAAATGTTCCTGCCACTGTTTTGCACGAAGAATTATCGCCACCACAAACCCCACATTTATCTCTCCGGGCTTTTGAGTTTAAAACATGATCGCATCCAGCTTGCTTTTAAAAAGAAAACAGTTGAAATACATGGTAAGTATTAGAGAGATTATAAAATGATAAGTAATGTGTTTCTTTGAATGAGGTGCATTCAAAATGACAAGAACTTTTAAGTCTCTTTAAACTTTCAAGGGTTGGGAACTCAAATTGTCTTTAGCCTTGCTGTGGGAAAATGTGGTCCTTGGACCAGCAGCCATGGGCATCCCCAGTGATGTTGGGGATGCAGAATCTTAGGCCCCACCCAGATGTACTGAGTCAGAGTAGATTTTCTGGCATGCTAATAAGACCCTTAAGTGCTTCGTCTACAGATTAAAGAAGACTAGAGAAGCACTAGTCTACAAGTAAGTAAAGTAAATGAGGAAAATAGCTCAGGAATGAAAAAAAAAAAAAGAGAGGTTGAGGACTGTATCCCATTAAAGAGCTCACACCGCATCTTAAGGGAGCAGCCGCTGTCCACTGCAGGCTACTGCTGCCATGCAGAAATAGGAGCCCAGTGTTGACGTATCCCAATGTTTCAAAAGGGACTGGAAAATTTGATTTTATGTGAAATCCCCTATGTTTAAATACAGGCTATGAATGGAAGACAAAAGCATGACTCCAGGCTGCCAGGTTGAGGCCTCAGGCTCTAAGCGGCCTCTTTAATTTCTTCACATCTTAATGCAATGCAGCAGTGTAGACTGGGGTCTGAAAAGGACACCGGCAATCACCAGAAGACCAGGAGGACAGAGTTCACATCCTCAACTATTTTGTTCCTTCGAATGAACTAGTCTTTGAGGAGACACTCAATGTTTTGCTCTAGCGCATGGACTAAAAAGGAAGTCCGCACCGTAGCTGTGGGTCAGGAGGCGGGTGAAGCTCATAGGGGCTCTTCAATCAAATCCTACCAATGAGGAGCTCCAATGTGCCCTGGACTCCATGCAAGGAACAGATACATCATCTCAGAGCCTGGCTGCGAGGGAGGAGTTCTGACTGGTGAGAGCTGGGAAATGGTGCCAAGCCCTCAAGAAATCAGCACTCTGACGCTTTACCATCTGCCAGAAGGGTCTCGATTTCCCTCCCAAGAATAATTTGCCTGTATGTCTTTGGTAGAAGTTATCCTGCTTCAAATCAGAAATCTGAGTGAGGCCGGCTCTTCCTCGTAACATCTTTTTGGAGCACAGCTATTCAATCTCCAAAACTCACTGTCAGGAAGCTTTTGGGTTTAACCTTATGCACTGTGGTTATCGTAAAGAAGTATGTGTGTCAATTATAATAAATCTTCACAGGGAGGTTTTTTTCAGACTCCCACAGAGAGTGTCAGAAAAACCTAGGGCAGTGGTTCTCAAACTTTGGCATGCATCAGAATCAGGTGGTGCTGGGCGGGATAAATTAGGAGTTTGGGACTAACAGATACACACTACTATACGGAAAAGAGATAACCAACAAGGACCTACTGTATAGCACAGGGAACTATACTCGATATTTTGTAATAACCTATAACGGAAAATAATCTGAAAAAGAATACACACACACATAGGTAACTGCATCACTTTGCTGTACACCTGGAACTAACACAACATTGTAAATCCACTATACTTCAATAAAAAAAATAAATCAAATAAAATAAAACATAAAGAAAAAAAAAGAATTGGGTGGTGCTGATGTTGGTCCGGGGGCCCCCACTTTGAGAACCACTGCCCTGGAGATGATGCACAGATACTAGCAGCTGCTATTCTATGAAGGAAGCCACACATTCCAGCTTGGCAGCAAGACAACACAGTGAAGAAATCGCCATCTGGGACTCACCCGGCAAAGGCCTTGGACACAGATGTCATTGGTGTCCTGGCCACATGGAGTTCCATCTACCACTCTGTCACGGAGCTGATAGTAGGCCGTGTTCCCCGCCACCCTGCAGAACAGCTTGCAGCGGTCCTTCATCAAAACTAGACAGGAGAGACACCATGCAACGTGACTTTTGTGCCTGGACCCCGTGCCAGCCTGCCAGCCACGAGCACGTCTCCAGATGCACTTACTTCCACTGTACTTCGGGACCCAGCGCACGTTCGGAAGCAGACCATTGATGTTGAAATGCTTTCCATCAAAGTGAGCACACTGCTCGTCTCGGAAGTCTCGCTTCTGCTTGGGACATGGCTCCGTGTTGCAGGACTTAAATTTCATTCTGCGCCCTACACAGTACTTCCCTCCATTTTTTGGCCTGAGAAAAGGTAAAGAACACACGTGCTGTATTATAATGTATCTCTCCCCATCACTTGATAATGTAAAGAACACACATACTGTATTATAAAGTATTTCTCTAATGTATCATAATGTCATGTATTACAATGTGGCTTCCTGTCTTTGAGGGAAGCAAATGTGAAGTAGACAGTGACAGTGGCCAGGGCAAGGGCTCTGGAATCTGGGTTTGCACTCTGCCTTCAATATCATTAAGTGTATAACCTTGGGCCAGTCACTGAAGGCCCTTGAGCCTCAGCCCTTCCATTTGTAGAATGGGAAGGCACCACCTGGTAAGGCTGTTTTGAGGATAAAATAGGACAGCATCTAACTTAAAGTGTGAAACATAAAACCTGGCGTCTATTAGGCCATTCTGTGTCCTCCTTCCCGTGAACATCCACAGTCCTTCAGTTTTAAAAACATAGAAGGACAAAAGTACAAATGAGTACTTGGAATGCTCTTGTCTACCTTCCGTATTGTGGTACTTTCATGGGCAACCATCCTAAAACTTGCACCATTCCATTTCCATTCATTTCTGTCCCTCTTCTCTCTTCCTCTCTCTCCCTGCATGACCATTGTTTTTGTTTTGTTTTACAAATAAGATGGAATAAGATGTGCTCATATTTTGACTAACTTAACAGGAGAGAGTGTAAAGGTTTCATTAACTTTCGTGTGACAGGAGTACGGAGGACGCCTTGCAAAGCATCACAATGCAAATTTAATCTCAGCATGCAACCCCGTTCATGGATTTTCCAGATGTGACCCAGAGAGTATATTAAACAACCCGTCTCCCGGCAGTCAACAGCTTGCCAAGTGCATCACAGAGACGGGAAGATCACAGAATCGGAGGAAATTGGACTCACTCACAGCCCAGGGCTGGAGCAGCTCGGATACCAGAGCTACTCGGATACCACAGGTACCACAGTTGAGGGCACCTCTCAAACTGAAAGATTTCTACCTTTTCTCTTTAGAATGAATCTTTCAGAGTAATTTGGACCATAAGAAGTGGTTTTTTTTTTTTTGGTTTGTTTTTTTTGCTTTGTTTTGTTAACAGGGCTTGGGGAAGGGAAATATATCCACGACTATAAAATACAGAATGAGGGGCAGTCTAGCTGAGCCCGTGAGGCTCTAGAGTTGCATCCGGCTTCTTATCTTGGCCCCACCCTCACTGTGTGACCTTAGACAGAGTTCTTAGTCTCCCAGAGCTTCGGTTTCCCTCTTCTCTAAAATGAGTGCACACAGCAAATGCCTAAAAATGTTAGTGACTATGATGTTACACGTCAGCACAACCCAACCTAATCCCATCCGATTCAGCGGTTTCTTTGTTTTGAGTACCAAATCTGAGCTATGACGTGTGCACCGTGAGGCAGGTCTCAGTGGTACTGCAGAGTGCCCGAGTCTCAGGAAGGGCTGCCTGGCCATGATGCTGTCATAAACATGTTCCATCCACCAAAGATTTGCAGAGGGTGGTAAGAGCATGGGCTTTGCAGTTACAAGCTGGGCAACCTTGTGTAAGTTACCTGGTCTCCGTAAGCTTCATTCTGCACATGTAAACAGAGATGATGCTATGTGCACCTGAAAGGCTTGTTATAAACGAGGAGCTCAGCAAGGAGTCTCATAACTAACTATTCATTGTTATTATGAAGAAGACTGCATCTAGGGATGCAAAACGGCTCAAAATCCAACAGTATCTATGTCTGATCATTTCCCCATTAGGCCCATATGATTTATATCTGCCTTGTGTGCTTGAGTCGCCCATATTCACTCATATCTTGCCCAAGGGGAGGGTAGCTGAGGTACTTTTAGATCAAGGGATGGAAGGTTCAGAGAAGTTAAGGACTTTGCCCAAGGTAACACAGCTAATAAAAGAAAAGAGGACTGGAATTCAAGCTTCCCAGGTTCTCCCACTGTGCTCTTCCTGCTTCATTCTCCAGGAACTATGGTCCAGAGTCCTGTCTTTTTCTTTTTTGGTGCCATTTAGAGATACAGCCTTGGTTTTCTGGATACCAAGTTCTTCTCTCAGTACCAAAGCACCCCAGTCTCATGCATAAAATATCACTGATGACACATGAATAACTCGGGCTCCTAATGCTGTAAAACCTGTTTTTCCTTCTACAAAGAAGACCCCTTCAATTTTTTTCTCAAACTGAAATGATCTCTGTGGAATCTTTTTAAATGTCCCAACGAACTACAATGGATCCATCAGATCATTTACCTGTTGTCTGAAAGTAACTCATATTTCTTTCCCTTTGAAAATAAATTTTTTTCAGTGATTTTTTTTCTTTCGGTTCTCTTATATAAGAAGTGTTTTCTGACTCTCGAAATTGATCAAGAGCAGCAGTTCCTCGGGCAGCAAAGAGTTAACATTTGCAGGTGGCTTCCTGATTCACATGGTAACAGAATCCACCTTTGCTTGCTTCGACCACTATCAAATGTCAAAGAGCATTTTGTGACTTATTTCTATAAATGACATTAAAAAAAATAAAGAACACACAGAAAACACTCCATGTAAAAGGCAATATTGCCAAAGGTTATAGATACAGATTCTGGAAACAGGATTTGAATCCCAGCCCTGCCTCTTAACCATGGTGCAATCGTAGGTAAATCGCTCAGTGTTGCTAAGCCTCAGTTTCCCTACCCGTAAAAGAAAGATGATGCTAATATCTACTTCAAGGGCTGAGTGAGGATTAATGGGTTAATAGATTCAAAGCACTTGAACGAGGCCAGCCATACAGTAAATGTTTAGCTATTACAAGGGTCTGTAAACTACAGCCTGTGGGCCAAATCCAGCCTACTACCTGTTTTTACATGGCCAGTGAGATAAGAATAGTTTTTACATTCTAAAAAAATTTAGAAATAAATAAAAAGAATATTTTGAGACACAAGAATTATATGAAATTCAAATTTCCCTGTTCATAAATAAGAGTTCTATTGGAACACAGTTACACCCACTCTATACGTATTATCTACGCATGTTTTCCACTATATCAGCAAAGTTGAATAGCAAGGACAGCCATCCTATGGTCCACAAAAACTAAGATATTTATTATCTGACCCTTTACGGAAAAAGTTTGCTGACCCCTGAGTAGTCTAGTGTACAGGGCACCATGTCACTTTGCAACTTCAGTCACTGACTCTGCATAGCCATCCGCTGCGGTAGGTAGTAGCATCCTTGTTTCTGAACCCTTGCTTGAACTGGGCTCAGAAATGTTAAGTAACCTGGCAAGGTCACATGCAGCTAAGTGAGACATACTGGCTGAGAGACCAAGGCAGGTCTCCCTGACCCAAAGCCCACAGTCTGGCCTCTCTCCCACGCTGGCCTCTCTTGAGACAGGTCTCTTTTCCATTTCAAAACTGATTCTACGACTTTATTTGCTTTTTATGGAAAGGCAAATGATATTTTATGAATAAGCATAAATTTGTCCTTTAGAAATATATGGCTTTTTTAATATCCTAGACAACAGGATCTCTGCCTGATTTGCATGTCCCGTGTAATGAGGAGGGCTTTACACAACGGAACTTACGTTTCAGCATGGAGAAATTCATGTTTTAATTTAATAATTTAGCTGGATGGAAGTTTTTTCCCCATATAGGCAAATACTGAAAATTATAGGAAATGTAGCTTTAAAAATAATACTAATCACATTTTCTAACTATTAAGATCCTTTTAAAATAATGCTTGTCAAATAGGGATGGAAAGGACTTAAGGAAATTGCTGATTAATTTCTATGAAAGTAACTATATTCAGCACAGGCAAGCTGAATCATATATGCAAAGAAAATTCACGATGCCGCACGGCCAAAGCTAGGACAGAATTTTTGCCAAGATCATGGCAGGTGCATTCTACTCTCAAGGAAAGCTAAACTTTGGTCTGCAAATGGGTTTGAAAAGAAATCTCAACATCTATGTTTACTTACGATGAACTACAGTTAGCACAAGGAAGAAATTTCTAATGATACAACAGGCGGCCTGAGAAGGTAGTGTATTTTCTATATTTGGAGGGTTTTAAGAAGGGGTCTAATGACCGATTACGGAGAATGCTGAAAGAATATTCAAGGATTAGATGGGGTGGGCCAGGGAGCCATACTAGCGATCGTTAATAATTCTGCCAAACGGGGCAGTCTATGGGACTGGATATCTCTATTCATTCATTAGTTAATGGCTCTCCCACAGCAACCAATTCTCAGTATTTCAAAAGACAGATCCTTCTTGACTTATGACGGGGTTACGCCCTGTTAAACCCATTGTAATTTAAAAATATCTTAAGTCGAAAATTCACTTAATGCACTTAACTTACTGGACATCCTAGCTTGGCCTAGCCTACCTTTAATATGCTCAAAACACTCAGGTTAGGCTACAGTTGGGCAAAATCATCTAACACAAAGCTTATTTTATAATAAAGTATTGACTGTCTCTTATAATGTATTGAAGACTATACTGAAAGTAAACAACAGAAGGGTTATCCGGGTACAGAATGGTTCTAAGTGTATTAGTTGTTTACCCTCATGATCGTGTGGCTGACTGGGAGGTGCAGTGGCCACCGCTGCCCAACATCAACAGAGCATCGTACCGCGTATCACTAGCCTGACCAAAGATCAAAATGCAAAATCTGAAGCACTCTTTCTACTGAATGCGAATTGCTTTTGCACCGCTGTAAAGAAATCTTAAGTCTAACCATCATAAGTTGGGGACCATCTATAAAATTCATCCAACTCAGCGCTCAAAAAAACTTTGCTGCCATTCTTTACACCCAAATGAGAGACTGGTTTTCTTACATGAAACAAACATATGTTTATTCTCTTTTATGGAAGATTTCATAAGCAGTTGCTACGCTTAAAGCCTAAGTGGGAAACATTTAGTTCACAAATCCTGTCTTTTCTCAAATCTATGAGTTTATTATTATTCTTTAATTTAACCTATCTCCTAATTTAAAAGCAAAAGAGAAGCACGGGAAGAAGGAAATACTTTGCCTTCCCTAAAGAACTCGTGTGATTTTTTTATGGACTATAACAATTCTATAAACCATTTTGTTCCAGCTACCAGGAAGCTCAGAGCCAAATTTAGAGCACAAAACAACAAGTATATGGGCCAATGGCCTGGTAATGCATCGTCTATTTCCAGCGCTTTGTCTTGTTTTGGTACTCCAAGTTATGTTTTTGGTCATTCTGATTTTAAATTTTATTCTATTACATGTTTCTTATAGATCAGGTGACCACATAATTGTTTAATTCAGGACACTTTGAGAATTGAAAGGGGAGCTATCAATAACTTCTCCAGGACAACAGATGTAAACTGGGACCATCCTTACACACCAGAACATATGCTTATCTTATATGTAGGGTGTTAGTCAAAAATGGGATTAAAAAAATAAAGCATTTAAAGATAAAACATTAGGGCTCCATTCTCATGATGGTGAACCAGTTTGGACCAACAACTTTTTTGGGATATGAAATTAGAAAGGAGATGCTTTCTAAAGCTTGCTCATCAAGTATAGCACGATCCCATGCACATGGCAAGGCTGCTTCTCTTTTTTAGCTTTCATGCTTTCAAGGAAAATAAAAAACCTAAAACTATAGCTTAAAGTATGCAGATGCTAAATAAATACATTTTTGAATCACATGAATACAGTGAAAACGTAAGAACAACCCAGTGTTCTCAATAAAGGTATACCTTGGATTCTGAAAATGGAGATCTTCATTATAGTCTAAGGGCTCCGCAAACTGAGAAGAGCATTTTGCCAGCAGTGGGGGTGGGGCTGGGAGGGGCTGCATTCTCTGAAACTTCCTGAGAATCAGGACAGCAACCACTTCCACATTCTACATAATGAACCATTTGCTCTGCGAATTTCTCTGAACAAGCTCTTAAACTGATTTGGACCTGACTTTCCCTTTTCAGTGTCCCCTTCCCTTGTCTAATTGACTCCCCCAGTGCCATCATAACCTTGGTTTAAAGAGGCAGACTCCTTCCTTAGTTCCCAGGGACATCCCGAAGTGCAAATAACTTGGAGGAGTTTTAATGAAATTATGTCAGTGCTGACACTCAACTAGGTGGATTGTATTATTTTAAAACCTCCCATAGCAAACAGCCAGGACAAGGACCTCTAATTGAAGTCTTTAATGATCGGTTCCTAACTTCTGAATAAGAGGATCTTTGCTTCACTTTGAAGCTCAAGATCTTTTCCTGCTGAGATCTTTACACTGGGTGATTTTCTTTGTCTGCTCCATTCCAATTATGCAGTGATTTATCTCTTTCCACTTTCCACACTGCTTTTAGAATTATTCTAAGACTATTAAAAAAAACAAAAAACACCCCCCCACTTCTTTTGAATGGAATATTCTTGAGTCAAAATGTTAAAAGTACCTACTGTTTGCAATATCCACACTACCATGATAATAATAGCTCACTATAATAATCATGATTTGGTTCAATGTAGCCACCCAACAGTTTTTAAGTTTTAAAAAAATTCATCATATCTGCTGCTAGCTTAAAATGTTTTATTTTAAAACTTCAACAGTACAAGCAGCTAGGATATATAACTGATTTTAACAAGTAAGCTGTGGAACAATATATATAGGATGACCCTTATTTTATATTCTTTAATATTTATTTCATATAATACATATTACATCTATAATCTCTTTTAAAAGTTTGAAATAACACACAACACATTATTTTTTAGTGGTTATTTCTTGTGGGGGAGTATTGGGGGTAAGAATAATAATGGCAGTAAGGTTTTTTTTGTGGTACACTGGCCTCTCACTGCTGTGGCCCCTCCCATTGCGGAGCACAGGCTCCGGACGCGCAGGCTCAGCGGCCATGGCTCACGGGCCCAGCCGCTCGGCCGCACGTGGGATCCTCCCGGACCGCGGCATGAACCCGCGCCCCCTGCATCAGCAGGCGGACGCTCAACCACTGCGCCACCAGGGAAGCCCCGGCAGTAAGTTTTTATATGATATACTTGTGTATCTGAATTTTTTGAAACCATCTACTATATTTATATTATTATTTTAAAAACTAAGTATAGACACTATGGAAAAATCTAACCTAACGTGTATTAGTTTATATCCATAGCTACAGTGTTACTTTTACAGACCAGAGCCTATGTCTTATAGCTCTTTACTTGTCCTTAGAGATTAATATTACGTGGATATGAAATAATGTTGGACTGTGAACAAAAATAAATTAAAATAAATTGATCATCATCTGTGCTTTGGACTATACAGATTATTTATTTAGACCAGGGCTTGCAAGAGCAGGCTAAAGCTATGTCCTTTTTGGTATACACAATTCATATTCTCCTCATAAAAAATTGGAAGCACCCCACCCTTGGTCTGCAGTACTCTACAGTACAACCTAGTCTACTGCACAAGCCTACTTTGCTCCTTTACCTGCTTGCTTCTCTCTACAATCCAGTCTGCTATCCTTAGTGCAGGCTGTTAAAAATAAATGAGTACTGCTGAGCCAAATCCTTTTATAAAACCCCAACGCAGCTGGTTCTTAAAAATGGTTGTGAGTTTGCACATCTAAAAACGAATCTGGGAAGACCTCTTGGGCCACATAGGTTCAATGGCAATAATATCATGTATTATTTTCTATCCCTTTAAACTTTATGCATCTTATATCCACATAAAATTTGATGTCATTACTTATAATGAAGTTAGCAACTTTTTAAATCCACTTATAAATAGCCTCTCCCCAAACACATGTCTATCGTGATAAGATGCTGGGAAAGAAGCCTGTGGGCTTTATTTGAGCATGTAAGTTTCAACAAGGTTCTACCGGTAGGGAGCACAGGCTCCGGACGCGCAGGCTCAGCGGCCATGGCTCACGGGCCCAGCCGCTCCGCGGCATGTGGGATCTTCCCAGACTGGGGCACGAACCCGTGTCCCCTGCATCGGCAGGCAGACTCTCAACCACCGCGCCACCAGGGAAGCCCTACTTTACTTTTGATTCAAAAGTAAATCCTGACTTAGGGCTCCAGGTCCCTTGGGGTTCACTCATGCCGCCTTGGGGGTCTCTGTGCCCTTTTCAGCATTTCAGTAGCTAACTGGAAAGGATACATTTATCTACAACCTGGAAGGAAATGTCCGATTTCTTTGTTTCCTCATGAAAATCACTTGTTCACTTTATTAGTGTGCTATCCCAAGCTCTGGGCGGGGGGTGGGGCAGGCAGTGAGATATACCTGACTGTCAAAATTGTTGACCAACCAACACAAAGCATCTACCATTTAAGAAACAAAACTTTTAATAATAAAGAGTCACAGGAGAAAAGTACTAATACAGAGAGATAGAGCTTAGATAACATTGGTCTGGGCAGCTCTAGATGTCTACCCACTGTCTAATTTGGAAAGAGCTCTTTACTTGCCTCCAGCTAAATTATTCCCTTTAGGAATTTTTCACCCCTGCTACCCCAATAATAAGAGTGACGAGTTCTAGGACTTACTCTGGTCTGTTGCACTCTCGAACAGCCGTTTTGATACCCCCTCCACATGTTCTTGAGCAGGTTCCAAAGTGACTCCAACTTCCCCAGGATCCATCAGTCACAGGGACCTCCATTTCTTTGGGAACACAAAATCCAAACTTGCAGTGCTGTATTTAATAAGGGGAACAGTGAGGGAGAGCTCGGTGCTTGAGATATTGTAGGACCCGCTGTCCTTTTAAATACACCATACTTTCATTGTTTTCCATGTGCTGGTTTGAAATGCTACAATTTCATCATCTACGTGAGTCATGGAAACGGTAGGGAGTTTAATCTCGGGCTTAGTGGTTTTGGGCTGTGTCTTCATTTACCACTGGCTTGAATAAAACTGCCCAATGAGTGGCTGGCTCCAGGCTGTTAGGGTAAGTCCCATGGCCAGCCTAGAAGCACTCAATTAGTCTTCTTGGAAAAATGAGGCGTGGAAATGGGCTGTCTACTGGTTGTAGACAGGGCCGAAATGAGTTATTGGATTTACATAGTGCATCTCCATTAACAAGGCCTAGAGATGTTGTGAGCCTGGTAAAATACAATGCTTTACTGCTCCTCACAGATTTGAAAACCAATTTTAATTAAATGGGAGAGGGAAAAAAAAGCTAGTTACATGATTCCTATAGACTCACTCTAGCAGGGCACACAGGATGAGACTAAAGCAAAAATGGACACACTACAGAGAGCCCTAAACTTTATTGCTTTTTGGTTACTCATGGTTTCTGATTCTGCAGCCTAGAGCAGGAAGAAGGCCATGATGCTTAAAGCAAAACAAAGTAAAGCTCCTCAGCAGGACAAGTGAGTGGAGAAGCCCGTTTCAACCCTCTGCCATTGTTGGGGTGTGAGGCCCCGACACAAAGCCGAGGTCAATGAGCAATGGACAAAGGAAGAGGGGCAGCAGTGGCAGCAGGAGGGTGACGCCCTGCCGCTCGCTCAGATCTCTGAAGCGGAGCTGGTGGTGGCCACTGTGATTTATCCCCAGGGAGGACCGGAGTTTAGAAGCAGAGTAGCCTAGAGGCCAGGCGGTGGGGGGAGCGTGTGGGGAAAGGGAACAGATAAGAGGCTGGTGAAGCCTCAGTCAATGGCCAGTCCCAGCAAAGGTCTGGCGAACAATTATTTTAAAGAGTGCAGTTAGGCTTTCTCTCTTCTGCCCTGCCTTCTCCCTTGTAATTAACCTCCTGAGTATCTGAGGACGCATTCCTTTTCCTGGGCTGTTTGGCTGAGGTTTAAAAGGGTCGGCATCCAAAGAATCCTGGGCAACTCTGCACCCAGGAAATGAGGGCAGAGGTGACCGCATCACTCCCTGAGATCATTTTATAGCTGTCTTTACAGCGGTCTTGAACATTTCTTGGAATATATGTACAGAAAATCAATGAGAGGCAGCTTGGTCTAGAGCGCCACTATCCAATAAGAATGTAACATGCGTCACATATGTAATTTAAAAAATTCTAGCAGCCACATTAAAACAAGTAAAAAGAACACTGAAAGTAACTTTAATATATTTTATTTAGCTCAGAATGTCTAAGACATTACTGTGTCTCCATGTAATCAACATAAAATTATAAATAAGATTTTTTCCCACACTTTCTTTTCCATGCTAGATTTTTAACACCTGGTGTGTATTTTCATTTTAGCACATTTCAGTTCAGACTGACATTTCAAGTGCTCGCCAGTCATGGGTAGCTAGTAGCTGCCATATCGGACAGAGCAGGTCTTAAGGGGACAAAGCTTAGCAGGCAAACAGTCTGGTGGTGTGGGATGGCCATTCTACAAACTAACTGTGACCTCGGGTGAATCACCGAACTCTACTTCCATAGCTGAAAAATGGGGACCTACCTGCCAAAGTTGTTTTGAGTATAACATGAGACAATGTATGGAAAGCACCTAGTACACAGCTGAGCACACAGGAGACCCAACTTGAACAAGGTTTGTAATAATAAGAGCAAATATTTACATAGCACTTAACATTTGCCAGGCATTGTTCTAAGCGCTATGTCCTCACAGCACACTATGAAATAGGTACTACTATTATCCCCATTTCTACAGAAAAGAAAATGGAGGCACAGGGAGGTTGATATCAAACATCTGGTAAGGGGCTGAGCTGATAATGAAACACAGACAATCTGGCTCCAGAGTGCATACTCTCAGCTGTGACACATGCTGCCTCTCAACTGTGAGCAAATGGGAACAACTGTTGACATCTAAATAAAGACTGAAATTTAAAAGCAAGATTAATGAGATGGTTAGGTAAGGCTGACACTCCAATGTGTCTACCCAATATCCATTCTCTCCATCCTTATTAATAGAATCTATATTTCCCTGGATTCTTGTATAGATAGGAATGCTCAAAGAGATGGCAGCAGAATTCATTGGGTCAGATTCCTGGGAAGGTCCTTTTGCCCCTTTGTTCCTTGCCCTTTGGCTTCATTCTGCCCAGGACTCAGAGTTGATGGCTGGAGCTATAGCAGTAATTTTGTGACTTTGAGGATGATGGCCATTTGCATATGATAGTAGAGCAGAAAGAAATTAGGAACCTGGGTCTCTGATGATTTTGTAGACCTACCATAATAGCTCCATGACCTGCCTACCTCTGACTAGTTTTTTGTGTGTGTGTGTCAGAAAAAGAGCCAACTTGCTTACACTACTACAATTTGGTCTGACCTGAACAAAAATCCTAACTAATAAACAATTGAGGTCACAGCTGATGCCCAAATTCAGCCATCAAATCTTGACACCAGGTACACATTTTATAAATTCTACACACTAAGGAGAACGTTCCTATGACTAGTCATGGACTTTCATAATGAAATTTGTCTGTAAATACATTTTTTTCCTCATGTCACTTCAGTCTTCAATCTGTTGGCCTGTCTATTCTATAGACTCTACCTCCACACAAGAATAATCTTCAAAGCGACCATAATTCTCATTAAGCATTACCATAAACCAGAGAAGAATAAGGGCATAGGTTAAGCAGAGTGTTGCCATTCAGCACTGGATTCAAATGTCCTCATAGGGTCCCTTTTTAAAAGAAAACCTAATTAAAAATTCACCTGCAAATTAAACATTTCTTACTGATACGACCACTGGCAGGGGTTCACAGGGGAGGGAGAACCTCAGAGGAAGAGGGGAAGAATCTGAGGTGACAGAGGCTGGACATGGGGACTGTTTGGCGAGTATGTATCAAGATAATCTATTTTACCAGGAATTTGAACAAACAATAATTATATACTGGAAAAGCCATTACATCATAACAAAGCACTAGGGGCTACTGGAGCCAGAGCCGAAATACATTGTCAGCCTTTCCACAAAGTGCTCAAAACCATTTAAATGATATTTTACATAAATGTTCTTTCTGAGATTGGAAGAACAATTTGGAGGTCAATTTTGTCCCAAGGAGGCTTAAAACACAAGAGTTTCAAATCTCAGATTTACAAACAGGGTTAAAATGAAAATGTTAATGGACTTAAGAAGAGAATGGAGAAAATAAAAGGACATCAGAGAGTCATTCATCGAAATAACATTGTGTCAGCAACCCAAGACAGATTACTGCTGAGGGAGCAGGGCAGAGAGAAGAGAAAGAAAAAAGAAAAAATTAACCCAGCAGCAAACGGATACAGAATTTACTAGAGAAAAGGATAAGGTTTTACTGCCAATTCTATGAAAACAAAAGCAAAATGGAAAAACACAAAGAACGTCTATGCCAACATATTTACCATCTTATTTGTAAAGTGCATAAATGTTCTTCTGGGGAATAAACAAATGAACATCCACATCTTTAATATAAGTTGCTAGACTTAGCCTCTTTTCTAAAACAAACTAAAAATGTACCTATCATGTTCTCCACATAGCTGCTTCTCTGAAGGTGTTCCGAATCTGCCTTTTGGAATGCCTTGATGTCTCTTGCTTTTGCTGAACAAAAGCATACAAGGGAGATGTTTTCTGAAAGATCTCCCCAATTATTTCCCCATTTGTCAGGTATAAGATTACCATGCAATCTCTTATTTTGTTTCTGTTACAAAAACAGAAGACTAGAAGAGGACACAACAGACATCTTCCCAGGTTCTGTGCTCCACGATTGACTGGGATACCATAGTACTACATGGAGCGTGGTAGCCTGTACATGACTATTTTACTAAATACAATTCATTTCATCATACAATTGAAAGCTCTACTTTGTTATGGTTTTTCCAGCAGTAACATGTGTCAGAAATAGACATAGTAGGTGGGTGTATCAGACTGACTAAGAACCATGACATAATACCAGTGATTTTTCTGAGCTCAGACAGACTCCATTTAAATATATAGTTGGCTGGCTCCAACTCAAGCCAACTAGCCAAGTTGTCAACTAGATACCATGTCTATTGTCATCTCCCACCAACTGAGAGCAGCTATAGGGGTCACTGTGTTTAGAAGGACTCTGAGGCCACATCTTCATTTATGAAGAAAGAGTGAATGCTTGATGGCTGCCATGGAAACCCGAGAACCATATCCCCACTCAAACCTGTGATCCTCTGGCCATCAGAACTCTGAGTTAAATGTTTTGCAAAATGTGAAAGGTTCACTATGGCCAAGGAGATATATTTCTTCTTAATCTAATGAAAGGTGCGGTGCAGAAACTGTTATGCCTATGTCCTTAGGCTGTTTTCTCAGGCAGCTCCTGGAGAAAGCTGTATTCTCAATTGCTAAGGTCCTAGCCATCGAGAAGTGAGACCAGAGCTGATGGAGTAACCAAGCTAAATCAAGTGAAAAATCATCTTCGTTATAATTTTATAAAACCACCCTAATAACATTTAAAAAATAAAAAAAAACACTCTGAGAAATGACTAGATAAGCCACTAGTTCTCCTATTTGACCATGGAAACTTAAAGAGCTCAGTGAGCTTGAGTTATGGACACTCCTGTGGACCCTGCAGCTCCTTCAGACAAAGAAAGCAAAGGAGAGAATTGGGAAGGGAGTGGGTAGGGTGTGTGAGGACTCTGCCCTGAATGAGCTGAATGACCTTGGGCAAGTCACTTCTCTTTTCTGTTTCCTATCTATAAAACTGGGGAAGGGACGGTTAAGTTCCTCATCTCTGAGGACCCCATGTTTCCATGGAAACACTCTGGGGGCCACTGATAACACAAGGCAAAGTAGAAGAACAGAAAATGAGATGAGAACAAAATATTAAAAGTGAGTAAAGCTGACAATGAGAGAAGAAAGGAAAAAACTTATGTAAGGATAACATGAGACTCAGATATAGTACAGGGATTACCTCACAGGTAAGTGAACATCATTTTTTGTATGGATTAAAAAAATCAGGTTTATATCTAAAAGTTTTTGTAACCAAAGCCTTAACATACTACCTTTTTTTTTTTTTTTTAGATGGACACCAGGTGCAAAAGGTTGCAATAATCATATTCCTAGTTGCTGGGACATTGTTATCATTGGGTTGTACAAGCAGCAGATTTTGTTTGGTTATTAACCAATAAGTAGGAGCCATTATAACCAACTCAGAATGTGGATTTGGATGTATCTCAGGTGGCATCACAGTGCCTTAAAGGGGTCAATACAGGCTGGGAAAAGCCTTGTACCCAAGTAGTGAGCACAGTAAGTCTTCCCGTATTTCCGTAATTTTAAGATGTTCCACCAGCTTAATAACGGCCTTCCAGTGCCACCCCAAAAGAAAGAGGAAGAGAGAGAAAGAGAGAGAGAGAGAGAGAAAAAAGAAATGTTACCTCACATTAAATGTACGCATAAACTGAAAAGCACATTGGGATTTAAAAAACATTAAAATGAGAAAAAGTATGTCTTAAAATCGAGGCAATAATGATAGCTATGTCCCTCGTGTCAGTATTACGCTATAAGGTTAAGTCTGCACAACTTTCAACAGTAAAGTTGAACCTCCTGCCTCAAAAAAGTATTATGCATGCTGAAATATGCTACATTAACTTATGTTCTAAACAATGGTGACTGAGCCTACAGCCCAAATCTTGCACATGTCTGCCCCAAGACAGAAGGACGGATCGGGGCGTTACTTGCCTTTCCAGGCTCACACTCGGTCCCATCAGCCCAGGGCGTGTGCTGAGTCCGGCAGCCTTTGTGTGCTCCATCCACGTTATTGCACCAGAGCCGTCTACACTGCATCTGCGCAAATTCAGTTGAATGACAATTCAGTGACGATGTGATTAGACGATATCAAGCAAGGCAATGGTTGCTTTCAACTAACATTTTGCCAATGATGTAGAGCGTAGGTTAGAAAGGGATTTTTTTCTTGGTATGATAAATGATAAAATATTCCAACGGATAGAGAGAGCAGCCCAGGAGACACATTTCTATGCCTGGGAGGACTTGCCAGGGTGTCAAAGGGGAACTACTGTGCAACAGAAACATACGAGATGTCATATGGTCCTAGTAACATCTCCCCATATTACAGATAAGGAAACTGAGCCTGGCAAAGAGTAAAGTATCACACTGGAAATATGTGATGTGAGTTTAGGTTTGCAATGAGCTGCGACTGGAGAGTGGGTTTTGAGTTACATTGTGATTAGAGTTAACGTTTGGCTTGATGCTAAAACTGGTGTTTTTTCCTACTAAGCATATATTATCATGATCATATTATGACTCTTTTCGAGGGCTTTCAGGGGTTGTCAGAGGAAAGAAGGGATAAAATATCATGAAATATTTCAGGTATATAAAAAGTATGAACAATAACATAATGGATACCTGTGTGTCCACCACCCAAAGAAAGAAGACTTCACAGGCTCAGCTGAATGCCATGCACACTCATTCTCAATCCCAATCCCTTCCCCCTCTTCCCACAGGTAACCACTGTCCTAGTGATGCTCACCATCTCATCATTCCCACTGCTTTTACTACAAATGTATAAATATCTATCAATAATATACAGCATTTCAGCTTTAAGCAAACAATGCTGTTAGATATTTCAGAATATATGGATACATCCTACAACTTCCTGTTTTCCCCCTCTACACACTATGTTTTTTGAGTTATCCAAGTTGACATATTTAGCTCTATTTCAGGCATAGTTTTTAAAGATAATTTTTCCCCGATGATGAAAATAAACAATATTCATAGTAGAAAAATTCAGAAGCTACTATTTTTTAATAGAAAAAAAGCTTTAAATGATCCAGTCTTTCCTGAAGCTTTTTTCCCCCTTTTACATTGAGAACCTACTCTGTAAAATAATTGTTTATCCTGTTATTTTAATTTAAAACTATAGCTAGAGCATGTTCCCTTGTAGAGTTACTTTTCAATTTTTGTATAATATTGCAGTAAATGGAGATACTATAGTTTGCTTAACCTTTCCATTCTTGGGCATGTGCATTACTCTGCATGTTTGCTAGCATGAGTAACAGAGAAACGAATATAATCATAGATACATTTTACAGAAAAATTTGGTTACTTCCATGGAATCACTGTACCTGCCAATTTACCATGCTATCTCTGAACCACTCCCAGCAAAATAAACAAACAAATACACAAAAGAATAGAATGGGGCATCCCAGAGAAGCACAGTTCTGCTGATATGCCTCCTGATAACCACTGGATCAAATCACTGGTCCAAATGTCCATGACACATACATCAAAGTATCACACACTTGCCAGCTGAGCTACCACCAGAAACAGTTTCAAGCCCCAGGTGGTCATAGGCCACAGCTTCGACAAGCTAAACCAGGGAAACAGGTCTGTCTCATGAATTCCTGAATCTAGAAGAGCGCCTATAATAAAAGTCATCTGGACGAGGCAGTGGGAAGAAAAGGAGACAAGGAGGGAAAAGGGCTGAGCTCTGTCATTACGAGCTTTGTAACCTCGTCCCCTCTGAGCCGCACTTACCACTTATAAAATGAAAATGGTAATGGCATCTGCCTTTTGGGCTGAGAGTGAAATGAGAAAGTTCAGGGAAAGCCCACATGCAACACCGAGCACCATTACTGTCTATCGCCATCATCACTATTACTATCATCATTAATAGTCAATGGACCACTCAATGAGTGGTTTATGTTAAGAGTGAGAATCCAATGGAAAACTACGAATTCAAAAATGTCCAGAATCTATTTATGAGGGTAGAAATGGCCCCCAGATACTTACCATATACGGGCACACCTGAGAACCTGGTCCAAAAATCAATTCACATTGTTTATTCACGTTGTAAAGGAGGCCTGGCAGTTGGAGAGGCAAAGGATAGGGTCTGGATTCAGGTTCGTTAAGCAGACACTCGCCGTAACCAGTGCTGTGGAAAGCAGAAAAACAAAGATGGTGAGGGCAGTGGATAAGATATGGCTGTCAAACGCTCCAGATGACAGTGAAGGCCATTCTGTCATTTTAATGGTACAGAAGATGGTTCCTTTTTTTGTATTTGTTTTATTCATTTCATCCAAACTTGAGTCCAGAAGCTGAAGTTCTATTTTCAGTGCATACTTGTTTGTGGAACCACCGGCTGTGCATACAACATAACCAGGAGGAAATATGTAGCTGTTCCAGAATTTACCACCTTTCGGGGCAATTACCTATTTATTTATTTATTTTGCGGTACGCGAGCCTCTCACTGTTGTGGCCTCTCCCATTGCGGAGCACAGGCTCCGGACGCGCAGGCTCAGCGGCCATGGCTCATGGGCCCAGCCGTTCCGTGACATATGGGATCTTCCCGGACTGGGGCATGAACCCGTGTCCCCTGCATAGGCAGGCGGACTCTCAACCACTGCACCACCAGGGAAGCCCACCTATTTATTTTTTGACGTCTTCTCCAATAGAGTAAAGTGTCTTAGGGGTAAAAATAGTGCCTTTTTCACCCAAGCATGGGGCCCTGTCCATAACAACAAGTGTTTAGTAAATATTTGCTGATTTGCTTAGTGTTATAATAAGAAACACTTTAGATCATCTGGTTAAAAAACCCACACATACTCACACTCTCTCTCTCTCTCTCTCACACACACACACACACACACACAAAACCCCCAGCAACCTGCCAGTTCTTCCATGTTTCTGCAAACACCTCTTCTGGAAAATTCACACCCGGTGAGTTCTGATTAACAAAACCCCCTCTTCCCTGTGGCTGGGGAAACATACACCCAGTGACCTTGGGACAATCACTTAACCTTTTGTACATCTGGGAGAGAAGAGCAATAAATCTGTTACACAAGGATATTGTATAATGTAACTGGATACTTGAGCAGCCTGGTGGGAAGCTTAAAAAAAAAAAACAACAAGAAAAGAGAGAAGGAGAAAGAGTCAAGGAGATAGAGAAAGAGAGAGACAGAGAGAGAATGTTCTCAATTCGACAATATGGAGGTCTGTGCAATTTTCATCCACCCATGTAACGTTCTTTGGGGGCGTCTCACTTCCCCACCCCTTTCCGACACCGAATTACTAAGTTAGAAGCACATAAATATTTGTGGCCTTCCTTCATCATGTCACCATATTCATGGTCCCTTCCCCAAGACCTGCAGAGATTTCACAGCTTTACCAACAATGAAGCAACATTTACATATTCTCTTTAAGATCCCAACCTTTTCCTTGAGCTCAGTCTGTAATCTTCTAAATTCTGGTGAGGACATGAACTACACAGATGTCAGAGAGTATTTTTCTTTTCCCTCCTCCCAGGAAGGTCAACAAAAATAACAACTCAAAAGGAATGCTTGACTCTACATTTTCTTTCCCACAATTAGTTCACTGCATGGAGGCCAGATACTAGCATGAAGGCTGTGCTCAAAGAAAGTTCGACTCTTACTCTAAAAATTCAGTGATGTATTTTCGGCTACACTTTGACCACATCCAGGGGTTGGTGTAGAAGTTCAGTGTTGGGGCCATGACATGCTGGGGACTCTTAACTGCTTCTTCTTTGCACTTATTGTTGTCATCATGAGGCATGTTGAACCTAAGGCCAAGGAGACAATGATATAAAAAAGTCAATAAACACTAAGGGATAGAGCTGTTATAATCGCATTGAGAACGCATCTTAGAGAAAACATTCAACTGACTACTGCATTATGGATAAGAACCTGAGTCCTGGTGAGCAGAACAAAACCTACTAGAGGATTAAAGGCAGGGAGTAGAATAAAACATACTTCTGACCCAACGGAATACAAAGTGCCTTCCATGTAAAAAAAAAAAAAAAAGTGAATTGGGCCACTATTTGGTTTAGCTGTACTTCTTGGAATTGCAGAGGCTCTGCATGTGCTGTAGTTGGTGCTAGAATACAGTAGTTGGAATTCCTAATAAGCTGCTGAAGGCCAGTTTATAGAGTCAAGAACTTGGCAGGTTATGATAACACTGTGCACATAAAGAGTCAGTCAACTGTCAAAAGTTGAAGTCAAAAGCTTCCTAATGAGAGGCTCAGGGTGGGTCTTGGCATCTCTTCTTCTTTGGGTCAGGCTGACAGATGCTAAAACCCTGCAAGTATACCGTCATAGAGGCATGCAAAGTTCGTGCACAATAAAACCCATTAAGAAAAACTGCAAGCATGGAAACGAGAGGCACGCCGATCCAGTTGGCTTAACCCAGAGATGGCAAATAGTTTCATGCTTCATGCCAATTACAATTGATCGGTACCAGCTTCCTGAAAATCTGGGCACAGAAGTATTCTTAAACTAATCCAGGTTCTGCCCAAGAAAAGGCTGTGATGGAGTGCCAACATCCTCTTGGGTCTGGGAGGGAACTCGGCAGCAGCATTAACACATATTTGCCATTCTTGGCTTAGAGAGAGGAAGTGGGGAAAAAAATGACAGGAAGCATTTCTCAATCCAGAAACATCAGTTCTATGACCCACATGCCTTTCTCAGTAAGATAATTATCCATTGGGTAACAAGCTCACAGGGGCTGTCCTCTGGATGACTATTCCGAATCACAAAATTGATGTATATGATTAATTTGGCATTTAGGGAGGAATTCCCCTCACTAGTTCACCTTGAGTTACAAAAACAAGGGAGTCAGAAAGAAGTATGTAGACTTGCTTCATATAACAATAAAAGCTGGAATAAAAGTCTGTGAAGTCCATACCAGTAATTTCTCATGTCTGATTTCCTTTTTCTTTAAAAAATTTGGCCCCCTCTATAATTGCCAGATGGGAAATGTAAGATGGGAAAACTCCAACTGTCTTGGTTAAGCTTAATAGTAATAAACGCTTAAGAGGCTATTTTCTTAAAGGAATGACTGCCCAGGTTTCCAAATCCCAGCTGCAGAGTCAGTGTAATACCTCCATCAACAAACCTAATACAAGCAAAGTTTTCAAATCTTCCTTGTTTGTTTCTCTCTGGTGCAAACGAGCTAGTGTTTATTCCCCACGCCACCATGACTGGATAAAATACAGTTTATTTCACCGTGTAAACAGAAAACTTTTTTTTTTTCATTCAAATGTTAGGCACCTTTGCTCATAGCAGAGGTGGTATAACAACTATTCATTGAGCACTTACTAAAAAATAATTACCAAGACTTTTTTAGCATTCACAATGCTCCAGCTGGTGTGTTAAATGCATTCGATGCTTTATTTCATTTAATTTTATTTAATTTTACTTGATTTCATTTAATTTAAAATTATTTTATTTATTAATTTTATTTGACCCAATGAATAGTGTGCTATTACTATCCACATTTTACAGAAAAGGAAACTGAGTTGTAGAGAGGTTTAACTATCAATATTTGATCAAGGTCACATGGTTACTAAGGGAGCTGGGATTGGAGTCTACTTCAGACTGATTCTAAAACCTCCTGTTTGGGAAAACATACAAACTACATTCTCTCCTATGAGGCAAGTTGCGGAAGATTTGTCAGAAACACTGTGTAAGGATTTCTGTATTCAGTAGAGACTCAATTACCTCTCGAATTCTTCCTGATTCTTAGATTCTGGGTGTCTATGAAGCTGGTACGAGAAGCCAGGAGCTATTTGTGAGCATACAATGACGCTCAACAGATACAAGGTCAGTTGCTTTTTCCTCCCAACATCTCTTGGGTTTTATATTATCAGAAAGTCATGACTGTAACGACTTAACATTTAATTTTGAAAAAGTTCATTAGAAAATCTGCTACAGAGTACGGTAGCAAATTTTTTTTAAAAAGGATTTTTACTTTTCTTAAAATATGAACAAAGCTATCTCAAAGAGACAAGGCGCCAAAAGAAAAATAATTCATTAACAGGCTAGCAGTATACTTTCTGTTTAAGCCACAACTCACAGCATTCACCAATTATTTCATTTCTTGCTTCCTGACACTTTTGAGATGAGGGGTATATGTATTGTTTCCATCTTATAGGAAGGGAAACAGCATATATTTTCCTCAAGTCAACGGGAATGTTAGAACAATTCCATCCAGAACTTGGGTATCTGGCTGCCTGCTGACTCTGCCTTAGAACTGGTGCTCCAACATCATATGCTCCTACGCCAGCATTAGCTACTACGCTTTGGGTAGTTTAATATCTCTAAGTCAAACACAGGGACACAATGGTATCTACCTTGTGGGGATTATAAAGATTAAGGGAAATAACGTAAATGAAAGCTCCTAGAACAATGTCAACAACATGGTTTTTGCAGGGGGAGATGTTTGTTAACTGTGAATTGAGACTTCTCTATAGCTTAAAATATTTTGTTTTTGCTACTCAAAATTCCTACTTTCCTTAAAATGTCAATTTTATAAACTGGCTATCTAAAAGGGGTTTATAAACTCTTTTGGGGAAAGGAATTAACAGGAAATTAATTGTATTTCTTTAACCAGTATATTCTTGTTAGCCATATTTTGGGGGGAAATGTTAATCTGTTAATCACACAGGGACTTCCCTGGTGGTGCAGAGGTTAAAAATCTGCCTGCCAATGCAGGGGACACAGGCTCGATCCCTGGTCCGGGAAGATCCCAAATGCTGTGGAGCAACTAAGCCTGTGCACCACAACTTCTGAGCCTGCACTCTACAACCCGCGTGCTGCAATTACTGAGCCCGCGTGCTGCAAGTGCTGAAGCCTGCGCACCTAGAACCCTGCTCCACAGCAAGAGAAGCCACTGCAGTGAGAAGCCCGCGCACCGCAACGAAGAGTAGCCCCCGCTCTCCACAACTAGAGAAAGCCCGCGTGCAGCAACGAAGACCCAAAGCAGCCAAAAAAAAAGAAAAGAAAAGAAAAGAAAAAAAATCACACAAACTCTTGCCCTTTGAATACATTTCTATCTCTGGAACTTTCCCCATTCCATTCTCTGGGGGCCACCCTATTCCTCACTGTGAAATCTACACCTCCTATTTATATGTCTCACATAATTTACCAGATTTCTTGTAGAACAAACAAATGAAAATCCCCCAAAGATTCTGTTAAAATAAGTTTGGGGAAACTGAGTTAAACAAAATCAACCCTTGAATACAGGACTTGTCAGAGCCTTTACTTCATGCCATTTGGCCTTGGCATTCCAAGCATGGCTAGACTAGGAAAAATTTTTTTAAATCACTGGATTACAAAACTCTATTTTTCCCCCATGGACCATTCTCTTGGAATCAGTGTTAGAGCCCTGTACTTTGGGAAATGCTGGTGAAATGAATAGTTTTCAAACCTAGTTCCAAGAAATCCTTGAGTTTCATGAAGATGTTTCAGAAATCAAAGGACAGAGAGGCAGCTGACTAAGCAGGACTCTGATCTGCCACAAGGGCTTAACTGAAAGTCATGCCTCTTTTATTCTCTAAATATTGGGCATCTGACGATATTTCCTTTGGAGAAAAAAAAAGGGGTGTGCTCTTAAAATATGCTGGAAAATATATGCATTATACGTGGAGTTGGATTAGAGATACCTCTATATATGCATCTTGCTTTACGCCTATTATACGACACTGCACATAAAGTGCCTTAAAAAAACATTTGGTGCATGAAAAAGCTTGCTCAATAGATGATGTTATCTCTAAATAAAGTTAACATCTGACATGCAGATTGATACACAGCTGTATTATACTAAGGACATCTTTTGAGAAAATTATTTCAAAAGGATATAGTATGAGTAATTTAATCATTCTAGAAAGAAAAGAAGGCAGATCAAAACCCAGAATAATTTTGAATAAATGTATACTCTTTTGCCCCATGTTCTAACCAGGCTCTGGCTCTAAAGAACAAAAAGGAAAAGCCAATTTTATAACGACCAGACACTTAGTGAACATAATTAGGAAATAGTTTCTTCTCTGTATCTTTGTTTATTTTTTCCCCTAAAAGAGGGATAGCTCTGTTCCAGAGGCTAATATCTAAAGGACAACCTTAGATATAACTAAAATCAGGAATGATCTGGGTTTGGGAAAATCGTGTGGACCACAGCAATGTTGGAGGATCCTACTAAACAAAGATGCTGTGTCAGGTAAGTTCTCTGCGCTGATATACCCTCTGCTTCAGTGGAAGGGGTAGAAAGGCCCCCTTTTTTCCACTTTGCAGTAGGAAAGGAGCATATTAGACCTTGCCTAGACAACTTGTACAGTTAAACCAAAGAGATGCATGAGCTATGGCTGAAGAGGGTGCACTGTATTTATTTAGCTTCCCAAAGTCAAAGTAATTTCTGCCAGCTACATTCCAAGCTTTTCAACCCTGCAAACTCAACTATGATTCAAGAAGCATCTTACACCCTCTAAAGTCAAGTGAATGCTCACTGATGTGAAGGAACATAAGTTTCAGGTCACTACAAATTAAATGAAAATATGGAGAAGAAACGTACACATGGCCCAGTTCATGGGCTATTGTAAAAGCTGTACTCAATCCACTGTCTTCACTGATAGAGCAGCTTCTGTAGGGATCACAAATGGTTCCCAGTTCAGCCAGACCTATTAGAAGGGAAAAAAAAAAAAACCCACAAGGATTTACTTTAAAAAGCATTTGTGGCTTGGAAGAAAAACATGTCATAAACTGTTGTAGCCAGAGAGGATACGCACAGTGGACTCACCTAAGGTATCACATTTGTCATGAGCTCTGCAGATATCCTGTCTGAAAGCAAAGCAGACTTAGGGTCTTGACACCAAAGAGTAAATGTCAATACAAGCAAACACTTTAGAATCTTCCAGGTATTCACAACATCACCACTTTAGGGGGGTGGGGGGGGAGGGTACTGGTTTTACAAAAAGCAGACTAACAAGAGTCAGGGATTTGCAACTCAAAAAAGTTTAGGAATCACTGGTTTACAGATTAAAAGCTACACTGAGAGGTCTCCTTCTGCCACAGGGATAGCCAAGGGCAAGTGAAAACCTTTCCGTCCAGGATTTTTCCTCATACCTTGAAGCAAGTGATTCCAGTTTCTGAAGAACATTCTGAGAAGGCTCTAAATGCCTTTCATTTAAGTGGATCTAAGAGGAAGTGTTTGTGACCATATCAAAGGTGACCGATGGGAGACACACTAGGCCAGCAGACCTCTTCGCTGCCCTGCACAGCATTTTAAATATTTTTGAGCTAGAAGTTACCATTTAAAAATTGGGAGATTTCACATTTTCCAAAAAAAGTATCCTTATTTCTGGTTTCTTACAGAATCACAAAAGCTGGCAACACTGGACTTACATCCTGCATGGTAACGAGCTCAGTGGGAATGGCAGCTGCCCGCTCTACACAGGTGTTTACTTTCAGACCTGCCTAACACGTTTATTGCCTACTTGGCGGCCATGGGGGTTATTCTGCCCTCCTCCACCACACACCCTCAGAGGGCATGTGGCAACGTCTGGACAACACTTTTGGTTGTTACAGTTAAGACGGGGGAGAGTTACCGGTAGGTAGTAGGCAGAGACCAAGGACGCTGCTCAGCATCCTGCAGGGCACAGGGCAGTCCCCACAGCATAGAATTATCTGATCCAAAATGTCAATAGTGCTGAGGCTGGAAAACCCTGGGCTAGGGGCTGGCTACCAGGAATATATGACCCCATCCCATCAACGTGACCAGAAACTAAACGACTGGAGGAATAGACATCCATATACCTCGTTACAAGAACTGCTGTATCATGCTGGATTCCACCTGGATGGTTCTTTGAATGCTGCCACTGGCAAAAGTTTTTTAATGTTGTCTGGGCATTAAAAGATATGGAAGGTCCTTCCTAAATACAGAAAAGAATTATGGTTGGTCCGTTGCACCAATACCAATTAGATATGCCATTTCGGATACAGAGAGAAGAAAGAAGAAAAAAACTTTATTACCTGTTCATTATGAATCACAACTAAGTTCACAATTACAATATTAATTAAATTTCCAATACTTGGGTCTTTATAGATAGAGGCTACCTGCAACCGAGATAAATTTTTCAAAGTTAATTGTGAACTCCGTGTAAGCAATAAGCAATTCACTTCTTATGCTGGGCTCCACCTCTTTTTATGGTTCATGCAACATATGCATTTTGGAGCTGTGAATTTTCATTCAGTCAACAAACATTTCTTAAAAGTCTCTTTGTAAAATTCATAGACGGCAGCTTTAGACAGTAATGAATGCAAACAACTTTAAATTTCAAGGTGTTTTCCAAGGAAACTGCATTGCCATGTAACTTAGCAGTTCTTTGTGCCAAAACACTGGATATTAACTTTTGATCAAGCTTTTTCATCCCAGTTGAAGCTGGATTGCCATTTATGGAATCTCACATGGACCACATACTTGCTAATACTGCTGTTGTACCAACCATTTGTGTTCTCCACAACTGGTAACCTGTTTTTTTTTTTTTTTTGGTTTGTTTTCATTATTATTGTTAATTACGAGAGCTAACATCCATTCAATGCTTACTGTGGACTAGATCCTTGCTGAAAACTGCACAGCAACATTCTGGGCTAGGTGTGACTATAATCTTTGCTCAACAAATGAGGAAACTGAGGCTCAGAGAAATTAAGCAACTTGTCCAACACTAAACAGCCAGCAGTGAGTAGCACAGCCAGAATTCTCAGGCAAGGTCCATTTGACACTGAGGCCATGCTTGTCGTCAAAATCCTTAACAGGTCTGAATATATGGGTTAGAAATGGAGTTGAGTCTATGCAAGGCCTGACTAGGTTTTCCTTTCCCTCCTCCAGGACAGGAGAGGGCTGGGGCACATGGGACTGAGCTTGAGGAAGTGGGGTGAGGGAGAGTGGGGAGGGGAGGCAGGTGGGGTAAGGATTGGGGAACACAGTGGGGGGTGGTTCACAGCAGTGCAGGGAAACACAAAGAGAACCACAGGCCACGGAGAAGGAAGGAGAAATTTTAAGTCAGTGATCCCAAACGGCTGCTTTTCATATTCACTGGGGGAATTTAATACAAGCAGATTCCCATTCAAATAAACTAGAATCAATCTATTAATAGGAAGGCTCTGCTGAGGCTTAAAATGAAGGCAGAGCACATGGGCTATTATGGAACAATCTCCAGTGTTTCAAGAAAACAGCAATATGTAACACCGCGAATGAGAATGCGCCATCTCTGAAAAAGAAAAAAGTGTAGCCATACATATGTGCTTAAGAAACGTCCAGAGTTGCCTTGTCCAACACGGTAGCCACTTGTCACGTGACCACTGAGCACTTGAAATGGGGCTTGTCCGAATTGAGATGTGTTCTGAGTGTGAAACACATACTGGGTTTTAAAGACTTAGTACGGAGAAAAGTTAGTCTCGTTAATAATTTTGTAAATGATAACATTTAGATATAAAACAAAATACATGATTAAAATTAATTTTACCTGTTTCTTTTATGTCTGTGTGCGGCTAACAGAAAATTTTAAATTACATGTATCTACATTTTAAAAAAACTACGTGTGTGACTTGCATTCTATTTCTATTGGGCAGTGCTGGTTAGAAAGACGGGCAAATAAACTTGTCTCAGTGGTTGCCTCTGGGAAGGGGCCTGGGAGCCTGGGTGGGGAAAGGCACTTCAGCTTTCTCACTAGTCTTTGGATCTGCTTGATCTGTTTTTCAATCACGCAAATTTATTACTTTTTCAATTCAAAATGGGAGTAGAAAAATTCAAAATGGGAGAGATTCCTAAGACTCACCCCAGAGCTACTTAATTAGAATCCTGGGGAGGGGGACAGAGACATTTTCCAAAGCTCCACCAGTGCTTCTGATTCACAACCAGCATCCACAAGTCTTACTGGCGACCCACACCTGGCTGTGCAAATTCACGTGTCAAAGGGCACTGGTTTTGGGAAGTGGACAAGCTGAAGGTCACATGCAGTCCCTAAGCCACTAGACTGGCTTTACATGACCATGGGCAAGCAACCCAACTCCTTTGAGGCTCAGTTTTCTTATCAACAAAATGAGAATGACAATTTACCTAGCAGAGTTGCCAGGAGGATTAGAGATGATGCCTTTTAAGTAAGAAGCACACTGTCTAACACAGAATAAACACTCACTATTGATGCCCATTATTGTCATTGTCTAATCTTATGTTCTCTTCAGTCACTTGCCTGAATCGTTGAAATGCCAGCCCCGAATGGTTCTCCAAGGCACTGGGTGGAAACCCATTCCCCAATGGCACATTTAGGGACATCATAAATCACCTCCTTTTGAATGTACTTACAATTGACATTAAAGTTAAAATATAGTGTTGAAGGTTTGCTCCGTGGTATAAAACCATTCTGTTGTCTGCCACCACCATCACTTCTACAAACCGTGGATAGGATAAAAAACGTTTTGTTCTCCTGTGGGTCCTCTTTTCCCTTGTGCTGTCCGTCTTGTTACCATAGGCAGAAAGGGCCCTTTTGGTTAGGCTGCTTCTTAATACTGCCACGTCATCAGCCAGGCTACTCCTCTCTCCCCATTTTCTCGTCCTCGTTTTCCTCTTGTCCTTACTGTGACTATTTTTGTGTTCTGTAACAAATCAGATGGCATGCATTACATTTTGAGCCACATCTATTTCATATTAAGAATTTAATTTGACACGTCTTAAAATGATGCCTCTGTCGTCAAATTACATACAAAATCAAGTTCTACAGGCTGTGGAATCTCCGGGTGAAACTATCTGCGCTCTCATCTAAATGACTAAGGACTTGAAATTAGCTTTTCTGGAAGCTTCCATAAATGCTCACTTAAGGTGTTAGAAAATTAGCCCTGAGTTTAGGGGAAACAATTGCTTATTCTTTTCATTCGGTAACAAAAGCCTGGCTGGGGTTTAAGTGGTTTGTATTCATTGTTCTTTGCCGTACATGGAGGAAGGGCCAACAGCACAGCTATAGAGCTCTAGAGAATGGAAATGGAAATGCTTCATGTACGCCACTTTTCATATTCAATGAGATACAGTATAAAGGGGCCTAAGAGGTGGGCAAGCTAATAGACAGTACAAAGGAACCACAGAAAATGAATGACAAGGTATTATTCTCTTACCGTATTCAATCACTGTCATGCATGAAATGTAAGAACAGAATCACTGCTGTTCAATGCTTCCAAATTTTTAATTAATTTGTTTCAGGGCTCAGTTGAGGAAGTAGATTCCACTCAGGGAGTATGAATAGGTAGTTGGGACTGTGATATATAATGCCAGATGAGGTCTCCTCATTTCTGATTCTAGCCAAGGTACCTCTTGGATTCTACACAAGCTTGCCGCTCACAGTGTGGTCCGTGGACCAGCAGCATTGGCAACTCCTGGAAGCTTGTTAAGAATACAGACTCACCGGGCCCACCCTAGACCTGATACATCAGAATCCACGTTTTAACAAAGATCTCTACGTGATTCACATTCATGTTAAAGTTCTGACAAGCACTAGTCTCCAACTTGGTTTGAAGCTCCTGTTGCTGGTGAAAATATTCCATTTCAGAGCCATCAACCACAGAATAAACAGAATGAGCATAAAAGTGCCTGCTAAAATATGCCTTGAGTAAAAACAGAATTTAATCAGTTATCTTGCCTATCAAATCATAAATGTGTTTCAGAGTTTTAATGACAATACTTTGTAGGCCAAACAGGCAACAGAATTGCACAACTAAGAAATATGTTTTCCTAAGACACAAGAAATAGAATTTATTACATCAGTAATAACAACAAAAAAGTTATAAACTCTGAGTGGTTTCATATTTGAAGGGCTCAAATATTTAACCATTATAACCTATTGCTAAAACGATCAATTTAGGCCAGGATGTGTATTTTGGTCAAGTTGAGTGTTTTAGTGGTTGTTAAAATAGTGAAATCAGTCCAAATTGTCAAACAAGTTATATGTGGTGCAGCTATAGATAACATGACTAGCCCTAAGCCTGGTACGCAGTAGGATTCAACATAAGACTATTTTTCTTCCAGTCTCTCTTTCAAGAGTATTCATATATGTATACCCATGCCATATAGGTACCTGGGCTGTCATTCCATTTTCAAATCACTCGTGATTACAGAATGGATACTAGACAAGCACCTACTTCATGCCAGATATTGAACTAGGCTCTTTTACATATGTTATCTCATAATTCTTCTCAGGCTGAGAAAATTACCTCTATTTTACAGATGAGGAAAATAAGTCTCAAAGAGATTGAGCAACTCGTCCAATGTCACATACAGGATGTGGTGGTATCTGGAATCAGGCATGGATTTGATCAACACCCTAAACAGTGCTCTTTCTATCAGGCAAAACTGCTCAAGAGCTAAGGACTGAAATGGGCTCATGGTTTGGCTGACAGTTTCTAAACTGAGCCTGAACTGGAAAAAAGACAGTGCCTGGTGGATATTTTCACAAACACTAGCTTTTTACAACAGGTGTATGGAAGCCACGTTGAAAACCAGATTTTTAAAAATACATTAAAATGTGTTACTTATTTTGTGCAATAATACCCTTCATGTCTTTTGTAAATATTTTAATATAATTTATTATAATCAGTAAAGTTTCAAAGGTTTTAAAGTCTCTATTCTCCATTTCATTATTTCTGCTCTCATCTTTATTCTTAGTTTTATTCTTAGTTTTCTCTTCTTTTCCAAGTGTCTTAAAGTGGAAGCTTACATTATTGACTTAAGATCTTCTTTCTTAATAGAGGCATTTAAGACATAGCTATAAATTTCCCTCTAAGCCATGCTTTAGCTGCAACCCGTAACTTTTGACATGTTGTCTCTTCATTTTCATTTATCTCAAAGTATTTTCCAACTTCTCCTTTGGTTATTCAGGAGTGTGCTATTTACTTTCCAAATATATTTGAGTTTCCCATTTCTCTGTTATTGATTTCCAATTTCATTTTACTGTAGTCAGAGGAGATACTCTGCATTACTTCTATGCTTTTACATTTACTGATATTTGTTTTATGGCCTAGCATATGGTTTAGTCTGGAGAATGTTCCATGTGTTCTTCAGAAGAATTTGTGCTCTGCTGTTGTTAGATAGAGTGTTCTACAGATATCTGTTAGGTATAGTTGGTTTACAATGTTGTTCAAGTTTTCTATTTATTGGTTAATCTTCTGCTTAGCTTTCTATCCACTACTGAAAGTAGCGTATTGAAAGTTTCCATCTATTACTGTTAATTTTTTTATTTCTCCCTTCATTTCTGTCCGTTTTTGCCTCACGTATTTTGGTGCTCTGATATGAGATGCATATTTGTTTATAACTGCTAAGTATTCCTGTGAAATGACCCTTTATCACTATAAAACATTTTGATAAACTTTATCAATAAAGTGAAGTAACCCAGTCAAAAAAGACCACATATTATATGATACCAGTTGTATAAAATGTCCAGAATAGGCAAATCTATAAAGACAGAAGTAGATTAGTTGCTTAGGACTGGAGGTGGAGTGGGGACATGGGGGGAGGCATTGATAGCTAATGGGTTCAGGGTTTCTTTTTCAAGTTATAAAAAGGTTCTAATATCGACTGTGATGATGGTTGCACATAGCTGTGAATACACCAAAAAACCACTGGACACTTTAAATGGATGAATGGTATGGCATGTGAATTATATCTTAATAAAGCTGTTAAAAAAAGAAAATACGTCACTTAGTTTGTGAAAAGCAGATAATCTTTACTTATTGTCTTCCATAAATATTTTGACTTATAAGGTTAATTTAGAGAAAAGCATAACCACAGTGAGAAAAACACTGAGGAAACATTATATAGAAGTCACTCTCTGGACCATTCAGGGGAATCATCTCATCAGAGGGGACTTGGGCAGGGGAATACCTGAGGGTAAATCAAGGCACTAATTGGAAAAAAGGTACACTTATTTAAGTAGCAAAGTTGAAGAAATTAAGGCATTAATCACTGAAAGAGATTTCTGACAGAGAACAGTGGTAACAGAGAAAAACCCATGTAAATTCTAATATACCTGGAAGACATTTCATTCACAGCTAATCTGTGTGTCAAAGAAACAATTCAGTATGCTTTACATGGTATAAAAATGCAGGAATAAAATTACTTCTTCAGAATCAAAAGCAACATCTTCTAATACATACTTCCCAGTCTTTTAACCATCTGACCTTTTATCCTAATGAGTTAGAATAATATTTATTGACCTAATTAGCCCAACTAATTTCTACCTCATTAACCATTTTAGCAAGCAGTTTTGAATTTGGCATTACAAAGAGTAAGAGCTTTAAAGATTCAAATATTCGCTGTGACTACAAATGCAGGAACATTTTTACTGACAATGGAAAAAACAGACACTATGACTGGTAATATCTACTCAACTCTCTGGCCTCTGAATAGAAATTGTTAATATCAGAGAACAATTTCTACCAAGGGACACACATTGTTAGGATAAAAAGAAAGTCATTCACATTTCTCTTTAGTGACCTTTTAGCATAATGGAACTGAGACTAGTATTTGAAATTTGCAAGGTCACTTTGCTAATAGTTTTATCAAAATGAGCTACATAATGAAATTTCACCCGTATAGAAAGCACAGTATGAATGGTCTATGTACTTTTGCTCTTCATTTCACCCACAGACAGCTTTATGTTTGTTATTACTTTTTATTGAGATATAATTTATATACCATAAAACTCATACTTTCGAAGTATACAATTCAGTGGTTTTTGGTGTATTTATAGAGTTGTGTAATCATTTCTATTATCTAATTTTAGGATATTTTTATTGCCCCCAAAAGAGACCCTGTACCCATCAGCCGTCACTCCCCATTCCCCCTTTACCCCCCATCTTTCAGTAGGTGAGTCTCTGGCAATCACTAACCTATGTTTTATATCTATGGATTCTCATTTCATACAAATGGAGTCATACAATATGTTGCTTTTTGTGTGTGGCTTCTTTCACTTAGCATAATGTTTTCTAGGTCCATCCATGTTGTAGCATGTGTCAGGACTCTATTACTTTTTATTGCCATGTAATATTTTACTCTAGAAATATACCACATTTTGTTTATTCATACATCAATTGGTGGACATTTGGGTTCAACAACTCAACTGAATAATGTTGCTACAAACATGCATGTACAAGTTTTGGTGTGGCCATGTTTACATTGCTCTTAGGTATTGCTGGGTTGTATGGTAAGGCTATGTTTAACATTTTGAGCAACTGCCGGATTGCTTTCCATAGTGGCTGTACCATTTTCATGCCTCTTCTTGAAGTTCAAATACGACATTTAGAAAGGAAATCATTTTTTCATGGTTTTTCTTGAAGGATTCCTCAAAAATTAATCATGTTCACTAAACTAAATAGCTTATGAGCAACCTGGCCTAGTTCAAATCTTAAAGTAGCATGTTGAACCAAAGAAGATATACAGATGGTACATAAGCGTATGAAAATTTGCACCATGTCATATATCAAGAAAATACAGATAAAACAGCCATGATATACCAAAATCCAGAATGCTAACAACAACGAATGCTGATGAGGATTTGGAGCAAAAGGAACTCTCATTCATTGCTGGTGGGAATGCAAAACGGTACAAGTCACTTTGGAAGACAGTTTGGATGTTTCTTACAAAACTAAACATACTCTTAATATACGATCCAGCAATCGTGCTCCTTGGTATTCACCCAAAGGAGCTAAAAATTTATATCTACTCAAAAAACTGTACATGGGGTGTTTATGGCAGCTTTATTCATAATTGCTAAAACTTGGAAGCAACGAGTATGTCCTTCAGTAGGTGAGTGGGTAAATAAACTGTGGCATATCCGGACAGTGGAATATTATTCAGCGCTAAAAAGAAATGAGCTATTAAGCCATGAAAAGACTCGGAGGAATCTTAAATGCATATTACTAAATGAAAGAAGTCAATCTGAAAAGGCTACCTACTATATGATTCCAATTATATGACATTCTGGAAAAGGCAAAACTATGGAGAGAGTAAAAGATCAGTGGTTGCCAGGGGTTGGGGCAACAGAGCAATGTGTAGTAGAGCACTCAGAGGATTTTTAGGGCAGTGAAAATACTGTGTATGACAGCGTAATGATGGATACTTGTCATTATGTATGCGTCCCTATCCACAGAATGTACAACACCTACAGGGAATTGTAATGTAAACTATGGACCCTAAGCGATAGAGATGCATCAATGTAGGCTCATCATCTGTAATAAATGTATCCCCTGATGAGGGATGTTGATGGTGGGGAGGCTCTGCATGTGCGGGGGCAGGGATATATGGGAAATCTCTGTACTTTCCTCTCAATTTTTCTATGAATGTTAACACTGCTCTAAAAAAACCCAGACAATTAAAAAAAGTAGCATGTGATATCTCCAAGAATCAAATGCACATTTGTATTCAGAGAAAAGTAAAATATTTTGCCATTGGAACCCTCACATGTGCATGTAAACAAATTTCGGCACGTTAAAAAGCTCTAACTTGCAGTTGTGTGCTTTCTAATGCCAAGTCAAAGGCACTATAGTTATAATGCTTTATTCCAAGAACACGACTTAATGTTGACTTTTACAATTGTTTCGGCCTTGAGAACTACGAAGGGGAACAGTGATGCTTACACTACTACTAACAGCCACTGTTCTAAGATCTTGTGCTCTGAAGAAAGCAAACTTCAAGGTCTATTTGACCTTGGGCAAATAACTGACTTTTTCTCACCCTCATTTCTTCCACTTATAAAGCTGAGTAAGAACAGTACCTCTTCCAAGGAGTTGTTTTGAGAAACAACTAGAGATCATGCATATAAAGTATGCAGCACACAGGAAGCAACCAATAAATTTTTTTTTTCTATTTTTTACCAGTTATAAAGTCATGTAGTGAGTTAGAACTAAAAAGAACCATTTAAGGGAGAGAGACTATTCTTCTGAAAAACAATTTTCTGGCTTAAAATCATTTTAAAGACAAGCTGTTTTACACCCTTAAATGACTTTTTTACTTCTATTAGTAAATGGCCAATTACTTCTCTTGGCCTCAGTTTCCAGACCTCTTAAATGGGTATATAAATAGGTGTTTCCACCTTAAGCCTATTTTGAGAATTAAATAAGAAAGTGTGTAGAAAATTCCTTGTAAATTATAAACTGAATTTGAAAATATTATTTTTTGCACCTATTTTGTGGCTAAGTTGAAATAAACAACAGCAACAACAAAACAGAAGCAAAACTTGGGGCCGATCTTTAAAAAGAAAGTATCATGAAAATTTAAGATGGTATCAATATTAAAACACCTGACAGCTAAAAACTTAAACATTTGCTTATTTACCAATAAGAATGTTTTAAATGAGCTTCATTTCACATTACCATACAACAAAATGCATACGACATTACTAAAAAACTGGAATTATTTTAGAAAATAACGTCCGGGCCTGGTTATTCTGCAGTTACTCATTGAGTGTTTCCTACCCACTGGGGTTGAGCTAAGGAGATCCTCATGTTAACTTTAACAGTTGGGAAGTTAATTATTGCTCTCTATGTTTATAAGGTTTATCAAAATTTAACTGAATTTTCCTTAAGGCACTGAGCCACCTTGTGACCTCATGGTCTAAGTCGGCAGGGGGACCACAGCACAGGACCAAAGGGAAGACTGGCGAGCAAGGATTTTAGCAAGTCCCCTTTCTGCTCCTCCAGGACTTGACAGCCAGAAGGAAGTGGACAGGGAGTTGGTAGTGGTTTCACACTTGGATTCTGGAGCCAGACCAGCCCTGGTTCACGTTCCTGCCCTAGTGCTGCTGTAGCTGCCCTTTCTTGGGCAATTTCCCATCTTAAAGGCTCAGTTTTCTCATCTGTAAAATGAGGATACTAACAGCACATACTTTAAAGGGTAACTGTGAGGGTTAAAAGAGATAACACGTAAAACGCCCGTGGCACAGAGCACGGAGCACAGGAAAGATCCATTAAATATTTAATGCGATAAGGATTTTTAGTTGTTATTGCTTTACCAGTAGTATGCAAAACAGCCCCTCCTTATGAATTAGAATGTTGACGTCAGGGTTTCTCAAACAAAACCATTCTATTTTTGAAAGAATCTTCTAAAGAAAAGGAGAGAGGGAGGGGAGGAAGGAAGGAAAGTCATAAAGACCAGCCCCTGTTCCCTCGGAACTTCCAATCTAGGTTAAGAGGCACATGCAGATTGACGTGGGAAGACCTAGTCAGAGATGTAATTAGATGGAAAGAAATGCCACAAATACTTCTGCTTTTCAACTGGCTCCAAAGGCCAATAACATACAGGAAACAAAACATGGAAGCTGATGGCAGCTCCTGGCCCTCTGTTCTAGTCCCATCTAAGATCTGCCCTCAAATAGTTACTCAATGAAGCCTTCAAACGGGGACCCCATGGCATGAGAATCACAGTCTACTGGGATCAGAGGAAGATGGGTAAACAAGCACAATACAGGGGTGGGTGGGAAGAGATAAAACATAAAAATGAAAATAGCCATAAAACCAATGAATGTTCTAGTAAAGAACAATGTGTTTCCAGAAACCGGGTGGGGAAGGAACTAAGGGAAGGAATTCTTCTGTGTATATAAAGGTCTAAAGCATATGAATGAAAATCACCAAGGTTTAATTTTTTTTAGGGGTCCTCCATTTGACAGTCTGTAAAACAACAGTGAATCCCTAGATACTCAGGAGAGTCACGTCCCCAAACCCATTTCTCTGGACAAACTGTTAGCTTTTGGGGGGGAGGGGGAAGTGGCATGCCCAGCATCTAACAGTGCTCCACGGACAACACTGTTGGGACATGGGTGCAAAGGGCAGTGGCGGGAGAGATCTCCTTTTTGGCTGGGCAGGACCTTTATAGACAGTGTTTCCCCAGGAGTGGTTTACAGAACGTTTGTCCCAGAAGATATTTCCAAAAACAAATCAAGTGGGTTTGCAAAATGCTTTACACAGCATTCACATCTGGGACTTTCCACACACATTAGCATTCTAAGAGCTCTGAGAAGTCTTGCAGGAAAGAAACCAGTCTACATTTTGTTCATCCATGGAATTGGGAAACTTATGGGATCTTGGCCAATTTATGAGGGGATTGAAAAGTCCCTGGAAATAGAACAAGATGAAGAGGACTGTGTTGATGGGTTTTCTTTTCAGGGACAGAAGGAGATGCCACTGGGAGAAAACAATTGAGAAGCTTCTTGTAGTTCAAGGGGCTGTGATGGGTGACAGGTGGCGGGCAGTGGGAGGCGTGTGTGAGGGTCATCACACCACCTTCCAAGGGGTGGGTGCCTCCAGCTACCTGCAGAGGTAAATTTGCTGACTCAGGTGTGCAAGCTGGGACACTTGCCCCAAAGGCCCTGCCGCACGCTCCCTGATTCAACATCCTGCAGCTCCTTTAACTGCGTGCGGTAACTGCTGTGACGATGTGACGATGATACTGTTACGATAATACTGGCTAACGTTTGTTTTACGCTTTCCTCTGTGCCAGGCACTCTTCGAAGAACTTTACATGGATTAACCTGATTATTCTTCACAGGGACTATTAGAATAATAGACAGGGACTATTATCTCCATTTCATAAATGAGGAAACTGAGGCACCCTTGAAATAACTTGAGAAATTAATTATTTAAAGCACATCTATTTGAAACAGTATAAAATGCTGAACATACCTGGGCCTGTATTTTACTGAGAAATTGTTTGGTTTTGCTATTAATAGCCTGCAAAATACCCCTCAGGAGATGTTGGTTTTCACTCATTCCATCTCTTCGCAGTAAGGGGAGATGGGCTCCTTCTGCCCAGCGGGATCCCAGCTGCCCACAATCACCCTGCACTGTCTGCAGCCTGCTTCTGATGGCTGCTTCCCAGGCCCCTTTGTGACGTGGCTTGGGATCTTCCAGACCAGCACTCTCCGGGAGGAATAGCATGTGAGCCCCACATGGAAGCAAGAATTTCTAGTAGCCAAATTTTAAAAAGTCAAAAGAAACAGATGAAACTAATTTTAAGGATCTACTCTATTTACCCTAATACATGCAAAATATTATCCTTTCAACATGCAGCACCAGCCCCATTTCTAGGGCTCAGGAGCCACATGGGGCTACGGCTGTGGTACAGGGCGGTGCGTTCAGGAGGCAGTATGATGTGCTGATAAGAGTTTCAGAGTCAGGGAGATCTGTGTTCAAATCCCAGCATCTGTGCATTCAATCTGTGGGACCTAGGCCAGGTCACTGAAGCCCTCTGTGCCTCAGTTTCCTCATCTGTGAAATGGAGATAATAATGGTTCTTCCTTAACAGGGTGGTGGGAAGGGCTAAGTGACTTAATACACGGAAAGTGCTGAACTAGGGCCTGGTGCAGAGTAAGCGCTCTAGGGGTATTGGCTGTGGCAAATCATTACTAAAGATGAACAGCCTTTTTATGCTGGAATCAAGGGGCTCCGGCTATCTGCCATTTCACTGCAGCTCTTGGGTGGCCCTGGGATGCCTGTGGCGGGTTTAGGTATCACTCCCGTATCAGAGATTAAAGAGCACTTGGGCTGGAGCCCTTTAAAAAGGCTTCTAACCAATTCTTAGGGAGTATATCTCCCACATTCCTTTGATACACAAGTCTCCCAGTTTACAGGCAACTGAGGACGAGTTTACACACCAGGCCTGCAGTAGAAACCCTTCTTCATCCTGATGTCCCTGTTCTGGCCACCATGATCGTGAGTGGTTGCAGGGACACACTGTACTCTGACCACAGGCTGAACTCACCAGGGACCCTCCCAACCACAGGCCAACATCTTGCAGCACCCTGGCTCAGCTCAGATATTTAGCTGCTATACATTCAGCTCTTGCTCTGACAACTTACTCCCTTAAGCGAATTAAAAGCCTAATATCTTTCTCTAAAGTCTGGATATAACTTCTTAACTAGTTTATAATGTCTCACTAGTTTATTCTTAACTATCCTTATACTTAAAATAAACCCAGTAGCACTCCCAAAACCTCATTTGAATTGCCCTTTTAAACATACCCCTTCCAGGCACCATCCATGGACAGCTTTTCCTTGACTTACAGCCTGGAAAGAACACAGGACCGGGAACGAAGAGGTCTGTGTTCACGGCTCACTTTTCCATTCGTTTTAGCTCTAAGATTACAAATTCCTTCAGAATTCTGACCCTCGATCCTCTTATCCACAGAAGCAGGGACTAGAAGTTCTCTAAAGTTCCTTCCAGTATTGAAAAATGATGAGTTCTTATATTTTACGAGTGAAAAATGCCAAAAAATGAAGTCCTACGATTCAAAAATGGCAAAACCCAACAGTCTCCTCTCTTGGCCACTTAGAGAGGATATCAAAGAAATAACCAAACGGTACGCAGGGTGGGCAGGTAGAAGGAGACAGAATAACTGCAATGGAGAAAGACCAACAGAAAAGAAGTGAGGTATGGCTGATGTTAAAAAATATCAAGGAAGGTTTCCTATATGTGTCTCCAGTACTCATTGCAGTGTTTTATTTTGGACCTGCTAAAATAGGTAATAGTTTCTGAAAACTATTTCTATACCCTAATTTGACTTGTTATAGTGGAATAGCATCAAATGTGAGGATTAGGAAAATAGGCTTAAAAGGAAAAAAAGTAACACATAACCAAAGTTACCTTTGGGAAACCATTATACTGCCCACAAAACACAGCATAAGAACACTGGGGAATAATAGAGTCATGTCTCCCATTCCTATTCCCCCAAGAATGTGGTCCATCCAGGGCTGGGTCTTGCACTGTTAACTTCTATGTGTGTCTCTGTCTCACTGTCCTTTGGTTTTCTCTCCTGTGTGCATACATGTGCAATAGGACATAGCTGCATTCTTAGGAACTGACGGCTTCCTTTGTAACTATTCTCATCCATAAGCCAAGAGGAACCCGTTCCTATCATTAACTACACAGGCTTGAAATTGAAAGTTGTGTTTCCAGATATCAACCAGAAATAAAAACAACACTATCCCTTTCTGTTGGCACAGACAATGGCTTTGAATAACCAGACCTAAGTAAGTCTTTCCTAGTCCCTTTCTCTGTACCTGTGTTTTGGACAAACACTAAACTTCACTCTCTACTATGCTTTCCTGCAGTGTCATCCAGCATGAAATCCACCAGACATGAAATGTTTGCAATAAAAAAAAGAAACCATGTATGAAATAAGTGTCTGCAAGTGAAGAGAATGAAAAGACAAGCTGCAGTCTGGGAGAAAGTGTTTGCAAACTACATGTTTGATAAAGGGCTTATATCAGAATACAGTATAAAGTACTCTCAAACTTCAATAATACGAAAACAAACATTCCAATTTTTTAAAAAATGGAACAGATTTGAACAGACACTTCACAAAAGAAAATACACGGACGGCAAATAAGCACATCATTAGTCATTAGGGAAACATAAATTAAAACTGCTACGAGATACCACTACGCATCTATTAGAATGGCTAAAATAACAAAATAAAACCAAACGAACAAAATATTGGCAATACCAAGGGCTGGCAAAGATGCAGTAGACCTTTTATACCCTGCTACTGGGACTACAAAATGGTATGGTCACTTTGAAAAGGAGACAGGCAGTTTCTTATAAAGTTAAACATAGCCCAGATATCTCACTTCTAGGTATTTACCCAACTGAAAACGTATGTTCACCCCAAAATCTGCATGCAAATGTTTACAGTGGTTTTATTTGTAATTGCCAAAACTTTACCCCTCGACTGGGTAAACAAATTGTGGTCTACCCATACAATGGAACACTATTCAGCAATAAAAAGGGATGAATTACTGATACAAGCAACAGTGTGGATGAACCTCAAATGCACCATGCTTAATGATTCTATTTGTATGACATTCTGCAGAAAGCCAAACTACAGAGACAGAAAATGGGGGCTGCCGCAAAGCACAGCAGGAATGCAGGAATCATTCTCTATCTTGACGGTGATAATCGTTACCTGACTGTATGCCAAAACTTGCAGAATTATACACGAGAAAAGACGACTGTTTCTGCATGTAAATTACACCTTAATAGAAAAAAATGGAAGAAAATACTAGAAAATATCAATGGAAAATAAAAAGATTTGTAAAATATTAAAATAAAATCTTAGCAGAAAAATTCTGAGGTCCAGCACATGAACGTGAACTTTTCCCACACACTACAGGCTAAGTGCATTCTCAACACGCCACTCTAATTCCAATGTCACGTGAGAGATGAGGAATCAATAAAAAATGAACATTAGCCCCTTGTTTAATCTTACTCCCTTTCAGAGTCCACCACCCACATGAATACACCACCATATCTTGCATTTCCTCCTGCTCCTTTTTTGTGATATGCGGAACACTTCATACTTATTAGTGAGCTGCAGTTGTACGGAATGTCCATGCAGAAGTCTGGGCCAGACACGAGCAGACTTTGGTTACCCGTAAATAGCTACAATAATGATCCTATAATGATCTGATTATCACAAAGAACCTAACTTTGGCAGATGCAAATTTAAAAGTGTAAACCTCCAATTACATCTCAATAAAACTGAAAGAAACAAAAAATTTAAACCTCAATTATATGAGTAAATAGCACTTTATTAAATGAATGGGTTTAGATGAAGAGAATGCTCCTATGAAGAGAACTGAGAGATTCTCCAATGTCTTACTTCAAAAACCTGCTCAAGTGAAGGTCTGAAAGCCCTCAGATTAACTCCAAGTACCTCCTGCCACTGGCAGCCTGTATGTCTGATGGCAGCCCTCTGTCCTAGCTAGCCTTCTGCCATTTCTTACATCCCTTCCTTAGAGGACATGCATCTGTTTCAGGAGGTTACTGGGAAGATGAACAAACTAGCAAGTATCTGTCTGACCCTTTTCCTTGGGGCAGTGAATGGGTTTTTGAAGCAAGGAAAAGAAACCACCCAGATTTGATGACAGGTGACAGGGAAAGCCCGATTTGGGATCAAGGTGAAGCAGGCCACCCTCGGGCTATCTGTGGATCCAGAATCTTATCAAAAGGCTCGTGGGAGGGGACAGGAAAGCACATCATACATCATGCAGATTAATTTCACATCCAAACCTAACTTGACGTTTTACGTTCCCAACTGCAAACTGGCTCTTCTGGGCTTCAAACCACAGGTGAGTGAAATTCTTGAATGGTAGCTAAGGTAGGCTCAGTGAATATTGTAAAACTGAGGATCTTTCTACTGGTAGCTTTGAAAAAAAAAAAAAAGAAGGCTATCAAGGTACTCCAGACAAAGAGTCAAAAACCAACCTAACACACCGCCTTTTGTGCTCAAGGAAATTACTCTGATAAGTGGCTCATTCCTGGTGGCTTTGTTCTTGCTATGTGCTCTGGGTTTGGGGGCTGACTCTGCTCTTCCAAACTCGTGCAAATGCACCCTGACCTTATGATAAAGATGAATCAAGGAGTAAAAGAAATGGAAAGGATAAAAAGGGCCATAGGGAGCATAAGTAAAAGTAGACCGAAAATAGTGATTTTCACAACAACAGCAATGACAACAGAGTGACAAGTTCCTTAAGAGACCTAACAATCAATTGCAACTGGTGTGGACCTTGTTTAGATCATCATCTAAACAAATGGACTGTAAAAAGGCATTTGGGGGCAATCAGGAAAATTTTAACATAGATACTGTTTAGGTGATATGGAGTAAATCACTGTTGATTCTGCTCACCCTGCCAAATACTATTACAGTTATGTGAGAAAACATCCTCATTTTTCAGAGGTGCATATTGGAGTATTTAGAAAATGTCATGATACCTCTGTTTACTTTAAAATACTCCAACAAAAAGGAAAAATAAGACGCAAATGTGGAAAAAAAATCTTTGTCATCATTAAATGTAGATGGTGCATGCTGGTGGTTCACTTTACTGCTGCCTCTACTTTTGTGTGTTTGAAGATGTTTGTAATAAAATGCTTCTTAAAAAAAGTGATGAAAAATTTTAAAAAATTAGATGAGGGGCTTCCCTGGTGGCGCAGTGGTTGAGAGTCCGCCTGCCAATGCAGGGGACACGGGTTCGTGCCCCGGTCCGGGAGGATCCCACATACCGCGGAGCGGCTGGGCCCGTGAGCCATGGCCGCTGAGCCTGTGCGTCCGGAGCCTGTGCTCCGCAACGGGAGAGGCCACGACAGTGAGAGGCCCGCGTACCGCAAAAAAAAAAAAAAGAGAAAAGAAAAGAAAAAAAAAAATAGATGAGCACAGTTCCTGTATTAGAAGTTTCTTTTTTACTCTCCTTTGCCAATTTTTTTGGAGTGTTGCACTATTAATAGGAATGTTAAAACAAAAAAAAAGCCAATTATTTTAATATAAATGCCACAAGAAAGATAAAGGTGAAGAAATAAGCTCAAAAATTCAGTTATTTAAAACAGTGCTTTTCTAGAAATTTACAGAGGATTTTAGAGGTCACTGTTTTTATTGACTATTAGACATAAAGTCCATCGAAAAATATAAAAAAGGGAAAAAACGTATAAAGATGGATGAGGAACAGAAAGAGGTAAATGAAAAGAAATTAAGCCAAAACAATAACCCCCAAATGGCAGAATCTATCTTTAAAGAGTCCACTCGGTCCTGGGTTTGAGGGCCAGCTCTTTCCCTTACACACTGTGGGCAAGTTCATTCACATCGCTGAGTTTAGTTTGCTCATCTGGAAAGTGGGAATAACTGGCATGTCTTCCTTCCCGGAATATGCTCCAGGAGTAAATGGAAAAACTCATAGTGTGCTTTCACACTGACCAGCACATGGTTCCTTCAGTGTGGCCTGTTCTTAGGCTACAAAGTTGAGGGGAAGGATCTGAGGAGAGAAAATGGCTGTGGGAAAATGGCAGCACGCTGGTCTCTCACACAAATCACTGATTAACCCACAACTACCAGACCTGCTTACGTCCAGGCAGGACTACGAGGGCAGCCAAAGCTTCTGTCACTGCCTGGAACCTTCAAGCTGTCCCAGAATTGTTTACTTGAAGCCCCCCCTCAGAGGTCTGCTCCTTACCTCCGTCTCTCACTCCATTTGGGCCCAACTTTCAGGGCAGCTAATCTAATCAGCTAATCTATGCTAAATTATTAATGGGATCCAAGAGGTTAATGTGTAACAAGTACACACTCCAATGGAGGCAAGCTGGAGACACAGGCCTCCGTGAGTCATCAGAGCCTTGGTGGGAACTCAGGGCAGCAGGCAACCCTCCGCATATCAAATCAAATTCTACGAAGGCATTTTAAAAATTATTAAAAAAATAATTCATATAAAAATGCAATCGGGCTTCCCTGGTGGCGCAGTGGTTGAGAGTCCGCCTGCCGATGCAGGGGACACGGGTTCGTGCCCCGGTCCGGGAAGCTCCCACATGCCGCGGAGCGGCTGCGCCGGTGAGCCATGGCCACTGAGCCTGCACGTCCGGAGCCTGTGCTCTGCAACGGGAGAGGCCACAACAGTGAGAGGCCCGCGTACCACACACACACACACAAAAACCTTTTAAAAATGCAATCGAATCAACAAAGGGACAGGCCAAAAAATCCTTTAACTAGACCAGGACAAAAAGGTTATGGAAAGTGGTATGTTTAGGAGCTCTATAACCCTTATGGACCTTTCTATGCCTCTGTTTTCTTATCTGCCAAAATGAATGTTGAGGTAAGGATTAAGTATAATCCATGTAAAGCACTTGCAACAGTGCCTGCCATGCAACAGGCACTCAACAAACATTAGCCACTGTTAGTATTGGTTAACGATGAGATTACATAGAAGTCAAAAGGGATGCTCTGGGGGCTTCCCTGGTGGCACAGTGGTTGAGAATCCGCCTGCCGATGCAGGGGACGCGGGTTCGTGCCCCGGTCCGGGAAGATCCCACATGCCGCGGAGCAGCTGGGCCCGTGAGCCATGGCTGCTGAGCCTGCGCGTCCGGAGCCTGTGCTCCACAACGGGAGAGGCCACAACAGTGAGAGGCCCACGTACCGCAAAAAAAAAATGCTCTGAAAGTTTAAGTGAAAAAGGATTTTCTAGATGGCAGCTTCCATTTGTGTTTTCAATGAAGTCTGGCTCACAGCATAGCACCCTGGCATCAGATCTGGGTTCAAGTGTCAGGCCCACTTCCTACCAGCTGTATGACTTTGGACAAGTGGCTCAACATCACTGAGCTATAATTTTCTCAGCTGTAAAATAAGGATAATAATACCTACCCTGCAGTAATGATGAATGAATTACATATGACAATGTACGGAAGTGTGTAGCACAGTGATTCCATAGGGGCATCCTAAGAGCCCCCAAAATGATGGCTTTAATCATCATCTTGTGTTTCCCAGTCTTTGCGATCGCATCCTTGGGAGCCCAACCAAGAAGTGACAGTACATTCTAATGGGGGTGACGGGCAGAGTCCCCAGTGCCTAATAGAGACTAAGCCATGGTAATCCCATCGTAATCCTACAGTTGGTTAGTCTAACAGCCACAAGGCAATTTAGCTGGGTGAGGATAGAGCCTCAGCTTTGACCAACCCTGGTGTCCCAAAGAAGTAGCCACGATGCAGGAATTTTATCTTCCTGGTTATTGAGATTATCTCATTCCAAAGGCAAAAACATGGTGTCTTGGCTTGTCTTGGTAGCTCCCCAGTGACAAGTGCCACGGGGCTACCGAATAACTACATGCCACCACCCCCATTTCTTTTTAACTCCATTTTTTTGACGGCATTTTTTGATTATGAAACTATTATAGAATCATAGCAAAAACTATATAAAAATATAAAATAAAAAGGGAAGGACTGCCTATGTTCCTACCAATAAGAAACAGTCCCTTTTACATTTTTGTGCACGTTGCTTCAGATTTTTTCTTTATACATATATGCTCCTCCACACGCTTTGCCATCATTTAAAAAAAGATGAGCTCATACCCTACATACAACTTCATCACTTGTGTGTTCACTTAATATATCTATTTCTGTGTTTGTCTGCCATCATTTTTAATGGCTGCACAGGAATCCATCAAATGCAGACTTCATAAATCATTGATCTATCCTCCAACCGAAGGCGCTTAGGTTGTTTTCAGCCTTCTGCTATACTAAACAACATCAGACTGAGTATTCTCACATAAACCTCTATACACGATTGTCCAATTACTTCCTTAGAAGTGGCACTGATGGGTCAACAAGTGTACAGTGTTTAAATGCCTTATGAAAAAAACAAAACAAAACAGCTAGCCTTCCTGAGATGGGAGGGTGAGAGAGGCATTTGAGTAACAGCGAGACATTGTCTTTTAGGCCCAGGTAAACAAAACAGCCTTCTGTCGGCCTTCTCCCCTGCCTTCCCATCATTCACCTACTGGGAAACACGTCTCTGTCACTAATGAAAACAACTAAATCCTCCTGTGCAAAATCCAGGGTCCAAGAGCGAGTGTCTGTGAGACAAAACTTGGGGTGTCATCTGGAAATGCAATGCGAAGGATCAGCAGGAAGTGGCTTATAAAGGCGACAAACGCTCCCGAACGGCTCCCACGAGCCTCCCACTGGGCCCCCCTGATGTGCAGGGTGGGCAGGCAGTCGCCTCAGTGACCTCAACTGAGGACCCAGTGGGTAGGAGGGGACGAGTCTCAAGGGCACACTGTAAGGAAGAGAAGCCATGCCACACTCCATCCTGAATTCTGAGGGACCCACCAACAGGATGAAAACCACAAGTCGATGCAGATGTACTCAAGTGGCCCGCATGCATACACACAGACACAACCAATGAGGGCATAAGAGAAACAGAGTCACTGGGCTAAGAGGAAGTTGCAAGAAATAAAATTTCAAAATGCTGCATTAGGTACAGATAAACATGCGGACAGAAAGGGCTCTCAGTCGTGCTGCTCGCTGGCAGGGGGACCCTGGGCAAGTCCCTCATGGGGCCTCTATGACCAGGTAACCAAGAAGCTCTAAGCTTAACCACAGAGATCTGATTAACTTTGGGTTTTGGTATTTTGAGTTTTCTTTCCCTGGCTATGGTGTTTTAATTTCTATTTTTACAATCTTTTTTTTAAAAAAAATCTCCCTTTCAGTGATTGTCTACCGTCTGTCCCGGGAGCTTCCATTGTTTCATACTCATTTAGTCCTGACTACCCCCTTGGAAGGTATATGTTATTCTTACTTTATGCTCTAAACGTGCTTGAGGTCACACATCTAACTGGAATAAAGATGGTTCCTGGTTTTATCCTCATGGTACAGAGGAGTTACTCAATAAATAGCTCATGGCTGAATGAATAAATGCACACATGAATGAATAAATTATGTTGTAGACTCCTTTCTAAACCCATGAAGTTTTCACTATATAAGACTCCTTCTACACTTGTCTTTTTGATAAAGTTATCTCAGAATCTTTTTTGAAAATTAGACATACATCAACAATCAGAAACGAGCAAGACTTCTATTCCATCTATAGGAAACAGGTGTCACTGCCTCAGTGCCCTGTCCCGGGAAGACCGTCATAATCCAGCAACTAAAGGGTTACACCTAGCTCGGCAGGGGGCTTCCAGGGGCCTGCTCCCAGGCTTGGGTGACCTCAAATTCTGATGGTTTCTTGTTGAATATATAGGGTATCACTCCTGGAAATAAGTAACTTAACATCCCAGGCCTACAGTTTTTGCTCATCTGGGTAGAATTAGCATGTTGACCTAGAGCTAGTTTCCTCTAGCTCGAATATTTCATCACCCTGTGAGAAGAGAAGAGGGAAAGCAGTGAAGGAGAAAGCCAAGTCCAGGGCAAAGGCAGCACTGGCTATGGACAGTGGTTACTGCCCTAAATCCAACTTTAGCGGGAACTCTCACATTTAGCTGAACTTCTGAATCACCTGGAGCACTTAGTAAACCCACTGATTCTTGCTCTATTTCACTTCCCTGCAAGAGGTGTTGTTTGTTTGTTTGTTTGTTTAAAGACTCTGCATGAGGCTCCCAGGGTACTTCTAAAGTTTATCTCTGATTACCAACCGCTGCTCTTAGTAGGGGAAATCCTTGAAGCTGAATGAATTGACATTCGCAGAGAGGATATTTTCCCCTCTGGCCAGAGGGACTTCTCCCCGCCCCACCAGCTTTCACTCCCTGTGCCAAGGCTACCTGGTTTTGGAGGTTTCCGTGACCTGCTGGTCCATCCCTCTAATGGCTGCTGGTGAACTGTGCCACATTCCAAAGTTCTCTCCAACTGTTCTGAGCCGCCTGCATCTGAATTCAAAGAAGGGGTGCAGAAGCAGCTGGAAGAGAGAAACCAGAGCGGCATAGTCCAGCAGCAACCTTTGAAAGAGCCAACCAAAACTGCCAGGCTTCTGATTCATCACACGGGGTGAAGGAAGGGCCTGTCATATCGGTCACTGGCAAGCAAAAACCAGAAAGAAAACTAAAAGTTGGCACTGGTGATTTGAAAGGTGGCACTCAAAGGCCCCCACCGATAATTAGAACCCAAATAAAGCTGTTTTGAAAAGTTAAGCCATCTTTTGTTGTCCTCAATCTTTACTTTTTCAGATTCCCTCCTTTTTGTGTTTTCAACTGAACTTGACAATGACTTGTCCTCTAGTCCAGAAAATCAAATGTCTATTTAATTGGATAATTAAATTGAAAAGTGAACCCTGAGGATTTTTGGAATGATAGTATTAAGAAAGACTTTTCTCTTCCTCTCTTGAATCACATTATTTCCTTTTTATTACATGATATATGTATGTTTTAGACACATGTATAAAATATGCAGTGGCTATTTCAGATTTCGGAATTCAAGAAGTAAAGGTCAACATTCTTACTAGCATGGGCAAAAAGATGTGATAAATGTCTTGCCATTGAACTTGCCAGCAGCTGGCAGTCGTGGCACCCTGGCTATTGTTTCTGAGTACACCTCTCCCTCAGACTCCCACCTCCACCCCTTGGCTCTGTAGAGAGTCTAACTGACAGAATATTTTAGTTATGTTCCACCTAGCCCTGGTGGTTAAGAACACAGGACTGGATGGGATAAAGCCGAAAGACTTAACGATGCCATATGCTACAACTTGGCTATACCAGGTTATAAGCAGCCAATGTCATCCCTTGTTAAAGGATTCACTTTAGAAGTAATAATTCCAGGGGAGAACAGGACTTCACACACTGTCACAGTGGAAGAACCTGATACAGATACAAGATGAAACAAGTGATCATTTTAGGAAAACCCCCTTTGTCTTGAATTTTGGTCTTATTTGAAAAAGCCAGAAAGACCCTGAGAAGTTATTTAGTTTGGGGAAGCAACTTTTGAAAATAAAGAATAGGGAGAGGGATAAATTTTCAGAAAGAGGAAGTCCAAGAATAAAAAAGATGGTATTTTAACAAACACCTTAAAACACAGGACCAAATACATGGACGGTTTCTAATGATACACTATCATCAGAGAGAAAGTAACAAGGCTTCAAAGACAGTGAAAGGGTGCTTCAGGACTGCAGAATGAGAAGCACACAGAAGCATAAGCTTTCCAGTGTGCCCAGAGGACATGCCCCTGACACTGGCCAAGTGTGTCAGCACCGAGCCTCAAAGAATCTGACCAGGATGGAAGAAGATCTACGGTGGGCATATATGCACTCGATTGACACCTGACAGTGCAACCCACAGCTCCATTCCTATACTTCCTGAAGCCACAGAACATTAACTAAACTGAAGTTGACTGGAAAATTCCCATAAACATATAGAAGTTTTTGTGCGTTGCATTTGTTAAGACTTTTTCATAACCCTACACTGTAAAAAAAAAAAAAAAAAAAAAGTCCAAATGAATAGAAAACACCAACCCAGCAAGAAAACACAAGCAATTGCTGATTGAGGATACGGCGACAATAGCCTCAAGACATTTCTAAAGCATAAGCCTAAACATGAGCAACTTCAACAAAAGAGGCAGCTCTGCCCACAGTGGGCTTGGAGTCCCTGCTCTTTGAGTTCCAATCCTGGATTTGTCACTTATTCACTGTGTGACCTTGGACACGTTACTAAACCTCTTCATAGTTTCCACATTTGTACTGATACAATGGGGATATACCTACCTGGCTTGAAGACTGAATAAAAAACAATGTAAATGGTAGGGCTCTGTAGTCTGTGAAAGGGCTACATCTTTGTAGCCTGGCAACTAACCCAGCTCACACAGCGGGGGGTCTCTGCTGAGGGAAGAAGCAAATACCTGAGGTGTCACACGCACGCCTTCCTGTTGAGGGCTCTCTGTGAGGGGTGCTGCGCCTATAGATAACGTGGGGTTTGTTTTGTTCCTCTTCACCTTCTTGCTCGTCAATGGACAGCAGTGGTTCAATAAAATAATCCCCATCGTGGGACCGGAATGTGCCCAGCTGCAAATAAAGAGAGATGAGAGGTTGATTTAATATAACTCAGCCACTGGGAGGAAAAGGACAGTGGAATGTTGCCAAGTGAACGGCACCATTACCCAATCCCTTTCCCATGAGGGCTGCTTAAACTGAAAAGTCCTCCTGACATATTTGGAAAAGCAGTTGTTTCTTTTGTCTGTTTGTTTTGGTTTTTCTCCCCACTCTCTGCCATATTAGTACCTTACCCTTGATTGGACTCTACTTTATTGCACCTGCTATCCAAACCCGTCTGTGAGAAATACTTCCTTGGTGCTCAAGTTCTAATTATGTACACTCCTACAGACTGTTGAAAGAGAGTGTTTCTGTGCATTAAGACAGCCTGGAAACTCAGGGACAAGTATCAGCTCCAAAAGCAAAAGCCTACCCAAGGAAGCCTTATTATGACTTCAAACTAGAAAGCATATGTTGACCACAAGGCACTCAAGGTGGTACCACCCGTGACACTGGCACACGAGTCTCTTACCACCCCTTCTCTTGGCCATAGGGAGTGACATGGGATAAGACTTTGCAGTCAGGCTGCCAGAGGTCCCAATCCCAGCACTGCCACTTACCCACCCACCTTGGGCAAGTTCCTTAACTGCTCTGAGCTTCAGCTTCCTTGTTTATCAATTAAGGACAAAAATACTTACTGTCACTTCTTGTGCAGATTAATAAGATAATGCGCGTGAAGTGCTTAGCAAAGTGATACCTTGTAAGGGCTTAGAACACATGAGTGGCTTTTGGTGTTGCAGGGTTAGCCTCTAACCACCAGGACACAATTTGCGTTTGCCAATCACTCTAAGCACCTTGAAAGAGGTAACTCTTTCTCCTCCCCTTCCCAAGTACCAACAAGTTTTGCAAATGATTAATGGTGATTCAAAGTTGAACCACCCAAACAAAACATTACAAGAACACTAAAAAGTTCCCCATGCCATGCCGGTGGGCAATGTTTCAAGGGAAGTATCAAGCTCTTCTTTCTCCATTGTTGCTTTTCCCTGTGGCGGGAAAAAGGCAGAGGCCTTTGACTTTCCCCGGGACACAGGGAAATAAGCGTCCTTGAACGTCAGCAGCAGCATAGGCACCATCCAGGAGTTAGTTAGATACTCAAATAATCACACTCCACCCCAAATCTGATCTACTGAATCAAAGTATCTGGGGGTAGGGCCCAGGAATTGAAATTTTAGAATTCTTAGGCATGATAAAGTTTTCAAGCACTTGGCTAAGACACCGGGGTTCCCAAACCCAGCTAAGTGTCAAAATTGCCTAGGAAGTTGAAAAAAAAAATTAGATTTGGGGTGCCACCCTGTATCTGCAGATTTGGAATTTCCAGTGGAGACGACTAACATCCGTATTTTTTAAAAAGCTCTCCGTGTGGCTCATGAACCACTGACTTAAAGAGAAGACAGCTCTAGTGTCGTCTGGTGTCAAAATAAGAGACAGAGTAACTGGTGTCCAGAGAAGAAGTGATTTAACAAGTTTATTTTCACCCAGGCACCTCTCTCCATTTTCAACATACAACTCTGGTGTTCTCTGAGCACAGAGCAGGAAGCTGGCTACAACATGGGAAAGCTACTAGAGACAGGCTATAAATATTGAGAAAGAATCTGGGAGCCCATCTGGTGAAGATCTGGCACCTTTGATTATTGAAAGGGGAAACTGAGGCCCAGAGAGAGGAAGTGGCTTATCCCCTTCAGTGATACAGAAGCAGCTGAATAGTACCCATGGTGAATCTAGAACTCAGGTACCCTGACTCTAGTCCAGTGCCTTTAAAAACAAACAAAAACAAGAACTTTGAAATTCTCTTTAAGAACATAGATTCATTCTCTGGCCCATGGTTAAGAGTACGGGTCAGAGGATTGGGTGGGAACCCCAACTCTGCCACTTACTAGCTGTGAAACCTCCAGCAAGGCCCCAACTCTCAAAGCCTCAGTGTCCTCATCAGCAAAATGGGTTGTTTCAAGGATTGGGCTGTTGTAAGGAGTTAAGATGAAATAATGCATACATAAAATACTTATTATAGTACAAGACACATAGTGAGAGTTCAATAAATGGTACCTATATGAAGTCAGATTAATTTTGTGGCTGATTCACAAAACAACTGCTTGACTGAAGAGTAATCCTTTCTTGGGTAAGGTGACCATTTATTCAAACACAGGTACTAAGTGCTTATAATATACAAGGCTCCAATACGGGAGAGAAATGAATTGATGCTGACCCTACTGCCAAGGAAAAGGGGATAGAACACGTGTTCCAAGAACCATACTACAAGGGACAGCACACTAAACATCAAAGAGAAATGCAGGTTAGAGTCTATGAAAGTGGAGACGGAGAGACAACAGCAGTCTGAAGGACGACAAAGAGGTTTCCCGGGGAACAAGATACCTTAGTTACACTTTGAAAGAAGGGTATGATTTGAGCATGTGAAGCAGGGTGAGATCACCAAGTAAATCCAAAGGCCCAAAGGCTATGAGGTAGAACTAGGACGGGAGGGAAATGCAGAGAAATGCGTGAGAGCAGGTTGCCTGAAATGCAGGATTTGTGAAGGAAAGCTTAACAGATGAGACTGGACATGTGGATGTGAAAGGGGTGAGGAGGTCCACTGTCAATGGTCTGACGTGCCAGATGGAGGAGTTTACAGTCGTTCACTAGGCGGTGGGGTGGTCTGTGAAGTAAATGAACAGGGTAGCCATGCGATCTTGTTGTGCCTTGTCATCAGTCATCTGTTAGCAGTGTGTGGCAGGGATTAAAAAAAAAAAGACCAGAGAAGAAGCCAGATGGAAATATTTCTTAAGACGTCAGTCCTAACGACAGAGGAAGAGAGAGGGAAACAGGTCCAGAGTCATAGTAGGCATGTTCAGAACAGGTGAGAAACGCATCTGAGAGGGAATTCAGGGAAACTAGTAACTGACCAGTGGGGTGACGGGAGTGGGGAAGGTTGGCATGACTCACTCTGAAGAGTGAAACATTTCCAGGAAGGTTTCCTGTGTGGGCCACGAGGAACGTCAGGATACTATTAGTACTGAAACGGTAAGGGGGCATCTTGGGAAGAAAGATAAATTCCAGGAGGAAGACAAAGGGGCAAGGGTTTTGGAGCTAGATTCGTCCCTGAAGATAGAAACAGCCAACTCACATATTTTTTGTATGTATGCCAGACCTTGCCCCCCACCTCCCCAAAAAAGGGCCAGATTGCAAATTAAACGCAATATAAACGGACTCCTCAAGGTCTAGACAGTCCTTCTGAAGTCCCGGCCCTCAGTTCCCTGAGAGAGTTACGACTCCGCAGTTAACACGTGCGAATTACCACCTAAAATTGCCAATAGAAACTAAGGTCCTGCGCAGTAAAACATACCACTGCTGGGGCCACTCAGCGGGGTGTGGAGGCGGGGAGGGAGGAGGAGTAAAGGCTGTTTACAAACTTGACGTACACACGTAGCCCTAACAGTAAGGTTCTGGAATTGTGGGTTACAACCTTGGGATTTGGGTACACTCTGATGCCCTGGGTTCCGGCACCTGACTTGTGCCCACCCAAACCCCAACCTTACTAAGAACAGAAAGATTCCAGGCGTCTTGGGGCAGTGGTGACTCACTGCAGCACCCCCTCCCCTTCGCCTAACTGCCGTCTCCGCCCACCCCCAAACCATGTCAACAAAGCACGGCGGCTCTGGGAGCTTTGCTGGGGGCTAAAGGCGTTCATCTTCGTCCTCGCATTCCAGCAGGCTAACCCTCCCCCGTCCGAGTCTTCAAGCTTGCCTCGCTCCCCACCCGACCCTTCGGTTGAGCAGCGGAGATAGATGAGACATCCAGATGCGGGACTCCGGAGCCACTCACAGCAGCCCGTGGAGGGGGCAGCCAAGAGCCCCGGGTAAGTATCCAAGCTCCCACTTGGAAAAGGTAACGACGGGGAGTTAATGGGTGCTCTGGGGAAAAATAATCGTATCACGGGGGCGCACGGCGGACAGCGGCCGTGCGCTGGGAGAGTCTGACCCGCGATAGTTTCTGCGTCACAGCGCGAGGGAGAAACGCACGTTGCTTGGGAAAGTACTAGAACAGCTCTTGCCCGGGTCAGAACATGACAACGGGTCCTCAAATATCAGGAGTGGAGAGGGCGGACGCCGCGTGGGGCCCACTGGAGGGCAAGTGGGGCGGGGGGGCGTAACTAAGCAGGGGGTAGGGGTATCAACTTGGATCCCCTGCTAAGTGCGTATTTTGCAGCGCAGAGAGGTGGCCGCCCCGCCCTCTCGCCTTCCCTCTCTAGGGAAACGCGCGCCGCAGGCTCTCTTTTCCGATTCTCTGGCACCCCATGGGTGGTGGAAATCCCAGAAGAACTGAAACTTCCTCCGGGCAGCCTCTCCAAGCTCTCTCCCAGTATTTCTGCTTCTTGGGGCCACCCCACCAGCAGGGTGCAGAGTCGCACTGCGCCGCACCCCCATTCCCAGTTTCCTCCCTAATGCAAAGCGTCCAGGGAAGGCTCCGCCCCATTCCCCGCCCCCTGAGCCCTCGGCCCACCCTTCCGTTCCTGGGACGGGACCTGTTCCCTGTCAATCCAGCTCAGCCTCAGGGTTCCTGGCGCGTGAAAAAAGGCCCTGAGAGAACGTGCGGACTCTAGATTACGCAGCGCGCTCCAAGACACACGGAAGGAACTCCCCATACCCGTGGCTGGGGAGTCTCAGCCCACACCCCCGACTCAAGACGCGTCAATAAGGAGTCGGGTTCTCCCTGCGCTCAGCTGCTCGGCTCCTGGGCGGCCGAGTTTGCAGCAAGGAAGGACAACAATCTCCGAGTTTGGAAACCGACTTCCCAGCCACCTACCGGTGTGGGGCAACACTCAGCTGAGTCGAATTCGGACCCTAGAAAGCTCCGAAACATCCAGAACTCCCCGGGGGGCGGATGCGTGCGCTCCTCTCGAGCACTCACCGGTGTAGCCAACCCAAAGCGTAGGACGCAAACAAGTTTGTAGCTGATACTTAACGCCAGAGCAGAGACGGCGCAGTGAGGGTCTTAGGCGAGAGAGCAATTAAGTCTCCTAGAAGCGGGTGAGGAGGCGAGAGGGCAGGGGAGGGGTGCGCGTCCACTTACCATTCCTGAGCAGAGGCTGATGACGGCCGTGTGCTCGGACTTGGTATTGACATGGCCTTTGTAGAAACAGTGCTTGAGTTCCGCTTCCTCCTCAGAATAAAACTTTGTCTGGTTCACCCCGGGTGCCCCGAGGAGGGTGACAGTGAACATTGGAGCGATAAATCCGGCATGGGCGGTGAGATTAAATAGAAATTGCTGGCCGAAGGCGGAGAGGCGGTAATGCGCTTGGGTGTAGGTAGCGGAGGAAGAGGAGGAGGCGAAGGCAGGCCAGGGGTCAGCGGCAGAGTTAAGGCTCCGTCGCCTTCTTTTGAAGTGTACGTTCGTGGGAAAGGGTTCTCCGAGAGCGTTCACTCGGATGGGAGACGCGATTTCGTATTCGCTCAGAGTCTCTAATAGTTTCACTGCAGAGAGAAGCAGAGGCACATGAACCAATAATTCAATTTTCCGCAAGTTTTAATTTAAAAATGAAGTGGGCGGTTTCGTCCTGAGTTATTTTCCAGCTTCCCCCTTCCCCCCCCCCCATTTGAGTCAATCCCTTCACCTTCAGTCACTGGACAAATATTTGCTGAACACCTACTATGTGCCAGGAACCGTGTTAGGCGCTGTCGGAGCCAGACAATGAATAAGTCAAAACACATAACATGATTACAGATCCTGACAAATACCCTGAATAAAATAAAACACGCCACGATGGGGTGCCCCCAGTTACTAAGTAACTGTAGTTTGGGGCCTGGGGTGGGGAAGGAAAAAGATCCGGCTAAAAGAAGGGGGAGACGACAAAGTTCGTTCCACAGTGTGTCTCTCTCTAGAAATAGGCTGGGAATGACCTAAAGAAGGGAGAGGCTGCAAAGCGGGAGACCATTCTTTCTAGGAAAAGGATAAGAGAGAGAGAGAGAGAGAGAGAGGCCTCCGCTGCGGGGTGCCCGCTGTCGGACACGGAGGCTGGGGAGCTGGCGACAGGGGCGGAGGGGTCCCGGTGGCCGAGCCTCGTTACCTTGCCTCGGGTGCAGCCTGTCCCTGCGCACGGCCGCCGCGGCGTCTGGGCTCCCCGTCTCGGTCAGGTCCCGCACTAGGAGCGTTAGCAGTGTGGCCCAGGATACAAACTGCATGGTGCTCCCCACCCCTCCCCCGCCGCCCCCACTCCCCCCTCCCTCCTGTCCTCCTTGGCGGCTGCGGCGGCGACGCTAGGCAGCGGCCGCGGAGAGCGCTCGGAGCCCGGCGCCCGCCGCCAACTTTTGACTTTAGGAGTCGCTGAGGTCTCGCGGCGAGGGTCCCGTCTGCGCTCGGCTGAGCAACGCCGCCGCCTGCCGAGAGCTGAGCCGCTCGGGCCGCAGGAGGAGCCGGAGGAGGAGGAGGAGGAGAACTGGGGCTCGGCTGCTCGGCCGCATAATGTCCAGGGAGCGGGCAGGAGAAGGCGCGGAACGTGCGCTCCGAGGCGCGCCGGGCGCCCTGTGCTGGCGGGGATAGCGGAGCGGCTTCTTGAATGGGGGGCTGGGGGGCGGAGGCGTGGGGGGGGGGCCGCGGGTCCTCCGCTGCTCAAGTACCCAGGTCCCCGCCTCTAGGAGGAGAGGGGAGGAGAAAGCGGAGGGAGTGGGGACCGCCTCCTCCCAGATCGAGTCCGCTCCTCGGCCGCCCGTGCGGGACTCGAGCTCCCACAGGCGCCGGGAGCGCTGGGGCAGCCCATTGCGGTCCCGCCACCACACCGGGACGGGCTTTCCTGAGACTCCCTGCCCTGGGGAGGGAGAGCGGAGAAAGTTCTCTCCCTTTCCTGGCGTTCCCAGTCTGTCTCTCTGCCGTCTCCTCTCTCCCTTCCGAATCTCTCTCCCTCGCCCTGTGTCTCTGTGCCGCTCTGTCTCTGTCCCCCCGTTGTGGTCTCTTCCCCCCTCCCTCTCTAGTTCCCGCATCTCCCCCTTTCCTTTTCTTTTTCTCTGCTGTCCCCATCCCTCCCTCTTCTCCTTCCCCCTTTATGAATTTCTGTCCCTGACTACCCCTTCTTTTGGTTTCTTACAAGTGAAAGTGGCCCAGCGCAGGAGCGCCTTCCCTTCCTACACTTTCTCACTAGGGCCGAGATTTGGCATCGGAGCTCCGCTCTCGGTTTAATCGCCTCAAGTCAAGAGGTTTAGAGTTGGGGTTCTTATTTTGCAGTTCGCGGTGTGTTACAAATCCATGGTCTCCTGAAAGTTTCGCTAAGCTTTAAAGCTGTGCTTTTCCCAACCTCCGTCCCCATCGCGAGAAGGTCCATAGCTTTCTGTATGTCTCGGGCCCAAAAAAGGTTAAGAACCGCTCTGGGCAGCGAGAGGAGGCGGGGACTTAGGCGCCCCCGACTGCCTCCGGGTTTAGAGATATGGGCATGGGGCGGGGGGGGGCGGGGGGGAGGTGGGGAGGAGTGTGAGGGGACTGTCGTGGACTCGAGGGGAAGCACCAGTGCCTGGAGGGATTTCTCAATCACTTCCGCTTGCTTTTTGCCAAAGAGATGCTTGGAGCAGCTCAAAGCTGACACTGCAAGCTGTAACTACCTCTGCCTTGGGATGCATATTTGGAAGTCAGAAGAATTCAGGCCAGAGAGGGAGGATGTGTTTGGGGGGGGGGTCGGGGAGGAGGAAAGAGAGAGGGAGAGAGGTGTTTAATCCCTGATGTTTCAAACAGTTTCTGTAAAAATGAGTATTTGCCCAAAAGTCCCAAAACGAGAGTTTTCTGTTGCTTGGTAGGCTGGCGCTCAAGGTTGAAAATACCAGATTGCCAACACCGGGGACCAAATAGCAATATTCTATACGTGTCCACTACTCTGGAAACATTAATGCATATATTTCTCCTGGAAGAGGGAAAAATGACTTGGCAAGACTGAAATTTCCTAAAGAAGTTGTTAACCCAGATAGACCAATGTTACCATTATCTGTCTGACTGGGATTTAGGATGGGTACACAACGTGAAGATGGCAAAACAGAAATACCTGTCAAGTGCACAATCAGATTGTTAAAGGGTAACATTTAAAGCTTTTTCTAAAACCTTCAAAGTAATTGACTAAAAGACATTTCTGCTAATACACAATCTTTCTTTCCATTATGTAATAAAAATTCCTCACAATCACAGTGTCTAAGGTTTGCTGAGAGTTTAGCAAGGAACAGAAAAATATTAAGAAATCAAACTATTAGGTGATTCCTATGGAAAATATTCTAGGACATCCACTATAAAATTACTTAAAAATGTAGCACGTGTTCAGTATTTCCCATTAAACAATTTTCCTCTTTTTCAATTTAAATCCCTCCTGATAGAGAATCTAACAGTATAGAAATGATTATATGTAAGGGCAGAAGTTTCCTTTGTGTACTCTTTCTCCCTAGTTTTCTTTCTAGGACTTGGCATTAAAGGATGAACTTTGTTTACGGTTCTTTAAAATTGCTCCTAATACAACCAATCATTTCCACAGCTAATAGGGATGAGAACTACACAGTATCTCTTGCAACCTCCTGAGGTGACCAAGAGCCTGGATTTCTAAGTTTCTCATCCTCAGTGAGTCTGTTCATCCTTTCTTAAGTGTTATTAGCTTACCTCTGAATTTACATCTAGTCTCAAAAAAAATCTTAGTAAGATGTTTGAAATTATAAGAAATTAATAGGTAGATTGAGCTAGCTAACTAAATAATTCAGGTCAAAATCTGAATAATAATAATGATGATAATCAACTTTGAGGAGATACCATGTGCTGCACCTTGTGCATTTAACACAGCATTTCATTCTTACAGCAGCCCTATGAGGCAGGCAGTATTAGTAATTTCATTTTACAGATAAGGATATTAACGTTTAAAGAGGTAAAATAATTTGATAAGGGTCCCCCAACTAGTGAGAGGCAAACTCTTGTTTGTCTCAAACTCTGTTTGAGATTCAAACTCTGTTTCAGCAGTTTAGTCCAAGTTCATAATTATCATATAGAATGAATAAATGAGAAATGTTGCTAGGTTTGGGGGGGTTGGTTTGGGTGAGGGCGGCTAAAATCATCAAGAGAATTGTCTCAACTGTCTTTGCTATGTATGATTTGTTTTTGGCTCTCTTGCTCCTTTCTCTAAGGTTGAGTATTTCATGATAATCCTCTTAATCTATTTCATTCATATTTCATGATGTTTCCTTCAGCATCTAGTGCAGGTCTGGCACATAGTAGGAGCTCAAGAAATGTTTATTGAATGAATGAATAAATATAAACCTTCTATTTTGTTTCAATTGTGCTAAAATGACTTCTTTATCATATTTATAATATGTAATTATTGTATTAATGTATATAAATATATGTGATATATAAATAAATAATACAAATTAATAAGTGATAAATAAATTTATACTTGATATCCTTTTAAGGAATACTTGCCACCAAATTTTAGGCTGGAAACTGACTGGAATAACTGTTTAGGAAAGAATCACAGCTACATGGCTTTTTAGATTTTTGGTACATCCGTTAAAATTGTGTACAAATTAAAACGTGTATTGAGCCTCAAAACAACCAATAAAATGTAAATTATGAAAGAAAAATATATGTACATGCAGTTTGGAAGTTGGTTCTACAAATAAGAATATAAAATTACCCGAGTGCACGAGGGGAGACTGGATTCTGTAATAGCTGGCCCCTCACAGAAGTTTGCTCTGAAGGAAGAACCGCTTACTGAGATCACCTGGAGTTAATGGAAGGACAGATGTTAGCCCATTTTCTTCTCCCAGGCTTTACTGGAATTGAATGTTATTGTAGGTTAAATGGGAAGCTTCTTTGGCTGCTGCTTCATGGAAACTGAATCCCAGAGGAGTGATGATGGAGATTAGTCACTAGGGAGAGATAGTCTGGTGAACAGAAATGCGAAGGATGACATCCCAAATGACTTTGCAGAACACCAGCGAAAAGAACAGGAAGGAGATTTGAAGCAGATTTCCACAGAAAGGGAAAACCCACACCCAAATGATAGGGAGACACCAGGAGGCAGAATTAAAATGAATTGTTTCCCGAGTGGTCAGTAGTAAGTGGTTTCAGGAATAGGTCAGTCCGTGGTACTGGGTAGCATAGGATTCTGGTAAATGAAGCACCAAGCTGGTGATGGTCAAACTCTGCAGCCCTGAGCAACACACCCTCTTTGATCCAGTTTCCTGTTTGCAGAGTGGAGGTGGGGAGAAACTGTGTCATCTTTTACTTGCCACAGGGGAAATGATCTTAGTATATTTTTTAAAGCCTTCCAAATACTGACTTCAAGCGTAGCATAACATAGAGAAAGTAGTTTATATCATTTGTAATAATAACATGAGATTCTTTGCATTGAGTTCCTACTTTGTGCTAATTATTTATTCCTCATAGCAGTCCTGCTGTCTGGGTTCTACTCTCTCCATTTTACATACGATGAAAATTAGACTCAGCAAAGTTAAGTGACCTACCCAACATTACAGAGCTAGAATGTGCTGAGCTGGGATTTGACCAGGAGTCACTTTACCTGCAAAGCTTGCCATCTCTATGAATTAGAGCAGCCTAGTGACAGAAAGACGGTCACCTAATGGTTCTTGATCGTTCAGCCTTTATACCTGGCTTTATGAGTATGATATGTAAGAACATCCTTTCTTTAATGTGAATGCTAAATCTAAGTTCTAAATAACTCCTCTTGAGCCTGTGTGGAACATCATAGTCTGGTCTTTATGATGGCTCTAGATAGCTCATGACTAGCTTATGGCAATTCTACAAAGGTGTTTACATAGCAGGTGCTCCTTTCCTACTTATCATTCCAGAAGACCGTATTTTAGCTATTGCCCAGGCTTTGGAGCCCCAAATGAATCCCACTAATAATCAGTTGAAACACTTAGGGCCTCAGATCCTTATTCTGCCCCCTCTAGTATCCGTAGAATGCGACCTTCAGACCTGGGTTCAACATCATAACTACAAATGATTCAGAAGTGCTCAGATTCAAACCACTCTTCAACTAAAGCCAAGTTATAAAGCAATACAACGTGTGCAAATACAATTTCTCCATTTTCCAAAAGTCCACATTCAACATAGACAGTTGTTACAGATGTGCTAGCATGCAATCTGACAATGCTCAGAGCACTGTGGGATGCACCAGGATGCTACCTGCCCCCTGAGCCCTGAACTTCTCCCGTCCTGGTTTGTTTCATCCCTTTTGTCTTGTTGTTTGGTGTTCTCTGTTAGACTTTAAACTACACAAGGGCAAGGAGGAAATCTATTGCCCTCCCCACTGTATCCCCTTGGTGCTACCTAATAGGCACTCTATAAATATTTCTTAAATGAATGAGTTTACAATTGCTACAAAACTGTTTCTAGTTTTCAGAGCCAGTATTTTGTTTAATTTGTAAAAGTCATTCTCTCTCTCTCTCTCTCTCTCTCACACACACACACCTCTGCAGGAATGATGGAGGTAATCTCTTTCTCAGGGGGAGGAAAGTCCTGCTTTAATTAGAATCTTCTGGAGTAGAAATTTCCAGAGCTAGGCTTTCCCCAATGCCTACATCAAGATTGTGAGCATGGAAAGTAAGAGACCAGTAGTGTGGGCACTTTCCATATCCTTTCCATATCCTGAAAAGAGGGTAATAATCACAGTTGCCTGCCTCAAAGGGATGCTGTGAAAATGAATGGACCGAGGTGTTGGCTTAGTGGCTGGCATATAGGAAGTGATCTCTAAACATCCAAATCAGCAGCCTCACCTGCTGACTAACCCACCTACTAGTTAAGAAGAGCAGTTCCTGATTCAGTCTTACAGAGAAGAGCGCTGGCACCTAGCGCTCCTTCCTCAGTTAACCTCCTTCTTCCACCACTGATTTATGGGCCTTTCTTCTTCCGGCAAAGAAAGTATGCCATGTGCGTGCTTATATTTCATTGACTATGTATTTTTTCACATTCATCCTTGTTGTTAGCCCCCCTGTCCTTTTAAAACTTTTTTTCATTTTTAAACAGCTTTACTCTTTCTCATATTCTGCTTATATTAGCAGTTCCTGTAAGTCAGACTTGGCATTTTTTCAAACATTGGGCTTTTTTTCCTGGCAGAATATATATATATATATATATATATATATATATATATATATATATATATATATATATATTTTGGCTGCGCTACGTCTTCATTGTTGTGGTGTGTGGGCTTCTTATTGTGGTGGCTTCTCTTGTTTGTTGCAGAGCACGGGCTCTAGGCACACGGGCTTCAGTAGTTGTGGCACATAGGCTTCAGTAGTTGTGTCTCGTGGGCTCTAGAGTGCAGGCTCAGTAGTTGTGGCGCACAGGCTTAGGTGCTCTGTGGCATGTGGGATCCTGCCAGACCAGGGATTGAACCTGGGTCCCCTGCATTGGCAGGTGGATTCTTAACCACTGTGCTGCCAGGGAAGCCCCTCTGGCAGAATATTTTAAATAGCCAAAACATGATTTCCCATAGAACATTTACAGAAATATATATATATATTTTAAAATTTATTTATTTTTGGCTGTGTTGGGTCTTCGTTTCTGTGCGAGGGCTTTCTCTACTTGTGGCAAGCGGGGGCCACTCTTTTATCGCGGTGCGCGGGCCTCTCACTGTCGCGGCCTCTCTTGTTGCGGAGCACAGGCTCCAGACGCGCAGGCTCAGTAGTTGTGGCTCACGGGCCCAGTTGCTCCGTGGCATGTGGGATCTTCCCAGACCAGGGCTCGAACCCATATCCCCTGCATTGGCAGGCAGATTCTCAACCACTGTGCCATCAGGGAAGCCCAGAAATATATTTTTGTATGGTAAACAATATTTACATATGCAAAAATGTAATTTCCTCTGCCAGATGATGCATAATAGGCTGTCTACTGTAAAGGTATTTATTACAGTAATGGTGAACCTTTGTGATTGCTTACTACTTCTAGGCACAATTGATAAGACAGTATTCAATCCTTCCGACAACCCAATGAAATAGGAATGCCGTGAGCTCCACTTTTGAGAGGAAGAAATAAAGACACAGAGAGGATAAGTAACTGGCCCAAGGTCACACAGCTAGTGAGTAGCTAAGTGGGCCTTCACAGGTAGGCTTTCTGATTTCAAGGCGTATTGTTAAACCATAATATTATATTGACTCTCATGTGTATTTATGATTTTTTAAGCTTATTATAGGATAAACTGTGATGGTCTGGAACACAATCTCAAAGAGTAGAAATCTATACATTAGAAAAAATTCAGGTATCAGGTCAACTGGGGGAAGAGGCCTATAGGGGGTCTGGTTTAGGGAGTCAGTCACAAATGGTGGGGCTTCTGGATATCAGTCCACCTGGGGTTGAGGGAGAGAATTCCTTTCCAATGCCCAGACCACTCATTGACCTAACTGTAAGACTGGCCCTTAGGAACACTGCTCTTCTTCAGTGGTCTCATGGCAACAACCATCCTTATAGACTGTCAAGGCCCTCAGTTCAGCCCAGTATCTTTGTGTTGTTCAGGCCATACTGTGGCCCTTGCTATTACAACAGCATATGGCCGAGAGGCCTGCCTTAGAGTTACAAAGTAGTGCAGGATTTGAATTCCCTGTGAGCTTATGTGGAAGCCTGCTACAAAGATGGTCTTCAAAGAGCTTTTCAAAATATCTCAGCTACTGTGACTACCAAGGACAACGGAGAGGGGCTAGGGGCAGGGAGAAATACCTTCATTTTCCAAATTAATGTGCAAAAACATAGATGCATTGCATGCACCAGCTTGACGCAGTAATGAGGTTATGCGACATCAAATCAGCGCCAGTTGGAAATGGTATATTCACCATGCACCATCTTTGTATTAACTGGCACCAATAACACAAAATAGGTTGCTTCCTGAAATGTAAGCCTAGTAATTAGCGCCTTGTCAAGTCCCTATCAGAAGTTGGCAATGAAAAAAATGGTTTTTGTTTTTCCCACTTAAAAACAGGTCTGACAGTACATATCTCTGGCATTCACGGCAAGCATAACTGGAATAAAGTTCAGCTACTGCTGGGCTCTGTGCTAGAGGTACAGTTACAAAAAGCAAGACGTTGGAGGTATAATGTTCTCCTGGGCACTTGCACCATGGTGGTGATGCGGCCTGAATCCTGATTACACTCAGCAACGCAAGTTCACCCACATACATTTTTTACACTTCTTACAGCTGATTATTCCGTTCATTAATTCTCACCACCAATCTGGACCTCATGGAACTTATATTTGCTCTAACGTACCTTTTCCGACAGAAGTCACAGTAGACTTCCCTGAGCGGTGACTGGCCCTCGTGTCCAGGAGGGCCAAAGGTCCTAAAAATTGAAAAGAGACACAATTCAAGACCCTGTCCTCCCCACTTCACTAAGCAGGTGTAAAGGGAAGGGAACCATCAAGAGACAGCAAATGCAATGAACTATTAGGCAGTTATTTAAGAGTCAGAAAGAGCAGTATGTTTTAGCATATAAACATGTCCAAGGTGTATTATTAAGTAGGTGAGTCACAGTGTGGTTTGTGTAATTGGTTCCTTTAGTAGTAAAAACAAAATAAAGCAGCAAAACCTCAGCCTGTGCCAGGAAAGGATCCGCATAGGAAAAAAAAACGTCTAGAAAGATGGATATACATCGTATTATAACCATATGACTGTGATCTCTGAAACTGGGAATTATGGAGATCTTTTACACATTTTACATTTCTATGATACCCATTCTCATATTGTTTACTTATGTTTACGACGAGAATATATTATTTTCTTAATGAGACCAGTAGTTGTTTCTGGTTTAATAAAGAGACAGTATATAAAGAAAATATGATGTTGTCACCACCCTTAGGGAAAAGTTTTCTTATAAATTATGCATAATATTAGCTTTTTCTGTACCATTCAATATGTGTTTCACTATTTGAAAATAACCTTATATATATTGTGTATATGTGGATAGGTGCTAAGAAGAGATTTACGATAGCTAAGTCAGGCTTCTGAGTGAAGTTTGAGGGGAGCTTGTGATTTAGACAGAAATAGAAGCAGTTGATATACGGTAACTGTGGATTTAAAACATGGTTAGAGAATAATAACTGAGTAGCAGGAAAAAGTAGAAGTTTACCCAACCCCTGACTATATAAACAAGGAAGACATTTGTTTATTTATTCAATAAATATTTATTGAACACCTACTATGCACCATGAAGTTTGCAGATAGCAGAAGAGCTCACAGTCTGGGGGGAAGGGAAACATAAAATAAGTAAATAGGTGAACAAGTATATAATTAAACACTGTTCTAAGTATTGTGGAGGAGATTAAAAGGGAGATAGTTGAGATTAGGTGGACAGAGAAAGCCTCTTTGAGAAGTGCTAGTTAAATGGAAGCCTAGATAGTAAGAAGGAACCAGCCCCTTAAACAACAAGCAGAAGAATATTCTCGGCAGAGAGACCAGCAGGACAATGTCTGAGATAGGAAAGAAGTGGGAGGGTTTCAGAACCCAGAGGAGCCCTTGTGGTTGGAGTTCTGTGAATGAAAGGGAGGGGATGGAGAGTGGGGCTGCAGGCCAGTGAGCCAGGAGCCAGGTGATATGGGGCCTTCCAGGTGAGGAGTTTGTATTTTACTCTGAATGTAAGGGCAAGCCAAGAAAATTCTTAGGCAAGGAGACAGCAAGACACTTCTTTCATTTTGAAAAAATCCCTCTGGCTGTTGTGTGAACGATGGGATCAAGGAGGCTATTGTGTTGTTCAAACAAGGATGACACTGGCTTTAACTAGGGTAGTGGGAGTGGAGGTGGCAGGATTTAGATATGGAGAAAGTATATTTTAAAGACAGAATCAATAGGACATGGTGAAGGATGTTATCATGGGGATGAGAAGTGGGGGCATCAAGAATGAGTCCCAAAATGATTATGCAGAAATTGCTGTCTTTTATATATACAAATAACAACCACATAGAAAATATAAAAGAAAAAAACCCCACATACAATAGCAACAAAATCACTGGGGATAGAAATAACAAGGAACATACAATGCCTGTAGGAATACTATTTTAGAACACTAATGAGGACTTCAGAGATGTGAGTAGATGGAAAAATACCATATTCTTAGGATGACGGAATGTCACCAAGGTGCCCATTCTCCCTAAGACAGTTTATAAAATGACTGGAAACACAATATCAATACCAACATTTTGTTTCTGTTATTCTTCTTTTGTTTGATTGAGACAAAATTGAACAAAAGTTTATTTGGGAAGATAAACAAAAAAACAGCTTGGAAAACTTTGAAAATGAAGAGCAATGTGGAGAATCTAGTATTAATAACAGATACTAAAATATAATGGAAAGCCTCAGTAAATAAATTGGGCGATACTGGACTGCGAATGAACAGAAAACCCAGTGGAAGAGACTAGAAAATCCAGAAACAGATCTGACTGGGACAGTTTAGTTTCTGATAGAGATGGTTTCTGAAACTGACTGGGAAAACTTGGACCAGTCACTATGCAGTGCTAGAATGACTTGGTAGCCATGTGGTTTAAAATTAATTTTTAATAATAAAAAATAAATTTAAAGTTGATGTTGAGGATGTGGAGAAAAGGGAACCCTTGTACACTGTTGGGAGAAATGTAAATTGATGCAGCCACTGTGGAAAACAGTATGGAGGTTTCTCAAAAATTAAAAATAGAACTATCATATGACCCAGCAAATCCACTCCTGGGTATATATCCCCAAAACCCCCACTAATTCAAAAAGATACATGCAGCTCAATGTTCATAGCTGCTTTATTTACAATTACTAAGATATGGAAACAAGTTAAGTGTCCATCAACAGATGAATAGATAAAGAAGACGTGATATATTTATACATATATATGTACAATGGAACACTACTCGGCCATAAAAAATAACAAAAATTTGCAGCAACGCGGATGGACTTGGAGGGCATTATGCTACATGAAATAAGTCAGACAGAGAAAGACAAATACTGTATGATATCACTTATATGTAGAATCTAAAAAATACAACAAACTACTGAATTACCAATGGTGGGAGGGGCAATGTCAGGGTAGGGGAGTGGAAGGAACAAACTATTGGGTGTAAGATAGACTACAAGGATGTATTGTACAACATGGGGAATATAGCCCATATTTTGTAATAACTATAAATGGAGTATAACCTTTAAAAATTGGATAAAAATTTTTTTAAAAAGTTAAATCTGTACCTCATACTTTAAATTATATGCTTGATCCATATCAAATGAATAAAAAATTGACTGTAAAAATTAAACCAAAACAGGCTTAGAAAGAAACAGGAGTGAATAATTCCTTTCTATCTGTGGCATAAGGAAGACCTCTTAATGCTGACTCGAAATGCACAAGCCACACAGGAAAAAAAAACTGAAATATTTAACTTCATTATGAAACAAATAATGTTCTACTTGACAAGAAACATCATAATCCAAATCAAAAGTCAGATGACAAACTAAGAAAATGTTCTGCTCATAACACAGAGAGAAATCTTTCCTCAATCCAAAAGAAAACTCTGCAAAAGGTATCGATTAACAGCTCACAACAAAGGAAATACAAATGGTACAAGCTTGTGAAAGTATACTCAGTTTTATCATAATAAAAAAATTCAAATTAAAACTATACCAAGGGCTTCCCTGGTGGCGCAGTGGTTGAGAATCTGCCTGCCAATGCAGGGGACACAGGTTCGAACCCTGGTGTGGGAAGATCCCACATGCCGCGGAGCAACTAGGCCCGTGAGCCACAACTACTGAGCCTGTGCGTCTGGAGCTTGTGCTCTGCAACAAGAGAGGCCGCGACAGTGAGAGGCCGGCGCACCGCGATGAAGAGTGGCCCCCCCCCGCTCGCCGCAACTAGAGAAAGCCCTCACACAGAAACGAAGACGCAACACAGCCAAAAATAAATAAATAAATAAATAAACTTTAAAAAAAGAAAAAAAAGAATCTGTTACAAAGTGAGGAAGGCAATCCTCATTAAAAAAACAAAACAAAAAAAACCCTATACCAACACTAGTTTTTCAGCTATCAGGCACAATACTGATAAATACAGTCAATTATTAAGACTGGGGAACTCTAATACATTGTTGTTGAGTATGTAAATTGACATAAGCCCTAAGAAGGTAATTTGACAACATCTATCAAAACTGCAAAAATCATATACACTTTGACCTAGCATTCTACGTGTTATATATAAATGAGATATTTTTGCATATGTAGAAAGATGACATGCACAAGGTTCTTTGTTGATTGCAGTATCATTTTTTAAATAAATTTATTTATTTATTTATTTATTTATGGCTGCCTTGGGTCTTCGTTGCTGTGCGCGGGCTTCCTCTAGTTGCGGCGAGCGGGGGCTACTCTTCATTGCAGTGCGTGGGCTTATTATGGTGGCTTCTCTTGTTGCGGAGCATGGGCTCTAGGTGCGTGGGCTTCAGTAGTTGTGGCTCGCGGGCTCTGGAGCGCAGGTTCAGTAGTTGTGGCGCACAGGCTTAGTTGCTCCGCAGCATGTGGGATCTTCCCGGACCAGGGCTCAAATCCCTGTCCCCTGCATTGGCAAGTGGATTCTTAACCACTGCACGACCAGGGAAGTCCCTGCAGTATCATTTCTAATGGCACAAAATCACAAGGAATGAAAACATAAACTATAGGGACTGATTAAATCAATTAAGATACATGCATACAATGAAAGACAATGCATCTGTAAAAGGAATGGGACTTCTTGTGCATGTGTCTGCGTGTGTAAAGGATGGAGAAAATAATATTACATATTTTTATTCGCTTATATATTCTAAAGAAAGTCTGAATGGATACATAAGAAACGAAGCACAGTGGTTACCCTGGAAGGAAGAAGATTGGGAACTGGACATAAGGGGATGTATTATTCTGCTAAGGCTGCATATTAGTCAAGGTTCTTCACAGAAATGGATCTAAGACTCTCTGTGTGTGTGATGTAGAGAGATTTATTATAAGCAATGGGCTCCTGTGTTTATGGAGGCTACCAAGACCCAAGCTCTGCACAGTAAGTCAGCAAGCTGGAGGCCCAGGAGAGCTGATGATGGTTTAATTCCATCTGAAGGCCAGCCAGCTGAAGACCCAAGAAGAGTCTATGTTTCAGTTGGAGTCTGAAGACAAGAAGCGGCGTATGTCCCAGTTTCAAGGCAGTCAGGCAGGAAAAATTCTAAGGGAAGGTCAGTCTTTTTGTTCTCTTCAGGCCTTCAAGTGGTTGGATGAGGCCCACTCACGTTATGGAGGGCAATGTGCTTTACTAGGTCCACTGGTTTAAATGTTCATCTCATCCCAAAACACCCTTGCAGAAACACCCGGAATAATGTTTGATCAAATATCTGGGCACCCCGTGGCCTAGTCAAATGACACACAAAATTAACCATCATAAAACACCACAGACTGGGTGGCTTACACAACAGAAATTTATTTTCTCACAGTTTTGGAGGATGCAAGTCCAAGATCAAAGTACTGCCAAGGTTTTTCTGGTGAGGCCTCTCTCCTTGGCTTACAGATGGCCACCTTCTTGCTGTGTCCTCACCTGTCCATTCTTCTATACAATACATTCCTGGTATCTCTTCCTCTTCTTACAAGGACACCAGTCCTATTTAATTAGGGTCCCACCCTTATCTCATTTAACCTTAATTATCTCCTTAAAGGCCCTATCTCCAAATGTAGTCACTTTGGGATTAGGGCTTTAAGATATAAATTTGGCAGGGACACAATTCAGTCCATAACAAGGGGGTAAGGGTGGGAGACACTTTCATCGTTTACCCTTTTATACCTACTGGGTTTTAAGCCACCAGAATGTATTACCAATTTTAAAAGATTTTTTAAATGAGTTCCACATTTCTGCTTCTAATGACCTGGAGGACATAGGTGCTATTTGTTGGGATGGAGAAGGCTGAGGGAAAAATAGTTTGGCAAGGTGGGAGTGGGGTGGGGAGCACTGGAGATGTGGACGAGGCACCCTAGTGGTATGTCAGTGGGGCAGCTGGTGTTCAGGAGAGGAGTTGAGGTTGGAGGTGAGAAAAAGGAAGTCTTCTACCTGTTTACAGAGTCAGGGAAAGGCAGGAGATCACGCAGGGCAGCAGTTCTCAAATTTGATTTAGCATGCTTCAGAATCATCTGCAGGGCTTGCCAAACCTATACTTAGGGTCCCACCCTCCAGTTTCTGATTTGGTAGTTCTAAGGTCAAGCCCAGGAATTCACACTTCTAACAAATCCCAGAGGATGCTGGTACTGCTGGATGGGAACCACACTTGGAGAACCACTGGCCTAAGACAACGATGCTCCATTCTAGCCTCCTAATAGTAGAAAACAGAAAGCTAAGAAGGAATAAAACCCATTACCTGGGATCCACCTCACTGCAGGCCAGTGAAGTCAGAACCTCTGGGAAGTGGGCCTGGGCACTGGTAAATTTCAAAAGCTCCCCATTTGATTCCAATGTACAGCTTGAGAAGAGAGCTTCTGACCAAGGGAAAGACACACGGGAGAAACAAGAGAAGGCCAAGAAGGAAGACCTTATGCTGCTACCTTTGAAATGACCTGGAGGCAAGGAGGGACAGACCAAGAGATTGAGAAGTAAAGAGTTGAAGGGAAAACCAGGACCCCCATACATGGCAGGCAGTCACAAGCCAGCAGGCTCTGTGCTGGACTCTGGCAATGCAGATACAAATAAGACCTACACAGCCTTCAAGGAGCTTCCTTACCGTTAAGGACCAAGCTGCTCTTTTAAAAAAGCAATGCCATCATCTATCCATTTCTTGGTGTCTGTCCTGGAGAAATATTTGCTCACAAGCCCAAGAATGCAGGTCAAGGGACTTCCCTGGTGGTTCGTGCTTAAGACTTTGTCTTCCAATGCAGAGGGTGTGGGTTCGATCCCTGGTCGGGGAGCTAAGGGCCCACATGCCTTGTGGCCATAAACCAAAACATAAAACAGAAGCAGTGTTGTAACAAGTTCAATAAAGACTTAAAAATGGTCCACATCAGAAAAATCTTAAAAAAAAAAAAAAAAGGATGCAGGTCAAGGCTGTCATGGCAGCACTGCTTGTCATAGTGAAAAACTGGAGACGGCATGTCCTCAGCAGAAGGATGGCTGTGTTATAGAAAATGGTACATTTATATGGCACAGAACCCTGTACAGAAGTTCAAAGGAACAAACCAGGTAGAGAGTAACTGGCGATATCTCAAAAAATACTGTTGAAGGGCAAAAAGCAAGTTGCAGCCTGATGTGTATACCATTTAGGTGAAAAACAACTCACACCTATGTGTATTTGTGTATAAAAATACAAAAAGAGGTCTGGAAGGATGCTCTCTAAATTCATACCTGGAGAAAGGGAGAGGGGACAAATTTGAGGGTGATGGTAAAGGGACTATAGATTTGTCATGCTCTTAAAATTTTTAAGACTTTTGATAAATGCACATATTTAATTTTATCAATGTTGTACTAATTTAAATATTTCAAAGTCATTTATGAAAGTCAGTAATTGCTAGCAAATCTGAAGTTCATGTATGCACGCACTAGAATTTTTGACTTTATGTGGGGTCTTGAAATAACATTCTCTGTGCCCCCCTCCTGATTTTGGGGTTAATTGGAGATCTTCAGTGACCACATGAAATATTATCTCCCAATCCATTTCCTAAACTGAGAAAAGGGCAGAAACTATAACTTCAAAGGAAAAAAGCCATTGCTTGGCCGTTACTCTTTTCTGAATTTTTCTGCCAAAGAAGCACGTTTGAAATAGCATTTCAAAGATACAGACAACTTCCCCAGAGCCTTGCCTGGCAGACATTCTAGTTATTCAATCAAGGAGCTATCCTGGAATGCAATTCTAACAAGGCAGTCGAGATTTTTATTTTGCAGGCTTCTGACTCTTCAATAGCAGGTAAACAATGCTGGGAGATTCTGGAGATAAAGATTTGGAAATCTACTGAAGTACACATTAGCTGGACCATATCTGTGACTTTCTAGACAAACAGGTACCTCGGAGCTACCTGTGTTGACAAACCTCATTGTCTCTCTGGGAAGCGATGACATTTAAATCCTTAGATACTTATTTTCAGAGTCAGAAGACAGTCTCTTTATGTAAGTTCCAGGAAAGCAGGGACCGCATCTGTATCATTGTCATTGTTTCTCCAGTACCTAGCATACTGCTTGGCGTACAGTAGGTGCTCAGTAAATATTTGTGGAATGAATGAAGCCACACAAAAGAAAGATAAAAACAAAATCAGGGATGAATTCTACATAATGTTGAGTGAAAGAAACCAGACACAGAAAAGCGCATCCTATATTTTCCACGTGTATAATGTTAAATAACACACACAATTAATTGGTGGTGAGAGAAAATGGTTACTTTGGTGGTGGGTAGTGAGCTGGAAGGGCACAGTGGGGGCTTTTGGGATGCTGGTTACTCTCTATTGCTTGATCTTGGTGGCGGTTACAGGGATGTGTTCACTTTGTAAAAGTTCATTAAGCTATATAATTATGTGCTATATAATATATTGTGCGCTTTGCTGCACGCATGTTATTTTTTTTTAAGTTTACTTAAACTAAATGAAAGTCACTTTTTCCATTAAAGAAGTCCCTGTTAAATAAATGTACATTAACTGAAGTTTTGAAGTTTTCATCCTTTGCGTCACAGATGATGTCACCCCTGGAAAATTATTTTTCCAACCCTAAACGTATTTTCATTTTGTATTTCTGAAGAGAAGATGTGTAACATCACCTCCAGGGCTTAAAGGCTTAGCTCGCCCTCTTCTAAGGTTCTGCTCTTCCTTATTGGAATTCATCTGCTGGTAAAACACCTGTTATAGGACTGGAGGCAGCTCTGCTATTGGGTCTTTAGCACCCATTCTATTTCCTGCCCTTACTCTTTTGAAATTTCTGACCCCTTGAACAGACAAGGAAGACTACTGAAAGAAAACCAGCAACTTCAGAGATGAGCAATCTGGGGAAAATATGTGACATTTTCTACCATTTAATAACCACCAGACTCACTAAATCTTCTAATTTTTTTCTTTTCTCTCTCTCCCTCATTCTTTTTTCTTCTTTTCTTCTTGATAATAATAACAAAAACATTTTAAAAAATCCTTGAACCTAGGAACCCAGAAGTTTAACTTACACTTATTTCCTTGTACATGTACAAAGTGAGGGAATTACAAGGTAACTCACAGATACGTTGTCTGTAACAGCAAAAGCTTGAAGGCAACTGAACTGTCCCTCAAAAGGGAACTTTTAAAATATATAGCATTCAACAATAGAAAAGTACATGACAGTAGAAAAGAATGAAGAGGCTACATTTATGAGATATAGCAAGTGCAAGGTCCAGACCGTGTGTTTAGACTGCTACCATTTATGAATACATAAATGATTTCTGGAAAGAACACACAGGGAACTGTGGCCGCCAAAGGGGGATGGTGTACCTGGGCAGGAAAGAGACTCCCCCAGATACCTTTGGTTCCATGGACATTTAAACCATATTATGTACTGTCTCATCAAAAACAAATTTTTAAAAACATAAAATAATACTTTTGGCAGTGGTTATTAGAGAGAGCCCTGATTTTGCAAAGGATGTAGAACAGAGGCAGAATCTCATGCACCATTGTTGGAAGGGGAAAATGGGGTAACCTAACAGGAAGGCAATTTGTCACATATCAAAAACTTTCACATTTTCCTTTTGACTGGGTATTTCTAGTCCTAAGAATTTATTTTTAAGAATGTAACTGTAACTATTAAGACAGTGATGAAAGACGTTGGAGAAGACAGAAATAAATGGAAAGATATTCCATGCTCATAAATTGGAAGAATTAATATTGTTAAAATGCCCATACTACCCAAAGTAACCTACAGATTCAGGTGCAATCTCTGTCAAAATTCAATGGTGTTTTTCAAAGACACAGAACAAACGATCCTAAAATTTGTATGAAACCATAAAAGAGCCCGAATAGCCAAAGCAGTCAGGGTGAAAGAAATACAAAGAAAATAAAAAGTGGAAAGAAGTGAAAGAAGAACAAAGCTGGAGGCACCACGCTTTCTGATTTCAAACTATATTACAAAGCCATAGTAATCAAAACTGTGTGTACTGGCATAAAAACAGACACTTAGATCAATGGAATGGAACAGACAGCCCAGAAAAAAATCTATGTACCTATGGTCAATTAACTTTTGACAAAGGAGTAAAGAATATGCAGTGGGGAAAGGAGAGTCTCCTCAATTAATGGTGATGGGAAAACCAGACAGGCACATGCAAAAGAACGAGACTGAAACCCCTATCTTACAACACACACACACACACAAACACACACACACACACACACACACACACACCCCTAAAAATGAAATTAAAGACCTGAATATAAGACCTGAATCCATAAAACTCTTAGAAGAAAACATAGGCATTAAGCTCCTTGACATTGGTCTTGGCAATGATTTTTTTAGATTTGAAACCAAAAGCAAAGGCAAGGAAAGCAAAAATAAACAAGCGTGACTACATGAAGCTAAAAAGCTTCTGCACAACAAAAAATGATCAACAAAATGAAAAGGCAACATATGGAATGGAGAAAATATTTATAAATCATGTATCTGGTAAGGAATTAATATCCAAAATATATAAAGACCTCATATAACTCAACAGCCAAAGGAGCAAAGAAACAAACACAATCCAACTGAAAAATGGGCAGAGAGTCTGAATAGGTATTATTCCGAAGAAGACATACAGATGGCAACAGTTACATGAAAAGGTGCTCAGTGTCATTAAGCAACAAGGAAATGCAAATCAAAACCACAGTGAGATATCACAACACACATATTATAATGACTATTATAAAAAAGGCAAGAAATAATAGGTATCAGGGAGGATATGGAGAAAAGGGAAATGTTGTACACTGTTGGTGAGAATATAAATTGGTTTAGCCACTATGGAAAATAGTATGGAGGTTCCTCAAAAAATTAAAAATAAAATTAGCACATGATCCAGCAATTCCACTTCCAAAGGAAACAAAAACCCTAACTTGAAAAGATACATGCATCCCCGTGTTCACTGCAGCATTATTTACGGTAGCCAAGTGTCCACTGATGGATAAATGGATAAAGAAGTTGTTATATATAATATATATGTAGTATATAATTATATATATATATATATATAAAATTATATATATATATATATTACTCAGCCATAAAAAAGAAGGAAATCTTGCCATATGTGACAACACGGATGGACCCTGAGGATATTACGCTAAGTGAAATAAGTCAGCTAGAGAAAAACAAATACTGTATGATCTCACTTATGTGTGGAATCCAAAAACATCAACAAAGAAAAACAAACTCATAGATGCAGAGAGCAGATTGGTGGTTGCCAGAGGAGGGGGGTGGGGTTTGGACGAAGTGAGTAAATGTGGTCAAAAGGTACAAACTTCCAGTTATAAAATAAATAAGTCCAGGGGATGTAATGTACAGCATGGTTACTATAGTTAATATCACTGTATTGTATACTTGAAAGTTGCTAAGAGAGTAGATCTTAAAACTTTTCACATGAAAAAATCACTGTAACTATGTGTAATGATGGAAGTTAACTAAACATTGTGGTGATCATTTCACCACTGGAAATACTGAATTATTATGGCATACATCTGAAACTAACAATGTTAATGTCAATTATATCCCAACATGAAGTTATCTGAATAAAATAATCAGTGATACACAAAAGGACTTATACACAGGAATTCCATCTTATTTTTCTTTATAATAAAATTGTAAATATTTTGGTGAAAATTGGAAGCTGCCGCTCCCCCTCCCCCAGAAAAGAAGAATGAAGGAAGGAATGGTTATAATGGAGCAGAGTGAAGGACTGGATTGCAGAAATATTGGGAAAAATAGATGTATGAAACAGATGATCAGTTCCATAAATTATGGTACACCTATACATTAAAAATGCCATTTTAAAAGAATGACAAAGAAAATTGTTTATAACATTAGGGAGTGAAAACTATAAAACATGTACAGCATAATACTATTTGTGGCCCCAAATGCACCCATATCACTGTGTATACGTGTTGGTGTACACACATGTGTGTAAAACATCTAACACTTTCATTCTAGGTCAGGGGTCCCCAACCCCTCGGCCACCGACCAGTAGCGGTCCGTGGCCTGTTAGGAACCGGCCGCATAGCAGGAGGTGAGCAGCAGGCGTGCGAGCGAAGCTTCATCAGCTGTTCCCCATCGCTCGCATTACCGCCTGAGCTATGCCTCCTGTCAGATCAGTGGTAGCATTAGATTCTCATAGGAGCAGACGACATAAGCAACACACGTCGGGTGTCGTTGTCTCCCACCACCCCCAGATGGGACCGTCTAGTTGCAGGAAAACGAGCTCAGGGCTCCCACTGATTCTGCATTATGGTTAGTTGTATGATTATTTCATTATATATTACAAATGTAATGATAAAAGAAATAAAGTGCACAATAAATGTAATGTGCTTGAATCATCCTGAGACCATCCCCCACCCCTGGTCCATGGAAAAATTGTCTTCCATGAAACCAGTCCCTGTTGCCAAAAAGGTTGGGGGCCGCTGTTCTAGGTGATAGAATGATGGGCATTTTAATTTTCTATTTCTATTCTTACATGGATTTTCAAAAAGAACTATACTATGCTTATATTTTAAACTAGAAAATGTATAATAAAAGAATTAGAGAATATTTTTAAAGGTGCTACAAATAAACCCCGCCAGTACAATGTAAGTGCAGCCCCAAAAGATTCAACTGCAAACAGTGAAGGGCTGCACTAAATTGAGGTTAACGAAGTGACAGAACCAAGACTGCTGTGAAGGACAAGAGCCAGTTGCCAGTCACTTTATACCTCAAGTTTTATTGGCAAGGGATGTGTTACCCTGGGGCACTGTCTCCATATGGCCCATGTGGACCACTTACACTCTGACAATTATTTCTCTCATTCCAAAGTATTTTAATTCTTTTAGGAAGTAACTGTCTACCCTGAAACAAAAAGAAACTGAAAAATAAAATATATATGATATGGTGATATAATGCTTTTTAAAACCACTTCTAATCCAATAGTATCTTTTATTCTTTATTACCTTTTTTTTAGTTGAGGTGAGAGTCACATAATTTTAACTACTTTAAAGTGAACAAGTCAGTGGCATTAACTGCACTCATAAGGTTGTGCAACCACCACCTCTATCTAGTTCCAAAACATTTTTATCACCCCCAAAGGAAGTTCCATATATATTAAGCAAGATGCTTCCCATTTTTCTCTCCCCACTGCCCCTGCCAACTACCGATCTGTATTCTGTCTCAAAAGATTAACCTATTCTGGGGCTTCCCTGGTGGCGCAGTGGTTGAGAGTCCGCCTGCCGATGCAGGGGACACGGGTTCGTGCCCCAGTCTGGGAAGATCCCACATGCCGTGGAGCGGCTGGAGCGGCTGGGCCCGTGAGCCATGGCCGCAGAGCCTGCGCATCCGGAGCCTGTGCTCCGCAACGGGAGAGGCCACAGCAGTGAGAGGCCCATGTACCGCAAAAAAAAAAACACAAAGAAACAAAAAAGATTAACCTATTCTGGACACTTCATAGAAATGAAATCATACAATATATGGCCTTTGTGTCTGGCTTTTTTGCCATAGCATGTTTTCAAGTATCATCTATATTGTAGCATATAGCAGTAGTCGGTTCCTATTTATGGCTGAATAATACTCCATTATATGGATATACCACAGTTTGTTTATCCGTCCCTCTGTGATGGACATCTGGACTGCTTCCCCCTTTTGGCTGTTGTGAATAGAGCTACTATGAATATTTGTGTACAACTGTTTGAGCCTCTAGTTCTAATTCTCTTATACCTAGACAGAGAATTGCTGCATCATGTGGTAATTCTAAATTTTACTTTTTAAGGAACCACCAAACTGTTTTCCACAGCAGCAGAACCATTTTAAATCCCACCAAAAATGTCCACGAGTTCCAGTTTCTCCACATCCTTGCCAACTCTTGGCTATATTTCTTTTTTATATTTCTTTCTTTTTTTTCTTTAAATCACAATCCTAGTAAATGTGAAGTGGTACCCTGTGGTGGTTTCAATATGCATCTCATGACTAATGATGTTGACATCTCTTCCTGGGTTTCTTGGCCATTTGTATATCTTCTTTGGAGAAAGATCTGTTCAAGTCCTTTTCCCATTTTTTAAAATTGGGTTGCCTTCTTGTTGTTGAGCTGTGAGAGTTGAAAGTTCTTAATATATTCTACATACTAGACCCTTATCAGATATGTGCTTTGCAAATATTTTCTCCCATTCTGTAGGTTGTCTTTTCACTTTTTTGATAATGTCCTGGGATGCATCTGTTACTTTTACTTATTAATGTTTACCTACAGGAATATTATTTTCTGTTTTGTCAGTTCATCTAAAATGATAACGTGGACATATTTTTGTGTTTGACATTATTATCAGAATGGCATTCTTATCGTTTCGAGGGATGCATAATATTCTGTCACATTCATAGTAATTCATGGATTGTTGGCAAAATATATAAGGTTCTCATGGTAACCGGAACAAATTAAATCCAATGAAGCATTCAACAGCCAGGCATTAAGAAGGGCAGGGACCAGGTGGTTCTGAGGATCCACAAGAGTTCATGGACTTTGCCTCGAACTCTGCAGTAAACTTGCCTCCCCACTTCCAGTTTCCTAGTCTCCCATTTCAAACTACCGGACAACAGTATCCTACTAGCTCAGCATGGATCAGTGTTGACCCCTGCCGGGGACGCAGAACTGCGCAGCCCAGATCTCCCTCTTCTGGACTCAGGTGCTCTTTCTCCAGATGCCAGCAGTGTTGGCTGCTTCCTGCTCTTGGCTAAATTCTTCCCCAGGACTTGCCCTTGCCTTAAGATACCTTATTCATATATTCATGTCTCCTTCCGTGGAACGGGTGATGCAGGACAACTCTGAGGGGTTTCCCAGCTCTGGAGCTGCTTGGGAGGTTGGCTAAAGCCTTCTCTTGACTGCATCACAGTTCACTTTTCTCTCTGCCCAGTCCTGCTTACTTTAATTCCCCACAGGTACTGACCCCTAACGTACCTCCTGCACACTAATATCTGAACAAGACCCATTTCTCAGGAACCCAGCATGTTAAAGTCTTTACTCCAGTCAGTACTGGCCCAGGCACTGGGGTAATGTCATGGTGTCTAAGACCAACACCTGAGGATTTCAAAGCTGGTCTCAGAAAAGGAAGGGATGGCTTATGGTCTACTAATGAGGAATAGCGAAACGCTTTACAATCGTGCTCTTCCAGGAAGACTGGAATGCACAGCTTCTGCCTTTTATTATTTCATTCATGATTTGATTTGAATAAATTCCTAAGAGTTATATTATCATGAATCCTATGCATTTTCATGCTGCCTTCCAGAAGGATTTTGCTGGTTAACAAAGCCAGCAAAAAGGAGAGGATACCACTCAGAATTTTTAACACACCAGTAACCAGAAAGGGGATGGAAAGAGCTAATATCAAGTGTACCAGGAAACCTTCCAGGTGGTTAAATAAATCCAGTGTTGTCCCCTTTATCTCTAGTTTTCCCCTTTATCTCTAGTAATAATAATGATAACTTTTTAAAAAAAACCATAACATTATTTGAGCCATGGCCACTGAGAATCAACACTGTATTTCCTAACTTGTCCCCTATTACACATGTGACCAAGCTCTGTCCACTGGGATGTGAGCAGTCCATGTGGAAAACCTGCACTGTGCCTTGAAATGAAAGGGGCATACACTCCACTTCCCCTTTCCTCTTTCTGTTGGCTAGAATGAGATCATAGCATTAAGGCATCTTGGACAATTAAAGATGAGAACAACACAGTGGGAATGGCAGAGCCACAAGATAGAAGGAACCTGGGTCTGTGATGCTACTATGGAGCCACCATACCAGCCCCAGACTACTTGAGTCTTGTTTTTCACATGGGAGGAAATAAAAATCTTTCTTGTTTAAACCATTGATGTTATACATCTCTGTGACAGCAGCTGGATATGTATACCAACTAATACACAATATCTCTCTTCCCACTACATCTTCACAGCAATCGTTTGGTGATAGCTATTTGTGTCATTTTAGATATTAAGAAATGGAAAATCACAAATAATAACGAATTCACCCCTTAGTCACATAGCAGGAAAGTTCAGATCAAATCTGGGGGTCTGACTGGAAAGACCAAGTTTTCTCACTGTTCTTTTCCTGAAGAATTTACAGTTCTTTATAGGCACTTAATTTTCAAGTCTCTACCTTGCTGATTATATGATTAGATTTTTGTACACATTATAAATCACACTAATCACACTGCTAACGATGTAGAGAGAAACACATTTATGAGTTCTCTTTGCACATTTATGCCTTCTCTCCCTTTCCTGATTCATTTTTTCCTGACCTCCAAACAAAATAAGTGTGAAAGCTATTTTCAAGTCATCTTAAGTCTTTTTTTTTTTTTTTAGCGGTACGCGGGCCTCTCACTGTTGCGGCCTCTCCCGTTGCAGAGCACAGGCTCCAGACGCGCTGGCTCAGCGGCCATCGCTCACGGGCCCAGCAGCTCTGCGGCATGTGGGATTCTCCCGGACCGGAGCACGAACCCGCGTCCCCTGTATCAGCAGGCAGACTCTCAACCAGTGCGCCACCAGGGAAGCCCATCTTAAGTCTTTTTAAAAATTGTTTTAGCGCTAAGTAAATTTGACTCACTTATTCACAAGTGGGTAGGAACACTCAGCTATGTATGACACCGTGAGGACAGCAAAAATGAATCAGTCCCAGAACCCTGTCCTCAAGGTGCTTGCAGTCCTGTGAGATTGATAAGAAATTTTAACCCATGGCAGATGACAAGAAATATTAAGTATAGAGTACTAGGAGATTGTTAAATAAAAAAGGTTATCTTGGGACTTCCCTGGCAGTACAGTGGTTAAGACTCGGCACTTCCAATGCAGGGGGTGTGGGTTTGATCCCTGGTCAGGGAACTAATATCCCATCTGCCACACATCGTGTGGCCAAAAAGTAAAAAATAACAACCCCCCCACCCAAAAAAAACCCGCCATCTCTCTTTTGAGGACAAGAAAGTTTTAGGAATTTGGTGACCTTCGAAATGAACCCAGAATTATGGGTAGAGTTTGTATAACCGAGATTTGGGGTTTTATTTTTTGTGGGGTTTTTTTTTGTTTGTTTTTTAGTGATAGAAGCCCAACTGAAACTAATTTACGCAAACATAGAAACATGTGTTGGTTTAACTAACCGAGAAATGCAGGAATATCTTACATCAGGCAGAGTTGGATCCAGGGTATCTAAATGATGCCATTATGCAGTGGTTGGGAATCTGCCTGCCAATGCAGTGGACATGGGTTCGAGCCCTGGTCTGGGAAGATCCCACATGCCGCGGAGCAACTAAGCCCATGAGCCACAACTACTGGGCCTGAGCGTCTGGAGCCTGTGCTCCGCAATGGGAGAGGCCGCGACAGTGAGAGGCCTGCGCACTGCGATGAAGAGTGGCTCCCGCTCGCTGCAACTGGAGAAAGCCCTCGCACAGAAACGAAGACCCAACACAGCCATAAATAAATAAATAAATAAATTTAAATGATGCCATTAGAGAGCCGTCTATCTCTTGGTGGTTTTACCTTGTACTGGCTTTGTTTTCAGACAGGCTTATTCCTTGTAGAGGTAAGGATGGACACCATCCCTCCTAGGCTGCCTTGTTACCAGCTCCACCACGCCAGCATAAAGAGAGTGCCTCTCCCCTGATAAATGAGGCAGAATATACAAACAGGGCTGTTTGGCCAGGTCTGGATCACATGCCCACTTCTGGAATTGAAGATGGGCTCAGCCTGTTGAACCCACAGAGTGAACCTGCTCAGGAGTGGTTCCCCCAAATTACAAAGGAAGCTTTAAAATGAGAAAGAGGAGAAATGGATGCTGGATAGTCAAGAACAAGAGGTCCATCACAAGGTTCACAGGTGCAGATGAGAATGAGGAGGGAATCCCAGGTGCAGGCAACCGCTTGAATGAAGGCATGGAGGCAAGACAGGAGAGCAGAGTCCAGTTGGACAAGATGAGGAAGAGAGAAAAATTAAGCTGGAACTGTATTATAAAAAGCCTTGACTGTCAGGATAAGGTGTTTAAGCCCAGTTTTTTGTTTTTGTTTTTTTAATTGACGTATAGTTGATTGACAATGTTATGTTACTCTCAGGTGTACAGCAAAGTAATTCAGTTATATGTGTGTGTGTGTGTGTGTGTGTGTGTGTGTGTGTATACTTTTTCAGATTCTTTTCCATTATAGGTTATTACAAGATATTGAATACAGTTCCCTGTGCTACACAGTAGGTCCTTGTTCTTTGTCTATTTTATATATAGTAATATCTGTTAATCCCCAAACTCCTAATTTATCCCTCCCCCCCTTCCCTCTCTGGTAACCATAAATTTGTTTTCTATGTCTGTGAGTTTGTCTCTGTTTTGTAAATAAGTTCATTTGTATCATTTTTTAGATTCCACATATAATATTTGTCTTTCTCTGACTGACTTCACTTAGTATGATAATCACTAGTTCCATCCATGTTGCTGCAAATGGCAATATTTCATTCTTTTTTATGGCTGAGTAATATTCCATTTTATGTATACGTGTATACACACACACACACGGCCAGTTTTTTTTTTTTTTTTTTTTTTGAGGTACACGGGCCTCTCACTCTTGTGGCCTCTCCCATTGCGGAGCACAGGCTCCGGACGCACAGGCTCAGTGGCCATGGCTCACGGGCCCAGCTGCTCCGTGGCATGTGGGATCTTCCCGGACCAGGGCGCGAACCCGTGTCCCCTGCATCGGCAGATGGACTCGCAACCGCTGCGCCACCAGGGAAGCCCACATGGCCAGTTTTAAAGGGAGTGGGGAGCCAAAGAAGTACCCCCAAATATCATCACATATTACATATATAATAAATATATCATCAAGTATAATTGAAAATCAGTTATTTTTTTTGTATTTTCTTTAAGAGTCTGTTTTGTAGTTATTTGCTTCATTTATAAGGCTTTTATTTTCAATAAAACTATGTATGTTTGCTCGACCTACTACTTGGAAAAGTTTCATTATGTTTCCTCAATGTATCTGTCTCCCCCAGCTTATTATATTTCCCTCTTGCCTATAACTTTGGGGTTTGGTTAAACTGAAAAATACATATTAGTATGGGCAAGCTCAGGTGAAGGACCAGGGAACTCTCAGACATAAATACAAAGAATGCAACCAACCAACCATGAATCCTTGGACCTGATGGGCAATTTACAACCTTACCTCTTTAAGGCATTCATTTATTCTTCAGTTAAAGTTGTTCTCTCAAGCTTAGCACAGACTTTTGAAAAATAAACATTTCATGATAATAATGATTAAAAAGTGCCTTTGGAGAAAGTAACTTGCTGATGAAGAATAATTTCTGTCTCCCTTCCTCTCCTATTTTCTGTGTCTCTAAAAAGAGAAGTAAGAAAAGAGTTGACCAGAGCCCAGAGTAATGGGCCATGAAGTTCCCAAAGGAGTGGTCAACCTGGGTTGACCACAACATAGTTTTTTTTTTTTTTTTCTTTTTCTGGCTCCAGATCAGGAAGTTTTATTGCTGACTGATCACAACATAGTTTTAATGGCCTCCCTTCACTGTAGGGTCCAGTGGGAAAGGGCTTTGCAGACAGTGAAATGCCACATATGAATTCATTATCATCACCTCAATGACGAGGTGAAACCCATGTGGTGGGGTTACCATGGTTCCCATTTTTCTGATGGGAGGCAGCACAGCTTCATGATAACTATTCCTTGGACTCCCAACTAAGACGGTCCTGGCTTTTTGTTGCTTAACCTGCCTGAGCCCCGATAGCCTCATCTGTAATATGGGATAATAAAAGTGTCTACTTATCTAACAGTGCTCAGTTGAGGATTAGCTGAGATAAAAATGAATAAAAAGCAACTAATTCAGTGTTGCACCATGACCAACGCATCCCAGTTATCCCAGAACTTCCCTGGTTTTAGCATCATAAACCCCTTATCCTCAGAACCTGGTCAGTCCCAGGTAAACTGTGATGGCTGGTCATCCAAGAGGCAGGAACTCAAACTTGCTTAGAAAATATTATCTATTTTTGTTTTAGAGGAGAAAAGTGAAGATTAAAATACTTACCATGGTGTAAGAAACATTTTGTTTTAAAAAAAAATCATCCATTATGACTAGAGAATTAAACCTCTTAGGATTCGTATCTAAGGCTTCTAAATCCAAATCCCATTCTCTTTCTATGGTGTTTTTATTCATTCTTTCATTCAATTCTTCACTCACCTAATCGATCCCTGCCCTCATAGAATTTAAAGTGTAGAAGACACAGACATTTAATACGTAGCTACCTTACAAATAATTCAAATTGCCATTGTGTTAAATGTACAGGCAATTAATTGTTCATGTGTGGTTTTTCTAGGGATTTCTCTGAATCCATCCACTCTCAGATGTTTCCACTGTGTCTGTATTTTCTTGCAACATGGACACCTTGGGGTTGCAGTATAGCCTTTGGCCATGGAGGAGGAGAAAGTTAATTAGCCTGAAATGACCACGTTTGGTCAGGCCAGGGGGTTCCTCTTTTTACATTTTCATGGATTAGTAGATCGAAGGAGTCCAGGGTCCTCTTCCCTATCACATGGACCAGTCCAGAGCCAGCCAGCTCCTCACGAAAAGCGAGGACCTCCCTGATCCATGCAGATGAACTGGCTCCCCATCTGCCGGCCTGAGGTCACGAAACCCGAAAAGACCTGAGAGTCTTACGCTTCACCTCACACTGTCACCATCCACAAGAAAGGGAAAGTAGGCTTTCCAAATGCATTCCCACTACACTATTGAGTGGTCTTTTAATTTTCATTTTGGTTGAGGCAGTTAATTCAGAATCAGTCACCTAGTCTAAAATATAATAACCTTTTAGTATTCTATTTATGATAACATATCATAGGGAAAGTGAATATTTCATCTGGGAACCAGGGCAGTCACTGGGGGACTGAATTTCCTCAGCAGTACGGTGTTAATAAACTTGAGACAGCCCTATGCTACGTTAAAATGCAACTTTTCACCCCCCGCTGGCCTGGCAAACTGAATGGGAAAGGCAACCTCTAGCAAAAGAGGATTAGATTTCACAAAAAGATATGGGAAAGGATACAGAATCCCTCACCGTGTCTCCTGCAAAAATAAAAGAACAAAAGAGCCAGTGGCCATTGCTTCAAAGAAGAGCTTTCCTTGGACTGTTTCCACTTAAAATCTACTTTTTTCTTACTTTTAAATTTGGGTGGCTGGTGTTTAACAAAATCTTTACAAAGTTAAGTGTTTTATCTTCTTCTTCTTCTTCTTTTCATTTAGGAAACATTCCAGGGAGGATTTTTAGGTGTTTGAATTTGGTAGGAAATTCTATGGTCAGGTCCTGAGAAGAAAATAGGGTTTATTTTTGGTTTGGACAGGCAGGTAGGAGACTGTGGAAGGACAATGGTTCTGTGGCATCAAATACCAGGAGGCTGGCTTGAAAGTACAGCCTCCAGGGTATGTCGGCAGCAGCATTTTCTTTTCATTTCTTTTTCTTTTTTGTGAAATTGCAGCAAGTCTATGGCTGTTTCTTAAAGGAATTTAGTGCAAAAGTTGTGTCCCTTGCTATTCTGAGATCTTGCCTAAGATTTGAAAATGTGCCCAATGCAGATATGATGAGACTTCAAATGAAGAAAATAAGTTCAAAATAATTTTTTTTTTCTTGGTGGTGGGATGGGGGAGTATTAAAGAGAAGGTGCATGTGTTTTTGTTTGCTTTTTTCTTTTCTTTTTCTTTCTTGTTTTTTTAAAAGGAAGATACTTTGTTAACCATACATCCTAGCAGGAAAGAAAAAAGGAGGCAGCGATCTTGTCATTGCTAATCTTGCCAAGCGTTATGGGATGAATTGTGTCCTGCCCCCCAGCCCCAATTCACATGTTGAAGTCCTAAGCCCCAGTACCTCAGAACGTGACTGAATTTGGAGACAGTGCCTTTAAAGAGGTGATTAAGATAAAATGCAGTCAAATGGGTGGGCCCTCATCCAATATGACTGATGTCCTTATAAGAAGAGGCAGGCTGTACCCAGACATGCACACACAGAGGAAAGAGACCATGTGAGGATGCAGTGAGAAGGCTGCCCTCAGCAAGTCAAGGAGAGAGGCCTCAGAAGAACTCAACCCTGCCAACACCTGGATCTTGGTCTTCTGGCCCCCAGAACTGTGAGACAATACATTTCTGATGTTTAAGCCACCCAGTCTGTGGTATTTTGTTATGGCAGCCCCAGGAAACTAGCACAGTAAGTCAAATGACTATTTCTGCCAAAGAATATTGCCAGTGGGGCATGACAACTCCTTGTTTGAGAAGAGAAATGGTGGCTTGCTTTTCTGCTCTCTGTTATACGTTTTTAGCTAGCTCTTAAAAGTGCATATAGAATTAGGGAATTTTAGTTTCAGTTGAGTTAGTTATTTTTCGGGGGTGGGGTGAGAATGTATTTCAGTCACATTTGTTAATTTGAATTTATTTTAATATGCTTAATAAAATTCTGGGGGCTTCCCTGGTGGCACAGTGGTTAAGGATCTGCCTGCGAATGCAGGGGACACGGGTTTGAGCCCTGGTCCGGGAGGATCCCATATGCCACGGAGCAACTAAGCCCGTGTACCACAACTACTGAAGCCCATGCGCCTAGAGCCCGTGCTCTGCAACAAGAGAAGCCCACGTGCTGCAACGAAGACCCAGTGCAGCCGTAAATAAATTAATTAATTAACAAAAAAATTCTGAACCATGTATGGCCTATAGGATAATTTAAAAATGAAAGAGTATTAATGTGTTTTTTACAAGGCTTTGATTTCTTTGCATGGCCTAACTTGGATTTCTTCTTTTTAACTTAAAATGACAGTGTCAGTTTTCTTTTTTTCCTGACGTTTGTAAGTTGCTTAAAATGACTGTGCACAACCTCTGAGTAATTAAGGTAAATATGAGATAGTCGTGTATGGAGTAAAATGCAGCTGTTTTTAAAAAATGTAGCAACAGCATGTAGCGAAAAGCATTTTTAGTCTTAATTGAAAAAACAATGTAAACCAGTTGTATGTATATTATTATTGCAATTATGCATAACTATATGTAGAGTATATATATTATAATTATACCTATGGCATCATTATAACTAGGTTTTTTTCTAAAGCCTACCATAGAAAAAGGATTGTGAGGAATATACTGACCAGTGATTACTTTTGGGGAATGGCATTATGACTGTTCCCCTCCCCATAGTTTATTCTCCTTTTTGCCTACATTTCTTTCATAAGCACGTATTTCTTTTATGATTAAAGAAAATTATCCACCACCAGTATGAAAATGCATATGAGTTCATCATACATTAATAATTAAATGAGCTAATCACCAGATGTAAACACCTGGCATAGTGCCTGGTCCAGACTATGAGCTCGGTCAAGGTTAGCTCTCTTTGTCTACATATGGGCCAGACTAGTTTCCAACCATACAACAGGATACAGGTGTCCCAGGAATAGCTAATGATATTCAGGTCTAACTACCAGAGACAAAAGAGTCAACACAATTTAGAAATGTGGGTAGGAGGTAAAAAGAGATGGAATGTAGGTCTTCTAATAAGTACAATTTAATCTTTTTAGTGAATCAGTACTACTCTATGTTCCTCTATGGTAGACTTGCATATTGTTTATTAAGAATGTATCACATATTTTTGTGGAATTGCAAATATTATGGATGCGTCCCCCCACAAAAACGATATTCTCTTCCAGAAAGATGGGTGGAAAAGTAAATACTATGTTGCAAGTTAGAAGAGTTTTGATGAGAAAACATTCTTTAGGCATCATAGTAGACTATGTAAAATACTCTTTGGAGTACTATTGAGATAAGTAAGAACTGCTTTGTTGATCAGGCTGCCTTTGCATGTTGACCCAAGATGTTGGGGGAGAATCTCTAGGTGTCATGAAATCACTGAGCACGTGGGGCTCATTTCAGTAGAAGGACTGACACTGGGACCAGCACTCCCAGAACTGTGCGTTCTTCTCTTTCAGTTTCCTGACCCACCTCCTTCCCTAGGGGAAAAGAAAATCCCTAAGCCACTTTTAGAACAGCTAAGGAAGTTGTGTAATGAGGTGCAGGAAATGCTTCCTGGTGGCTCTAAGAGAGGGATTTTCAATATGGTCTAGCCAAGAATTTAGAACTTGTAGGATTTTTCGGAAGGTACCTAGAACCCAACAAAACTAAAAATAGATTGCAGGGTGCAATTTGAAACCTTATTTCTCCTCCCACAGCCGGATGAGTACCTCCACTAAGGACCGGAAGGATCCAGGCTTATCAGCACTGTTTCTCACCTGATTTAATACTAGCAGATTCTCAGTAAAGTGGAGATAAAAGAAACTGGAGAAAAATCTCCGAAAGACTGCCTCAAGACATATGAGGATCACAAATCGTTTGTATTCCTAGATTCTAAGCTGAGTAGTTCCTTCTCAACTGAACAAAGTTCTTTATTTTCTACTTCACTGTGAGTTGACCTGAAACTTCAGGCCTGGGCCAAGTTACAAATATACACTACCAGGAATTGGCCTTGTTAACAAATTCCAAAGTGGAGTCCCATTTTCAACTGAGGTCTTAGCTGAAACTTACAAGTGCAGTAGGGCTCACTGTAACAATATGAGCTTTCATAGCCTTGCTATTTAAGATTCTTTCTCTCAGACTAAATAAGCAAAACTACTCCCAGACATCCATCCCAAGTATCACAAGAGTGACTTACATATCATGTAACTTAGAATGGGGTAGTTTGATTCCTTCAGGCTTCCTGACTTTAGTTAGCTGCATGTGCTCATGTGGGGAATGTGTTTTGAAGACACTGTATCATTTGACAGAGAAAAAGGAGGGCCAGATGGCTTTGAAAGAATATTAAATGGCAGAAGGCTGCCTTGGAATGCTTAACTGTTTCTAGACATCATGCTTATATTTCCTAAATAGTGTCCTCTTTGGGGTAAAATTTTGCTATTTTATCCAAACCAGAAATAATAAGGAAGATAAATACTTTCAGGATATTTTCTAAAACAAAGATGATGAAAGCTTTTTGAAAAATGACAAATATAATTTTGAGTATCTTTGACGGCATGGTGCTTAAGATGTTTTATCTTACTGACACATTCTGTTTTATTAGAGAAGGCATAATATTTACTGTTAGCTTTCAGCAATGTGTTTTCCTATGTGGAAAGAAAAATTTTGAAGACTAGAATGATATATCCTTTGCTCATAATTTGGAGACTTAAGTATACATCAAGAGGATTCAAAGAATGTATGTTGATCTTTACTGTCAGTAGGATTAATAAAATCATGTACCAGAAATTCTTAGAATGATGCCTGCCGCATTATAACTGCTCAATAATTTAACTGTATGATTATGATTAAGCTGTGGACTCAGAAAGTCAACTTCTTATTTCACATCTCCTTTTGGCTATCTCCCAGCCACTCAAACTTGACATATACAAAGATGATTTATTTATTTCTTCCCTGTTGCAATCTGGATCCTCCCACAATCCTCCCCATCTTAGTAAACAACACCCCACATTTGCTCAAACCAGAAATCTTGTGAGTCACACCTGATACCTCCCTCTCTCTCACCACTCAATAGTCATCCATCACTAAGTCCCATTCATTACATAGTTTAAAAAAATTTAATTATCTACTTATCTCTATCACTATTGCTAAACCTCTAACCTAAGGTTTTCAACCTCTGCACTATTGACATTTTGGGCCAAAAAATTCTTTGCTGTGGAGGGCTGTCCTGTGCATTGCAGAATTGTTAGCAGTACCCCTATTCTCTACCTACTGGATGCCAGAGGGCCTCCCTATTTGTGACAACCAAAAATGTCTGCAGACATTGCCAAATGTTCCCCGGGGAGCAAAAGTCTCCCCAGTTGAGAACTACTGATCCAGCCCAAATTACTCTCCTTTCCTACTTCAACTCCTACAAAGCCTCCTTAATGGTCTCTCCCAGGTAAGGATTACATCCTCCTTCACTCCCTGTAAAGCCTTTCTCCACGGAGCTGTCGGAGAGGTCTTTACACCACATGAATTTCATCAGTTCACATAGCAGCCTAAACCCCTGACCTGCTTTTCTTCACACTTAGAACAGATACTCCCAACCACGTCCATCTCCACGGGGTCCTGGCCCTCACTCCAACCTAATCTTGTGCATGTCTCTATGTTCCAGCCATGGGGGAATTCTTCCCCAGTATTCCAAACATCTGTGCACCTCAGCACCTTGACACGAGCTATCCCCTGCCTGGAGTGCTCTGTACTTTCTATCACAGGACTCTAGCTGTTTCCATAAGTGCCTTCAGCACAATTTGTAACTGCACTTTTTTTTTTTTTTTCGGTACGCGGGCCTCTCACTGCTGTGGCCTCTCCTGTTGCGGAGCACAGGCTCCGGACGCGCAGGCTCAGTGGCCACGGCTCACGGGCCCAGCCGCTCCGCGGCATGTGGGATCTTCCCGGACTGGGGCACGAACCCGTGTCCCCTGCGTCGGCAGGCAGACTCTCAGCCACTGCGCCACCAGGGAAGCCCATAACTGCACATTTTTAACCTTACTTTTGTTGTTTGTCTCATAATAGATGGTACATTTCTTGAAGACAGGAGCAGGTCTATTCCTTACTCAATACTAGCACCATCACAGTGTCTTGCACATAATAGGAAATTGATGCGTATCGGTGGAATGAATGAATGGTGAATGAATGAAATATAAAAGCAGTTTTGGTTGGGAATCGCTTTCCCCATTCTTAGCACTAGGGGGTGCTAAATAAATAAATAATGTTTATAGTATTTTGGTGGTTTGGATGCTCCTTTCCTACGATGCCATTTAAACTGGGTAGCCTGACAAATTGTTCTTCATAGTATTATCAAGTTCAAAGAGTTGTGCTAATTAAATGAGATATCCCTGCAAAATGCTTAGCACAATAGCACCAGCCAATTAGAAGTACTCAGAAAGTGCTGTTATTTGAACCTATTAACCTATTTAAAAATTCATTTTTTTATCAGCCTTCCCATGAAAAGGGTTAGGGGAAGTAGTTTTAAGTCAAAAACCATGACTAACCTATATTCTCCTTAAATGACTTTATTTCCGTTTCCCAGGGTTTTCACTATTTGCCCTGAAACATATAACTTCCAACTCTTAACAAAATGTGATCACGTTTAAAATATAAAGCGGCTAAGATCTGAAGAATAAAGTGTTCAGTGTTAGACAGACTTCACTTAAAGTCAATCCCTGGTGTTCTAATTCCTAAATAAAAATGTCATAGGATGAGATACTTATCTGAAAATTCAATCTTGACTCCATTTAAAATTTATTAGGGTTTTTGAAAGTCCTATTGCTAAGGGAGGATTTTATGACACATTTCACTAAATTGCAATAGCTACAGGTTAAGTGTATCACTTTGCCAAAACAGCAGCCAGGTTTTAGTAGTGTCAAATGCTAACACATTGCTCTGATACTTCTCAGCAAATGTATTTTGAGTTGCCTGGTATTCACAGCCCTCATTTCATCCAGTATGCTGAAATTCTACCATCTAAGGGCATTAAAATCTCTTAGAGTAGAAGAAAAAATAGGTTGTTCTGCAGATATCTTTTTGTCATATGCAGAGTAGTAATGGGTAGTTTTCACATTGCAAAGAAGGTGTAGTTACAAAGCGAAGCTGTAATTTCACTGTTTTCTTCTCTCCCTGTAGATTTTCAAATTGCCCTGATTTCTTCATTTTTCTATGACACTCGTAATTTTGTAGCTATTAAATCAACACAATGAAATGGAGTGGTTCCTCTTAAGGCCCAGGAAAGAACGTTACCTCATTCTCAAGCGTTCACCCAAAGAGTCACTGTAACTGGAAGAAAAATATGCTAAAGGAAACTTCACTGAGGATAAGAAAGGACCCAAATAATAAAAACATTTCTTGCAGATAGTTCTATTGTGGAGCCCAAGAAAATAACTCAGGGACTAGTTTGGGATTTCCTTCTTCCTTCAAGTCAGACTAGTTAGCTCAATTGGTTACAAGTGTGGTGCTAGTCGGGCCAAGCTATTATCCTAGCTGGGTCCCTATCTGGGCCTGAAAACAAACAACCATCTTACCAGCTGAAGTTCTTGTTCTTGTTCTAGGCAGCCTGGCCTAGGGACTCTAGAGGAATAATTTAACATTTGTAGAATTAGAAACGCAATTCAAGGAGTTTTGGCCTGTAAAGATAGAGTTCTATTATTTTTCAAGCTTGTATATATAATATATAAAATTGGCCTTTAGAAAAGCATCACAGGTGAAGGTATGGGTTGGGTGGGAGACAGAATCACTGAGCTCGTCAATATCACGCTTATCAGCATCTTCATCTTTGCTGTCTTCTGCTTCACCCTCCTCCTCATTATCAACATCATCATCAACACCATCAGTGCTTCATGTTCCTATGATGCGCCAGGCACTGGGCTAAATGCTTTATCTATGTTATTTAGTCTTCCCAACCATTTCTTGAGGTACTCTTGGGTATCTCCATCTTACAGCTAACAAAACTCACGAATCTGAAAGGCTACCCAACACATGCAAGAACACCCAGTTAGTAAATTTCAGAGCTGTGATTCAAATCCAGGTCTCTGATTCCCAAGTTCATGATCTCAGTATCTACACACATATGCTATCCTTAGAGCAACAAAGCTGCCGGCTTCTGTTCTACATTAACTTTATGTCCAAAGGTTGGATTGTTTTATTTTTCTAACCAGAAATTTATTGTGGGAAAGTTTAAAACCCTTTTGAGAAAAGCATCATGGTGACCCAATTTCTTGTGACCTAGCTTGTGATCAGCTAAGTGGTCAAACTAAGACCACTTAGCTTACAACTGATACTTCACCTTTAAAATAGTAAGAAAGTAACATGAAGAAACATACTTCTGTTTAATTCCCCTAAAGAGGGTACCAAACTCGGACTTCCCTGGTGGTGCAGTGGTTAAGAATCTGCCTGCCAATGCAGGGGACACGGGTTCGAGCCCTGGTCCGGGAAGATCCCACATGCCGCGGAGCAAACTAAGCCCGTGCGCCACAACTACTGAGCCCACGTGTCACAACCACCGAAGCCCATGCGCCTAAAGCCCATGTTCCGTAACAAGAGAAGCCACCACAATGAGAAGCCCACGCACTGCAATGAAGAGTAGCCCCTGCTCACCGCAACTAAAGAAAGCCCGTGTGTAGCAACGAAGACCCAACGCAGCCAAAAATTTAAAAAAGTAAAAATAAAAAACCCCCAAATCGGTACTTTATTTTTAATTTTTTTTGCGGTACGCGGGCCTCTCACTGCTGTGGACTCTCCCGTTGCGGAGCACAGGCTCCGGACATGCAGTCTCAGCGGCCATGGCTCACAGGCCCAGCTGCTCCCCAGCATGTGGGATCTTCCCGGACCGGGGCACGAACCCGTGTCCCCTGCATCGGCAGGCGGACTCTCAACCACTGCGCCACCAGGGAAGCCCAACCAAATCGGTACTTTAAAAAAAAAAAAAAAGAGTGTACCAGGCTCAATATATGCCCACCTACAAATAAAATGTTAGCTGCCCCTTAGACATCTGACACCCAGCAATGCTGTGCAGATAAATCCTGGATTTCTACAATGAATACCAAAAAGACACTGAGAAGAGTTGTGCTTAGTAATATCAGCAGCTAACATAATTGAGCATTTCTCCATTCTCTTAAGAGAATGTCAGTCACTTATTTAAATATTTTATGCACACACACATTACAGGTTTTGAGAGTTTACTTATTGTTTTTTCTTTTATGTGTGGGATGTTAAGGGCAGGAGTGGTATTTTATTCTTCTAGCCACTACAGTCCTTGGTACATACATAATAACTACTTAAGTACTTACTCCATGATATTAACTTATTACAGTACTATAGCAATAGACTTACTGGCAGACAATGTCTGCCTTAATTATTATTGTATCCATAGCGCCCAGCACAGAGCCAGGAATACAGTGAGGACTCATTATTAACAGGTGATTAACACTGAATTAGGACTAAAGCTTAATTTCTTTGTAACCATTCACTGGGCTGGACACCTAGTGTGTACTCAAACATATTCTAGAAACTTCAGAGTGACCTTTGGCTGAAAGAGTGAAGATTTAAGAACCTGCTGCTTACAGGCCCCTGGTAATGGAATTGCACTGGTCCATCCACCCAGTTCTACTCTGTAACTTGAAATGGGACTGCCCTTGAAATGTGGCCAATCATAGCAATAACATCTTAGAGTTTGAATAAAGGGTACTAACCCCTACACGGATCAAAATAATGACTTTCACCTCTCTAGTTATTGCTACAGTAATCAAAAAAAGCAGGCTCACAATAAGAGAAGGATAAGCTGAGGAGCAAGTGACTACCATCTGGTAAGAAACTCTACATTAAAATGCTGGATGCATCCCAAGCCAGCTTCCTAGCACCTCATTAAATTAAGTTGTATTTCCTAAAGTGAGGTCTGGGCTGCCAGGTGGCATGTAGGGCCACTTTGTGAGGAAAGGTGTTTTTTATTGCTAAGAAGCTAGTCTAGAAAATTCATGGGCTGGCTCAAAAACAAACAAACGAAAATACTCTTAATAAGAGTCTTGAAGGAAGAAATTTAGAATGACTTTGAATAGCAAAGCTGATAATAAAGGGAGATGGAAAAATAAGCATGTTATATTTAGGAATGCCATTTCACAGCCTGGTATAGTGGAAAGACCCAGAACTTGCCATTAGAAGCTGTGGACGTGAGTATAATCTTTGCTATTCCCTGTGTCGACCTTGAGCAAGTAATAACTTCTTTTGAGGCTTAATTTCTCCATCTGTAAATGAGGGATAAATCTTTTGGCCTAGCACCGTGGGGTTACCATGGCAACTGACCAAGTCTCATGTCCATGAAGAGTTTCAAGTGTAGATGTTTGACCAAACAGAACTAAACAGGGTTTCACTTAATGGTCCTTAGGTGGCAAGCTGGAACATTAAATGAGATGTTTATACTACTTTAAATGTATGTTTTTTATTAATAGACCACATTACTTGTGGTGCATTATAAATTAATACGTGTTTTTTGTAAATTCTGTATTTACCTTGCTTTAGCACACCTATATCACATTTTTCTTCTACTTTAAAAGCATCAATCTGGTTAATGTAAGTATTTAAGAATATAGCACATTTTTTTGGACTGGGGCAGTCTTTCTTTACAACAGAGGTACTTCCTTTGAAGATGCCCTGGTCCAAAAAATTGTGCTGACCTCTACATTTAAAACTGGTTGGGCTTCCCTGGGAGGCCAGTAGTTAAGAATCCGCCTGCCAATGCAGGGCACACGGGTTCGAGCCCTGGTCCGGGAAGATCCCACATGCTGTGGAGCAACCAGGCCCGTGTGCCACAGCTACTGAGGCTGCATGCCACAACTACTGAAGCCTGCGTGCCTAGAGCCTGTGCTCCACAACAAGAGAAGCCACCACAATGAGAAGCCTGAGCACTTCAACGAAGAGTAGCGCCCGCTCACCACAACAACTAGAGAAAGCCCGCATGGAGCAACGAAGACCCAACACAGCCAAAAATAAATAAATAATTGAAAACAAAATAAATAAATAAAAATGGTTCAAGTATGCAGGTTCCTCAAAAATCTAAAAATAGATTTGCCATATGATCCAGCAATCCCTCTCCTGGACATATATCCGTACAAAGCTATAATTCAAAAAGACACATGCACCCCAATGTTCATAGCAGCGCTATTCACAATAGCCAAGACATGGAAAAAATCTAAATGATGAATGGATGAAGAAGATGTGGTACATGAACACAATGGCATATTACTCAGCCATAAAAAGAATGAAATAATGCCATTTGCAGCAACATGGATGGACCTAGAGGTTATCATACTAAGCAAAGTCAGACAGAGAAAGACAAATACCATATATCACTGTTATGTGCAACCTAAAATATGACACAAATGAACTTACCTATGAAACAAAAACATACTCAGAGACAGAGAGAACAGATTTGTGATTGCCAAGGGGGAGTGGGTGAGGGATGGATTGGGAGTTTGGGATCAGCAGATGCGAACTGTTATATACAGAATGGATAAACAATAAGGTCCTACTGTATAGCACAGGGAACTATATTCAGTATCCTGTGATAAACCAGAATGGAAAAGAATATGAAAAGTATATATGTGTGTGTGTGTGTACACACACACACACACACACATATATAACTGAAACATTCTGCTGTACAGCAGAAATTAACACAGCATTGTAAATCAACTATACTTCAATAAAATACACTAAAAAGGGTTAAGATGGTAAATTTTATGTCATAAGGATTTCACCATAATTAATTTTTTTTAATTTTAGAAAAGAGATAATTATTATTTCTCATTTAAATCAATTAATTGCCCAATGTAAACTAGTTAATGGAAATAACTTAAAACCGTGGTACCAATTCGGAATTTTAGATGAAAACAAAAAGGAGCATCGAGATTTCCTTCCCACTGACTCCCCCTCCTTCCCACTGACTCCCCCTCCTTCCCTTCTACAAATATTTACAGAGCTTCTCCTTATTTGCTGACAGTCCTTGAAGAGTTGGGAAATGGGGAGAAAACAAAGTTCCAGCACTCATGGATCTTGTCTTCTAGTGAGGGGTGGGGACAATAAAAAGGAAAAAAAAAAAAGTCAGGTAAAGATAAATGCTATAAAGAAAAGTAGTCAGGAAAGATCATAAAGAGAATATGGTGGGCAAGTGCTGCTCAGGGACCAAAGGAAGCCTTCCTCCAGGAGGGCTGTTTGACTAGAGACTTGAGAGAGGGAGCCTGCAAATTCCTGAAGAAAGAGCTGTTTCTAGGCAGAGAAAATAGCAAGTGCAAGGGCCCTGAGGCAGGAATATGCTTGGCATGTCCAGGAGACATGTAGGCTGCCCTTGTGGCAGAGAATGAATGAGCGAGGGAGAGAATGGTGAGAGATACAGTTGGAGAGACGGCCAGGGGCCAGAATTAGTTAGGTTCTTGTGGGCCATTTTACAATGAAGTAACTGGGGCTTAAGGAAAATAAGGCACTGGGCCCAATCTAAAGATACTGCTCTTCCACTCTGGAAGATGCTTAAGACAGTGAAGAGCCTCTCTGGTTTTTTCCACTGGGAACTTCTCTTAACTGTCCAGAGCCAAGTTACAAAACTGACTCAATTGTTTTTTGGCTCTTCCTCCTGAAAATGGAGTTCAAGATATTAATTATAGTGTATGTGAACGACACTTGATTATCTCTCTCCCTAAATTCGTGACTATATATTTATGCCTTGAAGGAAAGGCAAAAAGAGGTATAGCACGCTGAGAAAAATGAAGAACCCTCTCTTGTAATTTGGAGAACATGAATTATATAGTCATTTTGGAATTGCTTTTAGGCTAAATCCAAGCACAGTTTGATAAGGGTTGTAATAATATGCCCAATGAAGCAACCTTAAATTCTATATCAGAACATATTCAAAAGCTATGCATATTAGATGCATGAAACTATAATACTTCCAGCCAATGTTGTTTAATTTTGCAAAGCAGATTCCTAGCTAGCAGCCTTCTGGTTTTCAGGCATGCTAATATGTGTCTTTATGCTAATTACTTGTTCTTTTGATTTTGAAACCAGTATTTCTTAGATTACTATACAGCATTGATTTCTACTTATGAGCATTGAGGGTTTTTTTTTCCCCCCAGAGTTTTCAACATGCTTCATTTTCTAGCCACACAAATCAAGTTCAAATCGTAAATGGGGCAGAGCTAGAATGCAGTTAGTCTAAGTGGAAATTGTCCTGGGGTTCTGGAGTTACTTAGAGATGCTTCTCCATCTGTAAATGGGGATAATTCCACTTGGCCCACTTCTCCAGATTGGTGTTTGATGAACTCAAAGAGTTGTAGAAGTAAAAGGGCCTATACAAATGCTGGGCATAATTATTCCTGATCTGCATTCAGTAGAAGAAGTCCCCAGTTCTACAGAGCTCTTTGTGGCTGCCAGAAGTGCTTGCGCCATGGTCTTCAAACACTGAAGTGCCTCTACAGGATAGTTTAAAGGGACCAATGACAGGGCTTCTAACTGCTCCTTTCATCACTGGGCGTACTTTACCCTTCTGCCTGTTCAACTGCCTTCTAGTCATTGAACCAAGGAATTGACTTCTTATCAATTGACTTCTTAACAGTCTACTGACTTCTCAGCACCCCCCAGCTCCTTTACAATTTTCTGGCAACAGGAAGGAAACCATAAATGAAGTCTGCTCTCTCCACATCCTGTCTTCTTGCTCCAGGCCCTGCCAGTCAGGGCCTATCAAAAGTGGGTGCTTTAGCACAGATCAAACTGTTTCAACACAGGGTTGGGTTCAAATCCCAAGATGTCACATACCAATGGGTGGCCATGAACATGTTACTTAACCCCAGTGAGCTTTGGTCATCTCATCTGTAAAGTGGGAATAAATAAGAGTACCCTCCCTCCTCGTATCAAATGCGGTAAGACAGGGAAGGCTGATAAGCATCAAAGAAAAAGCAGGTATTTAAATGCAGGTCATGCACATGGCATGAGTAAGCAGTGAATGCTATCTGCCACCATATTATTATTACTATTTACCACTGTCGTTAACATGAGTTCTTGCGCTCCAAATCCACCCCTTTGTCTCCTACTCAAAAAAATGATTTAAGATACAAATAAATGAAAGCAAGTTTCATCTGGATAACTTTGTTTCTAGACCAGTTTGTTATTTTTAATAGAAGCCCTCATATACAGTAATACCTTAAGTAAAATTTGTAACAAATTTCTTTTCTCAGGCTTCTCCAAGTGCTACATGGATCCCCTGATGGTTTTCTGGTAGGAAATGTCCCTGACACGACATCCTATTGCATGACAAGAAGACAACAGTGGTAAAGAGGGGCTTTCCCAAATGTGACTCCAAGGTGCTGTTGAGATGTTTTCAGGTTCTAAAATAGCCACTTCCATCCAATGTTCTACAGGGTAATTATAGCTGTGCCATTATTCCTGGCCTGGCCATGATCCAGAATTCTGCTCTCATTACCTCACTGCCTCACCCCGGGTCTGCTGGAGCCCTGTCCTAAGGATGCAGGGACCAGCTGAGCCTTCTTGTCACGCTCTGCAGTCGAGGCTCCCCTAATCCTCCCTGCATGTGCTGGGGCAGGTCATGAGGGAGAAATATTAAGGAGCCAACCTTTCAAAGAGAACAGAAGGGACCAAAGCAAATGGAACGTGTTTTGTAGTCGGGGAGGCACAAATGCGCTCTTAATTTTTTCTCTGGGTTTGGGTGTGTATTTATAGACTACTAGAAGGAGTGGAGGGTTTTGAGTAGACAGACTGCTCTCTTCAAGGAGAAAAGGAAGAATCCTCTCCCACCCCATTTCTTTTTAAGGCCAACATTGAAGTCATGTTCACCTTCCACTGTGAAGCACGATGATGTTTTTCTAATTGTCTGGAGTCAGGCCTGCCACACTTCCTTGACTACATCTCTCCTTCCTGTCGGGGGCAGGTTCCTGGGGTCAGGCACGCAGCAGGCTCCAGCCCAGCCTTCCAACTCAGAAGTCAGGAGCCTCGGTGTCCTCGAGATGGAGATCTGTGGCATGGCGCTCAGACTTTTGAACTGGGACGTGACTGGAAGCCACAATAAGCCCCCACCCCCCACCCCCGCACACTTGGGTTGTCCTCCGGCATCGTCTGCCTCTCTATGCTGGTTTTTGACGGTCCTTCAATAGGAGCCTGGCTCATTAGAGGTGCCTTAGCCAATCACCAGAGCTCTGTGCATGCACTTGGCCAATCCCCAGAACGCATGCAGATAGGAGGTGGGGCTAGTTAAGGTGCGCTGTTGCCACTGAGAGCAGTGCTGGATGCTTTACAGACAGTATCTCAGATGAGTCCTCATGACCACGTCCCATGATACAATGCTCCTATGATTCCCATTTTACAGATAAGGAAACTAAGGTTCAGAGAGACAAACTTGTCTAAAGCTACACAGTGTCTTCTTGGTTTGTATTTTGACTTGAAGCAGAATCTGTGACAGGATTTGAGTGAAAGTAGCTTATTTGGGATGTTCAGGAAATATCAGTACAGCCACGGGAAAAACAGACATGGAAGGGATGGCTGCTGATAAAGGGTGTACTGTCAAGGTAGTAGGAGACCAGAGAGTTACCCTGCAGGGAAACTCTGGAAAACAGTGTAGAACATATGCCTCAGAATTATCCCTTCCGGAGGGTGAGGGAACCGGAGTGTATTTTTACACCAACTTCTGTTGATCATTGATTAAGGGTGGGCGGGGTACAGATGGAGTGTTAATTTCCCAGCTTGGACAGAGCCCTTACAAGGCTTTGGAGAAAGCCCCCAGGCAGAGAGATCCAGATGCTGGTAGTTGGAAGCCAGCCAGCCTGCACTGAAGTGGTGAGCCCTCCAAAAATATGAGCTGGGAACAAACACTGTTACACATACCTCGAGTGGCAGAGCCATGGCTGCCGGCTGCCCCTCTCAATTACTTCTTCCTGCAGAACAACTACCCCAAAACTTAGCACCCTAAAACAACAATCATTATATCTGTTCATGAGTTTATGGGTCTGTAACTAGGGCTGAGTTCAGCTGGGCTGTTCTGCTGGTCGCATCTGCGATCACTTGTGTAGATGTACCCATTTTGTAGTTTAACTTGGAGCTGCTTGTTCTGGGGAGACCTCAGCTGAGACAGCTCCTCTTGGTCCCATGTGGTCTCATCCTGCAGCAGCCAGACCAAGGGTCAGCAAACTTCTGTAAAGGGCCAGATAGTAAGCATTTTTGGCTTTGCAGGGCATTAAGTCTCTGATGCAGCTTCTCAACTCTGCTGTTTATAATGTGAAGGCAGTCACAGACAGTATGTAGACAAATGGGCATGGCTGTGTTCCAATAAAACTTTACAGAAACAAGGGGTGGGGTGAATTTGGCCCATGGGTCATGCTCTGCCAGTCCCTGAGTTAGACCATACTTCATCATATGGGGCTGTACGTTTTGAGAGAGTAAAGGCAGAAGCTACCAGGCCTCTTGAGACCTAGGCTCAGAAGTTACACCGTGTCCCTTGTTCTGCATTTTACCCCTCAAAGCAAGTCAGGAGGCTAGCCCAGATCCAAGGGTAGAGTGATAGACTCCACCTCCTGATGGAAGGCTCTGCAGCAACATATTGGGCAAAGGGGTGTGCGTTCAAGGATGAGAGGAATTTTGGTGTTCATCTTTGCCCACAGTCTACCCTCCAACCTAAACCTATTTGATTCCAGAGTCCTGTATACTTAACCACCACAATCTACCCCCTTCTCTCTACTATCTCATGTAACGAGCTGAGGGGTGAGGTCAGGAGGTTGGGCAGATCTTGATAGTTTTAGATCATATTCAGTCTAAAATTTGAAGAAGGTCTTTGCTTCTCCAAGTAACGAACTCTGCATCTTTGCAATATTGGATCTCAACCTTAGAAGTGGAGTTTTAGAGACCTAGAGAGTTCTCTGGTCCACTCAGTTGGTCCTTGTATGAAGGAATCCCTGCTATAAACTGCCCAGCAAATGACCATTGAGCTTCTGCTTGATGACCCCTTGAGAAAGGAAGCTCTCTACCCCCGTCTTTTGTCCTTCTGTCATTCATATGCCTCATCCATCCCTCCATTCATGGGAGCATTCAGCCGAGTGTTTACAGAGTGAGTCCTGTGTACCAGTTCCTGAGTTAAGTGATGTACAGATAAACCCAGTAGCTTTTTTCCTGGAGCTTAAGGTCAGTTCATCTTCAACATGGTGCCTGTTTTCAATTTTCTTCTTGGTCACATAACTCTTTCTTTGTTCTTCATGGTCTTTATTCTTTTAGGTCTAGAGTAGTTGTTCTTCAACCTTTGAGAATATTTAGAAATACTCCCCCCTCTTTACTGAAATTAATTCCACTTCTTTCCTAAAGTGAATGTCACAGATACAGAGATACCTACACAACTTCAAATGAATCTACATAACGCATTAACTAGAATTAATAGAACTTAAAAGAGAAATAAGATAATAAAATCATATATATTTCAATAGGTAAATATTGTAGGATTAAATTAGATTAGGTACTGAAGTAATTGGATGTTAGTACTAGACACAGAACCAAGTTTATACCAGGGGATTGCAAACATTTCTGTAACGTCAGATAGTGAATACTTTAGGCTTTGCAGGCCATTCTCAATTCTGCTATTTTACTGAGAAAGCAGCCATGCATAGTATGTAAATGAATGAGCACGGTTGTGTCCCAATAAAACTTTATGCGCAAAAACAGGCGGTAGGCTGGATTTGGCCAGCTCGCTGGAGTTTGCAGACTCTTGGCACATACTATGGCTATGAATGAAGACTGATCAGGATATGTCGTGTGGACAATATAAACATCGTTAGCATTACTGTCAGCGATAGAATTTTCCAGAATGGTGGTACCTTTTGGCAAAGTTCTTAAGAAAACAAAAGTACAATCCTCCCTTAATCTATATACTAGCCACTTTCCTGGAAAATTCAGTGTATAATATTACCTAGCCAAAAAAACCTCACTGTTTTGCATTTTTTTGTAGCTTTAGATAATTATACACAGGTTTCTCCCTCATAAATGTCCTGTGGGATATTTTAAAGGCATTTGGGACACAGAATTGTTCTTTTGTTGTGAGGACTGAACTGGGCACTGAAAAAGGTTTTGCCTCCCTGGCCTCTGCCCATAAAATGCCTCCTGTGCTCCTCAGCTTTGTGACCATCAAACATGACCCTCCCCCCACCAATTTCTTAAATCCCCCTGTTACGTAGCATCATTCACTATTGAGAACCACAGTTCTAGACATACTCCTTGTGTTAGTTTGCTCAGGCTGCCATAACAGAATACCACAGACTTAAACAACGGAACTGTATTTTCTCACAGTTCTGGAGGCTGGAAGTCCAAGATCAAGGTGTCAGCAGGTCTGGTTTCTCCTGAGGCCTTTCTCCTTGGGTTGTAGACAACCACCCTCTCACTATGTCATGACATGGCTTTTTCTCTGTATTAGTGTACTCTTGATGTCTCTACCTCTTTTTACAAGGACATCAGTCCTATTAGTGTCCCAGTCTTATGACATGATTTAACCTTAATTACCTTTTTAATGGCCCTGTCTCTAAATATAGTCACACTGGGGGTTAGGGTTTCAACTTGTACATTTTGGGGAGACAGTTCAGTCCATAAAGCTCCCTCACCTCTACTGCCTACCTAAATCTTCTCATCCTACCCTCTCTTCAGGGCTCATGGAAAGTTCACTCCTCAATACAGCCTTCCTGGTTGATGGTAATTATAATAATAAAGTATATGGCTTTACGTGTCACCTTACGCTTGTGGTTGCCAAGGTGGGAAGATGGAATGGATTGGGAGTTTGGGGTTAGCAGATACAAACTGTTATAGATACGTATAACTGAATCACTTTTCTGTACACCAGAAACTAACACAACATTGTAAATCAACCATACTTCAATAAAATAAAAAAGAATTATGTTGTTATGTGTAGATCTAGTTTACTCCTTTTTAATTGCTGTGTATCATTGCATGAGTATGCTATTTATTTATCTGTTTTCCTCTTGATGGACATTAAGCTTTGTCTGTGATTTTTCACATTACAAACGCCTGTGTATGTCATCTTGTGTACATGTGAGAGGTTCTCTAGAGAACTCTGGTGAAAAGAAAACCAACTAACAGTGAATTGATGGTATAAGAGGCTATTCTTCCTAACATTACGCCACCTAGGCATTCCAGGACTGCCAGGCCAGTTGAATGATGCCAATGGGATCCAGGTTTGTTCCATTTCTCTGCTCCGTCATCCTTACAGGGTGCACTTTTACCCACAGGTTTGCTGTTTTATAACCACAGCATAGTTATAGCACCTCCAGACATTGTGTCATGCTCCAGTCAGGAAGAAGGTACAGGAGATAAAGTAGTCTAGTCGTACTATCCCTGTAAACAAGTTTTCCAAGAAGGCCTACTCAATGACTTTCACTTACACTCTGTTGGCTAGAACAGGGTCACGTGGTTTATCCCTCAGCCAATTACAGGAAAATTTCTAGACAGCATCGGGCTGTGGAAGGGGGTTGGGTCAGATGACCAGTGGTATTTGCCATACTGCCTAGGGAATCATGGCTGGGCCCTAGGAGATGCACATCTTCAACACCCCCAGATGCTGCCAGATGATCCTAGATGTGGCCAGATTCCCCAATGGACAGATGCTCCAAAGTAGTTGAACCAATTTAGAGTCTTGCCAATACAGTATAAAAGGTACTGCTTCCCTACGTCAACAAATCGAAGAATTATTATAAAACTACTGTGTGCTTGATGGTGGATCAGGTCATTTACGAAAACACAAACAGACAAACAAAACCCCAAAATCAGTATTTCTAGAGCCTCCAGCTTAGCGTATACTGTCAGACCTGTTGGAGTCCCTGCTCTGCCACCTACTGGTGGGTGATTTTATATAAGTTTTTCTGAGACTCAATTTTCTCATCTGTAAAATGGGGATGAAAGAATATCTATCTCATAAAGATGTTTTAATGACTAAAAGAGAAAATGCCTCTGAATGACTAGCATAGCACCAGCTACAGAAGGAGGCTGCAATCAACGTTTCCTACTGATATTAACATCATTACCTAGAGATTATATACCATATGTGGTTGATCATATTTTTGGAGCCTCAAATTAGGAAACAGATATGACACTTACGAGTTCTACTCATGGAAAAACAGATCCAAATATTTGAAATGGGACCATTCTGGAAATGTGGAATGATTTCTAATGTCTTAATGTACATGCTTATTCTAAACCATAGACTTCACATCATCTCTGTCTTCTAGAACTTAGTAGAAACTAGAGCATGTTTCAAAAGATGAGCCTCAAATATCAAAAAGGCAAAAAAAAAAGGAAGATGAGACCAGATGACCATTATTTAAACCCATATCTTATTCCTTACTTTGTAGATATAATCACTGTTTTTCTTTTTTTTTTTTTATTTTAGCCCTCAGAGAACAAAGGTAAGAATAGAGACCTCAAACTAACTTCCTTTCTTTACGAGATTTAACAATATGCATTAAGATATGAGTAGTATGGAGAAGTGGGAAAGCAATGAAAATTATTAATAGATCTTTATAGGGAAAAGTTTAAGAAGCCAAGGTTATTAACCCAGAGAAGAGAAAGCTAAAGGAAAATATCATAATAATCATGAAGCCCCTGAGAATTACCTTCAAAGGGAACCAAATGAAGTGGAATGAGTATAAACAACAGGAGGAGGGATTTGGGAGCCTTTTAGGGAAGAATGTTCCAGTAGAAAGTACTGTTATACTTTGCCCAGGTTTCCAAATTATTGAGTGGAGTGACCTAAGAAAATAGACTGGCTGTTACTTTCCTGTAATTGTTTATATCCCTTTTGAGTCATGAAAAAGTGCATTTTTAAGAACTGTATCACCTGATTCTAAACCTTAAAAGAAGTGGCATGCTTTGTGGCTCTCAAAGGTACACAACGTATGTTTACTGACGTGTCTAATTATATCGCAGGCAAAATGCTAGACTCTGAGAATACAGAAGAATACTTGCTGGAGTTAGATGCTGCCCTCATGGAGCTTATAGTCCATTGCACTTACAAAAGTGTGATGGATGCTACAGGAGACCTGAAGAAGCTGCTTAATCCTGCTGTAGGGGGCTGGGCAGGGGGATCCAGGAAGGCCTTCTGGAGGAGGTGAGGTCTAAGCTGAAATCTGATGGATGAGTAGGAATCCATCAGATCTGGGTGAAAGGACTGGCCGGTAGGAGGTTGGTGATTAGAGGAGGGTAAGGACTTAGGATAGAAGCTTCTCTTACGGGGAGAGTAAGTCTGGGGAATCGGCTGAATTAGAGAAATCCAGGGCCTGAACCACTGTTTTTTGCCTGTAACACTTTTACTTTCATGGTACTTTTCTATTTTTTTTTCCTTGTTGTCTTAATAACCATGACATCATCATTTTATCTTAAAAACTGTTGGGAGGCTCCACTTGAGAAGGAACTCTGGTGGAACAAACCTCTCCTCTGTTTTCTCCTTAGCTACGTGTTGGATTAAACACTCAAATGGTGGTTAGGGGAAGGTAGGAAGAGCGGGGAAGGAGGAGATAGGCCGGGCCCTGGAGGCTAAACTACCCTGCCTCTTCTGTTTCAGAGGTTTATGTTGTAATCCACTGGATTTGTGGCTGTGTAACCACTTCCCATGGAGCATGATAATTAAGAGAGTGAGCTCTGGAGCTAAAGGGCCTGTTTTTCAATGGGGAATGATTGGCAGTGTGACCTTGGGCAAATAAATGTTCCTTTCTGGACCTCAGCGTACCCATCTGTAAAGAGGGAATACAACAGCACTCACAGAACTGTTGTGAGCACTGAACGGTGCTTAGAACAGTGCCTGGTACACAGATAATCTTAAAGAGATGGCTGGCAATGATCATCGTTATTATTTATGTTATACAGAATGTAAGACAGGGATTAGCAACAATTATAGTTCTCATTGATCGAGCATTTATTATTTGAAAGTCACCATGCTTCTTGCTTTGCCCTCGTTATCTCATGTAATATTCTCAACCACCTTATAAGTTAATATACCACTTCTACAGACAGAAAAACTGAGGCTCAGAGAGGGTAACTAACCTGCTCAACTTGCTCCAGAACAGCGGTGGTGCGGCGAGCCCACCATACCCAGTCTTGCACCACTTTGATGAGGAAGATAGGATCCTGGTTCCTTTTACGTTCCACTTAGAGTGCTTTGTTTTCTTTATGGCTGTGTTGGTAGACTCTTTTTAGAACCATGTGGTCAGTCTAGAAGCATGATCGGCTCTTTAAAAACCTCCTAGCAGTTATATTAATAAACATGGCTTAGATAAGTGCCAGAGAACTGGCCACCATCACCAAGGAACAGCCAGAGGAAAACTACCCACATAATGTGTGCCTGAACTGTCAACAAATGTGTCTGGGGCTCATGATGAGCTTGACTGGCTCCCAGAGATGTGGATGGTGATGCCACTCAGGGGAGAAAGTTTATTCTCAGTCTTAAACTGTGCAATCTTGAGCCCCCATGGGGGAGCAGAGGAGCAGAAGTGACAGATTCAACATGACATTTGTGACACAACATGGCCCAAGAGCTAAGAGCAGGGCTTGCTATCCAACGTACCAGGCTATGAAGTCTGCTTTGGTCACTTCTAGCTCAGTGAACACAGCCGAAGACCTGTTTCTCTGAATCCCAGTTTCACTAACCTGTGAGACAGGGATGTGAATACTTACATTTCCCAATCTCCCTGCAGCCGTTTTGTGACTATTAATTGAAATAAAGAACACAACGCAAGCAATACAGTATATTATTATGCGTGGTTACCGCCCAACGTTAGCTATTACCCTTTAGGCCTAGATATCAGTATATAATTAATGCTTTGTTTTTGGAAAGGGGACATTACTTCCCAAAAGGTTTTTTTTTAGTGAATGTGTCCTGATGCAAAGGGTATAAAAAAGGAGAAGAAATTCGGAGAGGGAAGAGACATTGTTCAGAGAGCTAATGAGAGAAGCAGTGGGCTGAGTGTGGGATGCAACTTTAATAGTACTCCCTGTATTCTGTGCTATCTTGGTCACTTTCCAAGCTCTAAAGGACCCTGCACATTTGGAGAGAGAATGTTAGTCTGCAAAGTGAGAGAAGATGGCTTCTTGGATGGGGAATAGGGTGGTCCTGTCTCTCCCTCCAGACGAAGATTAACAATGACTTAATTCCAGAAAAATTGTCAGCAAGTAAAATAAATAGACTAATCACTGTGGGCAAATTGTACGTTAATGTATCTAGGCGTTGTTTCCAGTCTGACCCTCAGAGATACATTTAATCAATCTACATGGATGAGTCATCCTGTTCCTAATTAATCTTTTCGGATTTTTATGGAGAAAAGGCGAACTCTTTACGAAGACCTTATAAATGTGTTTGAGGTTAGTATGGATTTCTATTTATGTGCACAGCACGAGAGGCCGTCACTTCTAAATGATGGCTTATTTTGAATGTTCTCAGACTTTCAAAGTGTTTTATTTCCATCCTTGGGGAGAGAATCAGGGGTGAGTTGAAAGGAAACACATGATGGCTATTTCCCTGGCATGAGCTAGGTAATCCTTCTGGAAAGGACATGTTTGCTTGGATTTTATAGCACTGCAAGCAGAGACTGGCAGAAAGACATGGGGGCGCTTACTCCTCCAGAGGCCTTCGTTGGGAAATGGGGTCACATTCAGAGATGGGTCTCAGTCGGGGTGACCCCCAGAAATCATCACTAACACAAAAGCCTTTCCGTGGAGCCTAGAGGCTGCTCTTGCAACAAACACCAAGCAGCACCCAAGGGACCCTGTTATGGGCTTTTTTCTGTTGGACACTGTTGGGGATCAGCCATCCACTGGGACTCAGGAAGTTCGGTTCTGATGCTATTTGCTGTAGGGATTTGACTTAAACTGGAGTCAGTTCTTCTAGGACACAAGCTATGTGTGTCTGTGTATTGCAGAGAATGGCATCTTTACTTGGTCCTCCAGCTCCTTTTGTCCACCAGAATTTTGGACCCCAGGATCAATTATTTTTGCTACTTTTGTGGTCCAAACATTAGCTTTTGGTGTTCTTTTGTATTGAGCACCTGTACCACAGCAGGCACTGTGCTGATATAGCAGGCGTTGGGACTACAGTGATATATATTATAGACCAACAGCTTATATTCTACAGGTTTAGAATACATCAGAATTTCAGGTATTGATAAATGCCATGAAAAAAATGAAACAAGGTGCTGAGATAAGGATGACATCTTTGCGAGGCAGAAATCAGTCCAGGAAGGCTGGAGGAGAGTGGACCAGGCAGGAGGTAGGTTGAAATGTGGCCAAAAATATGGGCAGAGACCAGATGACACTGGGTCGCAAGAGACACAATAAGGAGTTTGGATTTAACCCAAATCACAGTGGGAAACTATTGGAGGGTTTTAAGCAGGGGACTGACATGATCTGATGTAGGTTTTCAGAGATCTCTATGGCAGTTGTGCAGAGGCTTTCTACTCCAAGCATGGTCCATAGGTGGACCAGCTGCCTGAGCATCAGCATCTGGGAGCTGGTTAGAAAGGTAGAGTCTTGGGTCCCACCCGGGTCCTTTGAAGCAGCATCTGCATTTTTAACAAGATCCCTAGTTTGACTGCATGGAGGTTCCTCAAAAAACTAAAAATAGAATTGCCATATGGTCCAGCAATCCCACTCCTGGGCATATACCCAGACAAAACTATAATTTGAAAAGATCCACGCACCCCTATGTTCATAGCAGCACCATTTACAATAGCCAAGACATGGAAACAACCTAAATGTCCATCGACAGAGGAATGGATAACGAAGATGTGGTACATATATACAAGGGAATATTACTCAACCGTAAAAAAGGAATGAAATAATGCCATTTGCAGTAACATGGATGGACCTAGAGATGATCATACTAAGCAAAGGAAGTCAGAGAAAGACAAATATCATATTGATATCACTTATATGTGGAGTCTAAAATATGACACAAATCAATATATCTACGAAACAAAAACAGACTCACAGATATAGAGAACAGACTTGTGGTTGCCAAGGGGGAGGGGGTGTTGAGGAGGGAAGGAACAGGAGTTTGGGATTAGCAGAGGCCAACTAGTATATACAGGATGGATAAACAACAAGGTCCTACTGTATCGCACAGGGAACTATATTCAGTATTCTGTGACAAACCATAGTGGAAAAGAATACGAAAAAGAGTATATATATATATAGAATATATATTGTATATATATAGAATATATATAGTATATTATATAGAGAGAATATATATATATATATATGAGTCACCTGACTAGACAGAAGAAATTAACACAACATTGTAAATCAACTATACTTCAATAAAATTTAAAAATCACCCCCCCGCCCCAAAAAAGGTCCCTAGTTTGAAAAGTGTTTTTGCAGAGACTGGATGGAAAAAGTCAAGAAAGAATCATTTTACAAGCCACCCAACCTTGGTGTCTTCTCAGGTATAGGAGGTGAGTTGTTCTAGACAGATCTCAAAGGGTCAACCCAAGCTTGCTTTGAAATGCTACTTCTGATTGAACCCTTTCACGTACATTTTAATTTGTTCTCTTATTTCTCTAGTTCTTAGGTAACTCTCCTTCTTGCCTTGTACCCAGAGGCTGAACTGTCCATCTTCTTGTTTTTGTTTTTTGGTGTTTTGCTTGTCTATTAATTCTGTAACTACCTAGCCCTTAAGAAATGACCACCATTTCTATTATAATTCCAAATGGCAGTTGCATGAAATACCCACATCTTAATAGAACTGGATCCTGTTACAAGGTTGGTATAAGGTTGACGTCCATATTTGTAGTCTAGCCATTACTACTATCAGGGTCTTAGTGAATGCTGTTGGCATGTGTGTTGATTAGGATTGAGTTTGCCTTAAATGAATAAATTTAAAACAATGGCTTATAGTTTATTCTCGCTCATGTCAACATCAGTACGGGGTTATTATGAAGGTTCTATTCCATGAAAACCTCAGGAACCCAGGCTTGTTCTATCTTATATTTCCACTATGTATGGCCTCTTTTCCAAGATCACCTCATGGTCCAATATGGCTGCTTTACCTCCGGCCAACACAATAAACTTTCAGCCATCAGCAAAGAAGAAATAAAGAAGGTGGAGCAAAGGGAGCACAGCAGCAGACTTTTCAGGAAGATTCTTAAAGCTGCCACGGGATACTCACATTTACAGAGGTATTGGCCGGAATTTAGACACATGGCCCCAACTCTGATAAGTATAGTCTTTGTTTTGGGTGGTCAGATACCCAATTAATAATCAGAGGTCTCTTTCTACAGAGAAAGGGGAAAGCATGAAGGAACAACGAGCAGTTCCTAATACAGCATGTTTCAAGGAATGTGATTTGACATATCTAAATATATAACGGTACCTCCCCACTAAATTTAATCTAGGCTGAATATTTTGCACCATCATCATATCGTTACGGTATCTTGCAGTTCTTTCCACTTTTCTTTCCAAAGAAAAAGAGGTGTCTGATTTAGCAAGAATGCACTTCTACATTCAAAGCGGAAATGTGAGGATAAACCTCACCCACTTGAAATAAGATAAAAGAAGTTCACTGAATAGAGGGAAATATGCAGATGATTCTATTAACGTAAGTATCTTTTCCTGAATGGGGTCTCCATGCGACAAAGGAATTGAAGGCGCTCCTCCCTTATCCTAGAGTGTTTCTGACAACTCCACATGGCAACGTTATGACCGAAGGATTGGAAAGTATGCAAACACTAGACTTTCAGAGGACTCCGTTCCCTAATTTCAAACCTGGAAAAGATACATTTAAAATGTTTCAGTGCACTGGCTGGGAGGACAGGCAGTGGAGTCAGCTAGGCAGAGCTGAGAAATGGTGATTCTACTTACAAATGGGTTACTTTGGGGCAAATAATTGTTGACCTCAGTATATATGCTAGTTAAGTGGTTAAGAGAACATGTGATCAATTGAGAGTTCATTTGAAAATTAAATGAGACATTACATGTAAAGCTCTTAGCATAGAGCCTTGTTCATTGTGAATACTCAAAAATGTTGGGTCTGCCAAGTTCAAACCAGATTACAGATAAAAAAAGGTACCTGTATTTTTTTTCCAGGGATGTTTAGGACTATGCTTGAATCATATATGTAATATTATTTATTTATTCACTTATTGGTTCATTCACTAATTCAACAAATATTCCACCTCTACTATGTGCCAGGTCCTACTAGGTACAATTTGCTGGAAGGGGCAGGAAATATATAAAGATGAATAAAGCGATTTCTGTCCTAAAAGGAGCTCACTGCTTAGTGGAAGAGAAAAAAACTAGGCAAGCAATTGTGTTCCAGTGAGAAAAATGAGAAATGTAGAGGTTATTAAAATGAAAAGAGAGTTAGAATCATGAGTATCAAATCTGTGGCATTTCCTTGATGCATTCAGACATCCTTTATCATCAGCTTTTTAAATGGAGGCAAAGCAAAAAGAAATCTTATATTAAATGTACGTCATGATTCTAAGACCTTTCTTAGTTTCAGAAACGTGAATATGTCAAGAAAAATGAAAGCTTGTCTAAAAATTGAGGAGAATAGTCATCGGGGGTAGTAAATTACTTGGATTTGTTAGATGACACACCATTGGGTTGGTATACTAGTTGCAGGCCTGTGGACTAGAGCTCCAGAGGGGAAATAACAGCTGGGAAAGTTCTTTCCATCAGATGGGACTCATTCCCAACTCATTTCTATGGCAGAGTCTGGATGCCAAGGAGGATGAACATCAAATTTTGGAGTCTAGGGCTGTTTTGGGCTTCCCATGCCTGGAAGCTAACTTGTTTCTTATCTTCCTCCATTGGCCTGTAGATCATCATAGCCATGGCAGGAACCCTTGGACTCCGCTAAGAGGACGGGGTGTTATAAAGTCTTTACACCTTTTCTAAGAAGCTATGACTGAGAACTAGGCATTGATGTATCTCCCTGAAAAATTCATCATGGTACCACATGCAACTTGCAGCTTTCCATTGCTCTTAAGACCACAACTTTTAATATGGCCTAAAAGACCTACGTGATCTAATCCTCATCCTCTTGACCCACTTCAATCCAGGAGAGCAATTCCATGGTCATTTTTAGTGTCTATGTGCCCGATGTCTATACCACGTTTTACCGTTCTTACTCTGTTTCAGTTTCTCTGGCTTTTTTCTCAGGTCCTTATACTCAACTCGTTTCCACTTGCTATGGGATCTTTGCACATGTCTAGAAGGTTCTTTCCTTCTACTCTCTGTCTAGATTATTTGGATCTCACCTCAAGAGCTTCATATCTTCCTGAAGCTTTATCTAATCCTCCCCTTTAGCAGGGAATAGGTGGTGCTTACTTTGCAGTTAACATCTCAAGGTGTGTGTGTGTGTGTGTGTGTGTGCGCGCGTATGCATGCGTGTTTCACAAGACTCAGAGATAGTCATTTCCTGCTCATGTCTCCTTTTGATTCTTTTTCTTAGAAATTCTTGAGTATTTCTCTATCTCTGCTCCAAGTTGTTTCTTCCTTCTAGGTCACCCTGTTCAGAAGCTCTTTTAGACATCTTGTTCCCTTCAAGAATGGGGTAGGTGATGAGAGGAAGAATAATATTGATAATAATAGCAACTCACACTTATGGCCCTATGTGTCAGCCTTGTCTGCAGGTGACCATCACGCATGGGGCAAACGACTCCCCACCCTACACACTGCTAACAAGGCGCTTCTGTGTCCTAACAGAAATCCCCCTGCTTGGACCATCTCGATTTTTGCAGCCAGGGGAATGCCTGTTCAAATTGGCCAGACAGGGTTTCCTAGCCCATCACCATGGTAAGGGCTCTGGAGAGGATTACTCTGCCTTTCACTGAGTTGGGGCCCACCGCTAAAGCTAAGGGTGGAGCAAATCTGATGCTATGGCTGCTACCCAATGGGAGATGGGCGTGATGGATGACAAGGACACAAAAACCAAATCCACTGCAGCCATGCTCTTCTCAGGCATCCCATTAACCAAACCTAGTGGGGAAGTCTGCTCTCCACACTGCTTAGGTTTGACATCGGTGCTTATCTCAGGCTTTGAGAATAAGCAGATTAACACCTTTTACTTTAGGATCTTTTATTCTCAGCTACAGTGTTTGCAGGGAGTAAAAGCCTCAACTCCACTAATTCCTAGTACTAATCTCTAACAGAGTAAGGATACCATAGGGTAAGTAAACATACTATTAAGTTTACTGAACTGCATTTAGCACTCCATCTAGAAGGCCTCTCACAGTGAGATGACGGATTAGATTGACCAGCTGCTTTTAAGAACCAATCACTTATAGCCTGCAGATTCGGCTTACTCACACCTGCTCTAAGGACTAGTTTTCAAGGATGGCTCAATCTCATCCTGCCAACTATAGGATTAGAAAAGTGAGGGTCTTTGTTTGTTCATTTGTTTCAAGTTAAGAATACCAGTAAAAGGGATCCACATATGCAGAGAAGGTATGAGTCCTGTAACATGCATCATATTCACCTGGGCTTGTTAAACACAAATTGCTGGCCTCCACTCCCGTAATTTCTGATTTATTAGGTCAAGAGTGGGGCCTAGGCATTTGCATTTCTGAAAAGTTCATCTGTGCTGCTGCTGCAGGGACCAGGCTTTGAGAACCAGTGTACGATCATGATCCCATTTGAAAATTTGGGATAGAGACTAGAATTTGTCCAAAGCTTACCAAACATTCCCGTTTGAAAGTAGGACCCTAAATTTGTAAACACCATTATCAGTTCAATCCAGGGGACCAATTCCATGAGCATTCTTATGTCTATGTACCCAAGTGTTTTCTTTATCGTGCCTGCATTAGAACCTAAAAATGCCCCCTCCTTCCTTTAACAATTGGAAACTCTCCTCTGACCCCCCACCCAGTGTCCAGTTAACCATGGCTGGATTGAAGAGCTCAGTTTGGGAACGGACCAAGCTCCCCGGGGATCCTTATAATCATTCTGGCAGCATCTGATAAGCAGAGCAGTCTACAGCTTGGCTGTCACATTGCTAATGCCTCTCAGAGTGTTATGGCATTTAAACCTCACCCCACCCCTGGGGATTGGTACTAATATTACTCCTATCTTCTGGGGAGGGAACAGAGCCTGAGAAGAGGTTAAGCGGCTTCCCCTCCTTACCAAACAAGAATTCAGTCCAGGCCAGTGTGACCCCAAGCCCAAGCTCTCCATGACCCAGTTAAGTTTGTTAGATGAAAGCACAAGAGAAAAGTAAACTGGCGGTTCTTTCTACCACGATCTGAGAAGCCCTCTTCTTACCGCTCAGATTCCAACCCTATGCACCAAGATTCCCCCCTAATCTAAAGAAAACAGTGAAAGGGCTGTGATTCCTGAATACCTCTTAATCAGAGAGAAGCAAAAATCCCTACCGCAGCACATTACTATTCATACCAGCATCGCTAGAGAGAAGTTACACCATTCATTACTTTGATGGGTGCTGGAGGGAGGATAAGAATGAGATCAGCCCCAAACGGATCCAGAAATTATTGGCAAATACAGCTGTGGAGGTTGTGTTGGGTACTTTTTTCAACCTTTGACAGAAGATAAATAGCATATGACAGTAAGCAGTTATCTGTTTGAATATGCAACTCAGAAAGTCTTACCAAAGGAAAAATAAGGTCAATCAGGAATAGAGAAGGGAGATAAGCAAGGGTGAGTGCTGTATTTCTCTGCTACTCAGACTCAGCCGTGACTGTGTCATATTTCTCATCCCTGAAATGACTGCCACTCAAATTATTTCTAAACTTCTGACCCCAGGTTTGTTCCTAGGTCGTAAAAAAAAACTAGCTTTGTCTATGTGCATCGGTGAAAGGTAATTTTTTGTTTCTACTTTCAGATAACACTAGACATCGGCAAGAGAATGAGCTAAAAACTGAACCTTGGCTAAAAGAGTGTTTATAAATAGTTCGGCTGGAATGACAAGAGCTTGGTGGGTTTTCTCTACATTTGCTCCTGTAGAAGGCTGTGTGTTTAGATTTGCTCTGCAACCTGCCAGGCAGTTTGGTGCGGGTTTGGATTTGACTCCCATGTCTTTTGTATTTATTATTTTAGAATCACTGGCCCCAATAAGTCTTCCCGTTCAACGTGGGATTCCAGTAAATGGCAAAGCACCTTAAATCTGTCTGCAGTTTTAGGACAGACTGGCCCAAAGCCGTTATAATAACCCTGGGTGGGCATCCATTGAAGGGCTCACTGTCATGTTTATTTACTCAGTTCAAAGGTAGGAGGTTGCCCGCCAGCTCTGGGAATGAGTACAGATGCTGTGATGAGCAGTTGAAAGCTAGTGCAAGCTAAATGGCTGGGCTCAGAGGAAGCCGGCTGGAGCCATAACCCAGCCAAGGTCAGAGAGAAGTGCTATTATTATTTCATTAACATTATTATCGTAACTATTATTTCCCAAATTACCTTTTAATGGGTCCGATGTACCTTCAAGTCTGTAACTAAGACACAGATCACTTATCTTCTGTTCAGCAGTCATTAGAAATGTCCAAGGCAGATTTCAGCCCTCGTAGCTCCAGATCCAATCTCAATCTTCTCCAGTGGTTATTGTGCTCTTATTTATGCATCTGCTTAGGATTCACCTTTAAACTTTGCTGCATCGAGTGTAAAGCAGCAGTTGGTGTTATTATGTATTCAGGTGGCTGATAGCTTTTATGTTCACTATGGAGACCTTAAAATATATTTTTTCAATGTCATTTTGATATATAGGTGGTTCCACTATGCTGACATATAAGGTACAAAGACTCCACAGGAATTCCTCATAATACCACTAAGGGAGTTGGATTTTTCTCCCTTGCCTTTTGCTCTTGGACTTGGGTTTTTCTTAGACAAATTCTGCCTGGAATAATTTTGAGTATTAGAGGAGGATGGAAGTAAAATACCCGATGCATAGTCAGTCACCAGTACATTTTAGGTGCCTTTCCACTTTTCGATTCTTCTGATCTTAGAAGGATTAGCATCATTCTATATTCATGCAATGAGTTTAGAGTGAGAAGGAGAGTTAATATACACCAAATTCCCACAATTAATGGGTAGACTTTCTTTCATTTGCCAATTTAAAAATATGACACCTAGAGCCCACTAGATTGGGAGTTTCTTGAGGTCAACTGCTGTTCCACACCCATTTCTGTGTCCTTGTCACCTAGCAGAGTGCTTGGCTCAGAGAAGGTGTGTATTCAATGATTGCTGAATTAAGCTGCCCCATTTCTGCATAGTTTGAAGTACTTTAGTAAGTGCAGAATGATATAATAAGATAAAATCACTGAGTGTTAGAAAGGACATTGTTTTAAAGATGGGGAAGCAGGTATGGAGACGTGATGTGGCTTAAGGTCAGAGTCAGAACTATGAGGACTGGCTTCAGGTCACACTGACCCAGTATGAGGCTCTGCCCACCACGACCTTCATGTATAGCCAACAGTTTTTTTTTTTTTTTTTTTTTTGCAGTACGCGGGCCTCTCATTGCTGTGGCCTCTCCCGTTGCGGAGCACAGGCTCTGGACGCGCAGGCTCAGCGGCCATGGCTCACGGGCCCAGCCGCACCGCTGCATGTGGGATCTTCCTGGACCGGGGCACGAACCCGCATCCCCTGCATCGGCAGGTGGACTCTCAACCACCGCGCCACCAGGGAAGCCCAAGCCAACAGTATTTTTAAAGGTAACATATTACCCTTAAAAGTCATACATTAGCCAAATGTTTACATTCTAACCCCCAGTATCCCAGAATATGACCTTATTTGGAGATAGGGTCTTTACAGAGGCAATCAAGTTAAAATGAGGTCACTGTGGGGGGAGCCCTAATCCATTATGACTGGTATCCTTATAAGAGGAGAAATCTGAACACACAGACATGCATGGAGGGAAGATGATTATGAGCAGACCTAGGAAGAAGATGGTCGTCTACAAGCCAAGGAGAGAGGCCTGGAAGAGATCCTTCCCTCACAGCTCTCAGAAGGAGCCCACCCTGCCAACCCTGATTTTGGATTCCTAGTCTCCAGAACTGTGCGACAGTTCACTTCTGTTGTTTAAGCCATGCAGTCTGTGGTACTTTGTTACGGCAGCCGTAGCAAACTAAAAGAGATTTTGGCATTAGTTTTCTAGGGCTGCATAAAAAAATGCCATAGACTGGGTGGCTGAAACAACGGAAATGTACTGTCTCACAGTTCCGGAGACTAGGAGTCCAAAATCAAGATGTCAGCAGGCTGGTTTCTTCCAAGGGCTTAGAGGGTAGGATCTACTCCAGGTTTCTCTCCTTGGCCTACAGATGGTTGTGTTCATGTTCAAATGGTGTTCTCCCTGCGTCTACATGTCTTATACCTTTGTATGTTATGAAATAAGGAGTGCTGTCTCATTTTCTCTCTCTCCTTAGGCACACGTCTAAGGCAACATGAGGCCTTCTCAGGTTTGCCTCTCTGCACTTCCACAGTCTTTCATTTATTATGCAAAGTTTACAACATCATTTTTACGCCCTCTTTCCCTGGCTCAGTTTCTTCCCTTCTCTCCTTATTCACTTCTGAAGCCTGCCCCAGGCCTCTTTCATCCAATTCTTTCTCCCCAAGTCCCATCTTCACCTCCTATGCATTGGTTTTCTATTGCTGTATAACAAAATACCACCAACTTAGTGCCTTAACATTCATTTGTTAGCTCACAGTTCTATACATCAGAAGTCTCGGAGAGGTCCTCTGCTTAGGGTCTTACCAGGCTGAAATCAAGGTATTAGCCAGACTGGGGTCTTATCTGGAGACTCTGGAAAGAATCTACTTCCAAGATTTTCCAGTTGTTGGCAGATTCCAGTTTTTTCAGCTGTGGGACCAAGGTCACCATTTTTTTTTTGCTGGTTGTCATCTGGGGATTTGCTCTCAGCTCCTAGACGCCTCTCCCAGGCCCTTTCCGTATGGCCTTCTCCGACTTTAAAGCCAGCAACAGAATTTCTCTCTTGCATCCAATCCTGTTCACACTTTGAATTTATGTGATGACCCTTCTGCCACCAGCGGATGAAAACTCTCTGCTTCTGAAGAACTCATGTGAGTGGGTTATGTCCTTCCAGATAATTTCCCTATTTCAAGGTCAACTGATTAGTAACCTTAATCACATCTACAAAATCCCATTTACCATGTAATCATGGGAGTAATACTAGGGGGTAAAGATCATGGGGGGCACCTTAGAATTTTCCTACCACACCCTACTATTCAGTCTAAGGAAAAACAGTGGATAAGAGACAAATAAAACTTAATGATTTCATCCACTGGTGAGCAATGGGCGCATTCCAAAGTAAGGTGGCATTTGAAATCTAAGGACGAAGTTAGAAAAAAGTGTTCATGTGAGGAAGGCCATATTCTTTGATCCAAGTTATCTATCAATCACCATTATAAGAGTAGCTATCATTTATCAAGGGCCTTCTATGGGTCAGTCACTTTTGAAGGCGGCAGTGCATTGATGGCATTATTTTGAGTGTTAACAATGATTCTCCAGATTGGGTGGCACCAAGGAGGAAACTCGGACACTGAGTTTGATAACGTGCACAGGTGCTAGTGACAGAGCCAAAATTCAAACCCATGTGTGGACAGTGCAAGTCCTGTGTTCCTTCCAGAACCACATGCTTCCCTCTTGCCAGGAAAGCCCACAGACCATGTGTGAGATTATCTATGTATGGGATAGCACTGTAAATCCAGCCTGCCTAATACGGTGATTCAGAGCATTTTCTTGTAAAATTAAGGTGATTCCATAGAACCCACCATGAAACAGGCACCCTAGAATCTGGAATTGGGGAGATTATATCTTCTTATGAAAGTATGCTGAAGTGAAGAGGGCTGATGATGGTAAAAAATGAGATTCAGAGTAGCATTCTGGGCCAATCTATCTCCCTTTCCCTGGGGGAAGAATGATCTAGTTTTTAGACAGAAAAGGCTTTGGAAAACAGAAATGTCATTAAGTAAGCTATACTAAGGCTTGACAGCAATGCTCTCCTTGATGTCCAAATGAACTCTGATTTATCGTTTGGTGTGTATCCTTCAATAAGCTGTCTTGTCTAGAAAATTAAACTTAGTTCTAATATAAGATGCTTTCTCCCTTCTTTCATCTCTTCTTCGTTAAGTCAGTCAATAAACATTTAGTGAGCACCAACTATGTTCTAGAAATGTGTTAGGCATAAAAGATAGGACATTATCTCCGTCCTCCAAGAGCTTCCAGTAATTCAAACGATCGCTGTTCCTACTTTTCACCAGGTGACACGCAAAGAAAATAAGGTGAAGCTGACGAGTGGCGGCATTCTGAAAGACAGATGGAACCAGTGGAATTGGGCAGGCAAAGAGTCTTTGAGAATTATTTCCAAGGTCTAATCCACTGCTGTCCAATAGAACTTCCTATGATGAAAGAAATGTTCTAGACCTGCACTGCCCAAGATGGGAAACAGCAGCCACATACGGCCCTTGAGCACTTAAAATGTGATCAGTGTGACTGAGGAACTGAATTTTAAATTTTACCTAATATTAATTACTTTAAAGATAGTTCCATGTAGCCAGTGGACAGTGGAGAAAACGTATACATATCTGAAGCTCTTCATTCTATCAGCTGCTTTGAAACCTTTACTACTCTCTTACTTCTTGGCTTCTAAATGTATTTTATCCAATATCTGAGTTATTTCCGCATGTAAATTAATCTTCTGAGATTAGTTTCTGGTATCAATGTAAACATACTGCAAACCAAACAATTTTTCGAGGTGCAATCACAAAGCAAAACAATATATTTTTAAACAAGCTGAAAGAGGTTATCAGCCGAGGAAGCATACCAAGGAATGGAAAATAATTAGTTGGACAACGTTATTTTAATCCCGTGTCTGGGTGTTCTAAGCAGACTCATCTCCTGTCATTTGGAGAAAGTTGCCAACATTTGCCCTTCTGTCCTGTGAGGAAACACGCCAAATATGCTTTCATTTCATCCTGTTTAGACAGTTGTTTTAGTGCCCTTTTCTTGATGTTATTAACAGATTTCTACTGAGATGCCAGCTGCGATGAGAAGTGTCTGTCACTTGTACGTTGCTTCAACCCTGGCTCACTTACATGGCTTGGCAAGCAGATTCTTAATGACTTTAAGCTGTGCCATTCCAACAATAAACTCTATGGAACTTCAGTCTGACCATTTTTTCGGACAAGTTTACCTCTTCTGTTCTTAGCCTCTGCCATGCCTGCCATGCCACTCTTAATAGGCTATGGAAGTTTTATGGGTTTTTGACCATTCTACCTCTCTCTGGGCGTTCTGATGCCAAAGATATCAGACATACATTTCCATTTCTTTCAGCCAGTAGCTTGTCTTTGCCAGCTGCTTTATTAAACGGGTATACATCGTTGGGAAGGAGCCCTCAGATTGTCTGCCATGATAAGAGGGACTATATATTGAGGCTGTTGTGCAGATGCCAGCCACCGTCCTCTCAAATTCAGCAACCTAATAAGAATGTGTCCTTTGGTTATGGCGATAACGCCAGCACACAGCACCTTCTCTCTCAGGGTCAAAGGAACAATGGTTGAGCCTAACGAGGATTTTTGAAAGGGCTGTGGGCTCTCCAATGCCATTTTCAAGAAACTTACTTTCTAGAAATACTCATGGAACATGGAATTTTAGAAAATATTAAATATAGGAACGGGCAATGAAAATAAGGATATGGATCTCCTAGGACCTAGCTGTACCATTTTCAGGCGTCGATCATGGAGAAATAGTTACCTGTGTGCCCAAAGAGGCACATTCAATAAAGACAAATGTCAACACGTGAGATTTGCAAAAGAATTAAAACCATCTCAATGTTCATTTATAGGGAGACTGATTAATTATAGGACATCCCTATAATGGAACCATTTGCAATCATTTGAAAGGCTGGCACAGATTTCTAAGTGCTGATGTTGAATTATATTTAAGATGAATTAAGGGGGAAAAAGCAAGGTGCACAGCAGTATGTTTAGTTTGCTTGTATTTGTGTTCTCAAAAGGCTCATTTATACCATGAAAACCCCGGATACCCACATAAGTGCCTGTGTGTACAAACAAAAATTTGGAAGACCACTCGAAACTATGAAAAAGTGGTTATTTGAAGGAGATAGATTTGTTGTATTCTGTATTCCATCTGTATGGTGATTTTTTTGAAACCAGGACCATGTGTTAATTTTTCCAGTAAAAAATTACTTAACAGAAACATCATGAGAATCATCTCTGAGCCCACCACTCAGAAAATGTGTTAACATTTTGGAGTATATTCTTCTAGGCTTTACTTTAGCTCATATATGGCATATGTCAGATAATGTAGCACAGCCATTTTGTCATTTGTTTTTTTTCCCAAATAAAAATCTCTCATGTTAATAGAACACCTCTATCTTTTGTTTCGTTTGAATAAACTTTGTTGACAGTAAAACACAAACACAATAAAAAGCACCCATTTTAAGTGCATCACGTTTTGACAAACAGCTGCACAGAACTGCTCCTTACTAAACAGTGATTAGTCATAGAGACTAATTCAGGGATAGGTTAATGAACCAAGTCAGTCCAAATGGGGCCATTCCTGGAATTTCTGGTGGAAATACCGTACTTTATTGCCAATTCCACACAGTTGGATGTTTAGGATGTTTCAAATGTTGAACTGTTATAAGGCTGAGATAAATGAATGTTTTTTTAGCCAAGTCATTGCACACATCCTTAATTACAGTATTTTCTTAGTATAAGATCCTAGAAGTAGAAATTCTGTGGGGAAGGATACAAATGATATAGCTAGATTCCCCTCAAAAGCGAGTATGCCAGCTTATACTCCCCACTCTTCAACTGTCTCTTTTTCTTTACCCCTATCTATTATTTTTCTGACCTTGGGAAATGCAACCAGATACATATTTGAGCACAGCTTACTAGCTGACCAAGTAGACTCGGGAGGTTGGAATGCATTTGAAGAAGCTATGATTTCACAGAAGGGAGGTTGCTTGTACAAAGCAAGGCTGGATGGCTTCCACCTCTGGGCTCAAACGATTTTTGTTTGTGCTGCTTGAGCTTTGCTTCCCTCATTTGTAGGATTGGTCCTTTCTTCTCTCCTAGGTCATTGGTGCTCAGCTGTCACCTCCTCACTGAGGTTTCTCTGCCCAGCCAGGTATATCTGTATCCCCTGTACCTCTTCCTTGCTTTTTTTCCTCCATAACACTTCTCCCCTCTGACTTACCAATTATGTTTGCTTGTTTATTCTGTCTCCCCATGCTAAAATACAAGCTTCATCAGAGCACGGATCAATGTTTTGCTAACTGCTGTATGTGTACTGAGCACAGACTAGGCCCCCGATAATTTGCTGAATGAATGAGAGAGTCATACTTAACAGCACAGGAAGCACTTTGACACACACGCTATCACTTGCTCATCACAACATCCTGAGAGATGAAGAGGGCTGTTTCCATCCCTCATCTTCCAAACAAGGAAACTGGGTCTTCAAAGGACCAAGTGATTTGTCCAAGGTCAGGCATACCTCTTCTGACTCCAAGTCCAGCTTTCTTTCCACCTTACTCTCACCTCTCCAAGCACATGGTTACAGGCTCTACCTTTCTTCAAGGAAACTGTCATATTCTCTCATTAATGGGAAAATAGTACAGGTTACAACAGCTGGGCCAGGGACTTGGTGGAATAAAGGGGTGAGAGTCAGGAGACCCAAATTCTAATGCTGTCTCGGCCGCTGAATCACACATGCAGCATCAGTAAATGTTCTTGCTGTCTGTGGGCCTCACTTTCATCCTTTATTAAATGAGGAGGCCAGACCGTATGGTCAGAGGCCTCTTCTAGCTTTACTATTCAATGACCCTAAAGGGAAATCTCCACCATGGATCAATAGATGTTGTCCATCAGTGGAGGCCAACCCTCCTGCATTTAAGTTCATGAACCCAAACTGTCTCCAGTCCATCTCTGGCTCTATAAAGGCCCCAGTGCAAGAAAGTGGGTCATCACCTCCATGCCTGCTTATCACAAGAGAAGGTATCAGGATGAGATGCCAGCTAAACTGATGGCAGAAAATTCCATTCCTGCAATGGGGAATCCCAAGCTTTAGTAAGTTCTAACATTCTGTCCTGGGTACCTGATTTGAGTGTGTAAGCATTTTTTCTATTAGGATGCTTGCAGTCACAACAGATGGAAACCTGACGTTAACCACCATATGCAAAAAATGGGAGTTTACTGGCTCACAATCCTGAAAATTTCAGGGGGATGTTAATCTCCGACTGGGACTGGATCAGGGGCTGAAGCAAAGTCATCAGCTCTCTGTCTCTCAGCTCTGCATCCCTCTCTGTTGACAAAGTGGGTGCCCAGTTGCTCCTGATTTATATGTTATCCTCTCAGCTCACCTAAATCTTCCCAGGATTCCCATCAGAAGTATCAGGGGTGCTTCTAATTGGCCTGAGTCAGAAGCCTCGTCCCTCTGAGATTGTCTCTGTGGACTGGGAGATGGAAGACACAGCCTGGCAAGGCCTGAATCCTGCATCCACCCCTGGACCACAGTGCTTGGTCTTCTCTCATCCAGACCATATGAACTGAGAGAGGGAAAGGGGAGCTTCTCTCCATGAAAACAAAGGTACTTACACTTAGAAGAAAGGGGGTGTGGACTCGGCAGGAAAAAAGAACAAAAGCCTACTGTCTTTTTGCCAATCCCACTTTTCCTTCCTTCTACCTCTTCAAACAGCTGCAGGACATGGATTTTGTTCTTGTGGTAGTTGTTGAGGAATTAGAGCATTTTAAAGTTCACTGGGTTGTGAACTACTGAGGGAGGAAAGGGAATTCCCTCACTCCCCATAAGGTCCCTGGATACACACAGGGCTGTTCAAACAGCCTGTTGTCACTGCTTTAGAGAAACAGCCAGAAATGCTTGCCTTGGAACTGCCCAGGCTTGCTGGAAACATGGCAGGATGCAATGGACAGAAATGTGTCTCAGCAAGATATTGGAGGGGTCAGACTGCTGACAGCCCTTGTGTGCAGGCCCAAGGAATGAGGCTCAACAGATCCTGCCAGCACCCTGGGAGGTGGAAGGCTTACCAATTATAATCTGGAATCTTTAGAAGAGCCAGTTATTCAGGGCCTACACATCTGACAGGAAGAAATTTCCTGTGTCCTTGTTTCCCCTTCAAAGGACACAAAAACACTATCTTTCTACTAACTAATCTACCTCCCCCTGCACCAAAATCCAAAGACAACTTTAAGCATTTTAGAAAATATTTCCTATTCTGTCTTAGGGAGAAAGGACTGATTGTGGAAGAGTGTGGTAGTCACAGAAGATTGACTGATTGGGCCTTCTCCAGTCCTTTACCCAATCATGCATGTTCTCAACGGCCACCGCACATTATGCAGGCCCCAGGCCCTGTGTCAGGCACTGGGAACGCAGAGATGAAAGACTTAATTCTTGTCTCCTAGGTGTTCACGGTCTCTGATTAGGGTCTTCATAGACTAAAGCTTAAGAAACTATGGGAATTGAGATTAGGAGTTGGTGAACTACAGCTCATGGGCCAAATCTAGCCCACCATCTACTTTGGTCAAAAAAGTTTCACTGGAACTTGGACTAGCTCATTTGTGTAGGTTTTCTTGCTTCAATGGCAGGCTTGAGCAGCATAAAATATTTACAGACTGGATCTTCAGAGAAAGTTTTCCAAGCCCGACACAGGCCACAGCAGCTGTCCCAGATACGATGGTGGTGGTGGGATCTGGAGAGGTAGCCCGAGGAGGGCAACACCCGAGGTGAGACAAGAGGGACACAGAGGAGTTCACCAAACAAGGCTGAGAAGTCAGGGGAGGCCTAGGCAGAAGGACTCCTTGTGCCAAGACGGGGAGATAAGAGAGAGCACGGTGAGTCCTGGGACAGCTGGGGTGTATGGATCTGCAAAAATGGCCAGACCAGAGAAGTACGCTGTGGCCACACTGTGATTCCTCAGAAGTCAAGAGGGGTCTTGGAAGTTTTAAGCAGGGCAGGGGCTGATCAGGTTGGCGGTTTTGGAAGCTCACTCTGACGTAGTGTAGCAGACGGGTTAAAACAGGACTGCTGGGCTTCCCTGGTGGCGCAGTGGTTGAGAGTCCGCCTGCCGATGCAGGGGACACGGGTTGGTGCCCCAGTCTGGGAAGATCCCACATGCCGCGGAGCGGCTGGGCCCGTGAGCCATGGCCGCTGAGCCTGCGCGTCCGGAGCCTGTGCTCCGCAACGGGAGAGGCCACAACAGTGAGCGGCCCGCGTACCGCCAAAAAAAAAAAAACAAAAAAAACCCCCAAAAAACAGGACTGCTTTCTTCCCTTCATTCTCCCCTCCCCCACCTCTCGAAATATTAAGCCCCTTGGAAGCAAGTTGGTATAAACGTCTAAAACCATCTAGTCTTTGCCCCGTTGGCCCTGGATACCCCCGTGACCTCATGGCCCCTCGGTTCTGTTCGGACCCCTGGTCCTTCCCACTCGGGCTGCCTCTCCCGCACTGTGACGTAGGAAGGATCAGGGGAAGCAGGAGGCTTAAGAGGCCATTTTCCCACTTGGCATGTTGCAGCGACCTCAGACTCCAGACAGAGATTTGAGCGGCAGTAACTGGATAAACAGTTTAATTGAATCGTAACAGAAGAACTGAGCCCAGTGTGAGGAATCTCATTGGCCTTTCCTCACAGTGACTTTCCTTGCTATACACTGTGATGTAGCAAGGCCACTGGGGATGCAGAGAAACACGAGGGATTGATTTTGGCTGGCAAGAAGGTCAGACTGCAAGAAGCAATTTTAATAGTCATTCTATGAAAGAGTCATTCTATGAAAGAGTCGTGGGGAAAAAACCAAAACAGAACGGAGTTGGGTGGGGGAAGTCCGAGGGAGGCAGAAGGGAAAGAATATGTTTCCTATTTATTTCTCAAAGTAAGATATACCTTTACAAGATAATTTATAGCTATCTGTTAATTTCAATTTGAAATTAGATAATTCCTTAATATACTTTGGGCTTTATTTCCTCTTCTTTAAAAAAGAAAACCCCAAAACATTCTTGCTAGAGGCAGATTTTCACTCCCTTTACTTGTAAAGTTACTAAATTTTAAATTTACTAAAAAATTTCCAAACTTAAATTCGTGAAAATTCCTTCTTTGAGACTTTCAAAATCTTCATCTCCCCAGAGAGAGACCTCAAAAACCTCAAGTTCTAATTCCACGCAGGCCTTTGCAGCAAAGCCTGGTGTATTCAGGTACATAGAACCTTTCTGTCTCTCCTTCTCTCCCTCTTAGGTATGAGCTGCCTTGCATCAAGCTCTCTCGTTCTGATAACCCCTGTCCAGTGTTCAGTAATAATCAAGGTACTAGCCAATATGGGTATGAACCCTCTCCTGAAGACAGAAGATGGCCCAGTTTCCAAGAAATGGTTTATCCAGAGGGGATGGAATCACAGTCGGCTGCAGACCTGGCTGAACCTTGAGGCCAAGATTTGTTATTCACTAAGCCTCTTTTCATAGCACTGCGGGGAGTACCAGTGCCCTAGCAGATACCAGGAGAAGGAAGGTATTTCTAGATAGTTCTCAGTTATATATGATCAGATGTTGGCAAGCCATGGTGGGAATAAACACACAACAGATCAGCAAAAGTACTTCAGAGATGATTCTAGAATACACTGCCCAGCAGCTTTGGCCTTGCCATTTAGACTTCACTTAAGGAACTTGCATTTCCTGCACTATTTTATTCATTAAGCCACTGGAAATGTAGGGAAGCAATTCAGGTAGCAACAAAATGGTCCAGAGAAAATTTATGCAGATGTGAACCAATTTCAGCCCCTGACTGAGGCACCTTGTGTGTCCCTTCTCCCTCCACCTTCCTCCTTCTGCTCCTCTTTCTCTACACTGCAAGGGGGTCAGGCGGGCTCTCACAAGCGGTCTAGCAAGCACCTTGCTGTTTGCTATGGAACGAAATAAAGCCTTCACTGTTGAACAGACTTAATAACTCTGGTTCTGAAGTGACACGTGCAGACGAGCAACTCCCCATTACCTTGAGTACAATCTCAGTGAACCCTGAGCAAGTGATTTCTTCTCTCTGAGCCTTATTTTTATCACCTAGAGCATGATGAGGATGGTGGCCCTACCTTCACAGTGTTGTTGAGATGATTCCATCAGATAAGACACAAGAAGGGTTCAGCCCTGTGCCTGGGTATTGTAATTCTATTCTGAAAATCAAATTACTTGCATACAACAATACTCGCTGTAAGGTGAGCATGTCTACAGAGCTGTGGGCACTGTTTCTGCCACCAGCATCACCAAGTTGCTGCATCCATCCCTCCATTAAATGTATGCAGACCACCTCTCAAGTCTAACTCATGGCGAATGGCAGCAGATGGGAGGCAAACATGAACGGTTGGTAGGCTGGGAATGGAAAGGAAAAGAAGTAGACTGTGGCCCGAGTAAATATTATTCAGTAAATATTTACTCAACTCATACCACACTCCAAGTATAATAATAGTGTGTATAAAGTCACAGAGGACACAGATATGATCACTGCCCGCAAGGACAGAACTCATAATTAGGATTTAGGATAGATTTAAAAGTGTAGTCAGGATATGCGAGTCTAGAAAGAAAAGCCAGGAAAAAACCAGGATGAAGCAGAGAGAGGTGCAGGCATATACCTTATATACAGTTAGACATCAGGCCTGGCTTTTAAACTGTCCCGCCTGGAACGTCCTCTCTGTGATCTTTGCCTGGTGAAATACCACCCAATAATCACCTCCAATGCCACATCCTCTGAGAAGTCTTTCAGCATCATTGAAGGCAGACAGAAAGGATCTCTCTCCCCTAAGTTAATACACTGTCAGTATAGGATTCCTATGGCACTTACTATAACCTGCTTTGATTATTAGATCGGCTGTCTATGCTGATCAAATTTCACTTTAAAACGTCCGTCATGACTCACTGATTCTTGAGTCATGGCAGCTGCACAGCTGAACCAAAGAATCACAGACGGCATTCACCTACCCAGGCTACCACGTGCTTACAAACACAGCTGTATATAAATAATGAAATCAATAACTATTTACCTTTTCTTCCCAACACACTACTGCTACATGATCTTAATAGAGACCCAACAAGGGAACTTCAGCAGGACACCAGGAGGTGCAGCTGTGTTTCTAAATGCTGCGCGAGGCTTGAATAATTCAGAGTTTACATTAAATACCTCTCAGTATTAACAAGATGCAGGATAAACTGTTTACTGACAAAGCCTACACCTTTAGATAGGATGGACTCTTCCCGGTAGCTTACATTTTTACACTGCCAAAGCAAGCGGTCACAGCCAACACCCTTGGGGGCCGGGAGGCCGTTTATCTTTCTAAGAAGCCAGGTACAACAAGGCAACTGAAACTGTTCAAATACAGTCCAGAAATAGGCCAAGTGTTTCGCTTCTGCCAGAGGGGCCAGAGTCTCGGCTCTCGATATGCAAACACTAAGGATGTTTGTTTTCATCTTCTTTACTGGGAAGATAAATGTAGTTTACTCTTTCAAGAGGATCTTCTAAGGCCATCTATTTCCCTTGACTTCAAATAGAAGCTGCAGAGAGGGACCCGTGGTGTTTAAAAACTAGGTCTCTTTTGTGAGTAAGCGGGCTTAAGGCCATGTGCTAATGTTATGAGGCATTAATGGGAATTCGCAGATTCTCATCTAGGAGCCGAGCTGGGTCAGCAGAGGCTGGCCATGTTTGATGAGGAAAGATCATCTCAGTGGATTTATTTCTATGTCCAGAAAAGCTGTTGTGTCCAGAAAAGTTGTTGTGATCTTTCGTGGACTTTACTCTCATGGGCTTGGATGGACCATTAACTAATTTAGAGACGGCTAAAAAACCAGGTAGGCAGTATATCGTTTACTTCTCCTGGGTCTTCATTTTGTTTTTTTGTTTTTCCTTTTGATTTAGCAAGATAAAGGCAAAAGTTTCCAGAATGTATGCCCAATCTCTTAAGCTACGCTGGTGGCATTCACATATAGTGAAAATTGCTGTAAATCCTTCTGAATCCTTTTGCTGGTGAATTGCTAGAAAAAGCTGGAATACTTTATTTTGGCCTGGCCCCAGCTCCATTAAAAAGGCCAGACACAGCAGGACTGAATTTGTTCATGTTCACTTGAGGACAGGGAAGCAGAGGAAGTTGTATAAGGGGGTTGGAAATGGATGTGGTGAGGGGGTAGACCTGGGGGAGTGCCACAGCAAATCCCTAACAAAAGGTGGTTTATTTGTTCCACCAAATATGCCTTTCAATAAAAGGCCATTTCTAACCTGCAGCAAGTTACAACTGAGGGGAGACTGCAAAGACAGGGAATTGCTTTGCGTTTCTAATTCAGTGAGCTTGGAGCATCTGATCTTTGTGTTAAATTCACCAAGGACAAGGTAACCCACCTATCCAAACTGAAGATAATTGAAGGGGAAAAAATAAGATGAAGATGATTTAAAAAACTGTATTCCCTGGTGGCACAGTGGTTAAGAATCTGCCTGCCAATGCAGGGGACATGGGTTCGAGCCCTGGTCTGGGAGGATCCCACACGCCGCGGAGCAACTAAGCCCGTGTGCCACAACTACTGAGCCGCACGCCACAACTACTGAAGCCTGTGCACCTAGAGCCCATGCTCTGCAACAAGAGAAGCCACCGCAATGAGAAGCCCGTGCGCCGCAACTAGAGAAAGCCCGTGCGCAGCAACAAACAATGCAGCCCAAAATAAATATAAATAAAATAAATTTATATTAAAAAAGGGAGTGATATAATGTAGGAGAAAGAAATTCGACTTTATCTCATGCCATATATGAAAATCAAAGCAAAATGGATATAAAACTTAAATGTAAGACCTGAAACCATAAAACTATTGGAAGAAAACATAGGAGAAAAACTTTGACATTGGTCTGAGCAATGATTTTTTGGGGGTCCACAAATAGCACAGGCAAGAAAAGCAGTAGCAGACAAATGGGCTGCATCAAACTAAAAAGATTCTGAATAGCAAAGGAAACAATTAACAGAGTGAGGAGACAACCTATAGAATGGGAGAAAATATTTGCAAACCATACATATGATAAGGGGTTAGTATCTAAAATATATAAGGAACTGAACAACTCAATAGCAAGAAAACAAATAACCCGATTAAAAACCGGGCAAAGGACCTGAATAGACATTTCTCACAAGAAGGCATACAAATGGCTGACAGATATATGAAAGGCGAGGAATGTCACTAACCATCAGGGAAATGCAAATCAAAACCACAATGAGATGTCACATCACACCTATTAGAATGGCTATTATCAAAAAGACAAAAGATAACCAGTATTCTTGAGGATGTGGAGAAAAGGGAATCCTTGTACATCGTTGGTGGGACTATAAATTGGTTCAGCCACTACAGAAAACAGTATGGAGTTACCTCAAAAAATTATAAATAGAACTACCATATGATCCAGCAAATCCCACTTCTGGGTATATATATGAAGGACATGAAATCAGTGTCTCGAAGAGATATCTGTACCCCCCCCCATGTTCACTGCAGCATTATTCACAATAGCCAAGATATGAAAACAACCCAAGTGTCCGTTGATGAATGAATGGATAAAGATGTGCTGTATGTATATAGTATGGAATATTATTCAACCTTGAGAAAGAAGGAAATCCTGCCATTTGTGACAACATGGATGGACCTGGATGACAATATGCTAAGTGAAATAAGCCAGGCACAGAAAGACAAATTCTGTATGATGTCACTTATATGTGGACTCAGAAAAAAATAAGTGCAAATTCATAGAAGCAGAGAGTAAAACAGTGGTTAATAGTGGCTGGGAGGGGCAGGGGAAATGGGAGATGTTGGTCAAAGTGAATAAATTTATAATTGTGTCAGATGAGTAAGTCTAGAGACCTAACACAGAAGAATGATGACTATTTAATAATAGTGTATTAAACAGTAGAAATATGCTGAGAGGATACATTCAGGTGCACTCATCACACATACAAAAGTGGTACCTATGTGATGAGAAGATACATTAATTAGCTCAACTATAGTAATCATCTTACAATGTATGTGTCTATCAGATTATATTGTACACCTTACATACAATTTTTATTAAAAAATTTAAAAATATTTTAAAGGGAATGAGATGGGATATAGAGAACCTTTAAGTGAAACTGATACATGTATGTGTATCTATCTATTCAAATATACATTTTTTAAAGACCTAGATTCAAATCTTTGGTCTGCTACTTACTAGCTTCTAGCTGACTACAGGTCACTACTGTGACCTTGAGTGAGTTATATAATCTCCCTGAACTTCAGTTTCTATAACTCTAATAATGCCAACTGCATAGAGCTGTTGTGAGGTTGCAGTTAAATACTGTGAATACCATGCCTGCTATATAATATGTCCCTATCAATAAATAGCTTTAAAAATTATATTTGGCATTTTAATATCATGGATGACAAACAGGTTTTATTTCTAGCATCAGCTCTGAGTAATTAGTTATGACTGCCTGGACTATGTTTAGAATGACTGTGAGACTGTGACAAGGTTTGGCAGAAAAGAGTAGGGTGATTGATTATTGATGTCTGCTACTTGCACTAAATGAGAGAGTATTACTTGCCATCCTGAGCCTAGTGAAAAGGTCACAAAATGTCAAGAGACCTGGTCTTTCAGCGTTCAATTAGCTGGATAACCTGGGAACATCTTTTATTCCCTCTGGGCCTCATTTTCCCCAATGTATAATGAATGAGCAGAATTTTATGATCTCTGAGGTCTCTTTGAATCTGAATATTCTGATTCTAATCTAGAAAATATTATTACTGCTTCACAGGTTTGGAATGTTAATCAATTTTTTAAAAATGCTTTACTTTAAGTACATTTACATATGAGAAAGTGTTCTATGGCCCTGTTTTGAAGAACATCCACCATTGCCCAAGTGAAAGGGTGAGCAGGTCTGTAAATGAAGTAACATTCGAGGCTTTTCTTACCTGCTGTGTGGCTCCTATTTCTGCCAAAATCTCGCTGGGCCTCAGTTTCGTCACCTGAAAAATGGAAGAAAAATTACTTCTGTACCCTCCTGACTCTCTGAGATGTGGAGCCAATGAATGAGGGCATGTTTCCTCAGTGCTTTGAACTTGTCAGAAGGTAGACCTTATGTGACTCTATGAACGAGTATTCATATAAAAATGTGGCCCAGAAATTGCTCCCATGATACGATGCATATTAATATCCATTTGATATACTACAGCTTTATTACAACAGAGTAATGCTTCCAGAAGGAAAAAGAGATTGGTTTAAAAAACCCAGACTTTATCATTTTCCCTTTAAATTGAGCTTCCCTTTTCCTTAATTGTAAATCCTATGGTCTCCAAGGTTTAAAACATGATTAAAGCTGAAAGAAGCTTGGTGTTGAAGCAGTCCACTCAGCAAAAATGGCCTCCACAGGAGTATATATACACTTGCTACCTCAATAAACTTAAAACGAACTTGCTTTTGAAAATATGCAAAAATTAGTCCACAAGTCCACAAGCTGAAATATCCTGGCCCCATAAACAGTTATGACAATTGACTCTAGTGCCAGATTCTGTTCCTGTGGACAAAGCAGAACTTGAAAGATGTCCCATTATTCCCCAAAGCCAATATTCCTCACAGTGACTAAATTGACAATGAGAAAAAAAATGCCCTAACTCTCACCTTGGACCTACTTCTAGGACAGAGAAGAAAAGCCCAGCTAGGTGAACAGAATAAATGTGCTTCTTCTTGATCACTACGAATCAACAACTTCAGCATGGAAATAGAAGAAAACAGAATTTCTACCATTTATTCCATCCAACTATATTTCTTTCTTCGCCTTTAATTCAGGCCTGAAAACTCCCGCCGAAGGGGACTGTGGCCCAGGGACCGCCTCCTTCCAGGGAAACCAAAGGCCAGAGAAGGGTCGCCCAGCTGCTCTGGTGCAATCTCTGGGAGAGGGCAGCTGTGCTGGCACAGGCCTGCATTTCCAGAATATGTTGGGGAATGAACACAGAGCATTTCCCAAGGATAAGGACCTATGAGAGAGGGCTGGTGCGGGCTCCTCTTGGCCGCCTGGGAAGGACCTCAGGAGGAAGTAGAGTTGGATGTACCCCACTGGAGGTCTACCAATTAAGGATGTGGTCACAAGGGACCATCTGGAAGAGCCAGTGCTTGGCTTTTCTGCCAGTCCCGAAGTTGCCTGGCCAAGTACCAACCTTTCTATCCTGCTATGAGACAGCAGTTAACAAAGAGAAGGTGATAGGGAAGACAAGAAGTGACAAAAGCTCGTCATGCCCTATCCATTCTTCACAGCTTTCTTGAGATAACCTTCACTAATTCAAGTTCAAAGAAATGGTGGAAACAGAAATAGAGTTATGTTTTATTAATGGTGGCGGCCCTGTGTATCCAACATTCCATTTACACGATTTAACTGAGCAGTTCCAATACACCCAAGTTCTATAGCCATATTCTCATAAATGAGAATATCGTTTAATTATTATGACAACTCTATGAGATTTATGTTAATACACCCATTTTATAGGTGAAGAAACCAAGGTTCAGAGAGTTTGAATGATATACCCAAGGTCTCACGCCAGTGAATGGCAGGCCAGGATTTAGTTTACTGGGTGCTCAAATGCACGCTCCTTACATTGCACCCTGGGGGCTTTCATCTCAGAAATACTAGTTTTGGTGCTGCATTCGTGTCCAGAGCCCATATACCCCAAGGGTACATCAGGTACTTTTGTTGTTAAGAAATAAGCATTCACTCAGGTTAAGAGAGGGCGGATTATCCCAACTGTTCACTGCATCACTATTTACAATAGCCAAGACATGGACGCAACCTGAGTGTCCATCGACAGAAGAATGGATAAAGATGTTGTGTGTGTGTGTGTGTGTGTGTGTGTGTGTGTGTGTGTGTGTGTGTGTGTATGGAATATTACTCAGCCATAGGAAAGAACGAAATAATGCCATTTGCAGCAACATAGATGGACCTAGAGATTATCATACTAAGTGAAGTAAGTCAGAGAAAGACAAATATCATATGATATCACTTATATGTGGAATCTGAAAAAACGATACAAATGAACTTACTTACAAAACTAAAACAGACTCACAGACATAGAAAACAAACTTATTGTTACCAAAGGGGAAAGGTGGGGAGGGACAAATTAGGAGTTTGGGATTAGCAGATACAACCTACTATATATAAAATATTGGGTTGGCCAAGAGGTTCGTTGGGGTTTTCCCATGGAAAAACCCAAATGAACCACTTGGCTAACCCAAAGAGATAAGCAACAAGGACCTACTGTGTAGCACAGGGAACTATATTCAATACCTTGTAATAACCTACAATGGAAAAGAATCTGAAGAAGAATATATATATAATATATATGTAATATATATATATAACTGAATCACTTTGCTGTACACCTGATACTTATACGACATTGTAAATCAACTATACTTCAATTAAAAAAACTTTTGAAAAGAGAGATGGGGTACAACAGTACCCAAGAGTACAGCAAGAGTACACATTGCCCTAGGTCACCCAGGGCAGCGTGTAATTCCAGAGGAATTCAAACTCTGGAAGCGCTGAACCTCTGTGTGGAATTGCCGCAGTGTAATAAGAAGTGTGTGGCAGTGGGGCAGTTTATAACCATCCAAATGATTTTACATATTCCTTAAATGAATCCCTGCAACAGCCTGGGGAAGCAGGCAAGGATGTTTTGGTCCTTGTTTTTCATATAAGTAAATACAGGCTCAGATACTCAAAAAACAGTCATGATGAATATTTGTTGAATTAATAAATAAATGAATATAACCCACCCTCTTTGTGTATATACGTGGATAGCCAGTCATTGGTCTATGATTGTTTCAATCTTTGATGAGAGTGTGAGCCACGGAGGCCCCAAGTCTGTACCCCATATTTCCAGCATAAGACCTTATACACAATGGATACCCTATAGATGGTAGTAGAGAGTCTTTGTTATCTTTCAATAGAAGAGTCTTTGTCTAAGCAAATGTTTTATATTAAGTAGCACTTCAAAGGGATTCAAAGCAGTTGAGGTGTTTATTTCCTTCAGGGGCCAGGTTTTGGATGAAAAAGACCAGGATCTCAATTCTGTTGCCTTCACCTACTTAATTATGTTTCCAAGAAGTGAGCAGACATGGTTTTCAATCCTACTCTACCATTTCTTGGCCATCTGACTTTGCACAAGTGAGTGTCTTTGTCTGTAAAATGGGCCTACAGATATTCCTGACCAGCTATACTTTGAGGACTAAATGAGTAAAACTAGCTGGTTTGATACTGGTTACTTAATAAAGGTTATCATCTTTATTTAAAGTGGCCAGCCGGGGTCTTCCCTGGTGGCACAGTGGTTAAAAATCTGCCTGCCAATGCAGGGGACAGGGGTTTGAGCCCTGGTCCAGGAAGATCCCACATGCCGCGGAGCAACTAAGCCCGTGCGCCACAACTACTGAGCCTGCGCTCTAGATCCCACAAGCCACAACTACTGAGCCCACGTGCTGCAGCTACTGAAGCCCAGGTACCTAGAACCTGTGCTCTGCAACAAAGAGAAGCCACCATGATGAGAAGCCTGTGCACCGCAACGAAGAGTGCCCCTGCTCGCCGCAACTAGGGAAAGCCCGTGCACAGCAACAGAGACCCAACACAGCCAAAAAAAAAAAAAAAAAAAAAAAAAAAGCTCCAGAAGTTTAAAGTAAAATAAAAATAATTAAAAAAATAAAGTGGCCAGTTAACAGTTTGATTCCCTGAGATTCACTCTGGCCTCTTCAGACCACAAAGTACAAAACTTAGTTCACAGGGAAGGAACAAGGTTCTGCTGCTTTGTCCAGGCAAAAGGCAGCAAGCTTTGAGAGCATGTGGATAAACTATTTACAGAATTCTTAGAACCATTTGGGGGCACAGTCAAGAACAAGAGATAGTCTACAAAACAGGCCGAATCAAGGAATGTCCTGGGAGCACAAAGGAGCTATGTGTTCAGTTCCTTATCCAAACCTGGAAGTGGTAGCTTTATTTTTAAATTTCCAATCTTGCCTTTTCAAGTAGATCATTATTTAAAATATGGAGGGCATATTAAACCAGGAGGATAACCTGTCATTTACTCACGTCCAAATTCAACATTTTTGTTTACTCTCATTTGAAGCTGGTGATGACATCTGAAGGATAAAAGGATTTGGTGGTTAGAGAATAAGATTGGGGGGGAAGGATTTTTGAAAAAGATTTTATCTGGACACATTGCCTTCCCAATAAATTGAGCTCACTAAATAAATTAGATTCCACTAAAGCATGATTTTCTAATTCACTGACTAATCATGCATGCAATGACTAAAGCAAACTGATTTTACTCTACAGATACAGTAAATTACTACTTGCCAGTGAAAAATACAATTTCTTTGAAAACAGCTGATGAACCTCTCCCTTGGAGATGCCTCAAATAGCTTTTCTCTGAACCAAAGAGTCTGCTTTAATCCAAAAGTTCTTGACGCCATCAGGTTCTTCAGTCTAAATTTAGTATAACTGTAAGTTGATCATTTGTGTTTTTATTTTTTCTTTCTTGCTTGCTGCCCATCACTCTGGCGAGATGTTAGCATCCCTATTCAGTACATAGTTCCCATTCTGCAATCCTTTCCTTTTCTGTTAGCTTTCTGACTGGACAGTGTGCTCCTTGAGGGGGGTATCTAATTCTCTTTGTATTTGTCCTGTTCCTGCGCCTTCATCTAGCACATAGTAGGTAAGCCATAAATGTCCTTTGAAATGGAGTTGAATAGCTTGGTATTTCCTGCTAAGAAAGGCCAAACTTGCCAGTTATTGGGTAGCAACAAATCAGGTGGTTAGGAAAGGTAAGTGAGTGGTATCATTTCACACATGGTTAATCTGGGTGTAGAGTAATGCATCTGGGAAATATACTTCCCACTTAACTGGAGGTTTATGATCTTCTCTAACTAGGTAGTGCAATTAGAATCCTTCACACTAATATTATTTGGTCACAGATTCCCTTTATTTTCTTTAATGTCACATTCTGCCTTGAGTGTTTCATGCCATAAAACACATGGTCAGGGAGCCTGTGACGAACTGAACATTCTCAAGATTGCTTCCTCAACTTGTTCCATCTTTTCCTATTGTTTTTTTGTGGTCACACGTCTCCAGCAGGAACTGAAGCCTCCAGCATCCCCTGATTATGAAACACTTACAGACTGCAGGCATTTGCTTCAAGTCCAAACAAACAGAGATAGAGCTTCTCTCCTCTGGGCATTGGTCTTCACAATAACGGCAGCATGTTGCTCTCAGGGTAATCCCAATGTAAACAACCAATATTTAAAACGACATAAAACCTTTCCTTGGGAGGCTGGGAAGTTTGCAGAAGACCTCACGTGGCCCTTCCTGAACACTTCAGTTCTATACTCCCTTTCATTTTGGGTCACCGATGCTATTCCGTTTCAAGAGCTGGCTTGGGAGATCGTTTGGATTTGATCCTGCTGGCCTGAGACCGCATACTTGGCTGGCTGGGACTTCCTGGCTCTGCTGATGATACTTTACAGGAGGAGCAGAGAAGGAGTCCTGGTAAATCAGACACCGTGTGCTTAGGCAATTTACAGAGATCATTGGGAATAGATAGATATAGATATATAATATCTATATATAATATAGATATATATTTTATATAGAGATATTTTATATATTTATATATATTATATAATCCATATACCTATATATTTTTGTCTACCAACTATTGTTTCCGACATATCACAATTCCAGGGACTGTCTTTCACAGTGTGTTTTGATTTGTAAACCATGGAGTTGTATAGTGTACCCTGTACAACTGTACACAGCAGCCCTGACTGCCCTTATCTAATATTCATTGAGCACTTACTATATTCTAGGCACTGTGCCAAGCCCTTTCCATAAATTATCCCCCCAATTTTCATAACAACTTCATGAAGTTTCACTTCATGAAGGGAACGGAGGTTCAGAAACGACCTTAAGGAATTTAGACAAGAGAAAACATGTCAAGGAAAAAGTAAAGCTGCAGTGAGTGAAGGTTACTAGTAAGTGTGCTCTACCTGTGCTTCTCAACTGCAGGACATTTCTTCCTAGGGGGGGCATATCAGAACCTTCCCTCTGTGGGTAAGATGATGGAGTAGATAGGTAGGTGATAAAAACACCGTCAATGGTGTAGTTTAATAGTTGGAAATTAAAAAGCAACTTAGAATGTTTATAATACAATTGAGGGAAAGTAAAGCTCTACAGAAGAAAGAGTCTAAATTCTGGGGTTCAGTGACTCTGGTGAGACGGAGGAAGAGGCGAGGCTCTCCCCCTGCCCCGCTCAACCAAGGCTGAGTTTCAGAAACTCTGGGGGTTGGTGTGGGATATTGAGGTTTATTAAAGGGCATGGATTGTAAAAGGTTAAGAAACTCCCGTCTAAGAAAACTAATAATTACCAAATTTCTACTACTGTGAAGTTATGTTGACCCAGAAAATCTAAAAGTTGTATTTTCATTCTGTTTCCATTATGCTGATTCAAGGTACTGAACAATGACTCTACCGTTTCCCCTCTGTGAAGTTCTGGCTGGGTGAAGCTGGACATTGCACAGAATGTACACATTCCCTGTGATCACTGTGAAAATCAGACCTTAAAACTAGAGGATTTATGGTCCTAACAAGCAAAACCAGCACTGCAAGGCCAAACAAAGATTAGAAAAGAGGTATTTGGACTGAAAACAGCAATAAAATGGCTTCTCTTTCCCCATACATGGCTATCTAGGAACCTTTCTTCAAAATTGGAGATTAGACCAAGAAAATCATACCTACCTAGACTTGAAAAGGGCCTCTGAGAACTGTTTATGGCAACTGCTTGTATCTATAGGTAGAAAATCAAGGCTCAGATTGGGTTTACCCGCGACTGCAGGGGGAGAGAGAGTGACTGAGCTGGGACTTAGAACCACTGTGTCCTGATTTTTCGTTCATTCCATCATCTGGAATCCGCCATCTGGAATGGTGTCTGACGATAGAATGGAACCCTCTTCATTACATTATTGATCAACAAACTGAGTACATCTCTTTTATGCTTATTGTACAGTGTTTATAGTGGATGGTGTTATCTGGCAGATGTCTTTTAAACTATGGCCTGAAATTTAGGTGAGATGATAGAATGCTTCTGTTGTTTTGGATGCCAGAACAGTCCTCCCTTTCTTTGGGGAAATAACAGTACAGTTGATCTTTGAACAACACTGGTTTGAACTAGACGGGTCCACTTATATGTGGATATTTTCAATAAATATGTACTACAGTACAACATGATCTATGGTTGGTTGAATCTGTAGATGTGGAAACTTGGATACGGAAGGTCAACCATAAAATTATACGCAAATTTTTGAGTACACAGAGGTTCATCCCCCTCCCCACCCCCTGCCCTGCATCGTTCAAGGGTCAATCTAATCTAATCTACATCTACTACATCTACTCTTAGCACTCTCATCTCTGGCCAGGAGGTTGGCATGTGACCCATGCTAATACAATCAGAGACCTTCCCTGAGGTTTGTTTAAACTTGGAGTCTTTTTTGCTCTGGTCAAGGAACCAATAGCGTAAGAGCCGTGGGGCTACTAGTTACCGTCAACTCCACTTTGTGAAGAAGCACACTGGCCAAAAACAGAATAAAGCTGACATGCAGTGTCCACGTTCAAATGCTGGCTCTGCCTCTCCTTATGTGACTCTGGGGTACTTATTTCACTTCTATAAGTTTTAGTTTCTTCCTCTAAAAACAGGACTACCAGGGTGAAAATTCAGTTACATGATGTATTAAAAGTACCATTTAGAGTGCCTGATACATAATAAATGCTGAAAACAAAGAATGGAAGGCAATTAAGATTCCTACTATATTTATGTCTACGGATTTTAAATAACTATATTGCTGTGCGTTATTTTATTCATGTGGTTCATGGCAAAGTTAATCTACACCACTCAGAGTGGCTTACGTAACAGGTGAGCTTTGCTGCATTGCACATCGGGTTTTTATAGTAAGTGGTCAGGTAAGTATGGTGAATAAAGTGTACTCTTGCTGGGGTGTGCTGGGTGGGAAGCAGGGGAGTATCAGGGGCCTTAGGGAGCCACAGTCAGCAATTTCAGATCTCTAGCAAAAATAAAGATGACAGATGGTAGAGAATGTTGTTTTCCAGAATCTGGGCCTGTCTTCTGTCCTTTGGGGGCAATTGTGTCCAGTGAATTTCTACTGTGGCCGTGACTGTGTTCAGAAACTCTTTTTGGAAGAAAATTTAGACATTTTTCCAGCCCCAGCAATGAGAGACAATTCCTGGCCTTAAAAGACAGGTGCAGTTTTTCATTTACTCAATGGTATTTATTGGGTACTTACTGCATGTCAGGTTCTCTCAAAGCAGCTGGAGATCCAGCAGTGACGAAATAGGTAAGTATCCCTACCATTTTTAAAGTCTCTCTTTTTTGTTATAGAGGTGAAATTCACACATAAAATTAATCATTTAAAAGTGAAAAATTCAGAGGCATTTAGTACACTCACAATGTTATGCAGCTGCCACCTCTGTCTAGTTCTGGAACATTTTTGTCACCCAAAAGGAAAACTTGTACCTGCCAAGCACTTGCTCGCCACTTTCCCAAACTCCACCTCTGATGACCACCAATCTGTGTTCTATCTCTATGGATTTTTCATACAAATGGAATCATACCTGTTGTGCCTTTTCCACTTAGCACCATGTTTTCAAGGTTCATCTGTGTTGTAGCATGTGTGAGTACTTGCCTCTTTTTAAAGGCAGAATAACATTCCATCGTACATTTATATCACATTGTGTTTATCCATTCATCTGCTAATGGACATTGGGTTCTCTCCACCTTTTGGCCACTGTGAATAGTGCTGCTATGAACATGCGTTTACACGTACTTGTGTGAGTATTTGTTTTCAATTCTTTTGGGTATATACTTAGGAGTGGAACTGCTGGGTCATAAAGTAATTCTATGTTCAACTTTTTAAGGAACAGCCAAACTGTTTTCCAAACTGACTGAACCACTTTACATTCCTACCAGCAACATAGGAAGGTTTTACTTTCTCCATATCTTTGCTGACACTTGATATTTTTCATGTTTCCCATCACAGCCATCACAGTGGGTGTAAAGTGATGCCTCACTGTGGATTTGGTTTTCCCTCATGACTAACAGTGTGGAGCATCTTTTTATGTGCCTGTTGGCCATTTCTACTTCTTTGAATAAAGGTCTGCTCAAATCCTTTGCCCATTTTTAAATAGGTTTTTTTTAATCTTTCTGTTGTTGAGTTGTAAGAGTTCTTTATATATTCTGGATACTAGACCCTTAATGAAATGTATAATTTGCAAGTATTTTATCCATTCTGTAGGTTGTCTTTTTCTTGATAATGTCCTTTGATGCACAAAAGTTTTTAATTTTAAGGAAGTCCGGTTTGCCTATTTTTTCTTTTGTTGCTATGTCATATATGAGTCCATGTCCAAATCAAAGTTCATGAAGATTTATTCCTATGCTTTCTTCGAAGAATTTTATAACTTTGGCTCTTACATTTACGTCATTGATGCATTCTGAGTAATTTTTGTCCATGGTGTGAGGTAGGGGTCCAACTTCACTCTTTGGCATGTGAATATATCTACCATTTTGAAGGAAGAAAACATAATATCATGAACATAGTAAAAAGTAAATTGCCAAGAAGAGTCTAAGAAGACATGACAACTAAATGTAATATGGTACCTGGATGAGATCCTGGGACAGAAAACAGACACTAGGTCAAAACTAAGGAAACCCAAGTATGAATTTTAGTTAATAATAATGTATCAGCCTTGGTTCACTAATTGTGACAAATATACCATAATAAAATAAGATGCTAATAATAGGGAACACTGGGTGTGGGGTTTATGGGAACTCTTTGTCCTAGTTTTACAATTTTTTTCTGTAAATCTAAAACTATTTCAAAATAAAAAAAGTTATTTTAAAAAGGTTAATTGAGAGCATCAAAAACAGTTGCCGTATCTAGGAATAAACCTCATGAAAGCTGTGCGGGATCTCTACACTGAAAACCGCTAATCACTGTTGAGAGAAATTTAAAAAGACTTAGTGAGATACCACACATATGGATTGGTAGACTCGGTATTGTTAAGATGTCAGTGCTGTCAAATTTATTTACAGATTTAATGGCATCCTAGTCAAAACCTGAGCAAATGTTTTTGTAGAAATTGACAAGTTGATTTTAGAATTTATATGGAAATGCATATGACTAAGAATAGCCAAAACAATTTTGAAAGGGAATAAAGTTGCAAGAGTTACACTATCTGATTTCAAGGTTTTTTATAAAGCTCTAATAATCACAACAATAAGGCACTGACAAATTGACATATAGGTCAATGGAACAGAACAGTCTAGAAAAAGACTCAGGCACCTAAGGTAAATAGAACTTTGGGAAAAGTTCCAAAGTAATTATATGGGAAAGTAAAGTTGTCTTCATTAAATGTTGTGGGAACAGCAGACATTCATAATAAAAAATGAATTATGATGTCTACCTCATGCCATAAACCAAGATTAATTCATAATAGATCCTAGGCCTAAAGGTAAAAGCCAAAACTATAATATTTTTAAAATAAAATACAGGATGAAATTTTTGGAACTTTGGAGTAGGCAAAGATTTCATAGACTAAACATAAAAGAAAAAGTGATACATTGGGCTGTATCAAAATTAAAACTCTTTGCTCTTCAAAGGACACCATTAGGAAAACCAAGAGGCAGGTCACAGACTGGGGGAAAATATTATCAATACATGCCTCTAACAGAGGTCTCATATCCAAAATACAAAATCCAGAATATGTAAAGAGCTCTTAAACTCAATAATAAGATGACAAACAATTCAATCAAAAAACAGGCTAAAGACTTAAAAGTCACCTTCTAAAAGAACATATATAGCTAATAAATACATGAAAAGATATTTAACATCATATTAGTCTTTAGGCGAATGCACATTAAGACAAATGACATAACACTTAACAGCAATAAAATAGCTAAAATTAAAATGACTAGGGACTTCCCTGGTGGCTCAGTGGTTAAGAATCTGCCTGCCAATCCAGGGAACATGGGTTCGATCCCTGGTCCAGGAAGATCCCACATGCCACGGAGCAACTAAGCCTGTGCATCACAACTATTGAGCCTGTGCTCTAGAGCCCATGAGCCACAGCTATTGAGCCCATGCACCACAACTACTGAAGCCCATGTGCTCTAGGGCCCATGTGCCACAACTACTGAGCCTGTGTGCTGCCACTACTGAAGCCTGCGTGCCTAGAGCCCGTGCTCCGCAACAACAGAAGCCACTGCAATGAGAAGCCCATGCACCGCAACGAAGAGTAGCCCCTGCTCGCCACAACTAGAGAAAGCCCGCACGCAGCAACAAAGACCCAATGCAGCCAAAGAATAAATAAATAAATAAATAAATTTTTTAAATTTAAAAATGACTAGCAAGTATTGGTGAGGATGTGGAGCAACTGGAACTGTGACGCACTGCAGACAGTTATGCACAATGGTACAACATTTTGGGAAAATATGTTGGCAGCTTGTAAATGAAGCTAAACACTTACTCTATGACCCAGCAATTTCATTCCTAGGCATTTATCGAAGAGAAATGACAACATGTGCCCACAGAAAGGCTTGGACACAAATATCACAACAGCCTTATTTGTAATAGGCAACAAGTGGAAACAACTTAAATGCCCATCAGTAGATAAGTGGATAAACACACTGTGGTATATTTATGAAATGTTACATAAAGAGGTATATTATAAAATATAAAATGGTATATTTATAATATATAAATTATGAAGTGAAAATTTATAAAACAGAACATTGAGCAATTAAGGGGAATGAACTACTGATACACAGGACAACATGGATTAATCTCAAAAAGCATGCTGAGTGAAGGAAGGCAGACACAAAGGAGAACACACTGTATGATTTCATTCCAAATCTTTGAACACGCAAAACTAAGGTATAATGAGAGAAATCGGATCAGTGTTTCTATGTGTATAGCGAGAGTTGATGCTTTCCTAGTTTTGTGCCGCGGGCACCTCGCCCTAGCCCTGGTCCTGATCATCATTTAAACTTGTCTTAAGAAATAAGTCCATTGAGAAGTAGATTTGTGTCAAAGATTTGGTTTGAAGCTTCACTATCCTCCCCATCCAGGTTATTGTTCATACTCTTGAGTCAACAAAGCTTTATAATAAATAGCAGTGAAAAAAAGTTTGACTGGGGCTTTATCTTGAAAAATACCATTTATGAAAACTATTTTGTTTTATGCTTAAGAGAATTTAAGTCATACTTCCAACTGTGAGATGTCACAGAACAATCAAAGCAAGAATCAAGTGTTATTAGCTGTGTGTGTGTACAATTCTTTAGAAACTGAGCTATCAGACATCTTCAGTTTTACTTTTGCATCATGTTCATAAAGTTCAGTTTGCAAAAACTTACAAGGTCTTTATACATTTTTCTCAAGGACCACTCCTAAATTTTGACATTCAAGTCCTTCTCTTCTGAGGTGTTTATACTGTCATCTCGCTTGTTCAGGTTCCTTTCTTTTGTTACTAATTGGTCTAATTCGGCTACACCTCCTTCTGTCATGGCCTTTGGGGATGGATAGAGCAATTCTGCTAAAGTGGTAAGATCCCACATGTTTTGCAAGATTTGTAATTTTACTTTGCCATGCATTTCCATTGTTTTCGCACTTTATTTGGGGGATTTGAAAACCGCCAACAACCTATGAGACACTGACTGGCAAATAATACTGACACAATGTGGGGACAGAAGCTAAAATGAAGACATAGGGTTATCTGAGGGAAGATGAGCTTTAAAAGGGGTCATTTCTTTGGGAGACACAGATAATGAATACTAAGAAAATAGGGACCTCCAGGACTTAGAACATAGTTCATTGAAACAACATTGCTCTGAAATTAAGGTGTTTTTAATATAGCCAGTTCCTAATTTCAATAAATGGTTCTGGGATAACTGCTTAAACATATGGAAATAAATGAAATTGGATCTCTACTTCACTCCATGCACAAACATGCATTGCACATGGATTAAGACAAAAGTTAAAAGAAAAATTATGAGTGGTTAGAGAAAAATATAGGAGAATATCTTTATGACATTGAAATAGGGAAGGAGTTCCTAAATAAGATAAAAGGCTCTGAGGAGAGCCCACTCCAACAGCGTGGAGGACCTGAGCGGACGGGCAGTGAGCCCTTCCCTTTAAAAAATGTCTCACTCAGCAGAGTACTGTGATAATAAGATGAATTCAGTGAAATTTCGTGATGTACTGGCAAGAAAGTGTACTTTCGGGCTTCCCTGGTGGTGCAGTGGTTGAGACTTTGCCTGCCAGTGCAGGGGACACGGGTTCGACCCCTGGTCTGGGAAGATCCCACATGCCGCGGAGCAACTGGGCCCGTGAGCCACAACTACTGAGCCTGCGCATCTGGAGCCTGTGCTCCGCAATGGGAGAGGCCCGTGCACCGCGATGAAGAGTGGCCCCCGCTTGCCGCAACTAGAGAAAGCCCTCGCACAGAAACGAAGACCCAACACAGCCAAAAATAAATAAATAAATTTATTAAAAAAAAAAAAAGAAAGTGTACTTTCTTTTGAAGAAGAAACGCCATGCCAGAGGAGCGCGGAGAAGGCACGAACATTTCAAACAAGCCAAGGCTAACGTGGCCTATGGCAGGGAGGAAGTCGTTAATCTACGTGGGCAGGTTCTAGACAAATGTTTGTGCACTCAGCCTTCCACGCAAGACCAGAAGTCAAAATCGACCACTGACCAGTGTAGTGAGCAACCTCCAAATATAATGTAACGACAGTATTACCACATCTGAGTTTATTTCTTCTATTCAAAGAAGGAATTAACAGGTGAGACTGGTTCAAGATGGTGGAGTAGAAGGACATGTGCTCACTCCCTCTTGCAAGAGCACCGGAATCACAACTAACTGCTGAATAATCAACAGGAAGACACTGGGACTCACCAAAAAAGACACTCCACATCCAAAGACAAACGAGAAGCTGCAATGAGATGGTAGGAGGGGCGCAATCACAATAAAATCAAATCCCATAACCACTGGGTGGGTGACTCACAAACTGGAGAAAAATTATACCACAGAAGTCCACCCACTGGAGTGAAGGTCCTGAGCCTCATAAAAGGCTACCCAACCTTGGGGTCCGGCAAAAGGGGTCGGGGGAATTCCCAGAGAATCAGACTTTGAAGGCTAGCAGAAATTGATTGCAGGTCTTCAAAAGGTCTGGGGGAAACAGAGACTCCACTCTTGGAGGGCACACACAAAGTAGTGTGCGCATCAGGACCCAGGGGCAAGGAGCAGTGACCCCATAGGAGACTGAACCAGACCTACCTGCTAGTGTTGGAGGGTCTCCTGCAGAGGCGGCGGGTGGCTGTGGCTAACCTCAGGGACAAGGACACTGGCAGGAGAAGTTCTGGGAAGTATTCCTTCGTGTGAGCCCTCCCAGAGTCCACCATTAGCCCCACCAAAGGACCTGTAGTCTCCAGTGCTGGATCGCCTCAGGCCAAACAACCAACAAGTAGGGAACCCAGCCCCACCCATCAGCACACAAGCGGATTAAAGTTTTACTGAGCTCTGCCCACCAGAGCAACACCCAGCTCTACCCACCACCAGTCCCTTCCATCAGGAAACAGATTCAAAAAATACCTAGAAACAAATGACAATGAAAACACAACGACCCAAAACCTACAGGATGCAGCAAAAGCAGTTCTAAGAGGGAAGTTTACAGCAATACAATCCTACCTCAAGAAACAAGAAAAATCTCAACTAAATGACCTAACCTTACACCTAAAGCAACTAGAGAAAGAAGAACAAACAAAACGCAAAGGTAGTAGAAGGAAATAAATCATAAAGATCAGAGCAGAAATAAATGAAATAGAAACAAAGGAAACGATAGCAAAGATCAACACAACTAAAAGTTGGTTCTTTGAGAAGATAAACAAAATTGATAAACGTTTAGTCAGACTCATCAAGAAAAAGAGGGAGAGGACTAAAATCAATAAAATTAGAAATGAAAAAGGAGAAGTTACAATGGACACTGCAGAAATATAAAGCATCATAAGAGACTACTACAAGTAACTCTAGACCAATAAAATGGACAACCTGGAAGAAATGGACAAATTCGTAGAAAGGTATAACCTTCCAAGACTGAACCAAGAAGAAATAGAAAATATGAACAGACCAATCACAAGTAATGAAACTGGTTAAAAATCTTCCAACATGGAATTCTGACGGGGCTTCCCTGGAGGTGCAGTGGTTGAGAGTCTGCCTGCCAATGCAGGGAACACAGGTTCGTGCCCCGGTCTGGGAAGACCCCACATGCCACGGAGTGGCTAGGCCTGTGACACATGGCTGCTGAGCCTGCGCGTCCGGAGCCTGTGCTCCGCAATGGGAGAGGCCACAACAGTGAGAGGCCTGCGTACCGCAAAAAAATAAATAAATAAATAAATAAAAATAAATCTTCCAACAAACAAAAGTACAGAACCAGATGGCTTCACAGGTGAATTCTATCAAACATTTAGAGAAGAGCTAAAACCCATCCTTCTCAAACTCTTCCAAAAAATTGCAGAGGAAGGAACACTCCCAAACTCATCCTACAAGGCCACCATCGCCCTGATAGCAAAACCAGACAGAGATACTACAAAATAAGAAAATTACAGACCAATGTCACCGATGAATATAGATGCAAAAATCCTCAACAAAATACTAGCAAACAGAATCCAACAACACATTAAAAGGATCATACACCATGATCAAGTGGGATTTATCCCAGGGATGCAAGGATTCTCCAATATACACAAATCAATCAATGTGATACACCATGTTAACAAACTGAAGAATAAAAACCATATGATCATCTCAACAGATGCAGAAAAAGCTTTTGACACAATTCAACACCCATTTATGATAAAAACTCTACAGAAAGTGGGCACAGAGGGAACCTATTCAACATAATAAAGGCCCTATATGACAAACCCACAGCAAACATCCTCAATGGTGAAAAACTGAAAGCATTTCCTCTAAGATCAGGAACAAAACAAGAATGTCCACTCTTGCCCCCCCCCCTTTTTTTTTTACATCTTTATTGGAGTATAATTGCTTTACAATGGTGTGTTAGTTTCTGCTTTGTAACAAGGTGAATCAGTTATACATATACATATGTTCTCAAATCTCCTCCCTCTTGCATCTCCATTCCTCCCACCCTCCCTATCCCACCCATCCAGGTGGTCACAAAGCACGGAGCTGATCTCCCTGTGCTATGCGGCCGCTTCCCACCAGCTATCTACATTATGTTTGGTAGTGTATATATGTCCATGCCACTCTCTCACTTTGTCACAGCTTACCCTTCCCCCTCCCCATATCCTCAAGTCCATTCTCTAGTAGGTCTGTGTCTTTATTCCCGTCTTATCCCTAGGTTCTTCATGACATTTTATTTTTTTCTTATATTCCATATATATGTGTTAGCATACGGTATTTGTCTTTCTCTTTCTGACTTACTTCACTCTGTATGACAGACTCTAGGTCCATCCACCTCACTACAAATAACTCAATTTCGTTTCTTTTTATGGCTGAGTAATATTCCATTGTATATATGTGCCACATCTTCTTTATCCAGTCATCCGATCATGGACACTTATGTTGTTTCCATCTCCTGGCTATTGTAAATAGAGCTGCAACGAACATTTCGGTACATGACTCTTTTTGAATTATGGTTTTCTCAGGGTATATGCCCAGTAGTGGGACTGCTAGATCGTATGGTAGTTCTATTTTTAGTTGTTTAAGGAACCTCCATACTGTTCTCCATAGTGGCTGTACCAATTCACATTCCCACCAGCAGTGCAAGAGTGTTCCCTTTTCTCCACACCCTCTCCAGCATTTATTGTTTCTAGATTTTTTGATGATGGCCATTCTGACTGGTGTGAGATGATATCTCATTGTAGTTTTGATTTGCATCTCTCTAATGATTAATGATGTTGAGCATTCTTTCAGGTGTTTGTTGGCAATCTGTATATCGTCTTTGGAGAAATGTCTATTTAGGTCTTCTGCCCATTTTTGGATTGGGTTGTTTGTTTTTTTGTTATTGAGCTGCATGTTATTCAACATAGTTTTGGAAGTCCTATCCATGACAATCAGAGAAGAAAAAAAAATAAAAAGAATTCAAATTGGAAAAGAAGTAAAACTGTCACTGTTTTCAGATGACATAACACTATACATAGAAAATCCTAAAGATGCCACCAGAAAACTGCTAGAGCTAATCAATGAATTTGGTAAAGCTGCAGGATACAAAATTAATGCACAGAAATCTCTGGCATTCCTATACACTTACAACAAAAGATCAGAAAAAGAAATTAAGAAACCAATCCCATTTACCATCACAACAAAAAGAATAAAATACCTAGGAATAAACCTACCAAAGGAGGTAAAAGACCTGTACTCAGAAAACTATAAGACACTGATGAAAGAAATCAAAGATGACACAAACAGGTAGAGAGATATACCGTGTTCTTAGATTGGAAGAATCAATATTGTGAAAATGACTATTCTACCCAAAGCAATCTACAGATTCAACTCAAACCCTATCAAATTATGAATGGCAATTTTTACAGAACTAGAACAAAAAAATTGTAAAATTTATATAGAGACACAAAAGACCCTGAATATCCAAAGCAGTCTTGAGGGAAAAAAAAACAGCGCTGGAGGAATCAGACTCCCTGACTTCAGACTATACTACAAAGCTACAGTAATCAAGTCAATATGGTACTGGCACAAAAACAGAAATATAGATCAATAGAACAGGACAGAAAGCCCAGAGATAAACCCACACACCTATGGTCAACTAATCTATGAAAAAGGAGGCAAGGATATACAAAGGAGAAAAGACAGTCTCTCCAGTAAGTGGTGCTGGGAAAACTGGACAGCTACATGTCAAAGAATGAAATTAGAACACTCAAAAACACCAGACACAAAAATAAACCCAAAATGGATTAAAGACCTAAATATAAGACCGGACACTATAAAACTCTTAGAGGAAAACATAGGCAGAACACTCTATGACATAAATCACAGCAAGATCCTTTTTGAACCACCTCCTACAGAAATGGAAACAAAAACAAAAATAAACAAATGGGACCTAATGAAACTTAAATGCTTTTGCACAGCAAAGGAAACTATAAACAAGACAAAAAGACAACTCTCAGAATGGGAGAAAATATTTGCAAATGAATCAACGGACAAAGGATTAATCTCCAAAATATATAAACAGCTCATGCAGCTCAATATTAAGAAAACAAACAACCCAATCAAAAAATGGGCAGAAGACCTAAACAGACATTTCTCCAAAGAAGACATACAGATGGCCAAGAGGCACATGAAAAGCTGCTTAATATCACTAATTATTAGAGAAATGCAAATCAAAACTACAATGAGGTATCACCTCACACCAGTTAGAATAGGCATCATCAGAAAATCTACAAACAACAAATGCTAGAGAGGGTGTGGAGAAAAGGGAACCCTCTTGCACTGTTGATGGGAATGTAAACTGATACAGCCACTATGGAAAACAGTATGGAGGTTCCTTAAAAAGGTAAAAATAGAATTACCATATGACCCAGCAATCCCACTACTGGGCATATACCCAGAGAAACCCATAATTCAAAAAGACATATGCACCCCAATGTTCATTGCAGCACTATTCACAATAGCCGGGCATGGAAGTAACCTAAATGCCCAGTGACAGACAAATGGATAAAGAAGATGTGGTACATACATACAATGGAATATTACTCAGCCATAAAAAGGAATGAAATTGGGTCATTTGTAGAGATGTGGATGAACCTAGAAACTGTCACACAGAGTGAAGTATGTCAGAAAGAGAAAAACAAATATCACATGTTAACGCATATATGTGGAATCTAGAAAAACCGGTATGCAAGGCAGAAATAAAGACACAGTTGTAGAGAACAAACGTATGGACACCAAGCAGAGGGCAGTGGGGGTGGTGGTGGTGGTAGGATGAATTGGGAGATTGAGATTGACATATATACACTAATATGTATAAAATAGATAACTAATAAGAACCTGCTGTATAAACTAAATAAATAAAATAATTTTTTAAAAAAGATAAAAGGCTCAAAAGAGAAAAGACTGATGAATATAACTACATTAAAAAATACTTACGTTCATCAAAACAAATAATTAAAGAATAAAAAAAACCCTGTAACTAGAGAGAAAGAATTTAAAATACACATAATGAGAATAAAAACCCATATGATAATATAATTTCTATGGCTCAGTAGAAAAATGAATAAGTAAATAGAAACGTGCATAAGTGAAAACACTAGTGGCTGATAAGCTTATTTTAAAAGGCTTAACTGTTTTGAACTATGGAAAACACAAATTAAAATCCAGTAACATAATTGGTGCCCCTTCTGGCAATAGCATACTAATTTTAGACAAATTCTCCCTGTGAGAATAACTAGACAAGCTCAACAAAATATTTTTTAAAAATATATTTGAAAACATTGACAGGACAAAATCAATACAGGAAGAACTTGCAATTCTACAACTGGAGAGAGGGTGAAATCCCAAGGAAGTAGGCCTGAAACCTGAACTATGTTTCTCCTTAATGGAATTTGCTGTTATGAAATGAACAGTTGAGAGTCTTAAATTATTTCTACAGTTTTTCAAAGTCAATGTTCAGCACTCAAACAAAAATAGCAAAACACCCAAAAAGATGAGACTTGACTAATAACCAAGAGAAAAGAATAAATATTAAAAACAGAGCCACAGGTATCCAGATATATTTGTTATCAGACATGGATATTAAAATAATCAGGGTAAATAGGTTAAAACATTAATTAACAACATAGAGAATTCTGGTGGAAAACTAGATATTATACAATGGGATCAAGTGGAAAGTTGATAATTAAAAAAATGTAATAAATGAAGTTAAGTACCCAACCAATGGGCTTAATACAAGTTAGATACAGGTGAAGAGAGAATTAGGGAAGGGAGAGAGAGAGGTCAGAAGAATGAAGAGGTATTATTTTCCAATGTGATTTTGAGGCTAGCATAACCTTAATACCAAAAGCTGACAAGGCTATTCCAAGAAAGTAAACCTATAGGCCAACCTTTCCCATGAAAATAGATTTTTAAAATTCTAAGCAAAGTATTAGAATTCTGAATCCAGCAATATTCAAAAAGGATACTATACTACAAAAAAACGAATTTACTCCAGGAATGCATGGTTGGGTTAACATTCAAAATTCAATCAATACAAATCAACATGTCAATAACATGAAGGAAAAAATGCACACAATTATCTCAATCGGTGCAGAAAAGGCACTTAAGAAATTCTACTTGCTTTCATAATAAAATATAGTAAACTATATTGTATAATGAAAGGGAACTTCCTTATTCTGATAAATCAATTTTTGAAACTATACTAATGTCATATTTAAGTGAAATATTGAATTTTACCTCAGATTGATAATAAGACAAATGTGCCTATTATTACCTCTTCTATTTGCCGTTTGTTCTCTCCTCTATGTGTTTGGGAATACTCCTGTATATATTTTTTCAAATCAATAAAAAAAGGCCAGACAATTCAACAGAATAAAGTGGGTGAAAGTGTTGAACTGGTACTTTACAAAATATGATATTAAACAACAAATGAATTTTTACAGAGTGCTCACCTTCATTAATCATCAAGTAAATGGAAATTAAAAGCACAATTTGATACACAGCCACCAGAATGGCTGTGGGAGAGCAAACTGTATTATCCCTTTGGATAATTATTTGACTGTATCTACTATAATTGGACTTACATATATCTTAAGACCCAGCAATACCCAACACAACACATGCTTCAAAAGACATGTACATAAACATGGCATTAAACAAACCCTTGAAATAACTCAAATGTTGAAATAATTACAAATTAATTGGGTATATACATACCCATACAAACTATACGACAATGAACAATGAGTTATTGCTATGCAAAACAGAAATGACTCTCACAAATATAACGTGTATACTATATGTGTCATATGATACCATTTCATAGCAGCATTGTTCGTAATAGCAAAAATCTGAAGATAATCCTAATAGCCATAAACAGGAAGAGGGATATGCTGTGAAGTATTTACATAACAGAAGTCCAGAAATATTGAAAATGGATGAACTAGCATTTCCTGCACAAATACATTAAGTGAAAAAAGCGAGGCACAGAAGAGCACTAGATAGTATAATAGTAAACTAATACACTGTTTGGAGAGAGAGATTTACATGGAAGAGGGAATGATAGACCCCAAATTAAAAATGGTAGCTTCCTTTTATACAAGGTAAGCTCCAGGAGTCAGAGCTTTTTGTCTGTTTTTTTATTTTACTGTTTTGTATTACCTAGAACAGTGCATGACACGTAATAATCATTCAAATGAACGCTTTTGAATAAATAAGTGAGGAGAGAGGGACTGATATGGGGAGTTGCAGTAGACTGGTAAAGGTCAGTTACTTAAGCTGGGCGATGGGTACTTAGGGTGTGAGTAACAGTATTTCTTATACTACATATATGTGAGATACAGTCTTCTGTATTGTAAAATACAATATGCTATAAAATTAAAAATATACTACTTAACTTTCATACTGAGAAACAATACTATATAAATATAAAAGATATCCTCACCCCATCCCTCAGGCCCAACGTATTCCTGCCTCTGCCTTGGCCTTCAAGGGAGATAGGAATATTGAGTAGAGGGTAGTCACAGGAAGAGTCTCAGGGAGTTTGGTTGACCCCATATTTTAGGTAAAAAAAAATTACATATATATCAAAAATCATGTAAGAATAAAAATAATGTAAAAATGTTTACATTATGATTTCAAATCAGAATGTCTGTGTTGGTATGTCCTGCTTTGTGCCTGAGTGAGAACTGAGGAGTGAAGAAGAAGGAGAGAGAGGTGGGTCCACTTGGGGGGATTTGAGGTCATGGATGACTCGTAAGAGGAGCAGTATTTACTTCTTATTCTTTCCCTTTCTTTAACTCCAAAGAGAATTTTCACAATATATGCAAAAGTCTCTTTTAGATGAGTCAGTACAAAACACCTATGCCAGCGTGTCCCCAAAATACTGTCTTAGAAAAGGGGAAAATTGCCCAACCTAACCACATGCAATAGTCTGCCAAAAACACCATGAAAATCAACTGGAAATCAGTCCTGTTCTTTAGTTTCTCTTACAATTTTTCTTCTTTCAAAAACATGCCATCTGTTTAAACAACTTGGAGGGTAAATGTTCTTATTAGTGTGCCTTTTTCCACAGGGCATTTTAGTTCATTCCAGCAAGTTCTGGCCGAGTGCTCACGATGTGCCTAGCACCTTATGGATGTGTGGAAAGCAATAGGTTCTAGTTCAAAAACAGCTCAAACACAGGGCAAAACCTCTACTCCACCACAACCCACTTCATCAGTCAAGAAATCAGGTAATTTCACTCCTTGCCATGTTATCTAGAAATCTACTTTGGCATTGCTGAATGTCATACATGTTATCTTAAGAACTTTGTTTTTGTTAGGATACCTTAAAGATATTACAAAGATGAGTTACCAACTTCAGTATGATATTCTACAATAAGTACATGTAGTCTTCAAAGAACTGCTATCAAAATATGTAAAAATGTCTACAAACCAGTAGGAATAACACAAAGAATCCAAGAGAAAAATGGGCAGAAAACAGGAGCAAACATCTCACAGGGGAGAAAACACATATGTACAATAGATGCATAAAGAAATGTTCAGTATTATTAGTGATCAGGAAAATACAAATCAAGATCACGTGAGATCCATTTTCCTGGTAGCTGAGCGGCCAAACAAAAACCTGGTGACAACCCAGGTGCCCACCAATGGGTGAGTGGATGCTTAAACTGTGATATAGTTATCAGTGGACTACAGCAGTCAAACCGAGTGAACTACAACAGCACATAATAATACAGAGGACCCTCAGCAACATTATATTAAGTAGAGAAAGCCCCAAATATCGCTTAAGTGTGATATGCTTTTTATAAAGTTAAAAACAACTAACATAAGAAAATAAGGTTTGGAATGGAAAGTACGGTAGTTATAGTTAATAGTGCTGCATTACAAATTTGAAAGTTGCTAGAGAGTAGATTTTAAAAATTCTTATCACGAGAAAAATATTTGCAACTATGTATACTGATGGATGTTAACTAAACTTATTGTGGTGATTATTTTTGCAATATATACAAGTATTAAGTCATTATGTTGTACACCTGAAACTAATATAGTGTTATATGTCAATTATATCTCAATAAGAAAAGGAAATACACTCTTCTACTCTGTTTTGATATGCAATTGCATGTATCTAATTAAAAAGGAAAGTAGAATATATTTAAAAATTGAATTATTAAATACCTTTCATAATATTAAAAAAAAATAAAGTTTAGAAATAGAGAGCCAAGTGAAGAAAGTGAGAGAATGGTGATCACAGTATGTTGGGTCAGGTACAATGATGCAGAAGAACAGAACCCATGTACCATATGGCTAGAAGTTGCCTATTATGACGATCTTAGCTTCTGTTTTGCACATTGAATTTAGGGATGCTTCTTAAGGTATAAAATAACTAGCAAAATAAATATAAATGGGTCATGAAAGGACCAATGATGACTGTGCCATAGAATAAAGATTATAGTTAATTAAAAAAAATTTTTTATAATTAATTTAATCCTGTGCATCTGAGGTTCATGATAAAGAAAACAAGCTACTTGTTATAAAGAGAATATAAACATTAACAAATGTAGGATAGTTTTTAAAAGTTTAAAAGAGAGCATCTGTGTACTGCTTCAAATCATCCTCTGTACCACAAGTGCTCCATACGGTATGACTTACAACTGTGAACAAGAGACAGTTTCTGCTTGCAAGGAACTCATGGTTGGCAGAGAAGGTAAACAAGTGAGTAGTTATAATAGAGTTAACTAAGTGATGGGATCATCATAAAGAAGTAAAAAGACACAGAGCAGGAGGTACGACACAAGCCTGGGCATGGAGGGAGTCATCTTAAGAAGGTATGAAATCTAACTGTGGACTTGAAAGTACAGGATATTTTAGGCCCTTTCAAGGCCCTCCATGGGAAGGAGAGAGATGGGGCTTGGGAAGTCAACAGGGGCCTCATCACGAAGGGCCTTGTGAGCTAAACAGTGGACTTGGGGCCTTATCTCAAGAGCCACAGGAAGTCATCAAAGAGTTTGAGAAGTCACACGATGAGGTTTCTGGCTTCAGAAACAGCAGGATCAGAGGCAGAAAGCCTCAGTTAGATTACAAAGATTGATGCAGTTATCCAGGTGGGCCATGGTGGTAACTGGAAGTAATGGCAGGATAGAGAGAAGTAGGCAGATTAGGTAGGGAGTTACTGTGGAGGGAGACTAAGAGGACTCAGAAATTTATTGGATATAGGGACCAAATAAGAGAGGCAAGTCAATAATGATTCCGACTTTAGGTAGCTGGGGAGGTGGTGGTGCCAGATGCCAAGAATTGAGAAAATGGGAGAAAGCACAGGTATCTTCTTTTACAGTGCATCTCATTTGGGTCAGAATTGGTTCACAGTGTCTCACAAGCCTTTTCATATAAAGCTGACATTTTCTCAGGAAAGCATGGCTCACAAACACGAAAATCCTCTTCTTGTTTCCACACACCTGGACAGAGTTGTTAAAGATGGAGTATCGGGCTTCCCTGGTGGCGCAGTGGTTGAGAGTCTGCCTGCCGATGCAGGGGACACGGGTTCGTGCCCCGGTCTGGGAAGATCCCACATGCCGCGGAGCGGCTGGGCCCGTGAGCCATGGCCGCTGAGCCTGCGCGTCCGGAGCCTGTGCTCCGCAACGGGAGAGGCCGCAACAGTGAGAGGCCCGCGTACCGCAAAAAAAAAAAAAAAAAAAGAAAAAAAGATGCAGTATCATGGGAAGAATGTTCAAATAAAAGTTTCCAAATCCATGACCTAACATTACAAAAGCTGCTTCACTTTATTTTCTAAGTCATTCCTGGGTTCATTACTTGTGTGGCTAACTATTGGTGTCACTGACCCCCAATTATAAAATGAGGTCAGAGTTCCTCTGTGATTATTTTCCTTCTTTTTAAAAGCAAGATAAAGACCTAAGCATGGCTCCACTGGGCAGTACCTAATAATAAAGTATTTTGCTTCAGGCACATCATAAAGCAATTGCACATATTCCTTCCTTTTCATATGGTGGGTCATAAACATGTAATGTAAGCAACATTAATTTTCTAGAGAATGATTGCCAAGATTAAATTTTCTGATCAGTGGTAAACAGGAATGCATGGACCTATATCTATGTAAAGAGTTCTGTGACATGGCCAGTACTATGGTCATTTTATAGCTACTTCCCTCAGAAACCTTTAAAGCAAAATGGCCATGGAGTGATGCATTGCCAGGCTGTAAGAAATGTTGGCCCATTACCACCAGATCAGTCCCTGAAGGGTTACTGTTAATATTTGGCCTCAGGGAGAGAGGAGTCAATAAAAATCCACATGTAGGGTACTTTATATACTCATGTGCAAGCAAAGGGAAGGCTAAGGGAAGTAGAAATCATTTACATAGCACATAAGAAGGATCATTAATATTAGTTACCGATTCTCATACTGCAACTGTGTGTGTTTATGTGAACGGTAATATCGCAAAGCAGTTAGCAGAATGCAATTTGGTGTCGCAGAGATTAAAGTCAAACTCTGGCTTTGTCATTTAAGAAGCAATGTGACTGAATAAATTATTTAAATTCTCTAAATCTTAGTTTCTTTATTGATACAAAGGACAATATACCACTTCCTTGGGTTTAATGAGTGAACACATGCAAAGAATTTAAACTGGTATCTGACATATCTCTAAGCATTCAAAACAATGGACATAATGTAAGTAAAGCAACATAAATGTATGGTAATATACATCAGGCTAAAGTCTGATATTAAACCTAGATGCCTAGTATAACTAAAACACTGTAAAATACTAAATTTGTGGATAGTTGAGTTTTTAACATGGTTTGCAGGAAACATAATAATATCATATTCCGTTGACTCTATGATGTGCATTTTTAAATACTTAAATGAGAGGCATTAACTTTGCCTGCAAATATATATCAAAACTTCTGGAAAGGATGACAGCAGCTTGGAAGAAAATTCCAGACCCAATAATGGAACATTCTTTTCAGAAATGCTACATCATCAATATTCTCCTTGACATGGAGGATGACATTGTAGAATGTCCCTAACGACCCTCATCTGCAAAATGATTCAGAAGAACCAGACTCTTAATGGGAAGTTCCAGAAAATACCTCCTCCCATTTGTTTTGTTTATGCTTTCTGTGTTATACATGCACAACAGTAATGTTTGGTAAAAACATATGTCTAGGGCTTCCCTGGTGGCCAATGCAGGGGACAAGGGTTTGAGCCCTGGTCCGGGAAGATCCCACATGCTGTGGAGCAACTAAGCCTGTGCACCGCAACTACTGAGCCTGTGCGCCACAACTACTGAAGCCCGCGCGCCTAGAGCCCATGCTCCGCAACAAGAGGAGCCACCGCAATGAGAAGCCCACGCACCGCAACGAAGAGTAGCCCCTGTTCGCCACAACTAGAGAAAGCCCACGTGGCAACAAAGACCCAATGCAGCCAAAAATAATAAATAAATTAAAATAAATAAATAAAAAAAACACATATGTCTAACTAGGTCTGTTTATTAAATAGAGCACTTTCAAAGCATTATAAAATAAAAATTCTAGTGCTAAAGTGCTGTGTCATAGTTTAACTGTCAGTCTTTGTCATACTGGCTCATAAATAATGGAACACCTCACAACTGATGACAACTTAGCTTTACTGAAATATGGTAAACAAAGTACAAACAGTCAAAAGAATTTAGAAAAGTCACAAAACTGAGTTGCTAAGGGAACATTTATCTGGGTTCAAATCTTAGCTCCCCTGTTTCCAGTTACGTTAACTTTGGACAAATGACCATCCCTCCAAGCCACTGTAACTGGCAATTTTACATAAGTCATTAGGTAAATTGTGTGGATTAAATGAAAGAATATAGATGAAATGTTTAACACTGTACTGTGCAAATACTTCCAGACTGCAAGAGATGACTGATATTGTTACTATAATAATTAATAATCTACTGCTTTAAAATATGAAAATACTTCAGATATGTGTCACAGCTTATAACAGAAAGCTATGTTATGTCTGTCAGTCATCCCCGTATAAGACAAAAATACCCGTGTAAATATATTAACCTAAGTTATCAATTGTTTCTATATTTTAATTTAAGGGTAATAGGAGAATGAATGAATGGATTTGAAAGGTACATTGACAGTGGTCTGAATTAAAATGTCATTTAAGTTCCCTACTCAAAAATTTATGTTGGGGAAGTTGAGGGCACTACAAAGACAGATGGCCACTTTCTAGCTGAAACTGACAAACAGGAAGAGAAAGTGATTGCTGATGAAAAAAGTCAGGCCATGTGTACTAGGAATACAAGGACTGAAGACATCACTGTCAGTAACATCAGTTTCAAAGATAAGACTTAAACTGGGAAACTTACAGACAGATACACTAACCTTACAGCTGAACCATTATATGTATGGACAATTATGAAGAATGTTCTAGGGTGCATAGTGGGAGGTATTACTTCTTTGGCAACAGTGAATGAGATGACAGCGTGTCATAGACACATATGCCTTCCTGATGATCTTCCCTCATTGATTCTCAAAGTTAAGATTCCTTTGAAAGAAAAACTGTGGTTTGCTGGTGTATCCAGTGATTTTATTATAATGCTACTTAAATGCTTACATATAGACCTAGATACAAGCAGATGTAAAGTTAAGTGGAATCAGAGGACAAAATAAAAGCCAAGCCAAGCCAATACAATTAAAACTGATTGCATTTGTTAAATGGAATTGCTGATGCTGCTTTGCTGGAGCCCAGTAACTGCTTGTGACACAAGTATGGAATTGACCGAACAAAGATTCCTTTGAGTTCAGCCCTCCTCAAACATCAAGTTGGGGGTGATGAGCCATTTTCCTGTCACTTTCCTCTATTTGAACTACTTTACCCCTCACTTGACATGCATATATGAAGTCTGCCTCTCTTCTCCTCTACTCTCTAATAAATACATGGTTCCAATGTATCATAAACCCAACTGCAAAGAAGGACACCGTCGTAGTTATCTTTTGCTTTTTAACAAACACCACAAAACTCAGTGGCTCAGAACAGCATCGTCACTTCTCTCTCATGGTTTCTTTGGGTCAGGAACCCCTCAGGGGTTCAGCTGGGTAGTTCTGGCTTGTGGAGGGGGCGGTCTTTCAGGAGGCTGTAGTCAGATGGTAGCTGAGGCTGGAAGTCTTTATCACTCGCATGCCCAGTAGCTGGGCTGGGAAGACTTGAACAGCTGGGGTTCCTCTACCAGCATCTATGAAATCTCTTCATTGGGTCTGTGGCGTGACAGCTTTAGGAAAGCAACATTTCTTAAATGGTGTCTCACTTTCTTCCCAGGTACATGCCCCAAGACAGAGAGCCAGGTGGAAGCCATATTGCCTTTTCCAGCCTAGCCTTGGGAGTCATGCAAGATCACCTTACCTCATTCTTCTCATTAGAAGCAAGTCACTAAGTCTTGTCTGCATCCAAGGGAAGGAAAATTAGAATCCTCTTTTGGAAGGTGCAAGTATGAGAGAACTTGCAACATATTTGGAAACCTTCAGATATTGACGTCATGTGGCCATATTTCATTTAAAAATGTTCATCTGCATGACTCAGTGTATGCTTTCATATCTTTACACATCTCACAGGGAATTCACAGAACCCCAAGAAAAGGGAAGTCAACCCCCACTGGTCTGTGGATGCCCCAGTTTGAGGAAAATTCACTTATGCTCCAATTACAATACATGAAATGGAGGTTTCCTTAAATTATGGGGTAGGAGAGAATGGACTTCAAAAAATAGAGGGAAGAAAATAATAGTCTTGGGAGAATTTTTTACTAGATTACATGTTAAGTCAAGAGATGTATAATTTACCTGAAGTAATGAAATCAATTTTATTTTAAAGTTCGCTTTGGATTTGATATGAGATGCCCAAAATAGACCTATCCAGGATTAAGTAATCTTTAAAAACGGCTCTCGAAAAACCAATGCTCCTTATGCTATACTAACGCAAGCACTCTGTTAAGGACTTCAATCATTAACCAAACATATGATAGTAACAAGACAGATTTCTGAATCCTTTGAGACCCCATCAAATGTCCTTTATAAGGTTCAATCTGTTCTTTTTTGATAGAGTTTTGGTTCACTCGCTTATTTTGATTTTATTACCCCAAAGATTAATGAACAATAATGAATACTTCTAAAATACTATATTAATTACATGCATCTGCATTTACAAGCTCTCCTCTTAAAAATTTTCTTTAAAATAGAAGATTGTTTATTAAAACAATAAAATAATTTACCCCCTCCCCCAAAAAATAAATAGGAAGAGAAGAGAAGACAAACTGGAAAGCGTTTTGCAAATTGGTGAAGCTGAAAAACTTGATGTATGCAAGGATGATTTTATTTATTTTTAACTTTCTTTCCCACATATTCTAATGGTGGTTAAGACGCCCCATCCAAAAAGGGAACCCTCCTACACTGTTGGTGGGAATGTAAGTTGGTACAGCCATTATGGAAAACAGTATGGAGGTTGCTTAGAAAACTAAAAATAGAGTTACCATATGATCCAGCAATCCCACTCCTGGGCATATGTCCAGACAGAACTCTAATCCAAAAAGATACACGCACCCCTATGTTCATAGCAGCACTCACTATTTATAATAGCCAAAACATAGAAACCACCTAAATATCCATCAGCAGATGAATGGATAAAGAAGGTGTTGTACATATATACAATGGAATATTACTCAGGCACAAAAAAGAACAAAATAATGCCATTTGCAGAAACATGGATGCAACTGAGATTATCATACTAGGTGAAGCAAGTCAAAAAGAGAAAGACAAATACCATATGATATCACTTATATGTGGCATCTAAAATATGACACAAACGAACCTTTTTAGGAAATAGAAATATACTCATGGACATAGAGAACAGACTTGTAGTTGCCAAGGGGGAGGGGTCTGGGGTGGGATGGAGTGGGAGGCTGGGGTCAGCAGATATAAGTATTATACAGAGCACGGATAAACATCAAGGTCCTACTGTATAGCACAGAGAACTATATTCAGTATCCTATGATAAACCATAATGGAAAAGAATATTAAAAAAAGAATGTGTATATATATATATATATATATATAACTGAACCACTTTGCTGTACAGCACAAATTAATACAACATTGTAAATCCACTATACTTCAGTAAAAAAAGGTACCCTCCATAAATAGCTAGGACTTGGTGTCAAGATCCTGCGGTGTTCATTCATTATTCAGTAAATATTCACTGTTACACATAACATCCTTCTAGGTCCTGGGGATCTGTAAGAGTAATAATGCAATCTCAGTCCCCATGGGTTTTACGGGTCTAATGGGGAAGGCAGGCATTAAGCAAATAAGTTTAAATGTAATAAATGCTACAACAAGGAAATCCTAAGGTGCGAGGGGAATGCTGACTTAGTCCTGGGGGAGAGGCTGGAATGGGGAATGACACGTAAGCAAACATCCAGAGAATGAGAAGGAGATCACCAGATGTAAAGGAAAGAGATGGGGAGCTTTCTGGTTTTTTCTATATTTGCTATCAGCCCCTGTAATATCTCTTGCTTCAAACATTATACAAAGAAGTTGTGCCTACCACGGAAACAGATTTCTGGGAAGGCGTAACAGGGGCATGGATATTGCAATGGCCTGAGTGAGTCCTCTGCAAACCACCATCTCATGGGCGCAGGCCACTGGGACCTAGACGGTTTTCAGGCTGGTTAGCAGCGCACCATCAGTTGACTCTAGCTGGGCATTCTGTGCCTCAGAGCCTCCCTTCCACTAACAATTCCTTTCTCCATCTCTGCTGCTGCTGAGAAGAGTGAGAAAGAACAATTTACCTCCCGCTGACTTCAAAAGGAGCCTGGGCCTGCCGTCTGCGCAGCTGGCAAGGGCTGCTTTCCCGGTATTTCCCATTTGTTGTCAGTGGGGCTGCTGTGGCTTGAGGAATGCCTCTGCCGTTCCCAAAAGAAACAAGGAAAGTGAGAGAGGGGGCAAGGCTCCTCTTGCCTCTGACAGTTCAGGTGCCCTGAACTCCTCACCTCTGTGGGCAAGACTTGTCTTAGCAAACACCTGGAAGGGCATGAAAAGACCTCTACAGAGTGCCCAGATGCTGGGGCTGAGCTCTCTCCTTTCTGGACCCCTCATGCTGTCTTGGGCACGCTTGGCACGATTAGCTGTCATCTATCTCGTATTTGAGATAGCAGTGTTACCCCAAACGACTGAGATGTGGCCTGCAACTCACCCAAGAAGTTCCCGTTATCTGGAGGGTAACGGTCTGTGTGCTGGCTTCTGTGCTCACGAAGGGCTCGTGTTAAAGCTACTTAACGGAGGGCGGGAACTGACTAATGAGGATGGAAGCCGGCCACAGAGACAGACATTAGCCCTTTAATTTCTGAATTGTGGGGAGGTCCAGGAATCCTGAGGGGAGAGGGAAATAGCCTCAGGACAGTACAACTTGCTAACTGGTCTGGACATATTTTAGAATTTTAACAATAGGTGCCTGGTGAGTAACTGGATATTTCGTGCACCGTGTATACGTCCTCAAAGGACAGGTGTGCACTGCAACAGGACTGGGGCATCAGGGCTAGATTTCAGGGCCCGGTTCTTTAACCTGCTATGTGACTTTCGGGAACTGGCTTATCCCCTTCAATCTCAGTTTTTCTATCGCGCTACATCATAGCTTCCTTCCGATCCTAACATTGGTTTTCACTATTTCTAAAGCCATGATCCAGCCACTGTTTTTATTCTTTAACACAAAATATGGTGTAACTGAAAGCCTGGGTCCTGTTACTTGGGTCTGAATCTTGCTCAGTGATCCTGGGCAGGTTCTGTAAGTTTTCTTGGTCCCATTTCTTCAAACGTAGAAAGGGGAGTATAATCAATGACACGGGGTTGTAGTAGATGAGGGTTACAAGGGATAATGCAAGAAAAGAATTTAGAACTATGCTTGGTACGGAAGCACGCAAGAGACGTTACTTTTTATTATATTAATGGTCAGAGTTGGGTGAAGAGCTACAGAGCATTTCTCTTCATCCTTCAAACCCATGCACGAATTGCAAGGTTATTCTTCAAGTACAAGCTGCCTTCCTCTTGAGCTGTACTCCTAGTGTTAATGGCACATTGAGTGTGAGGGGGAGAGGGGACATGGGCCATGTCTTCAGAACGTGTTGCAGGCATGGCCAAGGGCCTAGTCTCTGATGTCTCAATCTGTTCAGGAGGACTCTGCCACTGCCAACTTTTGCTAAGCCACAAAAACACTTAGAGTTGATGTGAAATGAGATGTTCAACAAAGGAGAATTCTTCCTTTTGTTGGGATGCGCAAGCGGTATTTCAAGGACTCTTCATTTCAGATGGTGTCTTTTTCCATGTGGACGTGTGATTAGGCGGAGGGAAGTGGTGGAGGCTCTGGACGGTATATCTCCCGGTTAGGATTTTCCTACTAAATTCTAATCTGAAGGACATGGACATAGCAAAGTGCACTAAAGACTCAGAATTTCAGTACAAGAGTACTGATAATAAAGTTCCCATCTCCCAAATGGATACAGTCATAAATTATAATTCGTTATAAGATGGTTGAAATCTGGGGAATTTAGAGCCCGTTTCACTGAAGGGTCCAGGAAATGTGTTGACTTCAAGCTTGGCTAGTTCAAGTTGCTCAAATATTTTCACTGAGACTTGTTCTCTCTCCATCTTTCAGCTCAGTTTTCCTCTATTCCGGCTTTATTTTCAATGAGTATTTTCCCCAGTGGTGGCTACTATGTCTACTAGTACCTCTAGGCTTGCATTTTACCAATTTTGAACGCCAGCAGATAAACAACGCTTCTTTTCCAATCATGCCAGCAAAATCCCAGGTGCGATTCTCAGGGGTCCATCTTGACTCCCAATTCACTGAGGCCAAGGGAAACAGCGCTCTGACTGACTGGGCCCAGGCCACAGACCATTTCCTCAAGCCAAGCGGAAATATTCAACTCAAACTTCACACACTAAGAGTAAGTGGAAGGCTGGTTGCCCCAAAGAAGAATGGAGTGTTGTTCCCAAAAGAAGGCAGTCAAAAACCCCTACAGATCCCATTCCAAACAAGGATTTAGAATGCAGAAAGCCATCCACACACACGTGCCTATAGACGTTTATCTGGAAACTGTAGTGAAACAGCTGGAAAAAATCAGGTGTTCATTTTGATGAATCATTTTGCTGTTTCCCTTTCTTCAGCCAAGTCCTGGAGGTTCACTCATCCAGCAAAGTCTCACCTCTGTAGAGCCTTCACCCTGTGCCTGGCGCTGAGTAGGAAGCTGAGGACCAGGAAAGAGTAGGACGTTCTGGCTGCGAGTGAGAACTTGCCACACACCTGTACTGCTCTCCAGCATGGATTTCTATACCTATCATTCTTCTCAAGTAACCATGGATCTGCTTCTCTCCCTTTGAATGCTGAGGGCTCCGTCTCCAAGTTCCTTTGCTGGAAGGCATATTATGAAATGGGATGTCCTGCCAGAGACACACATAAGAAATCTGAACTGCATGGCCTCACATAAACCCCATTAGGTCTCAGTCAAGGGCTCCGTTCCCCTGCAACAGGTGTAAGGACAAAAGGCCTATTGTCCTTAGGAGACTATAGGATAAATAGAAAGAATATGTCCTTGCTAGTTAATCTGCTGGTGATAAAGAGTATTGTTTTATCTCCTGCCATCTCCACAGTTCCATGGGATGAGAACTATTGTGACACAAAGTCCCCTTTGTCTTTCCAATCCAATGAGATGTTTAAACTGACCTTTCATATATCCCTCCGTTGTCACAATCTGAGCACTGAGTTGGTATTATGCGCTGAGGGGATTATTCTTATTCTCCAAAAGGCACTATCATCTACAGAGATGCTATGATGCTGAAAAACAGTGTGATTTTCTTCTGCTTAAAAAAATAGGCTTTTTTTTTAAAAAAAAAAAGCGGTTTTAGGTTTATAGAAAAAAATGAATCCAGAGTAGAATTACCATCTACTCCCTCACCCTGCCCCCTCCAATCCAGTTTCCCTTATTATTCACACCTTGCATCAGTGGGTTAGTGTAGTATATTGGCTATAATTGATGAGCCAATATTACAACATTATCATTAACGAAAATCCATAGTTTACATTAGGGTTTACTCTGTACAATGTATATTCAATGGGTTTTCACACATAATGACTTGTATCTGCCATTACAGTATCAGAGAACCATTTCATTGCACTAAAAATGCTCTGTGCTCTGACTATTCAACCCTCTCTCCTCCCCAATCCCAACTGATCAACCACGGATCTCTTTACTGTCTCCATACTTTCTTCTTTTCCAGAATGTCGTATAGTGGGAATCATTCAGTAGGTGGCCTTTTCATATTGGTCTGTTTCACTTAGCGATCTGCATTGAAGTTTCCTCCATGTCTTTTTGTGGCTTGAGAGCTCATTTCTTTTTGTTGCTAAATAGTTTCTGCTTAATATTTAAAGCTTTCAGCCTACGAGAAGAATAAAATTGTCCCCACCTCTCACTTCCTCCTTCACTGGCATTTTTGTAAACCTAAGAGATTACTGGTGCTCACCAAAGTTTTTAAAAGTGGGCTTACTCTATGTGTTATTTGAAAGAATTAAGTATTAAAGAACAATTTCAAGTACCTTTTTTAAGACTGGAGGAATGAAGAGCAAATTCTAATACTTCAATCCCAGCCAAACTAGAGAAGGTCTATTTAGGCTGCAGACAACACTGGTGTTCTTGGCATCTTTACCCAGAACAATTTATATCTCTGTGATTAGTGTTTTTCTGAAAAGAAATGATTTCCTGACATTTTTTTTCTAGCAGCATCGGACAGAGGTCCCGCTCACCTGATTACTGATAACATTCGTTTTTAATACATGAACGAAGCACTTCTCTTTATTTCCTCAACAGAATCCACTTTGTTCATGAGAAGAACGGTAGTAGAGGAGGAGTTCCCATTCACTAATCTGTTGTTTGATAGTCATAAAATGCACAGGCTTTAGAATTCGAGGGAGTGAGGTGAGCATCCCCACTCTGCCCCTTGACTACCTGTGTGTCTTTTTTTTTTTTTTGCGGTACGCGGGCCTCTCACTGCTGTGGTCTCTCCCGTTGCGGAGCACAGGCTCCGGACGCGCAGGCTCAGCGGCCACGGCTCATGGGCCCAGCCGCTCCGTGGCATGTGGGATCTTCCCGGACCGGGCCACGAACCCGCGTCCCCTGCATCGGCAGGCGGACTCTCAACCACTGCGCCACCAGGGAAGCCCTAGCTGTGTGTCTTTTAACAAGTCATTTCTCCTCTCTCTGCCCCAGTTTTTTCTTTCATAAACCGCAGCTAATAATAGGCTCTTTCTTGTAAGACTGTCCTGGATATGGAAGGAGATAATCCACGGAGAATGTTAAGCACAGTTTCAACAACAAAAACCTTCTCAAACATCAGCCAAGCCACATCAGGCAACTGGCCTGTGTACAAAGGAAATGCTGAGTACAGAGTAGATGCTCACGAAATCATTTATAATTGATCAAGGGGGCAAAGGGAGGGTAACCCTATCTCATGTGGATTCTCAGAGAACACAGTGGAGGAAGCCAACTTAATTGGGATTGAGCGTGATGGAGCAGATTAGGTACCCTGTGCAATCTTATGGAACCAAGAACATGACTCCTACTGCCTTTTGGCTCTACCCCTGCTGAGAGACAGGACCACTGCTAATAGCTCACATCCTTCTCTCTGAAAGCCCACTTCCTGAGCAAGCGCCATGCTTTGGAAAGGTGATTAGCAAGCAAACCCAGTTCCCAGGTTTAAGGGACAATTTCTTCAGAGTGAAACTGAAGGGTATAGCATCATTCTCTGTCTCTCCTCTCCTCACCCCTTCCCCACCCCTCAAGTAACTTATCTCCTAGTTATTAAGATCCCAATGGTGCAAGAAATCTCAACCCCACACAACACAAAAGCTAACTACATATATACTGTGGGTATCCTTTTTTAATCCTACTTTTGCTTTTTAACTACTTTCATTTTGCAAAGACTCCCTTGCCAAAGGCAGGATAAATAAACTCAGACACATCCTGTCTCTTTTACATCTTTGTTTATCCATAAACTGTCAAAGATACAGATGAAAATCCACTGAAGCATGCACAAAGCAGTTAGACAAAGGCCAAAGGAGACTGGAGCATAAAAGCTTGATGTTAGAGAAGATATTATCTAAAATGATACCAAGTGGCTCTGTGTGATGACATGAAAAAAAATTAAAGATACCCACAAAAGATGACCAACTAATACAGTTAAGAATGGACTCAATTGTGCAAGAAAGTAATAAGGAAAAAAAGGCAATGTGAGAAAGTATCTATATAGTTAGTGGGAAAGTGATAAAGCTTCGGGGTTAAGAGCATAAACTCCGGAATGAGAGTAGATTTGAAACCTGCCTCCGCATTTACGTTTTACCTTTAACTGTGTGACATTTAACTACTCCAAACCTCACTTTCCTCATGTGTAGATGGGAAAAATTAGTATCTACCTCAGAGGATTATTTTTTGAAGACTGGCTGAGATAGAATATAAAAGTGCTTGATAATGCTTGGCTCAGACAGACTTCCAATAAGAGTTAGCTGTTATTTTTAGTATGTTAATAAGGACTATGAATCAAAGGGCGCAGAGCATGCAGTATGGTCCCATTTTGCTGCCATAAAACCTTTTATTCCAGGGTATCCTGTGAAGTTTATGCTCTGCATAAAACAATTTGGGAAATGCTGCCTTAAATAAGTAAAACCTAAGACTTGGGTTGGGTGGGTGGGGAGATGGGATGTATGTCTTAAATATCCTCATTAGAAACTGAAGAGTTTTAAAGTAGTGCTTATAGTTATTTCTGTAGCATTTTGCGCATCAGGTTGGGCGTCAGGAACGTCTCCTCTGTGCTGTCCTCGCTTCTGCGAAAGATCAGATTCCATTTCCGTCATGCCTACTAACAGTAGCTTTTCTGGGACCCAACAAAAAACAAGGACTGCCTGCTCAAACTGGTTGCAAGCTTTGCAAAGCAAAGTTTTCTCTTTTGACCTCTACGTGGACAGCAGGCCTGTGTCTACCCTATCCTGCTCCTGGGTTAGCATTTCCCCTTGTGTCCTATGAACACAGAAGCATCACCTCCTTAGGGAGCCTGGAAGAAGCATCTGGAGCCTCTCTGGAGAAGAATAAACTGTATGCAAGGTTATGGATATTTTATGATCTGTAAGAGACGGACAATCCAAGGTGCACGCTTGCAGCTTGATTTTTTTTTTCTTTTTTTAACGCAAGGAAGCACAGCAGTGAAATTCATTTTCCACAACTCCCCAAGCGGTTTTGCAATAAATCTATGAATTTAATCAGCCTCCTCTGTTGAGGCAATCTTTCCTAATTGGACACTTGTGGGGGACAATAGACATGATGACAAAAAGACTTCACCTCTGGAAAGGAGGCCAGAGTCTCATCAATGACATCGATAATAAAGCTCCCATCCCCCGCAGAAATGGAGAACGGGCCTCCCATGCCACCCCTGATACCAGGCTCACCTGGTCTCAGGTCAGATTCGTCTTTTAGACCATGATCTCTTTCTCCTCCTTCCTGGCGCCAACAAGAAAATGAAAATTCCGAAATGAAAAGTGAGCCTCTCCAGCACCACATCGGCCAGTAACTAAGTGGACTACTAAACCGATTTCTAGAAGTTTCCCAGAAGATTGCAATAGAGTAATGGGGAATTGCAGGAGAACTGAAAACAAAGCTAAAACGTAGAATCTGAACAACATGATCTTGTTTCCTTTCTCTTTCTATGACTGGGGATTCCGACGCCTCTCTGTGAATCCTGGCAGTAACGGTGGGGTTTGGGAGGGCCCCGGGGTAGGAGTGTCATACACAAAGCTGTTGGCTATCCACTGGCAAAGCAACCTAGTGTAAAAAAAAAAAAAAGAAAAAAAGAAAAAGCAGGGATGTGGTGCTAGATGTCTCATGTTCCCTAATTATTGGACAAATGTGACCTCCAGATTTAGCTGGTATCTGTCCTGGTAGGTCAGGAGTTGAGAGAGAGCCATCCCAGCCACGGAGGCAGGACTTTCAGAGCTGTTCCCCCCATCTGAAGGGACTGGAGAGGAACGGCAGGTGCAACCTATGTTCCTCCATGCTGGAAAATGAGACAAGCAAAGCATGGTAATGAATTAGAAGTGGAGGAGAGGGAAGAATTTCACAAGGATGTCATCTGTCCCAGTCCATCCAGCTGAGCCTGCCATTCCGGCACCCTTTTCATTCTCTGCATCTGAAAGCATCTTGACGTGTCCCCCCTCCCCGTCCCTCCACTCCTCAGGGCCATTGGCGGTCAACAGAGCATGTTGGAGATAAACACAGGAACTCACCTCTGGTCAGCAGCCACAGGACCAAAATGGGAGGATGAGCTCTGAAAAGTGCCATCTTCCCAGTGAATTGGTCACAAACTCAAAAGAGCCAGCGTGTTTCAGCTCCTGTAGCCGCAGGCCCTCACTGGCTAGTGAATAGGGGCACCGATGGGGCAGAAACGCAATAAAATCCCAGGTGCCTTCATTTCAGTCCTGAGTTGTCGTTTCTCTTTTTCCTCCCACTGGCCAGCTTCAGCATGAATTGCTCCCAAAACCAACAGTAAAATTTAATCACCACTCCTTGCAGGAAAAGAAGAAATCCTCATCCCTTCCGGGAATTTTCTTTTGGTGTAAGTCTTGCAGGCTTTGGCACGCCTCTCATGTACACACACGCCGTAGGGGTTTCCAGATGACTTCTCTGTAGAACAGGGCTCTCAACAAAGAGTGGTCCTCGGACAAGAAGGATCAGCACCACCTGAGAACTCAGCAGAAACGCAAACTCTTGGTCTCACCCAGTCCTACTGAATCTGAAGCTCTGGGAATTGGGCCCAGCAATCTGTGGTTTAACAAGCCTTCAGATGATTCCAATGCACACTTAATTTTGAGAACCACCAATACAGGCTGATCATTTCTCCAGAATTCCTCTTTTTTTTTTTTTTTTCTGATTTTTGCGGTACGTGGGCCTCTCACTGTTGTGGCCTCTCCCGTTGCGGAGCATAGGCTCCGGACGCGCAGGTTCAGCGGCCATGGCTCACGGGCCTAGCCGCTCCGCGGCACGTGGGATCTTCCCGGACCGGGGCACGAACCCGTGTCCCCTGCATCGGCAGGCGGACTCTCAACCACTGCGCCACCAGGGAAGCCCCATCAGAATTCCTCATATTTTTATACCTGTGTCTTTGGTCCTCCTGTTCCCTCCATTTGGCATGCTTCTTTCTTTCCAGCTTGGGAGGCTCCTAGTCACTCTTTAAAGCGCTCCGAAACATACCCTCTCCTATCTGTAAACCTCCCCTGACACCATCTTCTCCACCGAAGCAGGATCAACTGCCTTATTAGTGTTCTGACAACACTTCAGGCAACCACTAATATATTATATTACAATCGTCCTATATGTGTTTTCCATAGCAGGCTGAGAGGTCAGAAAAATGTCTAATTCAGCAAATATTTTATACAAAGTATCACAGGACTATCACTGTGTTAGCTCTGGTGATGCCAACAGAAAATAATAAAAATCTTCATTAAAAGTGGGACACTGCCTCACTTACACAACTCATTGTTGCATGCCAAATGAGACCGCAAATCCCAGGCTTAAAGTCTCACCTCTGAAACGTGCTAACTGTGTAACCATGGGCAAATTATTTAACATCTTTAAATCTCATTCACTGTAAGGAAATGCCGGTAGTGTTTATGGGATGAATAAACCCACATGCTTTAGTGGATTAAACCCAAATAACCCAATCTAGGGGCTAAGTCTATAGATTCAGCAGCTACTTTATTTCTCGAGCCACAGAAATAAAGTATATCTGTATCTTATACCTGTAGGAGACAGAAGGGAGAGAGACAGAAGAAAGTCCTGGGCAAGTAAGAAGCTACAGGAGAACATGCAGCAGCAAATTCAGATGCTATTTGATAACCAACAGCTCTCAGACTCAGGTCCTGCCACGGTCATTGCACCGACGGGATGGGGGACCCAACTGAGTGAAATGTGTTTTGCTTCTGGCCAGGCCCATTTCTTCCTTTGGGAGGAGAGGACACCATAGCAAAGGGAATTTTTGAAATTGGGTCCCACAAAATGTAAAGGAACGAACACAGGCAAATGAACCATTCGCTGAATCTCTTTGTGAGTTCTTGCATGTTATTATCCAACAATGGACGGGCTTGACCACTCAAAAATGGGAATACATTCTAAAAATAATACCCTTTTCATGAAAAAGCGAGGTTGTAATTTTTCCAGGGGTCAGCTGGGTACCATGCATATTTTTATAATCTCTTTGGGTTGCTGGAGTGGGACTGGTTTGGTGCTATTATAGGAGAAGGGATTTTGATGTGTAGTTTTCTCTCCTCTTTCTGAGGTTGTGGTGGACACGCAGGCATCCAAATTTTGCAACTCTGTAACTAAAATGACACCCCTACTTCATGGTTTGGGGCTGTTTTTCCAAAAGTGGGCACAGATGGTGTTTCTGTCTCCTCTAGAGAATATTTTAGGATGTAAAGTCTCTGAAATAAATGATTCAACTGAGGCCAAAATAGCCTTCTGGAAAAAAATCATATATGAATAGGAACTAAGAGCAGCCTGGCTGGGGCTAAAAAAAATGAAAATGCAGCTGGTTTTTAGAATTGGTAATATTTGTAATAATGCTTGTATTGCGAATGTAATGAGACCTGGAATTGTGGAAGGCAGCACAGCTTTACCGAGGAAATTTAGTGACTGTCTGTTCTTTCATCCCCGCCCCTCTCCCCCCCTTTTTTTTTTTTTTTGCAGTATGAGGGCCTCTCACTGTTGTGGCCCCTCCCGTTGTGGAGCACAGGCTCCGGACGTGCAGGCTCAGTGGCCATGGCTCACGGGCCCAGCCGCTCTGCGGCATGTGGGATCTTCCCGGACCGGGGCACAAACCCGTGTCCCCTGCATCGGCAGCGGACTCTCAACTACTGTGCCACCAGGGAAGCCCTCCCCTCCCCTTTTCCTTCTCTTCCCTCCTCTCCTTCTTCTCGTGTCTTTCTTTCCTACCCCCTTCTTCTCGTGTCTCTCTCCCTCTCTCTCTCCCTCTCTCTCTCTCTCTCTCTCTCTCTCTCACACACACACACACACACACACACACACACAGAGGGACTGATGAAGAGCAGACAGAGGTCTTCTAAAACTCTGATGAGCATATGAATTGCCTGGGGATTCTGTTCAAGTGCATCTTTATATTTTGTAGCTCTGGGGTGAGGCCTGAGAGTCTGCATTTCCAACAAGCTTCCAGATTAGGCTTCTTTCCTGGCCCGCAGATCATACTTAGAATAACACGTGCTAGAGGAAGTTTTAACATTACATATACATGATTATATGCGTGATTTGCCAAGCTAGTAAATGAATTCTCTCACTCATTCCCTCAGTCACTATTTATTGAAAACTGCTCTGCACTGGGCTCTGTGCTAGGTGTTGGGGAAAAAATGATGAGCCTAACAGACCCTCTCCCTGTCTTTGTTGAGAGCCCAGTGCCTATGACAAAGAATCAGATAATCACATATTGAAATATAATACTGCAACTATATTAAGTCCAATGAAAGGTGCAGGGGTGATGAGATCTTAAAATGGGGTGTCTTCATTAAAGGGTTAGAAAAGGATTCCTTCAGGGAGTGATACTGAGCTGAGCTATGAAGATAATAACAAGAGTCATCATTATTATAACAGCAAGCAGCTAACCATTACTGAACACTTACAATGGGCTGGTACTTTACTATCTCTGGGCATTATCTCATTTAATTCTCATAGCAACCTCGTAAGGTAGGTGCTATGATTATCCAGATTCACAGAAGAGAGGTCTGAGGCTCAGAGAACTTGCAGAGGTCACACAACTAGTACAGAGCTAGTCAGGACTCCAGTGCAGATCATACACAGTCTCAACGACTCCACTTCACTGCTTCCGTTTATCACCTAGGACATTAACTAGGAAGATCACTGAATCAACTGAATCAAATGAATTGCCTACTTTCTTCTTTCTTGTAAAAACAGCCACAGTGGAATCTGTTCTGCTCTTGCTGATGTGATGTCGCAGGGAAACCTCTGAGCAGGAATCAGAAAATAGGACATTGGGTTCTAGCTTTGCCAATAACAGGCTATGGGCTTGGGCAAGAGTCATGACAGCTACCACTTTTCAAGTACCTACTGTGTGCCTGAGACGTTGCCAAGAGCTCAACACACGATTATCCCAAATTTTCAAAATAATTTTGTCAGATCAGAGTTGTATATTAATATCTGCATTTTACAGGTAAGGAAACTGAAGCTTGGAGAAGTTAAAGTGGCATAACTTGTAAGAATTAGGGCAGGGATGGGAGAGGTCGTTCAACAGTTCTCAAAGTGTGATCTGTGGACCCCTCATCATGTCTAATGCCTTTTCAGTGGGGGTGGTCAAAGCTCTTTGCATCATAATACAAAGACATTAGTTATCTATCTTTTAATATTGTATTGATATTTGCACTAATGATTCAAAAGCAATGGTGAGTAAAGTTGTTGGTGTCTTAGCCAAATATTTAATTTTTTATTAGCAATGTTAATTGTATAAGTTGAAGTAACTTTTTTCCTCGAAGTATATGAGTACTTTTGATAAACATACTCACATAAATCAACAAAGTTTCAGAAGATCAAAACATAACTATAACTGGAAGCTAATGCCTAGAAATATATGCTATGTCAATAATCATAAAGGTCTCTGGGATGATAACCTGAAAGTATTTCTTGCCAATAATATAATTTTTGAGCTTTCAGGCAAAAATTAGAATTTTGGAAAACTTGTATCTGCCACCATTAGCCTGTCAGCTTTCCAATTCCTAAAGCCCCCCCTTTTTTTTAGAAAAAAAATGAGAGTTGTGGGCTTCCCTGGTGGTGCAGTGGTTAAGAATCTGCCTGCCAATGCAGGGGACACGGTTTGAGCCCTGGTCCAGGAAGATCTCACATGCCACGGAGCAATTAAGCCTGTGCACCACAACTACTGATCCCACGTGCCACAACTGTTGAGCCCATATGCCACAACTACTGAAGCCCGCGCGCCTAGAGCCCATGCTCCACAACAAGAGAAGCCACCGCAATGAGAAGCCCGCACATGGCAACTAAGAGTAGCCCCCACTCGCCGCAACTAGAGAAAGCCCACGGGCAGCAACGAAGACTCAATGCAGCCAAAAATAAATAAATAAAATAAATAAAATAAATTTATTTTTTTAAAAATGAGAGTTCTAATATTCATGAACTTAAAAAAAAAAGGTTCTGGAAGATCGGTAAAACTCAGTGGACTAGTATCTTCCAAATGTCCAATGCATAGTGTTAAAAAAACATGCATGGGTAAAAGAACTATTGAAAATACAGAATGGACTCATGGATTTTACTCTAACAAAGTATGACAGTTCATCGATATGGTTTCAGATTCCACATTACAACTGAATTGATGAACATAGTACTTGTCAAGTTTTGTGTACTATCAAAGAACAGCTACAATTAAACTGCTGTTAAACCATTTCCTTCTTTCCCAATTATGTATCTGTGTAAAGCTGGATTTTCTTTGTATACTCCAATCGAAACAACATATAATAGATCAAACGCAGAAGCAAATGTGATCATCAAACTGTCTGCACATTGAATGTCATACAATGCTACTCTTTTTGCCAAATGCTTTCTATTTTGAAAAATATAATTATTTCTCTTAACGTATGTTATTTATGTTAGCATATAATGAGTTTATTGATGTTATTTTAAAATGAGTTAAGGAAGAAATATTTTAAAAATTGTCTTAGTTTTGATTTTGAATACAATAAATATCTACAGGTACAATGCCCATGAGCAAAACTTTTTGGGATCCTTAATAATTTTCATGAGTGTAAGGGGGTCCCGAGGCCAAAGGAGCCTTGGTACAGTGCATAAGAACGTGGACTCTGGAGCCAGATCTTCCTGGGTTCAAATCCTTACCACTAGCTCATAAGCGATACAGCACCTTGGGCAAATTATTCCCACTCTCTCTGCCTTAGTTTTCCCATCTATATCATGGAAAGGAAAACAATAGTTCCTATCTCCTTGTGAATGCTAAACAAGTTAATATTGATACATTCTAAGAACACTTCCTGTAGGTATTAGCTCTTGTCTGATGCCAGAGCCAGTGTTCTTTCCACTAGATTCACCTTTCTGAGCATCACCTTCCTTATTTCTGAGACTTATTTTTAAAGTCCTTCAGCTTAGCCATTGCATGCCTTTGCAAATATATTCCCTACTGATTAAAAACATAATAGAGCAGCATTCTAGCTAGAAGTGATGCCAGCTTAGACATTAGCCTTTGAGTGGAGGTTAAATGCACCGTGTGGACAAAGGAAGTTATTTTCAAAGCACACCTAGCTCTGCCATAGATTTAGAAGTGCTCCTTGGATTTGAACTTAGATATTTTTTATAATTGACTGACTCTGATCAAGTATTTTTATTATGAAAGTTAGCACTGCCAACATTTCAACAGGCATCAAGTTACATTCTGTTTTCCAGTAAATATTTATGGGGCCCCTTCTGTGGGATCAGTACTCTTTGTGGTGTGGGAATAAAACAGATGAAAGCAAATGATGGCAATAATGTGTATTTTGGGCGTGTCCATCAGGGGAGAGACAAACAACGAACAAATAAAAATATACAGAACGTTAGCTGATACTAGGTACGATGAAGAGAAATAAAACAGGGAGGGGGTAAGGATATGTGATATGAATGTGGCCTGCATTTTCATGAGGGTAGTCAGGAAATGCTTCATTGCAGAGGTAATTTTGGAGTAAAACCTGAGGGAGTGGTCCATGTGGATATCTGGGCAAGAGAATGCCAGACAGAGGGTGTAGCAGGTGCAAAGACATCACAGGAATCTTCCTGGCATGTTATAGGAACAGCAAGGAGGCCAGTGTGGCTGGAGTTGAGTGGGCAAGGCAGGAGCAGAAGATCAGAGAGGTAAGGGGTGCTGGACCACAAAGGGTCCTGTTGGCCTTTACACACTGATTTGGAAAGCCACTGAAGACTTCTGGGAAAGGAAGTGACATGATTTGACCTTCATTTTAACAGACACAGAGAGTCTACTTAGGATACTATTGCAATATACATGGCAAGAGAGCCTGGTGACTTGGGTTATGGGGTAGCCATGGGTGTGGTGACAAATGGGCAGATTCCAGATCTGTTTTGAAACTAGAGTCAACAGGATTTGCTGATGTATGTGATGTGAGGTTTGAGAAAAAGAATGGAATTCAGGATCACTCTAAACCTAAGAACCTGGTAGGATGGAATTCCAAAATTTGAGACAAGGAAGACGGAAGAAAGGGCAGGTTTGCTGGGAGCAGTAGGGAGACCAGAGATCAAGTTTGAATATGTTAGTTTTAGGATGCCTACTAGGTACCCAGATTGCTTTAGATAACACTCAAGGATGATCCAAATCGATAAAAGCAGCTGATATATTGTTAGGAATTGTTAAAAAAAAATTTAAGGTGGCTGTATTTCTTTCTTGAAAAAAAAAAAAAAACCTGAAAAATTACATATAAGAGTTTTTTAAAACATCATTCTGTTGCAGTTCCAGAACTGAGCACCCTACTCCAGGTGCAGTCTTATTAAAGTTTTGGAAGAAAAGACTATCTGTTTTGAGACACAATGCCTCTACTTATGGAGCTAAAAATAGCTCAGCTCTCACTCCCCAGTGTACAAGGATCTCTAATTGGCCTTCTACTCATGTCCATGTTGACTTGACAAGTGAATATTCAAGGTTCACCTGTCTACCGCTCACACTGCATCTGCGTTTTCGAGTCATTTCAATGTGTTCAGCTTCTTTTGCCTTTTTCACCAATATAACTTTCTCTACTGCTTCCTTTCCCTCTCACAGATGCTGTCGTTGAGTCTGGCTGCCTGATCCATTGTCATTAATGAAGAAAACAGAGTATTTCCCAATTTAGTATCATCTGTGGATTTCATTAACATGCTGTTTGTATTTTTGGCCCGATATTTCCAAAGGGTGTCCAATAATGTAGATAATCATTGTACAATTAAAGTAAGGGAAAGGTCTTTTTTTTTTTTGAGGATGAAAAGGGACAGGCATTCTGTTGTTTTCAATAGTTCTTCTGCTCAGAAAACAGACAAGATAAAAAGAGCAGGGACAGATTTTTTTTTAAGAAGATGCTAATCCATCTGTGGTTTGGGGAGAACTGGCCAGAAGCTTAAGTGATATTCCTCACCCACATTATACCACACATACTTTCTAAACAAAGACAAAGAGGAAACACAAATTTCATAACCTAAAATCTCTTTAGCTTCATCAAACTCCAGTAAGCAAATGCAATGGCAGAATAAAACACATTAATGTGTCTTGATATAATGATTGTGCCTGTTTCTCCTTAATAAGTCAAGCTGAGGATTTCCAACCATATGGAGGCAGGGCAGGGCTATCAAATTACCAGATGTGCCCTAGACTCGTAAGGGGCATTTACTTAATGGACCATATAAACACCTGTCTCCACGTCAGCGATGATGCAAACATTACATCTCTGGGCTGCAGAGCCGCTCTTGTGCGCAGACAACTTCATGAAGTCATGGGATAGGGCTTGGAGAGGAATTTTAACTGGGAATACATTTCAGGGCTCAGCTGCAGGCTGAAGGCTGCAGAAAGGAATTCACTTTTAGTGACTGTGAATCCATGGAGCAGGGCTGTTCTATTTCAGTTCTGCAAAGCTGGCCGAATGAGCAGCTTTATTTTTCTCTTCTCAGAGCTGAGAGACATCTTTTAAATGATTTCAGAATGACTGTCGCCAGCTCTTCTTGACGATTTTTGTTTTGCTTCTATCAGCTGGGATATTTTTTCTCGCCTAGATAATTCCCCATCTTAAGAAGCTCTGGGCTGATTATGAGGTTTTGTTTTTGTTTGTTTGGGTTGCTTGGAACAGAAATCAAATTAGCTTACCTTAATCAAAAGATGAGGACCTAATAGACAGATGTAATTGTGTTACAGTGGAAAGATAAGCAGGAATGCAGACAGGGCTCAGAGAAGACTAGGAGAGTGAACTTGAGGGAGGGCGGAAAGCAGTACACTGTCTCCATCTCTGCCTGTATCTGCACATCTGCTTCATTTATTTATTTATTTATTTTGGTCCCAGCAGACTCATCTCTGCTCCTTATTCCACACAGAGGAGGAAGGATGCCCACCCACAGCTCCCGAGGCCACGTGTTGTAGTTCCAGGCACATGGGATGACTGAATCCGTTTCATTCTCTAGCTCTCTGCTCTAATTCCAAATCCCTGGCAAAAACTGACCTAGTTCACTTCAGGCTCTCACTCCTGGCCCAGTTGGCTGTGAAATTCCCCAGCATGGCTGCTGTCAGTCTGCTGCTTTGCGTCAGATGAAAACTAAAGGAGTGACTGTCAGCAGCTCAGAAACTCCAAAAAGTATCTACTATTGTTGTAGGAGTGCTCAGGGCCAGATGAATTTGGAAAAGGGGAAACAACAGGGCACGAGAAAGCAAAACCTTATTCTTATTTTTCCTACAGAGTAGGAAGAAACAGTATTCCAAACATTTCCCCCCCACCCCCACCCCGCCCCAGAGAAACTGTCAAATGACCCTCAGGAGCAGCTTAGCAAATGGGTTGAGAAAATCAACAGGCTCATCATAAGTTTTCAACACCTTGAAAACATCAGGCTCGGCCCTTGCTAGCTCATGTGTTATTCAACCACAAAGCATCTTCTCTCTGATCGGGTCATGTGCTGGACGAGAAGATAAAGTTCTGTCTGTCTTCAGCAAACACATTTCGAGGACTGTCTTAAAACGAAAGGGAAGAGTGTGAGACCTGATCATCTTCTTGATTTGGGTTTTAGGACTTTGGCACACGGACAAACAACAGTTTGCGAGGATTCCATTTAATTAGTTCAATGAATGTTTTTTGAGCATCTCCAGTCTACCAGATGCTCTGTTAGGGAGTTAAGAGTTAGGCTATTTTTATGATAGCAAGTATCTGAAAACTTAACCTATCAGCTCATATACCTGGAAAGCCCAGAGTAGCCCTGGCTAAATAAACCAAGTGGTTCAAGCCAACGTCATCAGAATTTGGCCTCTTCACGTCTTTTTACTCCAGTTTCTTGAGTCTACTTCACTACTACCAGGCTGTCTCTACAATGGTAGTTCCAGATTTTATACTGTCTGATTCAAACCTAAAAAAAAAAGAAAAGAAGAAACCTCCCCCTTCCCCAACCCCCTCACCCAAGCTCCTTTTTCTTGCTCATTCTAGCAAAAGTCCTGCAATTAGCTTTGATTGGCTGTGATTGGTCATAGGCCATTCCCAAGCCAATCACTGAGTCCAGGAGGAGGTGGTACTCTGATGGGCCAAGCTTGAGTCACATGGGCAATCCTGGAGTTGAAATACAGATGGCTCCAAACTAACCACAGGGATGGAGAGTGGGGGAGGGATCATTCCCCAAAGGAAATTCAGGACACTAACACACAGAGAAGGGGGACTAGATGCTGTGAAGGCAAACCCCACAAATGTCTACTACACAGGCGAAGGAACATGGAGAAACACACACAGATTACTGTCATAAACACCTAATGGTAATAGGTATTCTCAATGACTTATTTGGAGAACAAAGTTGAGAAGCCATTAATTCTGAGATATCTAGGAATTGGGTTTTTCAGAAAAAGTAACGAAGTTCAGTGTTGAGCTTTGAAAGACATGAAGATTTTGACTGGAGAAAATGGTGGGTGAGGGGGGAGACTGGGAGAGGACATTTCAGGCAGAGAGAGTAATATGCAAATACATTGTGAAATGTGTATGGGGGTGGTACCTTTTGGAGGATGGTAGACCAGTGCATACTGAGGGCATATAGGTTGATACAAATATGACATTTCTGACTCTTGAGGCCTGAATTGTTTCCTTGGCATCCACATATAGTGTATTTAGTGACGACTCATGTATTATACAAGGCTTCTGCTCTCAAACTGTAAACAAGCATGGACACATTACATGCAATGGTGAAGTCAGCAGAGGCTTTGAATTTAGTCACACCTGGTATGAATCCCAGCTCAGCCACCTACTAGCTTTACGACTTTGGAGAAGTAACTGGAGTTGTTTAGCTTCAGTGCTTTTATCTGTGGGATGGTGATGTATCTACGGCATATTGCCCTTCTGAGAACTGAGATGATGTATGCAAATCACCCCAAATGGTGTCTGCGACATAATAAGACACTCAATGAATGCTAGTGACCTTCCCTTCTTCATGTTTCTCCGTGTTCCTCTTCCCATTCTCTACACTGTCTCTAATAAGAACATGAAATTGATTTGCTTTAATATGTATGTAGCAACCACTTACTTGCTACCCACAGCATCAAAGCTATGCTCTAACTGAGCTGTGTGTAAATACTGGCAACTGTGCTGGATAATTCCTTTTCCCTCCCCAGATCCACTCCACTCTGCCGGTGCTCTAGGAGGCTGGCATTTAAGGATTGGATTAACTGATTTTCATGCAGGGAATGGTGGGCTCAACAAACAGACCAACAGGTGATGGAGGGAGAAAAGAGTAAATTGGAGTTTTTATTCCCCAGATTTCCTTCCTGTAGAGATATCATGGCTCTTGGCAGACAACAGGCTTCTCTACCCACCTCCTATTCTCTCTCCCTCCCTTTCTCTCTCCCCACCCTTCAGGTCTAGAAGTGTGCACAGCACCCTGACCTTTACTCTCTTAGTCCATTTGCAGGACTATAGCAAAATACTATAGACTGGGTGGCTTATGAATGACAGAAATGTATTTCTCATAGTTCTGGAGGCGGGGAAGTCCAAAATCAAGACGCTGGCAGATTCGGTGTGTGGTAAGGGTTTCCTGGTTCACAAATGGGCATCTTTTGTTATGTCCTCACGTGGTGGAGGGCGCAAGGCATCTCTCTGGAGCCTCTTTTATAAGGGCATCAATCCCATTGGTGAGTGCTCCACCCTCATGACCTAATCACTTCCCAAAGGCTCCACCTCCAAGTATCATCACATTGGGCATTAGGTTTTCAACATATGAATTTTGGCAGGGGACAAACATTCAGTCCATAACACTAGTGCCATGGTATGGCATAATCCCCTGTGGTATATCTCCACTCCATCCACACCTCTGTTAATTACTTCTTTGTTAATCTCTCCTCAAATTACCCAATTTGACAACACTATTATTTTCCTCCTGGAGCCTTGACTAGCCCTGACATCAAGAATAAACTTGATGTCATTATTACTCTAATTGGATGAGGGTCCTTCTAAAAATCAACTGAGATAAATTCTTACCTCTGTAAGTAGGGGAAAAATCCCCAGGCTGAATGAAGGCATTTTACTTAAATGTAGCTCATGTTTAAAACAATTATCTTCTTTGGAAAACCTGTACTCCCTTCTGAGACATGGTGGTGCTTCCTTCATTTGGGGTTCACAGATTATAAAAGATCTGGTAATGATCTTGATATAAGAAACAGCAGAAGATTCTGTTACCCCTGGGTGGGGTGGGGGGAAGAGAGATAGGATACCTAAGTCGCATTTATTTCCTGTTTTTAATCATTTTTGGGTCTCAAATTGTTCCATGTAGAATGCCAGCTATTTTGAAAATGGAAAAACTCCATTTTTCTCTTTAATTTTTTTTTTTTTTTTTTTTTTGCGTTACGCGGGCCTCTCACTGCTGTGGCCTCTCCCGTTGCGGAGCACAGGCTCCGGACACGCAGGCTCAGCGGCCATGGCTCACAGGCGCAGCCGCTCCGCGGTATGTGGGATCTTCCCGGACCGGGGCACGAACCCGCGTCCCCTGCATCGGCAGGCGGACTCTCAACCACTGCGCCACCAGGGAAGCCCTCTCTTTAAATTTTGACACCAAGTCCTATAAGAACAGCTCTGTTAGGCCTGTGAAAGGTAAATTGGTTCAAAGGGACAAAGTGGGGAAATAGGTCATAAGGAGTGACATGTCCATGGCATACCTTCGAATTGGATCGCTTTTATACCATTCAAGACCAACCAACTCCAAGCAAACTACTAAGCTGAATCATAAGAAACTGCTATCATTCTACCATTTTCTGACCTACAAGATGGCAATGTCCTATGGCTCAACTAACAGATGATTCTTGCTGTTCATCTTCATTTATTTCCCGGTTGTTTGGGAGCATTTTTTCCTGCTTTAGTGGTGAATGATAGATTTTTCTCTGTTGGTTCCTCTAGTAAAATATCTGATAGATAAGCATGCAGACTTGGTCCCAGTATTTAATTTTGTATTAGTGAATTAAAGTTACCGTGGCTTGGTTACTATATTTACTAACTGGGGATTTCTGATAAACACATACGCAAATTAATCCAACTCCAGACAGTAAGAATCCGGTGTCACTAGAAATATGTGTGTATTAATGATCACAAAAGCTTTTGGACCAATACCGTATTGGCTACTGAAAATTCTACTCTTGGCTAACATTTATTTAGACTAACACCTGGTCTTAGCAATAAGCACCCTTTTATTCTGTCACCTACCTGAAATAATTGTACTTCCTCATAAAACTAAGGGGTGGCTTACTAATCTACAGCCAATACTAACCCGTCCTTCCCAGTGCTGGCTTGCACACTTTGAAGATTTAAGCTTAAAAGAGAGTTGTTTTCTTTAAGGTAAAAAAAAAATGCCAGCCAATTACATGCAAGACAAGATTATGCAATGGATAAATCCACACATGGGAAGACAATGAGATGTTACTGCTACGGGGAGTATCTAGGGATTGCAGTTCTCCCAAATGGTGTATGTCTAGCTTTTGGAGGAAGTTTAAAAAATACCATTCTCTGAAACTAAAGCTAATAAAATCAATACAGTATCATGAAATTAGTTTTTTGAAAAAGTTAGATACCAAATGATAATCTATGTATGTAGATTATCATCTTATCAAAGACGGCTCTTTCCTAAACCCGTCTAAAAAAAAATCTTATCAGCAAGAATCCCTTCAAAATATATGTGAAATACAAAATAAACTGTAGTCCAATTAACTGTGACACATTATAAAAGGTGATTTTGGACAAAGAATTGTGTGCAATTTCCAGGATGGTCTATGTATGAAATATTTTGCCCTGTGGTCATATCATAAATCTAAAATTTTTTTTTTTTGCCAATGAAATCACATTAGTCCAGATTTTATTTGCTTAAAACTACTAGGGAAGCAGTAGGATTTGGTTAATGCTGCTATAAAGCAGGCATTCACTTAAGTTTTAATTCTGAAGCAGTACTGTTGTTAAAGTTGTAGCCGTGTCGGGCAGCAAATAAATCAGTAACTTTTAACTAGGAAAATATGATGTCCATTTTCATAGGAATATTAGTTTCCCATGGCTGCTGTAACCAATTGCCACAAACTTCGTGCCTTAGAACAGCAGAAACTGATCCTCTCATAGTTCTGGAGGCCAGAAGTCTTAAATCAGTATCAATGGGCCAAAATCAAGGTGTTGGCAGTGCCTTTCTCCCTCCAGAGGCTCTAGGGGAGAATCCATTCCTTGCCTCTTCCAGTTCCAGGTATCTGCCAGCATTCTTTGATTTGTGGCCGCATCACTCCAGTCTTCTAGGCCAGCTTCTTCAAATCTCTCTCTGCTAGGTCTTCGCATCACCTTTTCCATTGTGTATTTCTGATCCTCCTTTCCCTAGTTCTCATAAACATACATGTGATTGCATTTAAAGCCCACCCTAATAAATTCAGGATAATCTCTCATCCCAAGATTCTTCCTTCACCTTTTACTCACACTTTTACTTTTTACATAAGGCAATATGTACAGATACTAGGGACTAAGACGTGAACACTGTTTGAGGGTCTGTTTTCCAGACTACAACATTAGGGAATGTTAGATAAAGCAGAATCGTGAACTGGAAAGAGTAAAAGTTCACTAGGAAACGAGCGTCAGGCCCTTGCTTTGTTATCATCTAGCTAGCTAGCTATATTTCCTCGGGAAAGTCACCTCTTCAAGACTCACTTTTATCATCTATAATATAGGTGTTGGGTTTAGGAAAACAGACGCTCCCTGAGGTTCCTTTCAGCTTCAAAATTGTTTTAGACATAGATGGACAGAACTGTCGTATTTTTTTTTTGTGGTACGCGGGCCTCTCACTGCTGTGGCCTCTCCCACTGCGGAGCACAGGCTCCGGATGTCCAGGCTCAGCGGCCATGGCTCACGGGCCCAGGCACTCCCCGGCATGTGGGATCTTCCCGGACCGGGGCACGAACCCGTGTCCCCTGCATCGGCAGGCAGACTCTCAACCACTGTGCCACCAGGGAAGCCCCAAGAACTGTCGTATTTATCCTTTATTCTCTAAGGGGAGAGAAAGTGCGAGAGAAAGAGACAGACAGACAGACACATTTTACTTGGTGGATACAAACTTCCCAGCCACCAGAAAGGTACCAGAATGGTAGAATCAGGGTAAGTCTCCATCCCACATCACATGTCCTACAAGACCATAGAGATAGCTCCCTTTGTTCTGATTCAGAGCTTACAAGCAACTTTTGGAACTACTTCTGTGTTCCAAAGACATTGATTTCACGAAGTCCTGACCGCTAGAAAATAATATATCTTCTATTGTAAACTGATGAATTGCCTTTCCAGCTTAGAAGCCAAATTTGAGTGGTTTCCTTAGGCTTGAGCAGTACAAAATGAACTAATAAAATGTAGTTTCTTAGTGCCCTCAGATTTGAGTTACCTGGTGAGCTTTATCCTAAAAGAGCCTGGCATTTAATATTTTATTTAACAGACATTTATCCAATGCAAACAACAACAACAACAATAAGGGTGTCTCACATGCACTGAAGACTTAGTGCAGGCACAAGGCTAACTACTCTACACAAGTTGTTTCATACGCTCTCCATAATTTTCTAGTGAAATAAGGTCTTGTTCAACAAATCATCATGGAATGTTTGCTGTGTGGCAGGCATGTGACTGATGCTGGGAATGTAAGGGTGAGCAAAGGAACTTGATGTCTAAAAGAGAAGACAGGGCTTCCCTGGTGGCGCAGTGGTTGAGAGTCCGCCTGTCGATGCAGGGGACACGGGTTCGTGCCCCGGTCCGGGAAGATCCCACATGCCGCAGAGCGGCTGGGCCCGTGAGCCATGGCCGCTGGGCCTGCGCGTCCGGAGCCTGTGCTCCGCAACGGGAGAGGCCACAACAGTGAGAGGCCCGCGTATCGGAAAAGAGAAGACAAATATTAAGCAAAGATCACAGAAAGAAGTGTAACATTTACAGCTGTATCAACTGCTACCTGTGCAAAGGAGGCATCTGGTGCTACTGTACTCACGGCAGAGATAAGATAAATCACTTTGAGAAAACTGACATGATTTGTCTCAGGTCACAACTTAAGTAAGAAGAAGAGCCTGGCTTTTGGTCCAGAACTGTTGACTTGGAATCCCCTTGGGAATCACTCTGCTATGCCTTCACCCATGCCTGATTGCTCGATCACTATTTGAAGGTCCACATGCTTCTCTTTTCTGTTGGCAATCTTTAAGTGGACATTTCCCACCATGACTGTTTGGCTCCATAGTTTACTTTTATTGACTCTTTTGAACATTCCTCGTATGTGGAAATTCTACAGAGAGCCCTCAAGTCATTTCTGGAGTCTCTGACACTGACTTACTATTTCATTCTATTAAGAGTTTGATTCTATTAAGAGTTTGACTCCAGGCCCACTTCTGAAAAGTGAAAGTGTGTACTCAGTAAATTCCTGAAACTGACAAGAACTCTTTGGCTATTATTCAAAAATGTCTAATACCATGGACTAAAGTGGTGAGTTATTTCCGCACTCCATACACGACCCCTACCTCCTCCCACCCTTCAAAGTAGAGCACTAAACTATGTTAACCACTGGGTCCATTTCCCCTTGAAGATAATATGGAATAATTTGATAATGCTGGTGGATTGAAAAGCTATGTTGACATAAATCTATTTAAATCTGCTATGCTTTAAGAAATTTATTTTAACTGACCCCATTTGTATGCAATAAACTGTATAGGATTTTAAAATTAAACTTCACACACCCTGTTAACTAGATATGGCATTAGTAAATGCAATCTTTCCTCTTGTGTTAACACAGCTACGCTTAGGGTGAACTCCTTTAAGTTTTTTCCCACACAGTTGTCACTTTTTCATACATAAGCAATATATTTTTACGTGGGCAATGCAAGAAAAAGCCAACATTCATCATGCACTTTATAGTTCCTATAGGTAAATCCAAGCAGAAATGTTGCCTTTACATCTAGTTTAATTTTTTTAAAAACTTAGTTTTAAGTCTTTCCTTTCCATTTGCATCCAAGATCATAATATAATACAAATTAGTTATCTTAAAAACTTGACTTTTTAAAACATTTTTATAATTTAAATTATTGGCAAATATAACTTAAAAGAGGTATCTTTTTCCCCTTTGGAATAAACAGTCAGTTTTGAAGAGCTTTCCTGAGCAGCTCACTGGCAAACTAGTCAGCAAATCAAGGAGTAACCCTGAGACTTACATAATCACCATTACATACTCAGCAGCAAGGATCCTGACCAAGTAAAGAGCACCGTTCAAATTGAAATACCAACTACACCACTGTCCAGTCCCATTAAAACTGATGACAAATGCCATTTAATCCCAAGGACCTGCTCTTCCACTCATCACTCCTCCCCACATATCTCTATAATCTGTTGTAGCAGAACATTCCTGAGAAATCATTTTCATTCTGCCTAGATCTGGTCAGCCCTCCTTTAGAAATCCTTAAGTAAATACTTATAATCCCTGTCCTCTTTAAGTGATCAGTCAAAGGGGACATGACATGTTCTTTTAAGTGCCAAACAGCTGTTTCATTTCCCAATTAGGGGAGAGCACTGTAAATGATAGTTCTAAATAAATATATAATCTACTGATAAGGACAATGTAAATATTTACAGCAATTAGGGACACAATTGTACACATATTTGAATATTCCCCAGAGGCTGAAATCCATCCATTGTAAACCTTTGGCAGAAAAAGTCTCTGGTGGGTTCTGCTGAGAAGTGGGGTGTTTTGCTTTGAATCTGGCTCAGGCTCTAGAAAATGAGTATTCGAGGGAGATTCCAAGGGAAGGAGCCAGTAAATTGCCTTCAGTAAACTGCCTTTCAGAATAGAAGCCGGAATCCCTGTTCTCTTGGTTTCAAATCCTGGGTGGGGTAACACTAGATGTCCCCTTGGCAAGACGTACTGAGGGACAGAAGACAGAGAGTTTGCAGGGATCTGGGCAATCTGTCTTTCTGATCAGAGCCCTACTTTAAAATTCACATATACATGGTAACCAGAGAGATCAAAAACATTGTTTCAATGTTTCCAGATAAGGTTGTACTTCTTCACAAAGCACGTAAAAAGAAAAAATAAAAGACTATACTATGAATTACAACATCTCCACCAATATTATGCAAGTGCTACTTGATTTTAGGCTACGCTTATGTGGCCTTAGTCTTCCCACCATTAAACAGGGATTGTACCATTCCCTCATAGCATATATAAAAGTAACTCAAAATAGTTTAAAGACTTAAATGTAAGAATGGAAACCATAAAACTCCTAGAAAAGAACACAGGCAGAACACTCTTTGACATAAATCGTAGCAATATTTTTTGGATCAGTCCCCTAAGGCAAAAGAAATAGAAGCAAAAATCAACAAATGGGACCTAAACAAACGTATAAGCTTTTGCACAGCAAAGGAAACCATCGGCAAGACGAAAAGGCAACCTATGGAATGGGAAAAAATATTTGCAAATGATGCGACTGACAAGTGGTTAATATCCAAAACATACAAACAGCTCACACAACTCAATATAAAAAACCGCAACAACTGACAATCCAATCAAAAAATGGGCAGAAGATCTGAATAGACATTTTTCTGAAGAAGACATACAGATTGCTAATAGGCACATGAAAAGAGGCTCAACATCACTAATTATTGGAGAAATGCAAATCAAAGCAACAATGAGATATCACCTCACACCTGTCAGAATGCTTATCATCAAAAAGTCTACAAATAACAAATGTTGGAGACGATGCAGAGAAAAGGGAATGCTTGTACAATGCTAGTGGGAATGTAAATTGGTGCAGCCACTATGGAAAACGGTATGGGAGTTCCTCAAAAAACTAAAAATAGAACTACCATATGATTCAGCATTCCACTCCTGGATACATACGCAGAAAAAACAAAAGCGCTACTTTGAAATGGTACATGCATCTCAATGGTCATAGCAGCACTACTTACAATAGCTGAGACATGGAAGCAACCCAAGTGCCCATCAACAGATGACTGGATTAAGAAGATGTGACATACACTCACACACACGCGCGTGTGCGTGTGCACACACTGAAATATTACTCAGCCATAAAAAAAGAATTAAATTCTGCCATTTGCAGCAACATGGATGGACCTAGAGAATATTATGCTTAGTGAAATAAGTCAGTCAGAGAAAGACAAATACTGTACGATATCAATTATATGTGGAATCTAAAAAAACACACAAATGAATGTATATGCAAAACAGAAACAAACTCATAGATATAGAAAACAAACTTGTGGTTACCAAAGGGTAAAGGAAAGGCAGGAGGGACAAATTAGAGGCATGGGATTAAGAGATACAAACTAATATGTAGAAAATAAATAAGCAACAAGGATATACTATATACCACACGGGATTATAGCCAGTATCTTGCAATAACCTATAATGGAGTATAATCCACATAAATACTGAATCGCTATGATGTATACCTGAAACTAATATAACATTATAAACTAATATAATATTGAAACTATATAATATTGTAATATATTAATTTGTAAAATTCAATTAAAAAAATTTTTTAAAGGGAAAAAATGGGATTGTGCTATATCTCTTCTAGCTCCTTTATTCTGTGCTTTAGAAGACAGTTTGAACATCTAAGTACTATACTTCAACTTTTAAAAAGAGTGACTATTTCCTGATTATAAAAATAACAAATAATCATTATAATACAAAAATGTATGACTAAAAAGACAAAAATCACTTCTTTTCCCATCATCAAGTTTTCCCAATGTGTATATGTTTGTACGCGCACACACACATACACACACAGGCTATGATGAATACACATATTTGAATCCTGCTTCTGTGACCTTGCATTTGTGTCCTCAAATCACTACATACTTTGCGAAAATATGGCTTTTAATGATGCACAGTATTCCACTGTATGGAGGAACTGTGGTATATTTAACAGTAACTATTGTGAGATATTTACATAGTTTCTAATATCAATGATCTCTTATAAAAATGCCCATCCCTGTTGTGTTTTAAGCTCTCTGTCTCTCTCTTTCTAGTGGTTGACTCAAATGTTAAGACTGGGAGGTCAGGAAGAAACAGTTTTGAATGCCTGCCTAGTGCTTGCTAGCCATGTGATCCCTGTGGACGTTTAACTTTAGGGAATCTCAGATTCTGGATCTGCTAAATGGGGACCACAACCCCTATCTTTCATGGCCACTGTGAAGGTGTATTTATATGTATGTCAAGTGCCTGCGATAAAGTAGGCTTCTAGTAAGAATCAGACTCTTTCTCCTCCCGTCTCTTTTTGTCGTAACCCAGGAGGTCCAAGCTGCCTATGATTAGGTTTCAGGGTCTCTGTAAGAATTCCTAGAATTGTGTGCAAACGTTTGTATGTTCAGGTATTTTTCAAGGGGAAAACCCTCCACAAGTATAAGGAGCACTGCAAATCTCCTTCCTCCTCCGTGGCTTTCCATTTTGCCGTAACACCACAGGGCTGGCACTGGCCTGGTCCCTAAGGGCTGCCTTATTGGTTCTGATTTCTCTTTGAAGATTTCCCTCATCTGTTGGGGAGCTAACTGTTCAAAGTGAACCCAGCCTGAAACAGTTTCTGTGCTGACATTCCAAGGCACTCAGTCCATTCCTTGGCATACAATGAGCACTCAATCACTCAATCAGTATAACTTGTTACTGATGTTACTATATACATGAGGAAATTTTTAGGAGAGGTCCATGCATCTTAGATTAAATGACTAGCTTGATCATGGAAGGTATGGTACATATGAATGGTCCCCTCCCTTCTCTGTCTTTATCTCATTCTCTGTCTCTCTTTCTCAACTGAGACCTGTATGGATTTAGCCAATCCTGAAGTTCCATTTATCTTAAGTAGGTTTATAAATGGATCAAGCGAGTCAGATATTACAATTTCTTTTACATCATAGAAAAGGATGTGTGCAGGGTAGAGGGATTTGGCAAGAGGCAAACAGCAGTATAAGACGTTAAAATAGCATGATGGTCCATTTGTCTTGAATAATTCAGACCATAAGTTGACTAGCAAAGGGAAACGTCTGAGATTCTTTCCCACTTTGTGATTCTCTGATCTTACAGATGGTCCATTTGACAGCTCTCTTAAAAGCAAGTATGTTCTAGAATGTCCATTACCTAGTTGGGCTGCTCAAGCTAGCGAGTAGACCAAGGCAATTTCTCCATTTTGAAGTTCCAGGAGAGGTCACTGATGCCACTGTATGCTTTTTAAATAATTGACTTCTAAATCATTTGACTTATTTCTTTCTGCTCACACAGCAAGAGCACTCCATGAATTTGCTCAAGAATAAACAAGGGATTTTGTTTGGTTTGCTTTTACCATACACAGCAGGTGCTTTGGGAAATATCTGGAAATGAATTCAGACCATCAGAAAAGAGTAATCAAGGACAACAGAGCCTAGACTCCCTTTGTCCTTAGGTTGGCTTAGGTAAGTGAATGTTTTGGAAAGACCCAATTAGTTTTGAACAAGCCAGTTTTTCAAAGCAGGGCTGAGAACCTCCCTGCATTTCAAAAAAAAAAAAAAAAAACCTGCATCATTCCATCTAGTGTTTTCTAAAGCCAAACTAGAGGCAGTATCCCAAGTCTTAGAGCATGCTTCCCTTGTTCCTTGAGCCATGCCACCCAGGTCAATTAGAACAAGCTTTTTTCCTGCCATTTACCCTTGATTACTGTGATAGGTATGGCCCCCAGTGAATCATGCCTTCCTGCGTCTATGCCCTTGTGCAGTCCCCTGCCACATGGACCGGGCTTGGACATTTGACTGGATTTGGCCAATGGGACATCAGAACATGTAATGCAAGCAGAAGCCTGAAAACCCCATGGCACTGGGGCTTATCTCTCAGAATGCTATTACCATATGGAAAAGCCCAGGCAATCCTGGAGACATATGAGCCAAGCTAGAACCAGCACCCAATGCTGCACACGTGAGTGAGGCCATCTCAGAACCTCCAGCTCCAGTTGAACCATTAGTTAATTACAGCTGCACGCATGACACCAGATGAGATCCACAGAAGAACCACCAGCCGACCCCAGCCCAAAGGGCTAACCTCAAATTATGAGCAAATAAGATAGTTCTTTTAAGCTACCAAGCTTTGGATGCAGGAATAGATAACTGAGACACCTATTTTTGACTGGGTAGAGACTGACAAATCCAGCAACTCCTGGCTGTTCACTTAATATGCATGCAGTTGACTTCTCTCTATAGTTCACGAGGGGCTGAGGGATTAGAAGATGGGGCAAGTGGATGACGGCAGAAAAGAACAGGATACTATGAAAGAAAGAGATGGCTTTTTCTTTCTCAGGTTTTTCTATTCCCCATTTGGCTTTTCTTTGGATGGTTATGCTGGGTTCTCCTTGGCTGCGTAGCTGAGCAGAATGTTCACAGGAGGTAAATAAAACTCGCTTCTCTGCCTCATGAGCTACTTCTTCAGAAAATTTCTTGGGGAAGACAACTCTTATGTTTTTTTGTTTGTTTTGTTTTTTTGCGGTACGCGGGCCTCTCACTGTTGTGGCCTCTCCTGTTGCGGAGCACAGGCTCCAGATGCGCAGGCTCAGCGGCCATGGCTCACGGGGCCCAGTCGCTCCGCGGCATGGGGGATCTTCCCGGACCGGGGCATGAACCCGTGTCCCCTGCATTGGCAGGCGGACTCTCAACCACTGTGCCACCAGGGAAGCCCCAACCCTTATGTTTGATTCATACATTTGAACACCAAGAGACTGTTTTTAATGGGATGCCACTGGGTTCTGTAGTATGAAATTAAACATTTCATCATAGGTCAGCCTCTACTTACACTTGGCATTCTGAAGCATGAACTCCCTGGCACAATTACCAATGTGTGACTTTACCAAAGCAAGTTTTGGGGGTTTTCTCTCCTATTACTGTTAGAATATAAGTAGTGATGCAAACTTATTTCCTCTACCTACATAATATAATATTATACCTAAAATGTTGTAGCTATTAAAACCTTTTCTATTTAACATAAGGAATTGTGAGTTAAGCTCACATAAAAATATGTAGCAAAATAAAATGATATAAAACAAATAACATCCTCTAGGTCTTTAAGTTTTACTGCGTTTCTCAACATGGTTTAACTGATGAATACTACCTAGGATATTCATCTGAAAAATGACTATATCTTCCTGCTTCCATATTTCAAATACCTCTGTGTTTCCTCAAAACTGTATTCTGGAAAGGATGGAAAAATATAACTAGGAGAGTCTCCACTACTACCTTAACTACATGTGATAAAGGTTAGTCTGGAATTTAAAAGCTATTGTTTGTTAGGATTAACGGCTGTTGGATTCTTCGAAAGAATACTTCTAAAATTACATGGATGGACAAACAACCTGAATAAAGAAACGAGCAAACTTTCCCAAGAGCTTCCTTGGCTGGCTGAGCCACTGAATGGCAGCTGACAAGGTTTTCAATAATGCCAACTCAGCTGGTTCTATAATGCTGTGTGCCCCAAACATAATTAAAAGTGTTAACAATTTTGTAGCCTTTATCAGAACATATTCCCCCTGCATACCTTCAGTGACCTGGTCACAGCTACTAGAGACAAATAACTCTCTTGTTTTACTTTACGTACTAAGGTCACTGTACCCTGGCAATTTCCTTGAACATATCATTCCCAAACCCAGGAGACTCCAAAATCTACCCAGATGGATTGCATGGGGTTACTCCAACAGCATCCCTTTCCCTTCTTGGGATGACAGCAAACAATTAAGCCTCTTGGATGTTTATGGAAGAGGAAAATGCGTATGGTTTGGGGCATTTTCTGTTAATTACTTTAAGTCCATCCACACATCAGTGAAGTGAGCTAGGTTTCCTCAGAGGACTTGTGGAATTGAAAGGGACCTGAGAAATCATCACATTGTCCCTAAAATTTTACACTTTGGAAAATGAGGACTGTAGATGGGAAACGGCTTACTAGCATCTGAGCCTTCTAACTGCTAATGCACTCTTCCTACACCACACTGTAAAATGTAAGGGTTTGTGCCTCTAGAGCCAGGATAACCATACAGACCACACAGGTCAAATCCCAGGTCTAAAAGTAGCCATTAGTGATCAAGATGAAACAATGCCAAATATTCTTAAAATATGAGAGCAAATGCGTATTAGGCACCTACCTAATGTCTTGCTTGTATACAGTACAGAGTAAATGGCAGTGACTATATGGCAGTGATTATTTTTTTCTGTTATGCAGGACATTATAGATGAATGGACCACTAGACAGGAGTGTTATTTCCCTTATTAGGCTGCCGGTCAGGAGTGACACCCTTCTGTGCTCTGCCAGAAGAGACATCATGACTTGATCACAGCGTTATTTCCCACTGATTCTCCTTGGAGCCTCAGAATTCTTCAAAAGACATCACTTCCAACAGCAACCATCAAGTTGACTCCAAATGAAACTTACTTATTATGCTTGAAGATCAAGATCTGCAACCTGTTCCCCTCTGCATCCCCCTACCAGGACTCTCCTAGTGCTTTGTGCTTAATAGGTACTCAGTAAATATACTAAAAACATACAATCAACTTAACACCAATGGGATAATTACAAGAGCGCAGCCAGGGCAAAATTAGAGGTTGGGGATTGCTGTTTATTCTGAAAAATCCCAAACCTCTTGCAGGGTTGCTGAGAGGAGTAACTCAAAGGACCAGGTTTACACCAGGTCAGAGAGACATCTTGGCGCCTCAGAGCTCCTTTCATAGTTAACACAAGAGTGCTGGCGGGAGTGGGTCAAGGGCCACCTGGACCTGAGCTGAAGTCATGTGGTTCTTCTGGGAGCTTCCAAGTCAGTGGCGCCAGTGGTCGTTTCCTCAGTTATTTTAGACCAGCGTCTCCCCCTTGGCATTGGTTCTGGATCTCTGTGGCTGGACACTTACCCTCCCTGGCTCCACATGAATAATTCAGGGAGATGGCCCAAAGCCAGAAACTGCCCCAGGCCCCAGATTCCATCCTCAGCTCTCAGATGGGCTTTTCTTAATGGCACCAGGAGGCAGGGAGAACATGCATGAGGACTCACCATCCCATCCCTTACAGGGAGGAGAAAAGCCCAGGGGGAAGAGACGAGGATTTCTCTCCCATGAAGTTAAGGAGATATAATTTAGTCATCCAGATATGCTCACTGGTAATAAAATTAGAGATGAATCAAATCTAATTAGACCTGTTAAGTCTGGTGAAATGTTTAATTAATCTTAACTGGCTACCTCTGAATGTAGCTTTGCATCCATTTCTTAAACAAAATAGAAACATTACACCTCAAGTTATAGACTGGGATGGGATGTCAGGTATGATGGGATGATGAGTAAATACTAATAGAATGGAGATGGTGTTGTATGAATTTAGAACAGGGGTTTCAAATTTGAACGCTTTCAGGGAACAGGACGGGATTTTAAATGTACAACTGAACAGTAGGACGAGAGGATAGCTGGGATGAACCCTTTTTTTTTTGGCTTAAAATACGAATTCAGTATTTTTATACATTCCTGGCCATTAAAAAAAACCCACCTGCAGTCCAAATTTGGCCAATCCACAGGAGTTTGCAGCTCTTGATTTAGAGACTTTCTATAAACGAATTCAAACTCTTTAAAAAAACATTCTTATACTCAAATAATAGATGAATCATTCAGCAAGGTCAGGTTATTTTCCAAATCCTCATTTCCATCTGTACTTCCTATCCCATCAATATAAAGATGGGCAACTGAGATCTCAGGAATTAAGCTAATTCTTTAGCTATAGAATGTGGAGATATTTAAGAAGCAGTATGGTTAGGCGTTGGCCAGTGAGAACGGATGCTACCTAAAGAACCAGAGCTCCCTTAGGAAGCCAGGCATTTAGTTTCTGGAATAAGGAGGTTTGGAGGGACCCAGGAGGAGGGGAAGGGAAGCTAAGGTAGTAAAGAGAGGCATGTGGAGGATTCAGGCAGTGACTGTTTACCCACCACTACAGAAATACCTAATATCTTAATAACCAGTATGGCTGCTCTGTATTTATTAACTGAATATCCCAGGAGGGGAAGCAAGTTCTGAATTTCATCCAAGAATCTCTTCCATCGGAGTCTGCACTAGCTTTCAAGACTGGTTTCCATATTATGAATCCTAACAATATCTGATCTGGCCATTGGGGCATACCCAGTTCCGCTTGGACACTCTTCCACTGAGCTCACCATTTGAAACCTTAGTAGAACACAGAAAACTTACAGCCTGATGATTTTCACTTTCATACCTGACAGAAGATAAACTCACAATTATAGCCTCAGAGGTAGAGATCTTAGATGATGACATTATACCTGCCACTTCCCCCAAGTACTTGTGAGAAGCAGTATGCCTGAACCATTTCTTCTCTCTTTGCTAGTACTACACTAGGTGAATTCAGAAAGAGGAAGGGAAGTATGTTGAGGGGTGAGCTTAGGCAAGGCTAAGCCTAAAATCTGCTAAAGTATCTGGTCACATCTGTCATCACCTAAATGGCCTAAAATGATGAGGTAATAGAGTGTAGTAGTTAAGAGGATGAGCTTTGAGATAAGGACACTTAATGTAAATCCTAGTGCTACCTACTTGCCGGGGATCTTTGAGCAAGGGAATCAACGTTATAATGGATGTAATTACGCCAGCTGAATCTCAGACAGGACAATGTATACAGCCCTGTCCCTGGCACAAAGAAAATATAGACATGTATGACTCCGAAATATGAGTTAGGTCATATTCTATTATAAGAGGGGACAGCTACCTACATAATAGCAGAAGACATACTGGATCATATGTGATTTTCTTTTTCCCCTAGGCAAAGAGAACTGGATTAGCAGGAGTCCAATGAAAACCTTTAGCAGGAAAGGAAAATGTCCTCAACTTGGCCTGCTGTATCGGCAGCTGTGAACCTTTCAGTTGCTTTTATAGAATATTTTAATATAAGCCCCACACCTGGGCTCCTTCTCCAGCCATGTAACAGCCTTACTCAGCTGTTAGCTCCGGGGAGGTTGTACTTCCTCCCTTAATGGCAGGGATCCGCTTCCATCCACATTGTCTCTGCACCTGCCAGCCCTGCTCCAGCTAAGGCACTGCCAAGCATTTCCACTTTCTTTGTGCAGGTGTGCATGTGTGTGAGTGTGCATTTTCTAGATACTCTGTGGCCACCTCCAGCCAAGCTGGATCACCCGCCTTGGCTGGCTAAGTTATTTCCCAGTGGACCCGTTGTTTTTGTTAGTGCTCTGGTTGCAAAACTGTGTAGGTTTTGAGGTGGTCTGCCCCTAACATTATTTGCTCCATAGTCTTAGTTATTTTCAGTGCATACTTTCGCCCAACAGGAGATGTTTTAGGAATGCATATTATACATTATGAGGTGATACGCTTACAGACAAAAATATAAGAGACGTTCTAAATGAACTCTTTCTTTAGAGTAGAACTGAGCTCTTTTCCCACAGTCCCAGCAAAGGGGATCACATTTACTGACTAGGCTTCACTCGGGTAAGTGGAATTCTGTTGAGCCTTTTGGATTATCCCTCAGATGTTAGCAAAACTGCTAGCTATCAATAAAAATGGAAGATCCTGCTTCCATCTATAGTGACAATGTGTACCATTCATTCAGTATTGCCTCTTATGTTCATATTACTCAATGTATCTATGTCTTTTAGACTTACAGCAACCCTATATGGTACATTTTATAATCCCCATTTTGCAGATGAGGAAACTGAGGTGGTGAGTGATGCTGGGATGGTGCAAGGTTCCTTAGCTGGTCAGGGACAGGTTCTGGAACTTGAATCCTAACATCTGACTCCAAAGGCTGAGCTCTCAAACTCTGCGAGTATTGCAGACAGAAGGCCATGTTTGCCTGGCTCTTCATTAAACTCTAGAGCCAGTTTAAACTCTAAACTCTATCTGAAAGAAATGTAATGTAAGCCACCTGAGAACTTTGAAAAATTGTGGTAAAATTTACCGTTTTATAATTGGTATAATTCATTGGCAATAAGTACATTCACCATCACCACTATCCATCCCCAGAACTTTTTCATCACCCACAAGAGAAACTCCTTACCCTTTAAATACTAAAATACCCCCTATCCCCAGCCCATGGTCACCTCTATTTCTACTCTCTGTCTCTGTGAATTTGCTTATTCTAGGTACTTCATGTAAATGGAATCACATAATATTTGTCCTTTGATGTCTGACTTATTTTACTTAGCATGAAGTACTTTTCAAAGCCTCATCCATGTTGCTGCATGTATCACAATTTCCTTCCTTTTAAGGCTGAATAATATTCCGTTGCATGTATATACCACATTTTATTTATCCACTCATCTCCTGACAGGCATCTGGGTGATTTCCTAACAGGCCGCTACGGGTCCACGGCCTGTTAGGAACCGGCCCGCACAGCAGGAGGGGAGCGGCGGGCAAGTGAGCGAAGCTTCATCTACCGCTCCCCATGGCTCCCTGTCGCTCGCATTACTGCCTGAGCCATCCTCCCCCTCCCCCACACCCCTGGCTGTGGATAAACTGTCTTCCACCAAACCGGTCCCTGGTGCCAAAAAGGTTGGGGACCACTGTTCTAGAGCCACATTAAAAAAGTCAAAAGTGAAGTTAATTTTAATTACATTTTTGATTTAACCCAATACATCCGACTTGCTATCATTTCAACATGTAAAATTATTAAGAACATATTTTATGTCCTTTATTTATTCCTAAGTCTTTGGGATATAGTACATATTTTATATTTACATCACATGTTAATCTGGCCCAGCCACATTTCAAGCTCTCAATAACCACATGAGGCTAGGGGTTACCATCCTGGTCAGAGCTGCTCCAGAGATTTAGTTGGGGCCCTTCTCTTTAATGATGTTCCTTTGAGCCTGAATCCTTACTGATGTAAACTTCCCATTTGGTTTCTATGGCATTTAAAGTCCCCTTTTCAATTATCTACCATTAATGTGTTTCTTTCTAACACTGGGTATTGTAAAAGATATAGTGGAATATAACATGGTGAAGATTAGGCCCAAGACACATGCACATAAGATAAAGAAGAAGGCAAGGCGGTATATTATTCATTGCCCAAAAGCAAGGGATACACAAGAGCAACTGTGTCTAGAGCAAACACATAGTTCCAAAACTAAAGAATTTTTCTTCTGGTTTGTGAATTTTTTACATGCAGTTTATGAAAGCTTAGAAAATCATTTTACTTAAGCATTTAATAGATTCTCTTAATTTAAAAGAATATAATGACATGAAATCTGAAGTCTCTTTGAAAACCTAGGATGATTACAGGAGGATGAATTAACAAGATGCCTATGAATATCAGAGTCATTAAGGAAGAAAGGACCACATTTATGAAATGACAGCCTCCTATAAGACACACCCTGTGCCTGATACGTACACACATTAGGTTGAACTGTATGACATTATCAGTATTGGACTGTTTTTGACTTATAAAACTGTCACTTTCATACAGTTCAACCTAATGTACTATTTCATCACTGCATGTGATGTTAGCAAATTAATTCTTCATGAAAAAGTAGAGTTCAGGAGTGGCCTGAGGACTGTTTACAATGTACAAAGGCAGAGAGGAAGGTGAGATTCTTTCTGGAGGATGGAGTCAGGCAGGGGGAAATAGCAGCAGTGGCAATAATAATAATAGTCACTGGTTTCTGAGTGCTTATAACGTGATTAAGCTTTTTCTATGCATAAACTCATTTAACCCTTATTACAACCTTGTGGAAAAGATATTCTTATTCTCATTTGGAGACGAAGATGCTAAGGCTGAGAGACAAATAAGTTGATCGAAATCAGTGTGACTCCAAAGTACCTACCAACCATCCAGGTTTACCAAGGACTGAGGGGTTCCTACAGCCTGGGACTTTTCATTTTGAAACATGGACAGTCCTGATCAAAGTGGAACAAGTTGGTCACCCTAATGCCGGAGTTCTAATACTCTGTTATGGCAAGTTGGGGCTCTTGCCCAGCAGTGTCAAGAGGCCTTTTCATTAAGCATAAAATACACGTGGCAGGGACTGCCCTTGTGGCGCACTGGTTAAGAATCCACCTGCCGGGACTTCCCTGGTGGTCCAGTGGTTAAGACTTCACCTTCCAATGCAGGGGGTGTGGGTTTGATCCGTGGTCGGGGAGCTAAGATCCCACATGCCTCGGGGCCAAAAAACCAAAACATAAAACAGAAGCAGTACTGCAACAAATTCAATAAAGACTTAAAAAAAACAAAAAAAGAATCCACTTGCCAATGCAGGGGACACAGGTTCGAGCCCTGCTCTGGGAAGATCCCACATGCTGCGGAGCAACCAAGCCCGTGTGCCACAACTACAGAGCCTGTGCCCTAGAGTCCACAAGCCACAACTACTGAGCCCGTGTGCCACAACTACTGAAGACCACAAGTCCAGAGCCCATACTCTGCAACAAGAGAAGCCACCGCAATGAGAAGCCTGCACACTGCAATGAAGCATAGGCCCCGCTCGCCGCAGGTAGAGAAAGCCCACGCACAGCAACAAAGACCCAACACGGCCCAAAATAAATAAACAAATAAATTCATAAAAAGAAAAAATACATGTGGCAGATACTGATATTTTTCCAATTTTTAAATCTTTCTCATTGTTGATGTGAGCCAGCAAGAACATTTTCTTAGGAGGCTGGGTAATAGTTGGAACAAATGTCAGCAAATGTAGGCATCCCACCATGAAGTTGAATACAATATTTAATAGTGGAGCTTCATGGACTGTTTCATTTCAATCTCGATGCCAGGAGTTCTTAACCTGGGGTAGACATTAGGGGGCATCCATGAAATTACATCACTATTTTCATTAACCTCTAACTGAAATTCAGCATTTCCTTCCATTATGATTCCAAAGAATCAACCACAGAATTATTAGCTGTACCTGTGACTTTATCACTTATATAAATTGTATATATTTTCATATCACATTAAAGCTGTTGAGATACTTCACACTATCATTTAAGCTCATCACCACTTTAAAATTACAGTAATTACCAGGCCTACCGCAGCCCTGATATTTAATGTGTTAATAAATACATGTATTACTGATCTGTTTTGAAAAAAATATTTTGACAAATGCATTTCAATATAGTAAGTTTGCTTTGCAATCTTATGCTCCTTTTTACACATTTAAAAACATGCTGATAAGGAGTCCATGGCCCACAAGTGGTTAAGGACCCATGTTCTAAACCTAGGGGTGACAGACAAACTTCCTTACATCAACATCAACACTCTTTCTCCACTCCTGACACCACGTCACCAATCCATCGCTTCCTTAGAGGAACAAACCATCGTGCCTGGCTTTCAAGATCTAATCTTAAGGCTCGTGCTCTCAGGCTCTAATCTACTCCTGTTCAATGGGAGGATATTGGGCCACAATCGACTAAATTTAGAAAATAAACATATTCACCATCTAGGAAGTGAGTGACTGGGCTTGAAGCCTTAGAAGGAAGAAGGCTCCCCTAACTCAGTGCAGCCCACCCAATCCTTCACAGGGAATTTTTCTTCCCTGGCCAATTGTTGAGAGTCCCTTTGTGAATAACATGTCTGGATTAGTTTGCCGAACAATTGCCCATTTTAGTTAGCCTCTGATTGTCCTTGCTTTTGTGAGTCAAAAATCCTTAATCTTATTTGAATGCAATTTAATTCTCTAGAGAGCTGAGTCTTTGGTCTCTTAGTTTTATAAAATGAGTGCTTAGAGAAAATGCAGGAGAGCTGACATGGGACTCCTTTAAAGCTAGGTCAAGCTACCAAGAAAATAATTAGATAAATGTGCACTCCAATCAGGGAGAGGAGGAGGAAAAGAATTTCTCCACAACTTACTTTTAGAACATTTAAGTGGAATTGAGTTCGATTGTCAGGGGCCAGACAGCTCTCAGGAGGTCATCTGACCTAGTCTCCTGTTGCTGGACCAGAGCACAGATGTGAACATCTAGCCCAAACTTAAAAAACTTTACAGAGGGAAAAAAAAAAAAAAAAAAAGCTTTACGGAGGAGAACAAACATTGTACTTAAGCAGGTCCTGCAAGGTAGGTGGGAGGAGGTTAAGGACTGAAAGGAATATTAATAATAAACTAAATAGTAGCATGAGCTCATTAATTAATTATTTAATTAATTAAACACATATTTACTGAGCCCCTGCCATACGTCAGAGACTGTCCTGGGCACTTGAGACACATCGGTGAGCTTATGTTTCAGTGGTGGGGGGAGATTGATACACAATACACCTAATAAGAATATGATAAGTTATGTTGGAAAGAGAGAAGTACATTGAAAAACAGAAAAAAAAAATAAAGCAGAGAATGAAAATGGAAGTACAGAAGAGTGGGCAGAGAAGGGGTACCTCTGTAAACTTGTAAATATAAATGAGTTGCTACATGTTAAGAGCTTAGAATGGTGCCTAGCATGGTAAGTCCTCAACTATACACACACACATAAACACACGCACATATATGGTATATTTAGTAATGTATATTATATATTATGTAATATATTTAGTAATGTATATTATATATGTATGTATACATACGACATTTTGGTTAGTATCATATTAGATGGGCTCGTTTGGGTAGAAGAGACAGAAATAGACTTTGCCTAAGTTAAGCAAAACAGGAATTTTATTAGCAAGGTGGTGAGGGTGTCTCTGAAGAACCAGAATCAGTCAAGAACCTGGTGCCTGCAGAGAATCCTTCACTGTCTCACCTGCCCAGGCCTCGGCAGGGTGGGCGGAGCAAACGAGGAGGTCATCTCAGAAAGGAAACTGGTGAAAAGATGATGCAGTAAGACTGAAAGATACATCTCATCCTAGTTAATAATCTGACCTAGGTCTATAAGATAGATTTGGTTTCCAAAACAGGTACTGAAGGAGGCTGTAACACACCCCGGATATGAGTCAAAGCCCAGTATGATGTCAAATTTAGTGGATTTTTTTTTTTTTATTTTGCGGTACGCGGGCCTCTCACTGTTGTGGCCTCTCCCATTGCGGAGCACAGGCTCCGGACGCACGGGCTCAGTGGCCATGGCTCACGGGCCCAGCCGCTCCGCGGCATGTGGGATCTTCCCGGACCGGGGCACGAACCCGCGTCCCCTGCATCGGCAGGCGGACTCTCAGCCACTGCGCCACCAGGGAAGCCCGTGGATGGGTTTTAATTTAGCAACACATACTGTATACTATGACTTTCCTATCTAAAAAATTACCAAATATTGTTAGCAACAGACGGACCATAACCACAACCATGGTCTATTCACTCTTGGAAACCTATAAATGGATTCTGGAGAAGGAGGTAATCTCTGAAGAGGGAATTCTTGTCCCAGAGGTAGTCAGCTGGGTAACAGACAAAGTGAAACCAAACCATACATATTCTCTTGACTTGGGATCATCTCTTTCCAAGCCACACAAAATCAATGTGGGATAAAACAACATGCCCTGCTCTTGGCTTCCCTCCTTATCATCCCTTTTTGCTGCCTTATTTTCGATTTGTCCACGTGCTTACAGTTCTGACACAAGAACTTGTCTGTCACCCAGAGGAAACTTGAGTGCCTTCAAGCTGAAAGGTACAGGGGCTCTCGTGGCCTATTAAAACTGGCTGTAGTGTATCTGAGAGCGTAATTACCAGTTCACTGTGATTTACAAAACCTTTCTCATCTGAGACATAATACTTAAACACACAATAATTCTACTTGAGTAATTTAAACATTTGGTTTGTCCCCTTGAGTTTCTCCCGCTACATCCAAAGGCTGGGATCTATTTGCCACACTAACCCCATCTGCATATTTTACTTCCAATCTCTGAGCACAGAGGCTCCCTTATCCTCGTGGAGCTTCTTTTTAGACAGAAATCTCACATTTTTCAATGACTCATGTTTATTTTGGATGTCATCATGTTGCATGTCTGTGAAGATTCAGAGGAAGGATTTGAGGCTGAGATATAAATGATTCGGGTTTCAAATATGGTAGGCCAATATACCCTGAGAAAACCATAATTCAAAGAGTCAGGTACCACAATGTTCACTGCAGCACTATTTACAACAGCCAGGACATGGAAGCAACCTAAGTGTCCATCGACAGATGAATGGATAAAGAAGATGTGGCACCTAGATACAATGGAATATGACTCAACCATAAAAAGAAATGAAATTGAGTTATTTGTAGTGAGGTGGCTGGACCTAGACTCTGTCATACAGAGTGAAGTAAGTCAGAAAGAGAAAAACAAATACCGTATGCTAACACATGTATATGGAATCTAAAAAAAAAAAAAAATTGTTCTGAAGAACCTAGGGGCAGGACAGGAATAAAGACACAGACATAGAGAATGGACTTGAGGACATGGGGAGGGGGAAAGGGTAAGCTGGGATGAAGTGAGAAACTGGCATGGACATATATACACTACCGAATGTAAAAGAGATAGATAGTGGGAAGCAGCCGCATAGCACAGGGAGATCAGCTCAGTGCTTTGTGACCACCTAGAGGGGTGGGATAGGGAGGGTAGGAGGGAGACGCAAGAGGGAGGAGATATGGGGATATATGTATACGTATAGCTGATTCACTTTGTTATACAGCAGAAACTAACACAACATCATAAAACAATTATACTCCAATAAAGATGTTAAAAAAACATACGGTAGAGGCCAGAGAGACATATTTTTACAACCAAATGGAATAGTAATATATTTGGACATATGGAATTCATGTCATGTTTCATTTTCTTCAATGTTGTTGGCAGAAAAGCCATAGTGAGAGAAATGGCTTTCTTCTCCCTTGTGGTTTTGCTTAAGCAGTGGAGAGTCACCAACCAACATTTGGTTCTTACACTGATCCTCTGCTCAGGATAAAGAATCACAGGTCGCCAGTTAACAATAGGATCTTCTACTGTCAAGTGTTGGAGGATTTAAAAATATTCAAATACAAACCCATTACCCATCCTAGACCTTACCAATTTTTAGGAAATACCTAGAAGGAGACAGTACTATAATAATTTCATAGAAGGAAAAATCTGAGCCAGAGGCATGAGGGGTCTACTCCAAGTGTGAGGACCCTTAAAGACTTCAGAACCACAGTGCAAAATAAAGGTGATCCAAGACAGTGTTTGTTGAAGTGCGACATTTGCCTATGTTGGTAGGCAAAGTTCGTTAACTAGATGCTGGTACCAGGCACTGTTCTAAGCACTTTCCATTATTACCTAAGATATCACAGTAACAGTCAGAAGTAAATGTTCTTATTATTTTGATGTTACAGATGAGGAATCTGAGCACAGGGATGTTAAATGTCTTGCCCATCATCGCAACGCTAGCAAACAGCAGAAGTGGGATTTGAACCTAGGCTGTCTAGCTCCCAGGTCTGTGCTCTCAGCCACTGTACTTATCGGTTTCACATGTGTCTATCTTAATGCATATCCGAAACAAAAAGATAACAAGGTATTATTGCTCTAGATAAGCCTAAAATATAGAAGGTACTGGTAATCCATTTGGTACAGATATGATGCCCTGATGTGCTCATAAATGGGTCAAGCCTTCAGTGACAACACCTTCTACAATATCACACTGGAAAGATGGGTATTATGATACCTTATGCTATTAAATTAAAACCAATGCACCTATATTAAATTACAGATTTGTTTTCAATTTACAGATTTACACAGATATACTGAATATATGTGTGTATGGCTTTATTCTTTTCAGGGCTACGTTTCATGGAGATTTTCTCCCAAAATGGCAAAAACTATGAAGGCTGTGTTCGAATGATTAAATTTGGGAAACATTGATGCTACCTCAAATCCTCTATTTTACAAGTGAGAAACTTAAAATCTGGGTTACTAAAGCAACCTGCTAAGAATAACACAGTTAATTAATGTTAACAATGGTTAATGTTTTTTGAGCTCTTACTATGTACCAGGTATCATTTTAAGTCTTGTTATGAGGCTTATAGATTTAAATTTAATTACAACTTGCCAGGCAAATACTATTGTTATTATCTCCATTTTACAGATAAGGAAACTGAGGCTTAGAGATAATATTTAACTTGTCCTGAGGTCATACAGCTGTAAGGATTAGAACTGGGAGTGGAATCTCGGTCTAATTCCAGAGCCCAGATGTCATCTGTGCAACTATATTTCCATTCATGAAGTGTTAGCAGTTAATTACAAAGCTAGTCCTTTTCTATAGTTCTTTCAACATCACATGGCCTCCCATTGCCTCTGTTTACTGAGATTAGCTGCCATTAAACATAACTTTAGAAGGAAAAGATGGAAAGTATTATGCTGAAGTGTACCCCCTCCCAAAAAACAACTCTTTGAAAAGTTGAACGCCGTTCACAGCAGAAAGCTATTATCATATCTGTCACAGCAGCAAACGTTCTCCATTTTAATGTGATTGAAATGATGTCATCAGAATACAAAAAATAATTTAATGGTACATTCACAAAAGTTTTTTAATACCATGCGAAGCTTTTCATTACAATATGATGTAACTTGTTAGGGATGTGAGCCAAACATAATTTAACTTCTCCCAGAATCCTCCCTCTCCTCCTTAACTCGCTCCAACCCTCATCTTGTTTTGTATTTTTAAATTTTACTAGGCACTGATACGACTTCAATAACAAACCATAGCCTTTAGGTAAGTCTTTCATCAGAAAGAGAATCTCAAGGTTTTCTTTATAAATAGCACGTTGATTAACTGCCACCCTTTGGTGATGATAAAATGAAGTCAAGTTAATAACATTCTGCTCTCATTTCCAGTCAAAGATGGTGGCTGCAAAAGAAATATCAATGCTTTGTTGGCAGGCTATAAAGCCTGATATTCTGCTTTTAAAAAAAAAGTGGAGCCCAAATGAAGCAAAGACGCCATGTAAACAAGAAAAAATCTACTCTACGAAGACTAAAGAATTTCCTATCATCATAGTCCTATGAGCCAAGTGTTATTTCCATTTGACAGAGCCGGGAAACCGAGGCCACAGAACCTGTAGGGAGAGGAACCCTGTGAGCATACACATCCACATCTGTCTGCTGGTAAATTCACTCCTCTGCCATCATTCTGTGCTGGGGCAGGAGGAAAGCTGGCAATGTGTAGGGAGTCCTCGGAACACACACGTCCCTGAGGATCATCCTCTCCTCATTACTTCAGCTTCCCAAACACTTTTCCTGTGATTAAGGAACTGAATTAGTTATTGACGAGGCAGCTGGCCAGCACAGAGCAAAAATCCCACTCACGTGGGATGTGTTCTCTCTAAGTGGAGCAATGGGAATGTGTGCAGTATTGTTTCGTTCTTCCTTCAAGAAAGGGCTTGACAATTGGTTAGTGTCCAGCAGCCTGATCTTTGGACATAAATAATCATTGCACCAGGGAAGGCTCTGCCTAGGCTATCTGACCTGTTTTCTCCACAAAGTGCATTGCACTGAAAGGGATATCATCCCAAGGTAGAAAGTAGACATCTCGCAATAAAACATTTTCATCAGTGAATCCTGGGATGGGCCACAGTTCCAAGAAGGACTATTTATTCCAAACACTGGAATGGATTTAACAATGTCCAGTCATAAAAGGGACTGACTCCAAGAAAAGGCAACATTCCTACACTGTTGGTGGAAATGTAAATTGGTGCAGCCCTGATGGAAAGCAGTATGGAGGTTTCTTAAAAAACTGAAAACAGAATTACCATATGATCCAGCGATCCCACTCCTGGGCACATATCTGGACAAAATTCTAATTTGAAAAGATACATGTACCCCAACGTTCATAGCAGCACTATTTACAAAAGCCAAGACATGGAAACAACCTAAATGTCCAATGAGAGATGAATGGATAAAGAAGATGTGGTGTATATATATATATACACACACACACACACACATATATATATATATATATACACATACTATGGAATACTACTCGGCCATAAAAAAGAATGAAATAATGCCATCTGCAGCAACATAGGTGGACTTAGGGATTATCAAACTAAGTGAAATAAGTCAGAAAGAGAAAACAAATACCATATGATACCACTTATACGTGGAATATAAAATATGACACAAATGAACTTAGCTACAAAACAGAAACAGTCTCACAGACATAGAGAACAGACTGGTGGCTGCCGAGGGAGAAGGGGAGGGGAGGGGAGGGGAGGGCAGGGATGAATTGGGAGTTTGGGATTAGCAGATGCAAACTGTTATATATAGAATGGATAAACAACCAGGTCTTACTGAATAGTACAGGGGACTATATTCAATATCCCGTGATAAACCATAATGGAACACAATATGAAAAAGAATATATGTATGTAACAATGTATAAGTATATATATTCTTTCTCATATATACGTGTATATATATGTAACTGAATCACTTTGCTGTACAGCAGAAATGAACACAACATTGTAAATCAACTATACTTCAATACAATTAATTAAATTAAAAGAGAGACTGATTCCAAGGTCTAAACTGCCCTCAGAATAGTATCCAAGCACCTTACCGTGGCTCCCAAGGCCCTCCGCGCTGTGTGTCCACTGGCTTTCTGCTTCCCCAGAAGGTTGTGATCACTTCCATCTCAGGGCCAGTAATGGTCCCTCCACTGGGATGCCTGCTCCACTGGCGTTCTCAGGGCTGGCTCCTCTTTGCTCTGGTCTCAAAGTAAATATCACCTTCTCAGAGTCCTTTCTTTCTACCGGGCATGACCTTTTACATGACCTTATAATTCCTCATCTTCACAGCACTGACTGCTGTCTGAATAACTCGTTTGATTTCCTGTTACTGTCTGTCTCCATCACTAAAATGAAACTTGCTGAAGGTAGAAATGATCTCTGGTCTGCAGTAGCTTCTTCAGTACCTAGAATAATGCCAGACATGTAAGAAATGCTCAATAAATACTTGTAATTTTTTATTAATGAAACCGAAGGCATATAAATTATATAATTGTCTTTTTTTTTTTTTTTGCCATAGAAGTACGCAGAGTTAAAAGGGAAGGAGTATATACAATAAGAAGGGTTATCAAGTGAATGTATTATTACCTAGATCTTTTTTAGTCTTCACTAAATTCTCTTATTTCCATTAAACATCATCTATAAGTTTCTTCTCTCCAGTTCTTGGGCCTACTGATGTACTATCTTCCCTGACGTACTATCAAACCCCTCTACTCTTCCCAAGCCATTCCTGTCTCCTCCTGTTGGTTTTCTTAATCTGACCATATCATTCCCCAGCTTAAAGCATTACCATTACATGCCAATGCCCTTAGGTAAAGTCAACTCTTTAACACGACTAGGAAAATATTTTGCAATCCTATCTGAGCTCACATCTCGAGCTTCATTGCTTGCCCCTCACTTTTCCTCCTTTCCAGACACCAGCCATTTTTAGTTTGGTTTCCTGAAATTACCATGTTCTCTCTTGCCTTTGGGCCTTTTCTCCATTTCGCACCCCTCTGCCTGGAACATCCCCCGCTGCAGTTCACCGGACTAATACATATTCATCTTTCAGCTTTGAAGGAGAGGTTACTTCCTTCTGAAAGCTTCTCCAACCACCACACCTTCTCCAGTACCTTACACTTTACCAATTATCCCAAACATCAGACTATTCTCTCAGCCCAGCTTCCTAGTTTGCCTCCCCCATCAGACTGTATCTGTCTTACATACTCTTATTCCTCTAGAACTGAGCACTATGCTTGGTACTTTGTTGTCACTCAGTAATCATAAAAAACAAGACAAAATAAAGGGATGCTTATGACACGGTTTTAAAGGAAGTCTCTGTGTTGGGAACCTTTCATCAACTGTCAAAGTGTCCGATAAGCCCACCATGCCCAGAAATCACTTTGGCCCTCGTTCCTTTTTGAATGATTACCAAGAGGCTTTGTAAGCACCCCCGCCCCTACCCCCTCCCCACCCCCCGGGAGGCTTAGCTCCCAGACTCTGCCATTTAGAGGGTAATGTAAGAAGTCCTTTTCTGGAAGCAACAATGTGCGTGGTGGTACCTCTTAGCACAGTAAAAACTCGGAAAAGAGGGTGGTCTCGGCCAGGGGTCAGATTGCAGATACAATGCTTTATGTATGTGGCAGCGCTCTAGAGACAAATACATAATCACAGAGGTATGTGATCTGGTCGGAAAATTCAGGCCAGATAGAATGACATGGGCAGAAATGCACAGACACAAACGCATAACAATGAGCACTCTTATTTGTAAAAACTACATAAATGGATGGCAGCGCTCTACCTCTGAAGTGATTTATAAATTAAAATAATTGCCTCTTTGAACTGTGCAGATATTAATTGACCTATCACTAATGTACATACAGGCTCTAAACCATCCAAACATTACCTAAACATTTTATTCCCTTTATGCTAGAAACCCCAAAACCCACAAAAATAGGCTCTTTGTTCTGGTGCCAAGGGTCATAAAGGAAAAGCCATCATCTTTGATGACTTTGCAATTCTTATTCTAGTTCTTCATCAAATTAATTCTAAGTGAAATAATGAGTACTCTGAGCTTCAATAAGTCTTCCTATTCCTGTCCCTTTTTTACAACCTCATCCCCAACACATGGATCCAGTTCTGGCTCAAATTTCTGGTAATGAGAACAGGGGGATTCATTATTTTTTAAAATTAATTTTAGCTTTGGGTACATATCCCAAATCACTCCAGATTGTGGGCACCTGGCATTTCCTTCCTATGTAAAATGAGGGAGAAACTAAATTGGCTGAGGTCCAGACATGCACAGACTATGACAAGCTTGCTAGGGGCCCATTCTGGAAGGGTGATCTTGACCTAAATTGAAAGGCAGGCAGAAAAGCATAGCACTTAAGACAGGAGCTTTAGGGCAGTGTTTCTAAACCAGGGGTGATTTTGCCTCCCCAGGGGAAATTTGACAATGTCTGGAGATATTCTGGGTTGTTACAACTTGTTGGGAGGGAGGTGCTGCTGGCATCTAATGAGTAGAGGCCAAGGGTGCTGCTAAATATCCTACAGTGCCCAGGACAGCTCCCTATGACAAAGGATTATCCAGTCCAAAATGTCAATAGTGCTGAGGCTGAGAAACTCTGCCCTAGAGCCTTATACACTTGAACTCACAGCCCAACTTTACTCTTTTATTGGCTGTGTGATCTTGGGTTTCTTGGTTTCTCTGAACCTTAGGTTTCTCTTCTGTCAAATGGAGATGATAAAGTACGTACTTTGGTGGCATTTTTAAGGGTTTAAAAATACTATGTTCTATTTTAATTGACCAATTACTATATAGTCACCAATTAATATATATTCACTAATTAATATAATTAATATATAGTAATATATTACTATATATTGTGGCAAATTGCCACAACTTGAGGGGAAATTGTCCACTTTTAAATATTAGTTTCAAACCCAGATTTTATTTTCTCTTTATATCAATATTAGTACATAACAGAAGGATGCAAAATGCATAATTTTATTTAGAAAATAGATTTGGCAATAACTGACTTCTCTTTTGGGGTGACTAAGTGATATTAATTTCAAAATCTCAAAGATCCATTCTGTATTTAGTAACAGGAAAGGATGCATTATGAATATACAGGTTCTTCAGCACCACACAGGCCCAGAAATATAATAATACTTGCTTTAATTCAAATAGTTAAAAAATAAATAAACAAAAGCCCCAGGTTGCCAGTGAGCAAAGACACAGTACTCTAAAAATGCCTATAAGTGGAAGAAAATGAAAATATAAATCATATTCTGATACTTTTCTATGTAACACTGATATGTAATATCATATCACGTTAAGCAAATATGACTTCTATACAAAATCTAATATTTGAATAAAGAAATCAATTTGGACTTATAACATGTTTATACAAAAATAGTTTCCTGAAATTATTTCCAATAAGAAGTGTTCTACGACTGCACAGAAGTAGTGTGCTAGTTCTTTATACCAACTCTGAAAATACTGTCCCCAAATAATTTGACAAATGAAAATCATGATCTCCCAATACTTTTTAAATTTATATATATATATATTTTAATATATACATATTTTCAATGGTTTATTTTATTCTATTTTTTTGGCTGCATTGGGTCTTCATTGCTGCACGCAGGCTTTCTCTAGTTGTGGTGAGCAGGGGCTACTCTTCATTGCGGTGCGTGGGCATCTCATTGCGGTGGCTTCTCTTGTTGCGGAGCCAGCTCTAGGTGTGAGGGCTTCAGTAGTTATGGCTCGCGGGCTCTAGAGCACGGGCTCAGTAGTTGTGGCGCATGGGCTTAGTTGCTCCGTGACATGTGGGATCTTCCCAGACCAGGGCTCAAACCTGTGTCTCCTGCACTGGCAGGCGGATTCTTAACCACTGCCACCAGGGAAGTCCTCCCAATACTTCTTAATGCTACAACTCCTACTTCCTTGTGCTAGTCCTTATTTAATGGACTAAAGAGCACAGTCTTTTGGTCATTCTACAGATATTTTTTGAGTGCCAACTATGTGTTTCCACGGAGATGGGTTCTGGGGTTATATGATGTTTTGGAACATGCAGATGGTCAGAAGACCGCACAGCTTCGTTAGCAAGGACTCAGAATTCTAGAGTCAGAGAGAGGTGGCTTGACCTCTGGACTTTTGGCTAAGCCATGTGTTAGGCTGGTGAGCCTTTGGCCACCTACTCAACCTGCCTGAGGATCAGTTTCCTCATCTGAAAATAGGCTGAGAGAGTATTTCTCATCTGTTTGTTAAGAGGATGCTGATAAATAGCACTGAACTTGAGCCTTGTTATTTATTAAGAAAATTGCTTAAAAATGGTTAGCTATATTACTATAAGGACCACTGTGTTATTTTTATAGTCCAGAGATGGCCTGGTTTTGGAAAATAGAAGCTTTTTTGGTATATTCTTCTTGAAATACAGAAGAAAATTGATGAGAGAACTTAAAAAGCATTACAAACCAGAAGGTGAATAAAGCATATTTCTTAGCACAATGTGTATAAGCTTACCAAATGGAGCCAGCTGTCACAAAATAACCCAGGGTTGTTGGTGGTGGGGTTTTTTTTTTTTTAAGCTTCTCATGGCCAACTGGATGCTTAATCCAGTAGCTGGACAAGCTTCTCTACATTGCATTGTTTACATATTTTCCTTAGACATGGAGTAGTATTATGAAACAAATCCTTCAGTACACAAACATTCAGAGCTGCTTTCTAACTGGACTTTAGACAAATAACTTTATTTTTTATAGACAGCTAGCTAATAAAATTCTAAATGGTTTTGAAGAAAAAGCACAAATGACACACTGAATAGCATTTCTTATTTCTCTTATTAAAAAAACAATGTACGGGCTTCCCTGGTGGCGCAGTGGTTGAGAGTCCTCCTGCCAATGCAGGGTACACGAGTTCGTGTCCCGGCCCGGGAAGATCCCACATGCCGCGGAGCAGCTAGGCCCGTGAGCCATGGCCGCTGAGCCTGCGCATCCGGAGCCTGTGCTCCGCAACGGGAGAGGCCACAACAGTGAGAGGCCCACGTACCGCAAACAAACAAACAAACAAAAAAAACAATGCATGTTTCCTGTGGAAAATACAAAAAAGCCAAAAGAAGAAAATACAAAAATTCACCTCTAATCTCAATGACCAGAGATAACTCTGTGTGTGTGTGTGTGTATGTGTGTGTGTACACATAGTGTTACTTTTCTTCAACGTTTTCTTATTTCATTTAATACTATATTAGGATCACTAAATGTTACTACATGAGAGCAGAAGTCAGCAGTCTTTCTGCGAAGAGCCAAATTATAAAAAATATTAGATTTCGTGGGCCACGCAGTTTCTGTCCCAACTACTCAACTCTGCCATTGTAGCGTGAAAGCAAACAGAGACAATCTCTTAATGAATGGATGTGGCCAAATTCTGCCCATGGTGGGCTGGGTTTCTCCGACAATCTGTAGTTTGCTGACCCCTAGGCAAGAGCCTCATCAATAGTTATATTATTAAATATAATTATACTAGAGTATCGTCAAGAATGATATTTGTTATAATAGTTATTAGGGAAAATGTAAGATTTTTTGATCCTCTAGATCTTGGAAATTTCTTCAAGTGTTTTCTTGTTAGTGCACATTTTGGAGAATTAGATATGAAAAAACAACAACCAGGCATTAAATAGTTTTCTGGAGGTCAATTAAAAAATGCAAGAACTCTGACACTGCCCTTAATTGTGTATTTGTTCCACCACCATAATTTCCTAAATTCCTAGTGTTGTTTTGGGAGCAGCATTCCCATGCATTGAAGGACCACACTGCCGGTTACTCCAAGCTATGAGAGTGTTTCTGTTGTATGAATAGTGTGAATCCAGCCCTCTGCTGCAGCTGCTACCAAGACCCAGTCACTTTCTCAGATGATAATGTCATTTGTTATGAGATTGCTCTAATGGTGGGGGAAAGTCCTTGAATTGATTCCTTTGTATTTAATTCTTTGAAACTTACAGGCATGGGTTGTAGGTTGTGCTCTGTGGGAAGCTAACTCTGGGACAAATACTAGTACTGAGGAGGTTTATTAGAGTGGTCTTGAGATCAACACCTGTGAACGGGAGTGGAACGCAGGAGGATGGGGTAGAGGGAGACGTTGGGATGTATCCTCAGCAAAGGCCTCGGCTGACCCCATGGGAAGTTCTGGAGCTGAGGCGGCTCTGCAGGACTGGGCTCCAAAGAGGAGGAAGGGGGCCCAGCCTTTACAAGCTGGAGTTGACCAGCTATTGGCCGAGGACGCCCCCGGAAGAGCGAGGCGGCTCTCCTCAGTAGTCTTTTCCCAAAGGGGGCCAAACCACCAAGGGTTGCCTTCTGGCTGCACTCCCAGTGGTTCAGAGAGTAAGTCCTTCACTCCTGAAGGCATCACCAAGGCATCTACCATCTCGTGGGTTAAGTCCCAGTGAGAAACTTGCCCAAGCTGACGTTCTATTCTTAGTTTGAAAAGCCAATGAAGTGATGTTTTTGAAGCAGTGTGGAATTTTAAGTAAGTCTGGTTTAATGAAACCATTTGGTTTAATGATTTCATTCAGTCATCCCACGAATATCAAGACCTGCAAACTCTGTATGTGCAAGGCAGGTGTGGGTAAGTTGGATCCTAAAACAAATTCAAGACATGTGGAGCTTAGAGCCTCTGGGGAATGCAGGGATGTGAATTACAAGGTGAAATGATGGCAGTATTGGGGGTGAAGTAGCAATTCTTAGTCCTAAGAAATCATGATTCACCCACCCCAAATTCCCATTTTATTTTTTAAGCTGCTACCCTTTTAAAGTTTATTAATAAATGGTATCAGTAATAACCATGGCTCAATTTCTGCTGGAGGGAAGCCTGGAGTCACAAACAGAATGTAAATGTGTGGCAAGATTTGGATATGGGCAACACGGCTAAGACTTATTATTTCCAACAGACACTGAGTTATCAGGAGTCCCCCATGCCAGGTAATCTGGCTCTCAGCACCGTGACCTATAACCTTCTTTTGGATGACACTCTTTTCTTCCCCTGATGATTGTATATATTTTACCAACATATTATAATACATTGCAGATATTATTCAGGGGCCCCAATGAATAAAAATACTATATTAAAAATGTACTTCAACTCACAAATGGAATGCAGCGTCAGCTCTTTCTCACCTGCAAGTCAAAAATGAGGTCCCTGTACCACTAAAAAGCCCAAGTGGGACTTTATATTGGCACCTGGAGGGTTGTGGACCAAGTTCAAGATTATGAAAAAGTGTACGCAGAATTCCAATAAGGGCAAAAGAGATCTCATTTGTAACACATAAAATGCCAAAATAACTGCTTCAGTGTGACATATATGCAAGGCATATATAAACCACGTGGGATTTTATGGTTTTTAGGAAATACTGGACATTAAACATAGCTTTCTTCAATAAGGCAATTCTGTACCAAAGGTTTCATCTACTCATCCATTTACTTATTCATTTATTCATTCTTCCATTCAGTAGAGGGTTGCTGTGTGTACATTTCCAGGCAGCACCAATGATATTGTCTATGTGTATAGTGCCCTTGGAGCTGGACAGGACACAGGCTGCACATATTAGGTGACATCGATTCAACCACATATACCGGGTGAGTATGTGCCAGGCACCGTGCTTGGCACTGAGAACAGAGCAGTGAGAAAGACAGACTTGGACCGTGCCCCCATGAAGCTTTAGTTTAGATGAAGTCAGACAAAAAAAGAGTAACTACAAAAACCAAATGAACATAAACTGAGATAAGTCCTAGAAGTATAGGGACAGGATAGCTTAAGGACCTCTAACAGGGAGACCTAATACTCTGGGCTGCCAGGGAAGAAATTCAGAGGAAACAACATTTAAGTTGAAACATGAAGGATACGTTTGTTTATGGATGTGAAAGCCAGGTTAGGGAAGGATGTTTCAGTAAGAGAGAACAACAACAACAACAAATTAGGTCAGGAAGGAGTATGGGATAGCCAAGGAACTGAACCAGACCAGTGTGGCTGGAGTGAAAACATGCGAGATGGAGGAGATGGGACTGGAGAGGAAGCTGGGGGCCAAACTTTACAGAGTTTTGAAGGATGTGTTGAGAACTTTGGTCTTCATTCTAAGAAAAACTGGAAAACATTAGATGTCCTATGCAGGAGAATGACCTGTAGTAAGGCCATGCTTGTGCATATGGAGAAGACATTTGACACGGACAAGAATATATGTGGTTGACAATATGAGGACTCTTTGGTAGCACAAGTGAGAAAGGATGGTGGCTTGTCTAGGACCATGGCAAAAATGGTGGGAAGAAGTAGACAGATGAAAGAGGTTATCAAGTGAATTGCCTTAACCTACCCTCATTCTGCTATTTCTTGACCAGTGCCGCTGAATTATTTTGACCTCTGAGTGCTCGCAGACAATATTAAACATCAACTATTGTGAGTCACTCTGTGAAGAGCAGAATTATTTGATGTTAACGTCAAAGCCCACTGCAATCAAGTGTTGGGTTTGCCTATTAATATGTCATATAGCCAATAAAATACTAATCACCCTTTCATTCATTAGAAACCTATTTGACAACCTAAAATTCAATCCCTCTTTTCTCTTCCGTAACATGGAGTACCTACTTGTTTGGGATTGTGGTGACGATACAAAAAGATGACACATAACTAAAGCACTGAGCACAATGCCTGCTACATCATAGTTGTTTTTGGTTACTTTTTACTACTGCTAGTATTCATACTTAGGTTGTGAGTCTGGGATGAGAATTAATCATCCTTCTTCCTCTAAGTTGGGCACCAAATTTTGAGAAAAGAGATGCAGGAGTTAAACCAAGAGAGGTGAAAACATCAGCTTTATATTGCTGAATTCAAGAACATGATTGGCTTTTCTGCTCACTTCTGCCAAATCTAGTGATCAGTGCACCTAACTCAAGGAAACCTGCATATCTGCACAGCAAAAATGCTCTTGTGCCCTCCATCAGAGACACAGAGGGTTTGAGCAAGGCTGGGACCTCGCCCTGACTCAGAGATGCTTACATCATGGAAGAAGTAAACAGAACACTCGCGCTCCTCCGGGGAACCACAGAGCAGAGAAATTGAGAGCAGGGATCCTGGAGTTCGTTTGAGTGAGTAAACCTGGCTGTCCATTCAAAAGCCAAGTAGCCATGCAAGTCTCTCAGAGTTTCTATGACTTAGTCTCCTCATCCAGAAGATGGGAATGAAAAAGTACTACCTCATAGGACTGTTGTAAGGAGTAAAGAAATGAAAGTGTTGGCGTCTGGCACATAGAAACCCTAATATATGTTTGTCATGACCAGTATCTGAAAAAAGAATACAGAGAACGCTGTACCCCATGCTTCTCCAATCCCATCCACCAGAGAGGTTACTGTTCTTCCCAAGGGGAAGAACAAAGGAGGAGAAAATATTTCTGAAAGAAAATGGAATACATATTTCCTATGCATTCCCTTCCTGGGGCATGGGGTTTAAAGCCTTTCCTCTATGCTGAACATGAGGGGAGTAAGGGCTGACCTCCCATATACACTATCACTTGATACCTTGGTCCTGAATCTGTCCTGTCCCTCAGGTGCCCGTCTCCACCTGGGAAGAAGGGGATTTGTCATATTCATCAGTATATCCTCCCTATAATGTAGGGTCATGTACTGTGCTTTGCATGCACCGTGCTAATTACAGTAAGTGTTTGATGGATTTGAACGGGAGCATCCTTCTTGAGTTATCTTGTTCCTTAATCGACTAAATCGTGAGGGGCTGCTGCCTGGTGGCAAAACACAGGCCCTGAGCAGGAAGTACGAGGTTCCCATTTGTCTGTTCCCTTTATTCTGAACAATCTAGACTTCTAGACCCTGATTTTCAGTGCTACCCAGAAAGCTGGGTGCCTAAAGCTAAAAAAAGTTTCTTACCGCAAGGCAAACACTCTTTACGTTCACCTTCCTTACCCGTGCATTATTCCTAACCTAAAATTCCTGTCTGCCCAAAGCAGAAACAAAGGATTTAGAAAAAGTTTATTATCAGATGGACACCTTGATTTCTTTGTTTCCTTCATTTGCATGCTCATCAATAAGATTTAGCTAAATCCACAAAACGGAAGAAGGATTAACTAAAATATGGGATGGTTTCCTTCACTGTACCATTTATTCACTGAAAGCATTTCTTTGCTATTTATTATTTGCCTCCCCCAATTACAGTGTTTGTTCAATGGGACTTTGTCTATTTTGTTGGTCTCTTGGACACCATCGTCTTATGGCAGAGTTTGGCAAACTGTGGCCAGCTGGCCAAATCCGACTTACTGCCTGTTTTGTAAATAAAGTTTTATCGGAACACCACCAGACCTATTTGTTCACACACTGTCTTTGGCCACTTTTGCCCTACAACACCTGACTTGAGTAGTTGTGACAGAGACTGGGTGGCCCTCAAAACCTAAATTTATTACTGTGTGGCTCAATACAGAAAATATCTGTTGATCTCTGGCCTAAACCACTAACTGATACATATTAAGTGCTTAATAAACACTTGCAGAATGAAGGAGTGAATGACTCAATAAACGTATAACATATAGATAAAGAGCGGAGGAAAATGCAGATAAATAAAAATAGCGTGTTAAAGGGCTAGGACTATGCTTGAAATTTTTTTTTCTTTTTAAATCCTGTAATATTTAAGAATGTCATTTTTTTAAAGCAGATACAAAAATTTAAAAGTAATACCACCACCTTTGTAGACTGTTGGGAATATGGAGGCCTCGTGGTTCAAGAATTGCTTCAAATCTAGATTACTGAGCTGTTTGTTCATGTTTTCATTTTTAGTTCAAAAGCCAAGCACCCTCATTACTAATTATCCTTCTAATTGTGAGTTAACAGTGGGGAAAGCTGGGCCGTGGGGATTACTTGAGAAGCTATTTCCACGGCCGACGATGTGGGTTGTTCAAACTTGAATGGAACAGAAACAGACCTGACTTGTGGAGTAATGTAAATAACATTTACCAAACTGGTCATTTATCAAAATTAAATTGATCCAAGGCCCCTCGAGGCTTGGTTATCTTGGTTTCTACTCCAGACATAACACTTACCTGATAACTCACGGAGCTCCCAGGCCAGCTCTGTCCTCTGCAGCTTGGCGCTTCTTACTTGGGCCTTCCCAAGGAGCCTTCTTTGTTTAAATCTCGACCTGTTAACCAACAAAAAAAGCAGAGCCTTTACATTTTTAAAAGATCAAGAAAATGAAAGAGGAGAAAGAGACATTTTATTTTTTTCACACAAGGACGAAAACTGGTCTCGCTCTCTGGTTCCATCCATCTCCAGGTTTCTGTGACTCTGGTCTCAGGCTCTTTTAGAACTACTGGCTCATTTGTTTAATGCTCCTTTAGGGGCCTCTCCAACTAGTAGCACAAACCGAAAGAGGAGAAGCAATCTATTCACCAAAAGGTTGCCTTTTGAAAAGACATTTTGCATACTCCATTTCACAAAGAAACAGTGGTTGCGAGGGCTCTGGGACATTAATTTTTCACGGGCAAAATGTTCATCTTTAATGCACATGGCCATAGGTTCAAAATGTAATGTTAAGCTTGTGTATGTTGGCTGGAGTAATGCTATTCAAGACTTCATCCTAGTTCCCCATTGCAGAAGAGTTTTACCTCACAGCGTTCAGTGTTTTCCTTTGCATTTCAAAGCCCTAGAATCAAATGCAATCGCGGTTGCATGATGGATTTGGATAGGGGGAAGGCATGTGTTTATGTGAATTTATAGGCATTTACATCCTTAATGAACGCTGGTGGCGTTTTTTCTAAAATAACAACAGGGCACAAGTTATTTGATGCTTTTTTGCCAAAAGTTACTAAAAGAGCACAAGGCCCTAGAAAGTGGCCTGGCCACCTGAGTGACCTCATTAAACATGGTTGCCCCATCCCGACCAGAGTTCCCATTTGTAATCAATCATGAAAATAGCTAGATTAAATAGGACTCAGTTATGATGAAGGGTCAACTTGCCTCTTTGGAAGAGAAAATCGAAATGATTCTGAAGCTTAGGGTGATACAGCTCTTTCTAAAGGTTCACTTCAAAAATGACCTTTCTTAAGTGGAGAAGTGAAATGTCTTAGACTGAACAAGACAAGGCAGCAGCCTCAGTAAAACAGCACTGATGTATATAAACACACAGAGAACGAAGAGGCCAAGTAGGACTGAATGCCAGAGACACTAAAAAGTCATGCAAACAGAAATGGAGCAGGGATGCTAGTTGTGAATCTACTTCATAAGGGACATATTTTCTTAGGCCAATAACATATCTTTCTACACAATTTCAAATGTAGGATATCACTTAAGCCTCTTCTTGCTCCATATCTAAAGCTACAGGAAGTCCAGCAGCCATGTACTCTGTTTTTATTAGGCTGAGTATATCCAGATGATTTTAATAAAGTTTTAAAACGACATTAGTTTCCTGCTACTTCGATGAAAACCACTTGCAAGATGAATTTAAAGCAATAGATCTATTTCTTGTCAACACATGCTCTCTTTATGCAAATACACCACTCCTTCATAATAGCCAACAAAACAAAACACAGACACAATCATCAACTGCATGCAACATGGGAGAAACATGTCATCGTTGTAAATGCTGAAGGACAAGGAAATGGAGAGTGTGATGGGTGCCAGGGTAAGCTGCCCAGATTTCCCGGATGAGGACTGAGGTTCTTATTACCTCAATTGCTGAAAGCTCAGCACCTATTGGAGTCCCTCTCTCTGGGAATTGTCAGCCAAATAGTGTCTTTTTTAAAAAAAAAAATTATTGGAGTATAGTTGATTTACAATGTTGTGTTTCAGGTGTACAGCAAAGTGATTCAGTTATACATATACATATATTCATTCTTTTTTCAGATTCTTTTCCCATATAGGTTATTACAGAAGATTGAGTAGAGTTCCCTGTCCTATACAGTAGGTCCTTGCTGGCTAATTTATATATAGTAGTGTGTATATGTTAATCCCAAACTCCTGATTTATCCCTCCCTCCCCACCTTTCCCCTTTGGTAAGTTTGTTTTAGAAACCTGTGAGTCTGTTTCTGTTTTGTAAATAAGTTTAAATCATTTTTTAAAAAATTAGATTCCACATATGAATGATATCCTATGATATTTGTCTTTCTCTGCCTGACTTACTTCATTCAGTATGATAATCTCTAGGTCCATCTATGTTGCTGCAAATGGCATTATTTTGTTCTTTTTTATGGTTGAGTAATATTCCATTGTATATATGTACAACACCTTCTTTATCCATTCCTCTGTTGATAGACACTTAGGTTGCTTCCATGTCCTGCCTATTGTAAATAGTGCTGCAATGAATATTGGGGTGCATGTATCTTTTTGAATTATGGTTTTCTCCGGGTATATGCCTAGGAGTGGGATTGCTGGATCATACTGTAGTTCTATTTTTAGTTTTTTCAGGAACCTCCATTCTGTTCTCCATAGTGCCTGTACCAATTTACATTCCCACCAACAGTGTAGGAGGGTTCCCTTTTCTCCACATCCCTCCAGCATTTATTGTCTGTAGGCTTTTTGATGATGGCCACTCTGACTGGTGTGAGGTGATACAAATAGTGTCTTGCCCTAGGTTATGCCTAGTCTCTGCAGACAGCTCACAATCCAAAGACAGGTCAATTTGTGTATGTGGATGGGAGGGCAGGGAGAGGTGCAGAAAGCCATGGTCCCCTGACATCACGTGACCGGAGGGGCCATTCCAGCCTTACACAAAAATCTGTGAATTTTTATTCCCAGGTCCAGGACTCACCCTCACCTACAGGTAATCATGATTCTTACCCTGGCCTCCTATCTGGTCTCATCTCCATCTCATCTTCCCTCTTAGGAAGCCTTTCCCATTACTGTCAGGTCAGTTTTCCTAAGGTTCAGTAATCTGTCAGCTGCTTTTTAAGAAAGGAAAAAAAAATGATAAAATGGATATTCTGTAATCAAATAAATCTGGGAAATGCTGTGAATTTTGTCCTCTTCTTGGATGTTCATAATTTACATTAGCCTATTCAAGACTCTGGGCAGTTCTACAGTAAAGAATCTGTCAAACCTTTTTAATCCAGTATTTCCCAGACCCGTTTGGTCATCCAACACCATGTTTAACCCCCATTAACAGCCTTCAGACACTGTGCTCTGTGGAACACCTCTTGGGAATCGCTCAACTCCTGGAATGGCATTCAAGGTCCTCTATAACCTGACTATCCTCCAAGTACTCGGTCTAGAATTTTCTTTTCATTTTTCTTCTCTTGCTCTTTGGTTCCCTATGCCTTGGACAGTCTTTTTGTTGAATCCCTTTTTATTGAAATCTATCACATGCTTCAAATTCCAGATCCTCCTTAAAAAGTGATACAAATGAACTTATTTACAAAACAGAAAAAGACTCACAAACATAGGAAACAAATTTATGGTTACCAAAGAGGAAAGGGGGGTAGGGATAAATTAGGAGCTTGGGATTAACAGATACAAATTACTATATATAAAACAGATAAACAACAAGGATTTACTGTATAGCATAGGTAACTATATTCAATATCTTGTCATAACCTATATGGGAAGGATTCTGAAAAAGAATATATATATATATAAGAATCTGAATAACTGAATCACTTTGCTGTACACCTGAAAGTAACAAAACATCGTAAATCAACCATACTTTAATTTTAAAAAATTCCACATTCTCCAAGAAGCCTTACACAAATCTCCCAACCAGAATTAATCTTTTCTTTCTCTGAATTCTTAAAATACCTGTGCAATATATGGCAGCAACAAAGGCATCAGACTCTGAATCACTGTTTTGCAGGTTACCAGCAATAGGACTTTCTCATCTACAAAATGGGAATAATGTGGCATTTACCCCGATAGAACTGCTGTGAGGGTTAAACAAGAGAATGAAGGTAAGTGCTGTTACGTCTAAGGTCCTAAAGTCAAGGATTGTGTAGAACTCATCTTTGTGGTTTCTGATGAATCTTGCACAGTTCTGAATACAACAGATCTTGCTTTATGTTTGCTGGAGTGTTACACTCGACGGTTGACAGAGATTCTGGATTATGCATTATCTCCTTAACATATTGATGAGATAAACTATCTACACCTTTAGAGGGAAATTCTGTGTTTTAGGATGTGATCATTCATCCTAAGTGTGCCTTTATATGCTGGATGGGCTTTGGAAGGTCACTTACCCTCTCTGGAGCTCAGTTTCCAGATTTGTAAAATTTAAGGGATTGGGCTAAATCAGTGACTCTTCAGAAAGGCCTAGACCACCAAGAACTTTAAAAAAAATTAGCTCTCCCACGATTTGAGAGACTTTTAAAAAAAAGCAAACAGGGACTTTCCTGGTGGCGCAGTGGATAAGAATCCGCCTGCCAATGCAGGGAACACGGGTTCAAGGCCAGGTCCCGGAAGATCCCACATGCCACAGAGCAATTAAGCCCGTGCGCAACAACTACTGAGCCTGCGCTCTACAGCCCGTGAGCCACAACTACTGAAGCCCGCGTGCCTAGAGCCTGTGCTCCACAACAAGATAGATCACTGCAATGAGAAGCCTGCACACTGCAATGAAGACCCAATGCAGCCAAAAATAAATTTTAAAAATTTAAAAAAAAAAAGCAAACAACACTTGTTGAAGTAACAATCAATGATCTTCCTATTTTTTATAATCAAAGTCATATAAAAAACTTGGGATTTTATTTGCTTATGCAGTCTTAATCAAAACATAAGTGGACAGTTTTCCCCTGAGCTTTCTATAATATTGAACCACAGTACTTAGCCACAAATTGTGGCCTTCACTGATATATAAGGAACAGTAGTTGGCAACTGCTGCTCTTAATCATTTTTTATGGTGCCCTTTTGCTTAAAAATTCTGTGATGCTCTGAGATAAATCAGGCCATTTAAGATTCAGTTCTTCCATGGTTTTCTCACCTTTTCTGTATGTGCTTATATAGCCTGTGTTATTGTTGTAAAGGGACCAAAGACATGAAACCCAGTGTAGGTACATTTCTCAGCCTGAGTGACAAGTAGGCATCATCTAGACAAGTAACAGAACAAGAGAGTGGAGTAGAAATAGTGACCTGGGCAGAAGGAACTGGTATATAGGAGATATCAGAGAATCTTTGGTACTTTGGGGAACTGTGTGTGTGTGTGTGTGTGTGTGTGTGTGTGTGCGCGTGTGCGTGCGCGCGCGCGCGCGCATACACATTCGTACTGGGTAATGAGGTAAAACGTATTTCTATGTGTTGAGGTCAAAAAGGTTTGCTCACCATGACTCCAGACTTCAGGAAGCTTTCTTACAAAAGCCTGCTACGAGTCACCATGGGAACCAGGTGGTAGATATCAACAAAGCAGCACGAATTCATCTCTCCCACTAAAACACGGGGCTCAGGAGAGCATGTCCTAGTGCTGACAACGTAAGCATCTACAGACAAGTTCAAATTAGAAGAAGGGCTTCCTTCAGAAGGCCCAGGAATGGACTGCTTCAGAGAGACACATCGGTTTAATACACTTCATGTTTGTCACTGGCAGTTCTGGGCCATTTCTATGGTGTTAGATATTTGTGGTCTCTTCAACTTCCTGTAGCTCAGTCACTTTTCTGCTTAGCATCTACCATGGGAGAGCTGGGACCTGCCATCTGTGCCGGGAACTTCAAAGATGTGTTTTGGTTTACATTCTGTTACAGTGAAGTCAATGCGAATTGTTTTTATGCTGTTTTTTAAAAAAAAATATTTTATTTTACTTATTTTTGAAAGAGACTAAGCGTAGTGAGCAAGGACCGGCCGTGGTTTAATATGGTATTGGCCTGACTTGAAAAAAAAACCTCTAACAGATGTTCATTTTGATTCATTGTTTTCTGTGGGAATCGACTTTTTTTTTTTTTCACTACTTTTCAAATTCTGTTTGGATACAGATTCGTCTTAGTAGGGAAAAATGCTAAATGTCCATTTAGACATATTCGCTTTAACAGTGGCAACTTGCCATGTTCTCCTCCTTACTTTCCTTATTTGTTGAGAAATAACACAAACACTTCGTTGAGCTTGAGGCTGACCTGAACTTCATTTAACTCTCCTTCAAAGGTCAACTAAAAGGCATTATTTCTCATGGAGGAAAAGAATCTCAATCAGAGTTCAGAGTGAACCAGAAAAGACCTTAAAGGGAACTTAATCCAATTCCTACTAATTCTGCAGAAGAGGCTTTCAAGTTTTAGAGACGTGTTGCAGATCGCCCAAGGACATGACGTGGCTGGTGGCACAGCTGGACCTAGAACTAAGCTCAGGAGGACCACACAAGGCCCTCTCCATTTGGCCTTACTGCCTCTTCAAACACTTGGCAATAGCTCCTCCAACATGGCAGTTTCATGGAAATCACTAGCTATGCAAATCAGTTAAAAGTCATCATACATTTTGTTACTGGCAAGAAAATCTCAAAAGTAATTGTTGCAGAATTGAACATTTTATTTATTGGTTAACTGAGTCTATTATCATAGTAAGAGTCTCCAAAGAAAACCTGTAGCTTATTAAGGATATTTCCTTTGACAGATAATAAGATGGAAGTTTCCAAAGAATCGTTCATTTTCTTATGTGCTATACAGAATGGCTTTCCCCTAGAATTATTATTATTGGAATGTAAATTTAATAAATTAAATTATAATTTAAATTATAATCAGAGGAATTATTCAAATCACACTCTGGAAGTTGGAATTGAGGAAGGAAAGTTTCTAATAATTTAGACAAGAGTTTCTCAAGCTTGGCGTTATTAACATTTACATCAGACAATTCTTTGTTATGGTGGGGGCTAAGCTGTGATTGTAGGATGTTTAGCAGCGTCCCTGGCCTCTACCCAGCTGATGCTAGTAACACAAGCCCAACTGTGATAACCAACATCGTCTTCAGAGCTTGACCCATGTCCCAAAATAGCCCCCAATTGAGAATCACTAATTGAGACAAGTCTTGGTGTTGAAAATTTAGAGATAGTTTCTTTACTAAGAAAGAGTCAGAGGCCAGGGTTGGCGGGGGGCGGGGGAAATAGAGACAGAGAGAGAGAGAGACAGAGAGAGAGAGAAAGAGAGCCAGAGAGAGGTATTATTCTTTCCCACTATCAATGTATCAATAATAAATACTTATGTTTATAAACTATGGAAACATGTTACTTAAGTAGTACCAAATTACCTCCAAGTCAGTCTCAACCTGGTATCACAGTCAACAGAGTCACAAGTCTGACATCCAAAAATCGATGAAAATAAATTTAGCTCTCTACCAAAACTTTCCTAAGAGATATGGGGACAGGAAATGTAGTTCATGACCCCTGAGATGATCTTCCTATTTTTTATAATCAAAGTCATCCCTCTTCAACGATCTATTCATTTCTCTCATCTAAACAGTTGCTCTTTCACAATCTCTCCTCTCTCTCAAACTCGGCCGCAAGTGTGCTGGCTTGCTGGCCTCTTCTCCCTGCTCATGCTTTCATGTCCGCTGACTTAGTTCTCCCCAAGTGGTTCTCCGGCCTTTCCCGTTTAGATGCAGGTAACCTCTTAGCACGTGGCCATCGCCTAGATCCACACAACCAAAGTCCTAGATCTCAGGCAAATACTGAATCTTCCTTGGAATATTCTGAGATGCGGGAAGGTTTTAAACCTTATACAAGACTATTTTTATCCCAGTCATACTAGAAAAGGAAATCAAGATCAGCAGCAATTCTACTACTCACAAACCCCAGAATTAATAATGGTGGATTTCTAGGTAGGTGGTTTAGACACTTGGAGCTGTGAGAAGAGAATCACAGTGAAAATATATAGTTTGCATTCCCTAGTCATGGAGGGAAAATACAATGACCTGATCTTCGCTTCCACGTTCTTTTTTCCGTCAAATTATGAGGCTGACTTCAGGATGTTTCCATTCCATGTGGGGCCACCATCATAACCATCATCATATCATAATCATCATTATCACTTATTAAGGACTTACTCTATGCCACAGTGTAAGCATTTTACGAGCATGTCATACTCTCATTACCACTACTAACACAGGTGCTATTAATATTTCCAACTGGTGAGAAAATCGAGTTTCATGGTGGTTATCTAAGCTTTCCAGGACCACAGAGCTATTCATGTTTTACTTGTAAGTTCAAGAAAAATTCCCATGCTCGAGGATCTCTGGTCTCACCTCTTCCTTTGCCGTGTGTCTGTCTTCGCACACCTGGTGTGGTAGGTAGCCAGGTGAAGAGCATCATGCTGCCATTTCTATTTACCTTCCGACAGAGGCTCATGGATGGCTGGAGGCGGGCTGGTCAGGTGGGCGACAGGAGACACTTTGCCCATAATTCCCATTGTAAGAACCTACCCAAATATTCTTCCCCATGCGTGTCAGCCATGCCTGCTCTAGCTCTTTCGGAAGTGTCTTGTGGCCCTGCTACTCAAAGTATACTTTGCAGATCTGCAGCATCAACGTCACCTGGGAACTTGTGAGAAATGCAGACTCTCAGGCCACACCCCAGACCTACTGAATAGTTTCCCTGGTGTTCTGAATACATACCTTCAGGACATTAGAAGGTGGTCCCAATACAAGACCTCCATGGTCCAGTGGTTCGCACGTCGACCAAATGTCAAGTTTACTTGGAGGGCTTGAGAAATCACAGATTGCTAAGCCTCTTCTCTGTTCTAGGGCTTGGGAGTCTGTAGGTCTGGGACAGGGCCGGAGATGTTGCATTTCTCACAAATTCCCAGGTGGTCTGGGACTGCTGTTTGTGTGCCATCGCTATGGTCAAATACACTGACAAACCGCTAAAAGGTAAACCAAACTAAAGCAGTTGATTTTCTAACAGGTCTCAGAACTGTTAATATGCTAATACTTGGTTTCTCAAACTCCTGGCTCGCTGAAACTATTTGGGGGATGGGGAGCAAAATATCACTATAGATTAGTGTTCCAGAAAAGGAACTCTGAGAACCACTGCTCTACAAACAGACAGTACAAAGTTTGGCAATTACGATGAGAAAGAAAAAAAGCTGAATGTCATAAAATGACCTCTTTAGTTCAGCGAGGATTAGTCTTGGTTTTGGTATAGTGTCAGCACAGCTGTTATGTCTTTTAGCAAAAGAATAGCACGTTTCTCCAAGGAATTTGTACAGATTGAAAATAAATGAGAAATTATTGAGATTCACATAATATAGATCAGGAATTTAAAAGGGTCAAAAAATATATCAGCAACATTCAAATTGCTGTTTCATCCCCCCTGTTGAAATACAAGCCAAGAATAAAACACTGATTAAATAGAGAGCACTGACATTTTACTCCTGGGCTGCTGGATACCAGCCCAAACAAAGAGCCGGTTAAATTCAAAAGACAAAGAGCCCTTTTGTGAGGCAGTTAAGTTCATCTGGGAGAAATATGAAGTGAAGTCTCCAAGGAGAGAGTTCTCCAACATCTTTACCTCTAACACTCATTGAGAGGCACTAGGTAAAATCGCATTCAAAATGTACAAGGGAAGGGAGATGAAGGAATTTATTAAAGGATGGAATTGGGATAGACATAAATCTCAACTTTTGCCTCCAGTGAGGGACATTTATATTAGGAAATGAAAATCAAAATGAACAATGAGAAATGAGCAAGAAAATACATTCTTCTGAGCAAACAAAACATGAAATGTCAACTTCATCATATTTTCTATGGGTAGGCAATATAGCAGTGAACAAAATGGATACTGTACTCTCAAAGATCGTACACAGTGATAAGGAATACAGGTTCAAAAATAATAAAACCATGAATCAAACAGGAGTTATGTTGGAAGATAAGGAGAAGAGATGGAGAAAAACAGAGTTTGGGTAGAGGTGCTTTAGAAAGCGTGCTCAGGGAAAGCTTCTCGGGTGATTTACTTGAGCTAAGAAAGAAAAGAATGGGAGAAAGGACCAATATAAGTGTTTGGGTAAAGAGCATTTTAGAAATCAAGAATAGTGTATGAAAAGGACTGCAATTGGGGAAAAAACTGGGGTATTTACAGCACTGAAAGGAGACCATGTTAATTGAAGACTTTCTTTGTACAAGCGACCAGGCTGAGTCATAGGGGTGAGTCTGAGAGTGTGTGCAGGTGTCAGGTACGAATGGCAGGTGATGATATTCAAGATTAAGTTAGACCTTGGCCTCCTGATTTTGGCCATTTCATTTCTCATGATTCATTCACTCAGCTCCCAAATGCTACAAGCTGATTTCTGCTGTATTAATACAGAACAAATAAATCATTTGACTGGATCCTGTTCTACATGTGGAGTCATATGTAGTGTTAGTAGCTACTGTTCTTGCTAAAATATTCTTTTATATCCCCTGCCTGCTGTCGAGAGCTATTTATTCCTTGTCAGTCACGCTAAATTCAACTGGGGCAAACAACTTTAACAATTTAAAGTTGCCCAACAACTTTAAATCCTTAAGGAGGCTTATCACATCTCTTCATGGTAGTGCTGCAATGAGAGATGAAAGAGCCTTTGGACCAATACTGCAGAATACTGAGTCCATGATGGCCCAAGTTCATTCTCCTTGTCACATATTATTGTAAAACAGTTTCAGATGAATGGATGTATTAGGTGGATTTGACATATAACGAAATGATTGGCTGAGGTAATTAATAAAGTACAGATAAAGATTTCTTAACCCAAGACTTATGGGTATACAAAGGATATAAATATATCTAGAGATGATTTTGTTGGAAGAACATTTTAGAAAGTAAATGTGCTGAAGATTATTTTAATAAAAATAAAAAGCATGCAGAAAGATCCCCAAAGGTTGGGGTTAATTAACAAATCATTTTACTTAAAGTCTTACAGGGTATTCATTCCTGAAAGACAAAGAGGGCTCACAAGTGAATTCAACAAAGCAAGAGAGCTTAGACTCGTAGAAAGAAAGCATTTATCTTCCCTCTTGTGATTTCCAATACTACGAATCTGGACACTTGCCTTCTGAGAAGTTCCAATCCTTGAAATAGAAACTTTCCCACTGTCCTAGCAGAGCACGGGCTATGTGATTATTTCATTACTCACAAGTCCCAGATATTACATTTGCTCTGTGCTTTTAAGTGGCATCAAGTGAATCAAGACTGGCTGAAATCATTCGAGGAAGAGGCAGAAGTCTGCTTTTCTTTCCCTTTCTGCAAGACAGCCTGATTGTGTAATCATACCCCGGCTGAATCTGGCTTGTGCTGTTAGAGGAATTATCTCCTCATTAAAAACAAATCTTAATAGGCCTAATTTGAAGGCTGCTTTTGTCTGTAACTTGATCAAGAGGGTAATGACTGTGAACCAATGCTCGATAGAAGGAGAGTAAAAGAAAGTCAGAAACATTAAACAGGGCCGATTACAGTCACATTACAGGGCTTTTGATATGCAAATGAAGCACACCAGGCAAAAAAATAAAAAATAGCCATGGGCTCGCTGCTATCGCTTTTCTTGATACTCTGCTTAGGGCGTGCAGGAAAATCTGAGTCTCTGAGAAGTGGTTTAGCTTGAGAGACCTATAACTGCTCTTTTCAGGGCCTTAGTCCCCTCAGTTGTGAAATGGGGATAACAGTGTTTACAATGATTATAATAGGGTTAGAATAAGGATTAAATGAACTAATATACGTGAAGCGCGCAGAATGGTATCTGGGTTTCTAATCCATCCAGCGCACAGCTAATGAGAGCACTGACTATCATTAGGTTTAGGTCTTACTGGTTTTGTTATTATTATTGGCATTCTTTTTCTATTTCTATACTATTCTTTATCTATTCTATACCATTTCTATTGCTATACCGTTCTGTATCTATTTTCTATTTCTATACCAGTCATAGACTCACAGAATTTGGGGACAGGAAAAACTAGGGTATTGCTTCCAGAACTGTGTTCCACGAATAACCTCTGTTATTAAGATGTTAGTTGTATAAAAATAGGTTTCTCTATTCAAAGACTTTTGGGAAATGCTATATTAAATAAAATCAGAACCATTTCACCATAAAACCTTTCAGAGTCTTTAATTTGCCAGCAATGTGAATCTCAAAGAGGGTAATATTTTATTCAAGCTTTCCTAAATTTATTTGACCCCAAACACATTTTTCATAGAATGTCTGTTAACCCCTCAAGGAACATTAGTTCTTGAAGCAAATTATGGATGACAGCTCAGTGATGCTCAAAGAGGAAAACGACTTCTCCTAGGCTCTCAACTACTTAGAGGCAGAGTCCAGACTTACACCTGGGTCTCCTGGTGCCTCCATGATGCTTTGCATAAAGCTGGTATCTTGATCCGGCCTGCATTTCTGCAGGGAAAGATCTTGGGTGAAATGAGGAATAAAACCTGGTGGTCAAAAGCATGGACCTGGTTTAACTGCCCACTTCCCCATGTATGATCTCATGCAAGTTATTTCACTTTCCCGGGCCTCACTGTTTTGTTTTGTTTTATCCTCCACTGAAAATGGGGGTAATGATTGCACCTGCCTTGTGGGGTTGTGATATAATGCATGTAAAACACATACATTAGTTATAAACAATTTATCATTGTTCCTAGCACATAGTAAGTGCTAAAGATAGGTTGCCAGTTATTGAGAAATAGTGTTTTTAAAGGTGGGCCACATCCTATAGTAGAGAAGGAAGATATGATATGATGAATGGTTTGCTGTTAACTTCTCTTTAAGAGTTTGTCAGTGGAAGCTCCTTGATAATGCTCTACTTGAAGCAATGCTAGGAAGCTGTCTATACCACTGAACCATCACATGGCCAAAAAAAAAAAAGACTGGTAACTTTTTTAGGGAGGATAGGAGATACTGGCCTAGGCTGGGAGTCTTTGGATTCTACTGCAGAAATTTCTCAGACAGGAAGCATACAAAGTGCCCCTAGTCCCAGGCTACTCAATCAGGCTAGGAGTGCTGTAGTGGGCCATGGATCAGGCTTACCTGTGAACCTCCAGTAACCAGTCCATGTGGTAAGTATAGACATCGAGAGTCAGCAATTAGACATTTTTATAGGAATTGGCAGAGTAATTTTATGTCTACACAAATGTTGAATCCAAATAATAATGTTTAAAATGAGGCTTGTACTTTTATACCTTTTTATTATTTCATAATTTTAGTAAATGATTTTCACTGTATTTTACAAAAGCATCAGTCTAGGACAGAGTGAATATTAAAATAAGACAGAATAAAATAAAACTTGTCCTTTACCTTAGCTAGTTTGAGAATTAGTCTAGAACAGTGGCCCTCAAAAGTGTGGTCCCTGACCAGCAGAATTAGCATCTCGTGGGAACTTGTTAGAAATGTAATCCTCGCTCCCACCCCAAACGCTGCATCAAATTCTGTGTAGAGCCCAGCGATCTTTATTTTAATGAGCCCTCAGGTGACTCATATGCACACCAAAATTTTGAAAACATTGAGAACATCACCAGGATAACTGTATCTTCTTCCAAATTCAGTAGAGCAGGAGTAAGTATTACACCCCAAAATCTGCTGTGCAAAAATACTGGGTTGGCCAAAAAGTGCCTTCGGCTTTTAAGTAAAAAGACACTTTTTTCATTTTCACCAAGAACTTTATTATTTTTAAAATATTATTTATTTATTTTATTTGTTTTTGGCTGCATTGGGTCTTAGTTGCGGTACGCGGGATCTTCATTCAGGCATGCAGGATCCTTCCGTTGTGGCACGTGGGCTTCTCTCTAGTTGTGGTGTGCGGGTTTTCTCTCTCTAGTTGAGGTGAGTGAGCTCAGTAGTTGTGGTGCATGGGCTTAGTTGCCCCGCAGCACGTGGGATCTCAGTTCCCCGAGCAGGGATCCAACCCACGTCACCTGCATTGTAAGGCAGATTCTTTACCACTGGACCACCAGGGAAGTTCTACACCAAGAGCTTTATTGAAAAACGCATTCATTTTTTGTTCCACTACCTTCTGCCATTTTTCAGGCAATTGTATAATTCCATCTTCCCAAAACTTTTTATCTTTTTGAGCAAAGAATGTTCCACGTGCCTTTTACAGTCTTCCAGTGAATGGAAATTGTTTCCATTAAGAGAATTTTGAAAAGACCAAAATAAATGGAAATCTGAAGTTGCAATGTCTGGTGAATATGGCAGAGGAATCAGAACTTCCCAGCCAAGCTGTAACAGTTTTTGCCTGGTCATCAAAGAACCATGCGGTCTTGCGTTATCCTAATGGAAGATTATGTGGTTTTTTTTGACTAATTCTGACGCTTTTCGTCGAGTGCTGCTTTCCGTTGCTCTAACTGGGAGCAGTACTTGTTGGAATTAATCGTTTGGTTTCCCAGAAGTAGCTCATAACAGAGGACTGCCTTCCAATCCCATCATATACACAACATCACCTTCTTTGAATGAAGACCGGCCTTTGGTGGTGGTGGTGGTGGTGGTTCACTCTGCTTGCCCCACGATCTCTTCCATTCCACACTGTTGTACAGTATCCACTTTTCATCGCCCGTCACAATTTATTTAAAAAAAGGAATGTTTTCATTACGTTTGAGAATCACATGCGGAAATACAGTCAGGAAGGGTTTTTTTGCTTAACTTACGTGGATGCCAAACATCAAAGTGATTCACATAACCAAGCTAGGGCAAATGATTTTCACTGCGTGATATGGATATTCTGAGTATGCCGGCTATCTCCCACATGGTATACCGTTGACTGTTCTCAGTGAATGGCTCGATTTGACTGCTATCAACTTCAACTGGTCTACCCGACCATGGAGCATCGTCCACTGAGAAAACTCCAGCAGAAAACTTTCGCAAACCGCTTTTGACACGTTCGATTAGTCATAGCACCTTCTCCATATACTGCACAAATCTTTTTTTGCGTTTCAGTTGCGTTTTTACCTTTCTTGAAATAAGCATAATATGCCGAAAATGTTGCTTTCTCTGTTCTACCTTCACTATTAAAATGGCTACACAAAAATTCACCAATTTTGGTAAGTCTTTTTTTAAATGCATGTTGATATGACAGGTGTCACATACAATCTAACAAAATTGTTTCAAATGAAGTTAAAAACACCTAGGTGCTACCAGAGCCATCTTATGGAAAAAACTGAACGGACCTTTTGGCCCACCCAATAATACGACACTATTTCTCTAAAATCAAGTTAAGTTTTACTCTGAACTACTATTCATTCAGGTTAGAAGCAATTTCAATAAGGATTAGGTTTGTTACGGGTAGTGGAGACCCAAAATAACAGTGGCTTAATCAATAAGTAGACTTTTAACCCTCCTACACTGTTGGTGGGAATGTAAATTGGCGCAGTCACTATGGAGAACAGTATGGAAGTTCCTCAAAAAACTAAAAATAGAATTACCATATGATCCATCAATCCCACTCCTGGGCATATAGCCCAACAAAACTATAATTTGAAAAGATACATGAACCCCCATGCTCACAGCAGCACTATTTACAATAGCCAAGAAACGGAAACAACCTAAATGTCCATGGACAGATGAATGCATAAAGGAGATGTGGTACACATATATACAATGGAACACTACTCAGCCACAAAAAGAATGAAATAATGCTATTTTAAACTACATTGATGGACCTAGAGATTATGACATTAAGCAAAGTCAAAAAAACAAAGACGAACACCATATGATATCATTTACATGGGGAATCTAAAACATGACACAAATGGGGAGTCGAGATGGCGGCATGGGAAGACGTGGAATTCGCATCTCCCCACAACTAGGGTGCCTGCCGGACGCTGGTGGGGGACCTCAATGCCCAAGGAGACAGGAGGAACCCCCAAGTGACTGGGGGCTGGGAGGGGAGAGGTGTTCCCATGCCTGGAGGGACCCTCAGGGGCTCAGATCAGGGGGGAGCACACCTAGCATTTCCCCTGCCCAATCAGCCTGGCAAGCCCTCCTGGCTCTCAGGACAGGTCCTATGCACTCAGAGGCCCACTCCAGGCCACACAGGTCCTGGGGGCATAGGAGGCAGGCTAGGGGAGAACAGGATAGGGAGGTGGGAGGGGCCCTCCAGGACCAGAGGAGCAGGAGAGGAGGTGGAGGGGGGGCGTCTGCCCCGCCCACTCGGGCTGGGGAAGCCTGCTGGGCTCCCAGGCCGGGTTGCCCGCCCTCCGAGACCACAGGCAGCCTGGGTCCCTTCTGTTGAGTTGAGCCTAAGCCTCCCTGTGACCCCCCACCACCCCGCAACCCACCTGCCCCCGAGCCTTTTCCAGCCCTGTGGATACTAAGCATAGGCCCCGCCCACTGCCTAAACCCGGCCCCTGCCTAAGCCCCACCTCCCACAGCCAAGGCCTTTTCTGCCTTTTTTTTTTTTTCTCCTCTTTTTTACTATTGTGGTTCTGTTTTACCTTCTGGTTGTTGTTTCATCTATATTCTTATATTTATATTCTTTCTAACATATGTTAATTTCCTGGTCTAATTTTATCATTTACTCTTTACTGTTCTGCTTTCTTTTTTTTTGCCACCCCACACAGCTTGTGGGATTTTAGTTCAGGAGCCAGGGGTTGAGCCAAAGTTCCGGCAGTGGGAGCTCTGAGTCCGAACCACTGGACTAACAGGAATGATCAAGGGATCAAGCCAAGAAGATATAACAATTATAAATGTTTATGCACCCAACATAGGAACACCTCAAAATATAAGGCAAATGCTAACAACCAAGTAAGGGGAAATCAACAGTAACACAATAATAGTGTGGGACTTTAACACCCCGCTTACACCAATGGACAGATCATCCAGACAGAAAATTATTAAGGAAACACAGCTTTAAATGACACAATAGACCACACAGATTTAACTGATGTTTATAGGACATTCCACCCAAAAGTGGCAGAATACACTTTCTTCTCAAGTGCACACAGAACATTCTCCAGGACAGATCACATCTTTGGTCACAAATCAAGCCTCAGAAAATTTAAGAAAATTGAAATTGTATCAAGCAGCTTTTCTGACCACAATGTTATTAGACTGGAAATTAATTACAGGAAAAAAACTGTAAAAAAACACAAATACATGGAGGCTAAACAGTGCTCTACTAAATAACCAAGAGATCACTGAAGATATCAAAGAAATAAAAAAATACATAGAAAAAAATGACAATGAAAAGATGATGACCCAAAACCTATGGGATGCAGCAGAAGCAGTTCTAAGAGGGAAGTCTATAGCAATTCAATCTCACCTCAAGAAACAAATAAAATCTCAAATAAACAATCTAACCCTACACCTAAAGCAACTAGAGAAAGAAGAACAAAGAAAACCCGAGTCAGAAGGAAAGAAATCATTAAGATCAGAGCAGAAATAAATGAAATAGAAACAAAGAAAACAATAGCAAAGATCAATAAAACTAAAAGCTGGTTCTTTGAGAAGATAAACAAAATTGATAAACCTTAATCAGACTCAGCAAGAAAAAAAGGGAGAGGATGCAAATCAATAAAATTAGAAATGAAAAAGGAGAAATCACAACTGACACTGCAGAAATACAAAGGATTGTAAGAGACTACTACAAACAAGTATATGCCAATAAAATGGACAACCATGAAGAAATAGACAAATTCTTGGAAAGGTACAATTTTCTAAGACTGAACCAGGAAGAATTAGAAAATATAAACAGACCTATCACGAGGCATGAAATTAAAACTGTAATCAAAAATCTTCCAACAAACAAAAGTCCAGGACCAGATGGCTTCACAGGCAAATTCTATCAAACATTTAGAGAAATGCTAAAACCGATCCTTCTCAAACTCTTCCAAAAAATTGCAGAGGGAGGAACACTCCCAAACTCGTTCTATGAAGCCACCATCACCCTAATATCAAAACCAGAAAAAGATATCACAAAAAAAGAAAATTATAGACCAATATCACTGATGAACACAGACGCAAAAATCCTGAACAAAATACTAGCAAACAGAATCCAACAACATATTAAAAGGATCATTCACCATGATCAAGTGGGATTTATCCCAGGAAGGCAAGGATTCTTCAGTATACACAAATCAATGTGATACACCATATTAACAAATTAAGGAATAAAAACCATATGATCATCTCAATAGATGCAAAGAGCTTTGGACAAAATTCAACACCCATTTATGATAAAAATTCTCCAGAAAATGGGCATAGAGGGAACCTAGCGCAACATAATAAAGGCCATATATGACAAACACACAGCAAACATCATACTCAATGGTGAAAAACTGAAAGCATTTCCACTAAGATCAGGAACAAGACAAGGACGTCCACTCTCGCCACCTTTATTCAACAAAGTTTTGGAAGTCCTAGCCACGGCAATTAGAGAAGGAAAAGAAATAAAAGGAATACAAATGGGAAAAGAAGAAGTAGAGCTGTCACTATTTGCAGATGACATGATACTATACTTAGAAAATCCTAAAGATGTCACCAGAAAACTACTAGAACTAATCAATGAATTTGGTAAGGTTGCAGGATCCAAAATTAATGCACAGAAATCTCTGGCATTCCTATACATTAACAATGAAAAATCAGAAAGAGAAATTAAGGAAACACTCCCATTTACCATCACAACAAAAAGAATAAAATACCTAGGAATAAACCTACCTAAGGAGGCAAAAAGACTTGTACTCAGAAAACTATAAATCACTGATGAAAGAAATCAAAGATGACACAAACAGATGGAGAGATATACCATGTTCTTGGACTGGAAGAATCAATATTGTGAAAGTGACTATACTACCCAAAGCAATCTACATATTCAATGTGATGCCTATCAAACCACCAATGGCATTCTTCACAGAATTAGAACAAAAAATTTTACAATTTGTATGGAAACACAAAACATCCTGAATAGCCAAAGGAATATTGGGAAAGAAAAACAGAGCCAAAGGAATCAGGCTCACCAACTTCAAACTATACTACAAAGCTACAGTAATCAAGACAGTATGGTACTGGCACAAAAACAGAAATATAGATCAATGGTACAGGATAGAAAGCCCAGAGATAAACCCACACACATATGGTCACCTAATTTACAATAAAGGAGGCAAGAACATACAGTGGAGAAAAGACAGCCTCTTCAATAAGCGGTGCTGGGAAAACTGGACAGCTACATGTAAAAGAATGAAATTAGAACACTTCCTAACACCATACACAAAAATAAACTATAAATGGATTAAAGACCTAAATTTAAGACTGGATACCATAAAACTCTTAGAGAAAAACACAGTAAAAACACTCTTTGACATAAACCACAGCAAGATCTTTTTTGACCCACCTCCTAGAGTAATGAAAATAAAAACAAAAATAAACAAATGGGACCTAATGAAACTTAAAAGCTTTTGCACAGCAAAGGAAACCATGAACAAGACAAAAACACAACCCTCAGAATGGGAGAAAATATTTGCAAATGAAGCAACTGACAAAGGATTAATCTCCAAAATATACAAGCAGCTCATGCAGCTCAGTATCAAAAAAACAAACAACCCAATTAAAAAATGGATGCAAGACCTAAATAGACATTCCACAAACAAGACATACAGATGGCCAAAAGGCACATGAAAAGACGCTCAACATCACTAATTATTAGAGAAATTCAAATCAAAGCAACAATGAGGTATCACCTCACACTGGTGCGAATGGCCATTATCAAAAAATCTAGAAACAATAAACGCTGGAGAGGATGTGGTGAAAACGGAACCCTCCTGCTCTGTTGGTGGGAATGTAAATTGATACAGTCACTATGGAGAACAGTACGGAGGTTTCTTAAAAAGCTAAAAATAGAACTACATATGACCCCACAATCCCACTACTGGGCAAATACCCTGAGAAAACCATAATTCAAAAAGAGTCATGTACCACAATGTTCATTGCAGTTCTATTTACAATAGCCAGAACATGAAAGCAACCTAAGTGTCCATCGACAGATGAATGGATAAAGAAGATGTGACACATATATACAATGGAATATTACTCAGCCATAAAAAGAAATGAAATTGAGTTATTTGTAGTGAGGTGGATGGACCTAGAGTCTGTCATACAGAGAGAAGTAAGTCAAGAGAAAAACAAATACCATGTGCTAATGCATACATATGGAATCTAAAAAAATTGGTACTGATGAACCTAGTGGCAGGGCAGGAATAAAGATGCAGACATAGAGAATGGACTTGAGGACCCAGGGGTGGGGGAAGGGGAAGCTGGGGCGAAGTGAGAAAGTGGCATGGACATATATACACTACCAGATGTAAAACAGATAGCTAGTGGGAAGCAGCAGCATAGCATAGGGAGATCAGCTCAGTGCTCTGTGACCACCTAGACGGGTGGGATAGGGATGGTGGGAAGGAGACCCAAGAGGGAGGGGATATGGGGATATATGTATTCCTATGGTTGATTCACTTTTGTACAATAGAAATTAACACAGCATTGTGAAGCAATTATACTCCAATAAAAATGTATTAAAAAAATAAAATATGACACAAATGAACTTATCTACAAAACAAAAACAGACTCACAGACATAAAGAACAGATTTTTGGTTGCCAAGGGGTTGGGGGAGGGTTGGATTGGGAGTTGGGGATTAGCAGATGCAAACTATTATAAATAGAATGGATAAACAACACGTCCTATTGTATAGCACAGGGGACTATATTCAATACCCTGTAATAAACCATAATGGAAAACAATGTGAAAAAGAATATATATATATACATGTATGTATAACTGAATCACTGAATCACCAGAAACTAACACAACATTGTAAATCAACTATAGCTCAATTTAAAAATATACAAGCAGACTTCTGACAATAAAAGCCAAGCAGCAAGGGTTCTCTTGAGGTGAGTTCTGCTTTCTGCCCTACAATCCAAACTCTCTGAAACAGGAGGACACAGAGGCCTGCCTACTTTTTTTCATAAAGTAAGAAAAACTCAAGGAGGACCCCAAACCAGACTCCAGTATACTGTTCTCCCGGATCAACAATGGTATTTAATCAGCCACTGTGGTTATCCTGGAGCCAGACCAACCCAGAACGTTTGAGGCCCACTCTGAATATCTTGGAGTTGCTTATGCAACAGATCGTTTATTTTTTTCTCCCGCCTTTAACCATTAACTGCTGCAGTCTTTAAAACTCCATAGGTTTTGGAGCCCAAATTATTTTCTTATCCTAATTGGTCTGTCTAGGATTTTTTCATTTATCATAGACTTATTTTCTTGGTGCATTTCCTTATAATTAGAACCCTCAAGCAAAAAACGTGGGTGGAAGCACGTTTTATAAATTTATTCTCATACCTTTAGTATTGAAGTCAATTTCTCATTGAAAAATTAGTCTCCAGGGGGCACTAATTAGATCTTGAGACTGATGCTTTGTGCAAATTTAGTTTCTTTCCAGTCTGTCCTATTTCTATAGGTTCCTTTTTTCACTGTTTCCAGCTTATAGCTAAAGGATTCCATATTTCCACTGGTCTGGGCTACTGGCAACAATGTTTATATAGTGATATTTTTTTAAATGTCAGCAAAATCACTGGCCACTTCAGAATGACTTATCATACATTTCCCAATGTCTGCTACTGTGTCTAATGACTATTCAACATTTTTAGTGTATTAGATAATCGATTATATACTTCTTATATATTAATGAAGTTGTAAAGTTTTCAAAAAGATATATTCAGAGACCAAATTTGATTTACTCCTGTTTATGTTTCCCAGGATCCTCTCTCTTCCATTATATGAATCTCCACCTTTTGTTTCAGAGTAAAAAAGCCCCAGGAAATAGAATTTAGATATATTAATATTTGAAGCTGATTTTCCTTCTATCCCTGCTTACTTCTCTAACAAAGATTTCCAGGAAAAAGGGAAGTCTTATCAAATCAATTCTTATATCACTTACATTAATTTTATAGGAATAACTCGTTATGCAAATTGGATAGCAATCTCATTCTTTATTTCCTCTTATGTTCATACTCTAATATACCTTTCCCTCATTTTTCTTGCTTAAGCTTAAAGAAGAATAAAGTTACTGCAATTCTGCTCAAAGACATCCACTTTTGAATTTTTTAGTTTAGTTCCTTCTCACATCAAAGAAAGACATCATTTTACAAATATTGCCTTTATTTTTTAATATCTGCATGTATTTTGCTTATATCCATATAAATTATTTTTCCCATTTATAGAGCAATGCATACTTCTTTTCACAAATGCAAACCAAATAAAGTGTATAAGGAAAAACGTGGGCTGTGTTTTGTTGCCAAATCTTTGGACCTGTTTGCCTACCAATCTCGGAAATTTGCGTGGCTTTAGTAACTACTGGTTGGCTTGTAGTGAAACTTTTCTGCCAAATTACTGGGAGGGCAGAAAATCCTCCAGGGCTTCCAGGTAAATTTGGATGGATCTTTTATGAATGTCGGGGTGACATTTAAAATGTATGTTGCTCTGCAACACCTTCTCCTAATAGGTAGTGTCAAAACTCACTCCTCTGGCTTTGACAGAGCGAATTTTAACAAAGCAGCCTAGTAACTGAGTGTGAGATTTAAATTTTTATGTTTTAAAGTTTTTCTATTTAACGAGATACGCTGGAAAATTTGTTTTTAAGTGTGAAGTCAAGAAAAGGCACATGCGGTTTTTCACATGACGAGCAGAAAATCCATATTTATCCAGCATACGCATCACCTATATCCTCACCCACTAAGGATTAGGTGAACCTTGTGTTTACACATTAAATCAAGAAAATGTAAACTCTGTATCGCTCAATGTTTTGAACTTTGCATTTTGCCTGGTCTTTCATTTTGTACCAACCAGGCAGAGTCACAGTGGTGTAGCGAGGTGGAATTTCCTTCTGTGATCTCTTTGATTCACTCAAACCAGAATCTATTAGCTCTTCTCTCCTGATTGGAAGAAGATGAATTCTGAAGAGATGGGGATCATGAGTGCAGAAGATTTATACTTCTGATTAGACCCTGACAGCCGCTCAGCTTGCTTCAGAAATTGAAGGGAAAGGTTTATGGGGAAAAAAGCAGAGAGGGTGATAGGGAGGGGATGAATAGCTATATCATGTGCGTTTAGCCCCAGAATATATTATATGGCACACTTGATTTCACCTCTCTCCTGACCTTGATAGACACTGCTAATCATTCAGGTCACATTTCTCACTGAGCTTGGATACAGCCTCAGAATCTTTTTTTGGGCATAGCCCTCTGGGCAGCTGCTACAAATCTATCTGGCTTAGCTTAGGAGATTGATTTACTGAGTGCAGTATTTATTCAACATTTATTGAACATCTAAACTGCGCCAGGCATGTTAAAGGCATTCAGGAGCAAGATATGCAACTTATGTTGTAATGAAATGAAAACTTTTTATTGCCTTTTCCAGCCCCCCACATTTGCTCAGCATGTAGTAGGTGCTCAATAAATTTCCTTTGTCACATTGCTGTGAACTGGCTTGTGAAGAGCATTCTGGCATCAGCTGACCCTGCTGACAAGCGGAGTGTGGCTATGGTTCTCCCTCAAATAATGAGAACATTTGTTCCACCACAGTTCACTTCCTGCTTAAGGTCTATTAAAAACAAACTGACCCTCAAGATTAGTTCTCCACTGGATATATTTCGAGGGGCAGGGGTAGATATCCAAGAGAAGAATCATACACGGAAACATCTCATCCCTTAAATCTGACCTCTGAATGTCTTTTAGATCTGCTGATTAGATTCCTGCTAGAACACAATATCAGACTCCATCCTCAAAGGAAATAAATTAAGCTGCACCCCACGAGGACAAATGGTTGACATTGTGCTCTTGCGAGCATCTTGTGTGCAGCTGTGAACAGCTGTGTTAGCGCCAGTTAAACTGTGATAGCATCACTGGGGGGAGAGATAAAGGGCATTCGTTCACAAAGCGCTATTCAAAGGGTCTCACAGGTGTGTTCTAAGGATTGGTTTTCTGCTATCTCCTCTCTATCTAAAATTTATCCTGAATTTAGATGATTGGGTAATATAATTCTGTCAGAATTATAGCTCTACTCTCTCCAGGGGTGGTGTTTTTGGAATACATGCTGTGGCATTCATAAACAAATATGAAATAGGGAAAAGCATCCCCCACTTGACAAAAGAGGATTAGCTTCTGACTCTCTGGAGTGATTCTTTGACCATGTATTCATTTCCTTATGAATAAGCCTCAGTTTTCCCCCCTCTGATAGAGGAGAGCACAGTATGTGCCAAAGAGACTGGCTCTTTTAAAGAACAGCTTTATTTATCACCCTTATTTGCAATGTTACTTCCCTAAAAGGAGCCTTCAGCTGCTCATCCATTGACTACAAATGGCCAGCTCTTCTGGCGAACAAGGACGGGGTCAGATGCTAACTGCTGGTGAAGGGGACAAAATGAGGTGAGAAAAGGGCATCCTGGAAAAAAGAGAATGAAATGCATTTAGATGTTTGTTTTAAACAGTCTGCAGTTCGCTGCTTGAACAGGGAAAATTGTGTATATGAGATGCTCTCTTAAGAAATGGAGTTAGCAGATAAAGCAGTAAAATTAAAATTGTTTAGAAATCCTAGGTCAGTGTTCCCAAATGCTGGCCCCGTTCATGGGCCACCTCCTTGGATAAACTTGTTAAAGCTGCAGGTTCCCTGGCTTCACTTCTGGCTGCAGAATCACTGGAAAGGGTGTCTGGGATTTTCTAACAGGCTACCCCAGATGAGCCTAGAGTATACCAGCTAGATTTGAGAATTACTGCTAGATCCCAGGCTAAACAAACAAATGAACAAACAAACACAAATAAAACAGATGAAATATTTAAGAGGAAAAAACTCCAAACAGAACCAGAATAAAAAGAAACGGCAGGGCTGACCCTCTGTCTGGAGCCAAACCAATATAATAGTTTATAATTAATACCTAGTGATTAATTGAAGACTTACTATATATCCAGTGCTACTCCAAAGGCTTTCTATTTCTTACTTTTTAAAATCTTTAAATTGTAAGGAAGTTTATGAAGGAGGGAGGATCCGTGAAGCAGTCTACACACACGAGACACAGCATTTTTAAGGCACTCGGAGAAGACTGCACAGCAGGTAGGCGGCTGAGCCAGGGTTCAAACTCAGGCAGCCTGGCTCCAGAACACGTGTGCTAAACCACAACCAGATACTGTTTTTCCTGCGTAAATGCAGGCCCTGGGGAAACAATGTTGAATAAGGCAGTGTCTTCCCTTAAGGAGGTCGTAGAAATTTGTGATGTCATGTAGCAAATGCAGTGTGTAAAGTGCAAAGAGAAACTCAAGAGGTCCTTGCAGGATCACAGAGGAGCAGGTATGAGGAGTGGGTTTCTGGAGGTGGTGACACCTGAGCTGAAATCTTAAAGGATGAGTAAGAATGAGCCACAATAAGCTCGGAAGAGAGCTCTAGGAGGAGCAGATGCCATGAGCAAAGTCTCCGAGAAAAGACAGAGCAGTTCCAGACTTCTTTCACAGCACCGTTGACCAGAAGAGTGAATGATACAAGGTGGCAAGAATGATACCTATCTAATCAATTACTGAAAATTACTATGATTATTATTTAACTAATAATAAATTTATTATTTATTTAATTAGTTATTTAAATGTTAACAACTATCACAAGAGTTTTTAATAACTGACATAAATGGTAATTGTGGCGTACCATAACCTGTTGCTGGGTAAAAAATTATCCCCAAAACTTAGTGACTTGAAATGACCACCCTCTATGGTGCTCCTGGAGTCTACGAATTGGGAATTCTGACAGGGCACAGGGAGGATGGCTTGAGTCAGCTGCCTCACGTCTGGGGCCTCAGCTGGAGGTGACCTGAACATCTGGGGCCATGAACAGCTGCAGCTGGAGGGTCTACTTCCCAGAGGGATGGTCTAGCAGCTCAGTGGGGGTGACTGGAAGGATGGATTTAGATGGGACTGTTGGCCAGAGCACCTCCACATGCCCTCCTCAACATGGCGGCCTCAGGGAAGTGTGACTTCTTCCAAGGTGGGTCAGGGTTCTAGTAAACAAGGAAGAGCTGATGTCTTTTTGACCTAGCTTTGGAAGTGTCACCTCCACTGGACTCTGTGTTAAAGCAGTCATAAGGACATGTTGGTTCAAGAGAAAGGGACATAACTCCACCTTTGAGGAGTGTCAGAGGATCTGGAGCCAAGTGTTAGTATCATCACAGTTAACATTTACTGAGTGCTTCCTATGTCCTAGGCTCTGTCCTAAATGCTTCATTGGGAACACCTCACCTTTTATCACAATGGCATGAAATATGTGCTATGTAAATATGTAAACCCCAGTTTACAGATAAGGGATCACAGGCTTCCAAAGGATGTGTAACTTGTCCAAGGTCACCAGTAAGTGGCCACCCTGGGAACTGAACCCAAATTTGTAGGATTTAAAAGCCCAGGCGTTATCATCTTGGTATTCTTCTTTCTAACTCGACCCTGACTTCTGATCCGTGTGCAGAGTAGGTTCATTCTAAGTGTTTGTGGAAAGGAAGAAAGTCACAGCATCTATGTATCTAAGGGGATGCAAGTAGGGACTTCGGGAAGCAACATCGTGGTCTGCAATTACTGCACTCTCTTTTGCTCTTGTCAGAAGTAGAGTCCTCAGGAAACAATGGTTGTGTGGACCTCGGGCCTGGCATCTACATTTCTCATGTAATTGCTCGAATAATTCTCTCCCTGGTGGCCTCATCTCCAGAGACCCTGTGCCTGCATCCTGAAATCAAAGAAATGGGACACATTCTCTTTGGAAAATGCTTGAGTCAAAGTTCTCACAGACTCAGGAAGAATAACACAATTTGGGAGCATTCATTCCCGGGAAAATAGACAAATATCTTTTGACTAATTTTTACAGGTTATACCTACCAGAGGAGTAATCTATGATATTTATACTCAATTTTACGTTCACGTATCCACTCATCCAAAAAACACACGTGCCAGACATGATGCTGGATTATGAAGATACTATGGCAGACAAGAGAGAGATGGTCTCTTCCATCAAAGAGTTTGTAGTCTGGTGAGGAAGACACAGTGAAACTAAGTAGGTAAATCTCCAAATAAATAATTGCTAATTCTCAAAAGTGCTTTGAAGGAAGTTAATTAGGAGATAAGATAAAAATCAAACCTAAGAGTAAGGTGGGAAATCTTGTTTATATGTATGCTGGTTGGGTTGGGCCTCTCTAGAAACATGGTATTTAAGTTGAAACCCAAAGAAAGAGAGGAAAAGAAAGGCCATGATCCTGTTTATTTTTATTCTGAATATTATTTGCTCCCAAATGCCTTTCCTTCTAGTTCAATCCCTGTTCCAAAGAAAAGTAAGGTAAAAAACCATTAGAATGTTGATGGAAGAAGAATTTAACTGGTTCTTACTCCAGTATCAAGTATGTACATGCATTCTCTTCACAGGCAAGTGTAAACCCTGATATTTAAGGGGTGACTTTATTCCCCAGCAGAATAATCTGAATCCTGCCCCAGCTGTCAGCTTCAAAGTTCCCAGTCATTAGCGTGCCCACCAAGCCACTTGGGTCCTCATGCCAGCAGTCTTGGTGGGCCATTCTGCCTGTCTGCCAGAGGCACCTTCAGAGAGCAAAAGTGGGCTAGGCCTTCAGGCTAGAAGCCATTGAAAGCTGTGCTTCCAAAAAGCTCACGTAAACTGTACTTTTCAAGATGAAACCACATTTATCAACACTGAAGTACTGATACCTAAGGAAATCTGGCCTTGGTGGTGGGGGGCAGGGAGGGTTCCGACCAATAAATACCCGTTCATTTAGTTGTTGAAGTTCAGATATTCACTGGTCTGGTGAAAGGACTCTCTAATATCTGAGCTCCCAACGTCTGTTGCAGTTGCAAGAAGTGACACACGGGGATTCAGCAGGATTGAAGACTTCATGTTGGTGCATTGCAATAGTTTGTGGACTACCTAAACATGTCGTTATTATTTGAGACCATTCTTTGGAAACTGCTTCATTCACGTGTGCGCGTATGTATATACAAATAATATATGCACATATTCCATAGTATAATTAGCATGTATACATGGATGTATTACCTAACTCCTAAAATAGCAGTCAATATCCTATTGCACACTTACTTATCTCACTCAGTTCTTATGACAACCCTATGAAATTGTTATTATATGACATTCTACAGGCCAGGAAGCAACATAAGACTTATGATGTCCAAAAAACTAGCCACTAGATATATGTGGCTAGCCACTATATATAAAAACTAGCCACTAGCTATATTTAAATATGCTATTTAAATTTAAATGATTTAAAATTAAACAAAAAGTCCCTCATTCACGCTAGCCACTTTTCCAGTGTTTAGCAGAACATTTCCATCATTGCAGAAAGTTCTATTGGAAAGCTCTGGAGACTCTCTAGGCAGAGTTTCTCAACTTCGGCAATACCTGCATTGACATTTCGGGCCCGGTAATTCTTTGCTGTGGGGGACTGTCCCATACATGGTAGGATGCTTAACAGCCCTGACCCAGTAGTCACCAGGAGCACCCTCCCCCAGTTGTAGCAACCAAAAATATCTCCAGATAGTGCCATATGTCCCTTGGGAAGAGGGAATAAAATCCCTGGCTGAGAACCACTGCTCTACACTCAGCCTATGGTTTACAGGCTGGGGGGGAACCTGGGTAAGTTGCTTTCAATTCTTGGGGCTTCATTTTCCTCATTGGTAAAAGATTAAAAAATAAAATACATTTTCACAGGGTTCTGTGATGGTCTAATACTACAGATAAAGCATTTTAAATAATAAAAGCATATTAAATGGTTTTTAGGACTGTAATGCTCCAACTCCTCCCTTAAATGAGGAATATCTAGATGAGCTGGCGTGGCATCTGGAAGCCAGGAAGCCAAGATTTCTGCTGACTGTTCCAATGCTCTATCCCTGAACTTGGGCTTCCACGTTTAGATAACTCAATGGACTAGAGACAAATGACAGACCTGCTTGATTTGTCAACAAATTTGCTTTGTTGCTTGCTTCGACAACAAAGCCAAGGGACTTGAAAACTCTTAAAAAACAAACAAAACTCTAAACACAGAAAACCATCTCTCGGTCTCATTGCCTGAATTTTGTCAAGATGGCCTTAAGAGTACGTGGAACAACAAGGCAATCAATTAATGAGGAAGGTTTTTAAATTTCTCAATAATAGTTGAATCAAACATTTAGATCAATTATAGCGAAAATGATTACAACACATCAACTGTCAGTAAATTAGCTAAAGTTTCAACCTCAAATGTCTGAATAGGCACATTTAGAGAAGGGACCCTATCAGTGTATCAGGTTCAGACAACCATGTTAGTAGGATAAAAAGATAATTAAATGAATATTTTTTAAGTCTGTGCCTATTCCTTGCCTTGAAAAAAAAAACAAATATAGGTGTTTTAATGGGCTTACATTACATGGGAGACTATCATCAACTTATTTTTATCCTTGAGATTTTTCATGGTTGCAAGATTAAGCTGAATATAACTTTCTGAATATAAAACTGTCATTGGAGTGGACACTAGGAACCTATATTTGACCATATTTGGCCTATGAGAAGGGAAATTCCATAAGATTTAAAAACAATGCCTTGAAGAGAGGAGCAGAAACAGAAGAGTTCATTTCTTCGATTTGTGTTTTGATAACTGATGCCTGATAGGTCATCCCTCTATGAGAAAGAGTTGAGGTTCACCATTCACATAATGACCTGGCCATCTGTCATGCATTTACAGACCCCAGGTTAAGAATTAAGCCTTAGCTCCTTAACCTCATTTAAACATCCAACAACAATATGAAGAGGGTATTATTTCTTTCTATTTTGAAGATGACAAAAAACTGTGGCCGAGAAGGTCTGGATTAACTTGAGAGTAAGAGGTATATAGCCAGATTTCAGACTCAGGCCTGCAAAATTCCCAAACTTGTGGTCCCCTGCCAACCTATAGCTGCAGGTCAAAGGTGAAGAAGATGCTTTCCCTCACATGGTGTAACTCACGTTCGTAATCAGCACTCCCCCACAACGTTAGACGCACTCACTGCCTCTGGATGACATGGGACACCGCATGTCATGTCCCATGTCATCCATGGGACACAGCATGTCATCTTTTATGGTCTGAGTACTTTTACCATCTTAATTCATTAAAGCAGCTAACAAATGAGACATCTTTCACACTTTTGTTACACAAACTATTTTATGAAAATGAGCCAATCTGCCAAACTCTCTGCCAAAAATACATATATTTTTTTCTGGTTCCTTGTTCATCAGAGGAGTATTCTGATGGGCTATTTTTTCCAAAATAAAGTAAGTTCTTAACTAATCCATCAAACCAGTCCAATACCACCAGGCCCAAGATCAGAAGGATATTAAAAACATCTCAAAGGAAGAACTCACTAATTTAGAGTTACTGAAGGGAGAGGCAATTCTGAATTAATAAAATATCTTAATTAAAGTATGAATTAAAAGAAAGAAAGTCTTATTACCTTTTGATATCTGATGGATGAATGAATCAATCAAACTGGAGTGTGGAAAATATAAAATTATATGAACTGGGCAAAAATAGAACCATGGGGAGGTCTCATTCGGCCTATTTTGATGAACAGATGAGGGCTATTTTGAATATAGTTTTCCATATTTATAGGTCAAGGTGCTGCTACAGTTTTGGGAAAGAAGTAGTTCTTGTGAGCTGGCAAACATTCCCCTTACCCTTCCCATCTTTTTATACTGTATTATGTACATAGATATAGATATATACACATATGTAATATATATATTCTGTACTACAGAGATATAGAGATATGAAAACAAATTTACTGACATCAATTTCCTTAAGCTATTGTTCCAACACAGAGAGGCACGGAAGAGTTGAAGACAATGCTAATAAACCCGTAAGACTGAAAGTCTGCAAGGCTCACTCCCTCTGAGGGTGGGAGAAGGAGAGGGAAGGAACTCTCTACTCCTGAGCACACCCTCCTCAGGGCAGGACAAGGTATGGGCGTGGCTGCTTTATATTCTCCACAGGGAGAAGGGGGCGGGGTTCTCGTGGGGCACGTGCAGCTGTTCCGCTAAAGGATTCCAAGCGCTGTGCGCAGCCTCTCTGAGCATGGCCCGCTGCCTCGATCTGGGATTGAGGTGTCATGCGCAGTGCTTCCCTGCAGCCTGACAGCTGGCTCAGGCATCAGGTGCAGCCCCTTTGCTCTAAGTAAGTCTTCAAAAGGAATCTAGAGACTGCTTTCTATTATAGCAAAGAAGTAATGGCAGTAATATACATATACATACTGAGGCAAAACATATATATGTATTTTATACTGTACTATATATAACATAACCTGTGCCATATATATATAAAATCTCACAAAGATAATGAGCTCCCCAGACTCCATCTAAAAAAACATGAAGTTTGAATTCTTGGGAGTAGAACACGTAAAGTCTTTTTATACAAACTTTAAAAACCATAACTGAAAAAGGACAACTGAGTATGGTTACTTTCTCTATTTGAGCCAGTCACATCTCGTTCCATCCAATTTATGACTCTTTTCACACCAATATCACGGGAAACGAAATTCTAATTTGATTTTTAGTATTCATTTTGGGTTTGGTAAAGCTTTTAGACCTAACTCCAGTATCTGTCTAGAAGAAAAAGCCATCTGACTGTTACAGAACAGGGAGACTAGCCAACAAATGATAATGAATAATCTTGAAGGAAGGATAAAACATAGGAAAAAAAAAAAGGATGTATTACATATCTATTGCTTATAACAAATTATCCCAAATCTTAGGGGCTTACAACAACAGACATGTATTATCTCACACTTTGTGTGGGTCAGGAATCTGGAAGCAGTTTAGCTGAGTGATTCTGGCCCAGGGTCTCTCATAAGGCTGCAGTCGAGGCATTAGCCAGGGGCCAGTACCCGCAGGGGCCAGTACCCTAGGATAGGACTAAGATACAAGGACAGAAGTGCGGGGGCGGGTAATACGAGGATTGGAAATGAATCCAACAATTATAACAATATACTGTAATAAAAGTTATGTGAATGTGGTCTCTCTCTCTCTCTCTCTCTCAAAATACTTTGTTGTACAAATTTAACACCTTTCGTCTGTTAACTAAGGTAAGCACTTATCACACACCGCGGCTATAACTTCTGCAGTTTGTGGTGCAGCAGAAAAACTAGCACCAATTTCTTTCTCCCTCTTCACAATTTCACCGAGAAGATTCGTTCTTACCAGAAATCGTAGCAACTTCAGCATACCATTTTTTCCTTTCCTTATTAAGTCAGGGACTTTTGTTACGGACCCTCCGGAGTTGGTTCCAAAGAAGGGTCCTTCCGTCCAGTGTCCTTGGAGCCAATAAAACGAGACCGAGTTCGGTTTAGAAGCAAAGGAAAGCTTTCTTCTCTGACGGAAAAATGGAGAAGCGCGAGCTCGCACTCCAGAGCACACCCTCTTCAGGGCAGGACAAGGTATGGGCGTGGCTCCTTTATATTCTCCACAGGGAGAAAGGGGCGGGGTTCTCGTGGGGCACGTGCAGCTGTTCCGCTAAAGGATTCCAAGCGCTGTGCGCAGCCTCTCTGAGCATGGCCCGCTGCCTCGATCTGGGATTGAGGTGTCATGCGCAGTGCTTCCCTGCAGCCTGCCAGCTGGCTGAGGCATCAGGTGCAGCCCCTTTGCTCTAGGAACTCTGGTCTGAAGTGATGCGTGCAAGGCCTCTGTTTACAGGCTGCACGTGGGCTGACATCTAGGCTCCTATATTTCAAGAGAGTTTCCACCATCCTCTGATAGGAATGACTTCTTGAGTCCAAACAGCTTGCGCAAAAGATACGGTTTATGCTGAACGTCTGCTTATCGTTAATCCCTTGTGATACCTAATTTATAAAGTAAATTTTCTTATAGCTGTGTTTGTATAGGAAAAACTATTGTCAATACTGTCAATACTTTCTCAATACTGAGACCATTATAGCACCATCATTACTTTCTCCTATTTCTTTAAAACATTTAGACTCCTCCTATACATCCATAATCAAAAAACTAAATCAGCCTCATAGAAGAGTCATCAGATGAGAAGTTTCACCACAAACCTAGAAACTATGCTTTCTTGTGCCCATGTTCTCCCTCTTCTTTCCTAATTCAATGAAGAAAGTACTCTTCCTTCTATCAAAGTCCAACTCTAGAAAATCTATGCAGCACTCTACACATCACCTTCTCAAACCATGTGTTATCTGCTCTTCATCCTGCCTTGTCCATCACTCCTCTCAGTAAGTCGATACGCACCTGTCTCTACCCACTAACAGAGATGCTCCTCTTATTTGAAATTGCAATACTTCATTTGCTTTCTTCAGGGCATTTTTCAATATTTGTAATAATTACATTTATTTGTTTGGAACTTCTGTAAGGCTGGCAATGTTCTACTTCTTGACTAGAGGTTACACAGTATGTATCTTACGGAGCTCTATGCCTATGTTTGGGGTAGTTTTGCTTTTTTTTTTTCTCATGTGTCTGTTAGACTTCAGAAAATTCTATTTTTAATTTGATATATAGGTTTGTATCATACTTAATTTCTAATTGCATTTGTTATGAAGAACTCATCTCTGTGTTGCCCAATTGCCCAATATGAACATTTCATTATTAGTTAAGATTTGGAGTAAAAATTCATTAAATGTTCTGTTTTGTCTTTTTTTTTTTTTTTGCAAAAAGAAAGAAAGAAAGAAAGAAAAATGAATCCAAGATGGAAGCCAGTCTTTTTATAACCTAGTTTTGGAAGTAACACTCCATCACTTCTGCCAAATTCTGTGTGTTAGAAGTGAGTCAGCAGGTCTGGCCCACACTCAAGGATAAGGGATTACTCAAAGGCATGGATACCGAGAGCTATCTCGGAGGCTGCCCACCACAGCGTGTTTCTTCTGTGCTGACACCTGCATTCGGTGAACTCTCCAGAGGTTGTCATTTCTGCAAAGCATGTCCTGGGGACACTAGAAGGAGAAATAAAACAAGGAGGAAACATATCTAAACCATGTTTCATGGCTCTTCATTTCTTCCGCTGTTGAATCTTTCCCCTAACCCACTTAAAGAAAAGGATACTGTTCACAGATATTTTGACTGTTGACCCAGAGCTCACAGCCCAGAGACACAGCAGTATTGGTCTTCTCCCTCGCGTGACTTGAGAGGAGTCAGGGAGACCCTCTCTTCTTAAAAGAAGCTATTTGATCCTTTGGGGCGTAAGAAGTACATTCTCAAGGGCGCAATATCACCCCCAAGGGCAAAAACTGGTTTGGGAGGGGCAAAAAGTTGTTACTCTTTTTATATAGAAACACAGATGTACACAGAGCACAGATACACAGTGTATCTGTGGTATTAACATTTTATGGGGGAATGATTGGGGAAAATGCCTTCAAAAGCTCCTTCAGGAGGGTGATAATGAGAAAAAGGTTGAGAAAAACTTGATGCAGGACAGGCCAGTGAAAACATTTTTAAGGCAAGGAAGGCTTCAGGGAGGGCGGGAGGGACTGGGATGCAGATCCAGCTGCGGGTGGAGAAGAGGAGGCGACATTTGGAACTTGGCAGAGCGTGAATGAATTTTCCCATGTACATATTGGGCTTTGGTTTTACTCCTCGATCTGATTTGACCTAATTTCTACATTCCAGGGACTCCTCACTCATCCCTCACAACCTCCAATCCCTTTTGGTTTTTCTGTGTTTCTGTGAATTCTGACTTTTCGGGTACTAAACATGGACCTGCCATATTCTGTTAACAGCTAGAAATGTGGTTTGACGTGTGGGTCAGGCTGTGCTGACAAACAGTGTGGTCTGTCAGATATTCCAGAGAACACTGTCACCTGGAGAAACGGGTCCCTTGAGCAGCCACATCTTGTCTCCTGAGGTACACAGAACTGTCTCATTTCTGAGCAAAAGCACAGGAAAAAACGAGGACTCACATACTGTTTTTTAGGCCATTTCCTCATTTACATGTCACTGTGCTCAGCAATTCTCAGGACAACACAATCGGCTATCCTGACGAAGCAAATAAACTAATAACAGAAATAAAGAAACAATCCCTCTCGGTATTCCTTCTCAAGGTCTTTCTCCCAGGACAACTTTCTTTTCTCCAGAAGTGAGGTCTAAGGCTGAAGATAAGGATGTTGTTTGTACACACCCTGGGTCATTGGCGGTATGTATTTTCCGTCTGCCAAAAATGGGAAAAGGAAGCATGCTGAATTTACATTCCCCAGCACCGAATTCAACTGGATGTCGAATTTGTAGTAGGGCTGGTAAAAGTGTCACTTTTGTTGGCACCTGCAGCTAGAGCAAAGAGACGGCTGTAAAAGACATCTTCTCGCCAAAACGTGATTTGGGAAAGGTCATTTTATTACATGATTTATTTATATTGTTTCGCCATGGTACAAAGCGTTCTGAAGTGGACTCAGAGCCCCTTAAGCTCCCTCCATTCACCAGCGTCGCAAGGGCCAAGGAGATGTTTGGGGTCAATTATTTAGCTAAAACAGCCTTCAAGGCAACGCAGCTTTTCCGTCTCACTCAAATTGAAAATAAAGTTCTATCATGATAAGATCGATCTTCTCCCCTATCCTTTGAGGAGGCATCGGTAAGAAACAGGATTAGAAGTAGATCATGCTTTTACAGTCACCAAGAACAATTAAGATATTCTTTCTCTTTCACAAAAATCAGTTTAATCAACTTTCCAATGGTTTATCTTCTTTATACACTGTGCTGTCATTAAAGGACTTAAATGTTCTCTCCTGGATTTCTTTTCCAGAAGAGGCATGTGTTAGTAGTTACATTCTAAACAGACCTACAGTATTTAATATGGAAAGTTGAATATCTTTTTAAAAGAAAGCAGACGGGCAGTTTTGTTTATCTTCCCTTGACTCTGTCATTGTGTCCTAAACAGGTGGGTGGGATTTTTAATACTACGTTTATAATGGTGACAAGTAGGATTTACTGGATACATACTTCTGATGTGGAATCCAAGCTAAATGCTTCTGAGTTTTGCGGTTTTTGTTGTTGTTGTCGTTTGTTTAGACATCGTTCCTCTTTGTTTACTGCCAGTAGGTCTCAGACATTGGGGTCAGGTGTTTGAAAATGAGAACCAAATAGAGTTTTTACTCTTGCCTTCAGAGCGCAGCTAGGGTTGTGACTTGGTTAAGCTTCTTGCTTCACTGGCTGAAAAGTACTTTAAAGAAAAGAAGCAAAGGGCTTCCCTGGTGGCGCAGTGGTTGAGAGTCTGCCTGCCGATGCAGGGGACACGGGTTCGTGCCCCGGTCCCGGAAGATCCCACGTGCCGCGGAGCGGCTGGGCCCGTGAGCCATGGCCGCTGAGCCTGCGCGTCCGGAGCCTGTGCTCCGCAACGGGAGAGGCCACAACAGTGAGAGGCCCGCGTACCGCAAAAAAAAAACCCAAAAAACAACAACAACGAAAAGAGCCGAATAGATTGAGAGAGTGAAGAATCTGGTTTAGCTTGCAGTGGTTCCCCAGCACCCAACCAGTCCCAGGCATCTCCTTTTCATCTTTGTACAAATGTTTATATAGGTAGCAACTTTCAGTATCCTCTAGCCAATGGTAAGTTATTTGCTAGTGCAGACTTTATCATCTTATCTTCAAAAGTGGCTCACAGGGGAAGGCATGAGGTAAGGGTGGTATTCTCTGATAATGTCTGTGGATATGTTTGAATGATTTGCCTCTTAGATGATGAAGTCTGATGGCTCTGTCGAATTCCATTTCAGAGAGATTTAGAAACTACACATCATGAATATTCAGCAAAGCTGCCTGGAAGTTCAGCTCCAAGTGACTTAATCATTTTTCTTCATTTCTCCTTAAACAAGCCATTGCTGAAACTAGGAAAGGATTTTTTTTTTTTTAATAGAAGAAGAAAATGTCAAGTTAAATACCAATACTGTGTGGAACAATTCCTTGAAATTTTGAATGCCTCTCAAAGAAACACGTCACCCTAGCGAGGCCACTCTTAGAAGGCAAGGTTGTTTCTTTAACGGCGCCTCTCTGCTTGGTGGCACATTTCGTTAGTTTCCAAAGAACACAAGACCAATATAGAATTGATCTTTATTTAGTCTATTTTGCTCTTTTTTGGCTCTGTGTCAGAATAGAGACTCCCAAATCATAAAAAGTCCCTTTCAAATGTAGAAAGACTATCCCAATAGTTGGGATAAAAATAAAAAATGTAGGAGAGGAAAGTGTCTGGAAAAATGACCCAAACTCGATAGAAGGCAAAAAGATTACCGTGAGCCCCTTCAAAGTCATACTAATTTTGCTCCATAGCCCACCTGAACAGATAAAAACCAAACAATATAACAGACAGTCTCAAATACTAAAGAGAGAATTATTTAGATTACCACACGTTTGCACACTTTGCGAAACGAGCAAGAACTCGAAACTGGGGCCAGTACTGGGCGCAGGGGTTGCCCATTTCGTTAACCAAACCACCTTTAATTGAACTCTTTGTGGTAATTCAATCACTAGGCCACACTGGATCAAGTCCAAAGCCAGGAGGTCTTAAAGCAATTTCTTCCCTGTGGTGGACAGTGAGATTCCCCACCTATGATCTAAGCATGACATATCAATTAATTGGACTCCAACTCACTAGAGAAGTTACTAATGAACATATTAAAATAATAACACATTACATGTACTTAGCACTTCTTACAAGTCTCAGTACCCCAACCTTGGAAGAGAGATACTATTATCCTCATTTTTCCAATAAGAACACAAGTGCCTGGAAAGGTCAAACAACTGTTTAGTCGGTAACACTCAGAGCTGGGAATAGACATGGAGACTTTGTGAGCCGTGAGCAAGTTTGTACAGATAAACATGCCTAGGTTTGAGTCATGGTTTCAATACTTACTAGTTGAGTAACCCTGAATAAGTCACTGACTTTCTGAACTTTAGTTTCTTCCTCTTGATTAAGGAGAAAAACCCAGTAACTCAATATTGAGAGCATTAAAAGAGACCCTTCACTTAAAGCACTTAGCACAATGCCTGGCTCATAGTAAACACTCAATAAACCTTGGCTGGATTGAAAAACAAAACAAGATGATAATGCAAATTGATTTCAAAAGATTCACCCAATGTATTCAAGGCAATAGCTTCAAAGTATAGGAACATTCAACTCAGTGTCCGATACCCAAAAAGGTAAATAATGGTGAGAACTCAAGTGGAAAATGATGAGTTACAGGCATAGTATAGGTATGATATTAAAAGAAATACATGATTCATCATGTTTACTGTAACAAATAAGGCAGGAAGGTGAGCATACACTTCAGAAAGCTTTTGAACACAGCAGTGAGACAATAAACCCATTTCTAGCTACCTGTCAGTTAGTTTAAGAAATCAATGGATATTCTGGTTTACATAAGTTATATATGTTTCTATAAGCCTTTTTAAGTACAAGGGGCTTAAAAAATTAAAAGGGTAAATTTCAAGACTATTTGAGAGTGGTCAGGATTCCCTTTTTACCTTTCCTTTTCTGGATCCTCTAGTGATTTACAGCAAAGTTTACTTGACCTTCCAATAAAGTCTTCAGTTATCTGGGGAAATAAAAAAGATGGGAAGATTAAAGAAATCAGAGTGACAGAGGTTGCCAGGGCTGGCAAAATGATTCCAATCTCTGAATCCCTGTGCCTTGAATCCCCTAAGAGAGATTATGAGCAAATCCAGGGCAGCACACCAAGGCACGCTACAGTACAGAGCACCCCAGACATTACCACTTATTAGGTCCTGATGCTAAGGAGGCACCAAAAGGGGAACAACGAAGAAGCCATTAATTCCATCTACGGATTGTTAAAGTCTTTAGGAGTTACCAGTGAGGGGCTGTTAACTTAAGTGAGGTGAAAATGCTTTGAGACAACCAGAAACACATAGCAGTTAACTTTTTCTAACATAGAATCAACTTCACTCTCCCCTGCTAAGTAAGGTATACCAGGGACCAACAGAGGCTTCTCTCTCTCTCTCTTTTTAAAATCTCTATCATTTTATAAATAGCTCTTCCAAAATAAATCAACAAAAACCACTCTTGCATCACCTTATCATAAAGATAATATTCTTCCTTTTTTTTAAGGTTACATGAGCCCATTTCCTTTATGAAAGATGGGTCTGGGAATTTCACTGATCATCAATTAAATACTAGCAACCTATCTACCTTGAAATCCCCTTACCAGAAGCTTTTCTCAACCATGAAGAACATTAAAATTCAACACTTTAGAACAGTTCATTCTGGACTGTCTGTGATGGAGAAAGGGGATGAGAACCATTTTCAAGGGCTTTTCTCGTGACATTTACTCCTCAGCTTGGCGGGAGAACACGTCAGCTCTCTTAGACCGCAGCTGCGTGCACGTCCCTCCCGACTGCCGTGCCAGGGGACTGCGTCTTCAGTCCTCAGAGGGGCCATCAGTCTCATCTGAGAACTGGACGGGGGCCATCAGCGGGCACCAAACACAGCGGTCCCTTCCAGCTCCTCACAGCAAAGAAAGAAAAATAAAGGTTGATGGAGGGAAGTGTAGGAGGGACAAAGGCATTGAGAAAAATGCCCCCAAACTTAGAAATAAGGCAAAAAAATTACCGTGAGCCCTTTCAGAGTCATACTAACTGTTCTAATGAGCCCACCTAAGGGTCATTGGAAGCTCCAGGGCTGCACTGTTCAATATGGTAGCGACTAGCCACATATGACTATTTCAAGTCAAATTTGAATTAAAATTATATTCAAAAGTCAGTTCTTTGGTCACTCTAACCACATTTCATAAGTTCAATGGCAACATGAGGCTAGTGGGTACTGTATTAGCCCAGATAAAGAACACTTCCATCATGGCATAAAGTTCTATCAGACAGCTGATAAGGGAAAGTAACATTGCCTTAAAATTTACTGTTAATTAGAGCTCAGACTCTGTGATGTCAGGTGATAGAAGACTGATAAATTTCAAATAGTTTTTGCTTCCTAGAGATGCAAATAATTTTCATCCAGAATAACAGATAACTCTACAAGTTATGATTTTATTGCTCTGAAGGAAATTAATCAGCTTTATTTCTAAATTTTCAATCTTGTTCCAGCATTTTTTTAATTGACTAAATATATATCGGTTTTTATATCCTCCTTTGGATCACCTTTGCCATTCTGCTGTGTCCCTTGTTACTGAATTAGAGAAATCCTTGACATTTACCCACTCTACATTTGAAAGTATTATATTTCTAACTTTTAAGGAATTGTACTCTGACAAAGGGACTGAACAGATGCACTCAGTAAGAATTTGATTTAAATACGGTCTAAGTTAAATATTGGGCAGATTGTTCTCTTGGCAAAATTTATGTAAATGCGTCGCAGCTTTTCCAGCAACGCAGCATGACAGCATAGAGATTACGAGTATAGGCCAAGAAGATCTTGGTCAAGGTCTGCAGAAGCTACCGCCAGGATAATATACAAGAAGGAAGTAGAAACAAAATAGAAAAGAAAAAAAGTTGAGGAAGATGGAAACTTTTCCCTTTTTACTTCGTATAATACTGTATGGTTTGATTCTTTTGGGGGGTGGTTAATGAGCACATAGAACTACATAATTTAAAATAAAACTACAACAGAAGTTGCATATACAGGGAGGCAAGTTAGTATTTAGTATTAAGTCAGCATTCTGTCACGTACTAGCTGTGTGACCTCAGGCAAATTATTCAATTTCCCTGAGCCTCAGTTTCGTCATCTGTAAAATGAAACTCATAACAAGTGGATCATAGGGCTGGCATAATGATTAAATTAGATAATGTCCTTACATAGTAAGGACTCGATAGATGTTAGCTGTTACTGTTATCATGCCTGGGACACCTGGGAGCATTGCATACAGTTACTAGTAGAAAATGCAACATTAATACCTCCCGAGTGATTTTGAAAATTCATGTGAATTCTACCCTCTTATCTGTGATTTATTTCATTTTAATTTGAACATAATTTCCTCTCACATTCTTCCAGTCGAAATGTTTCACATGTATCTTGACTTTTCCTTCTTGGTAAGCTCCGTGTACGATCAGGATTGCAAAGGAGGAAAAGTCTGGCATCTGTGGCAGATAACAGGCTATGGGGTGCAATCTTCCTAAACACTACCAGGAAAAGCTGTTAAACCTAATTTTAGTTGACTCTGAGAAATCAAGAGTGTCAGACGAAATACACACACGCTCGCACAAACATACAAACACCACTAACACCGACACCGATACCACCCAAACAGTGTCCAAACGTGACCCAACAACTTACCAGAACTTTCAGTTTGGACAATTAGTTTCGGTAAAAGAAAGGAGAAAAGAACAAAGACCCCACGCATGACAGAGTCACGCCAAGCCTCCCCGTCTCCTGCCCCGTCCTAACTTCTTTCACTTCCTCTTTCTTCTATCAGAATACGCACATTTGAAGCAATTTACCCATTAGAAGAGAGGGGACCCCAGAGAGGGGAAACTCATGAGCAAACTCAGCCACAAAGAGCCAATCTGAAGAGGGTCAAAACCCAAAGTAGCCCAGAGTCTCCCTGGGAGCATGGAAATCCCTCACCCCCATCCCTGGGGAAGCATATAACCAAGGTTCTACCGCCCTGCCCATGGCAGATGGTGGTGGGGGACATCATCACGTGCACCTGTGGATTCCTCAGAGAGAAGAATAGACAGATATAAGTCTTTTGATCCCATGACAGTTAATGGAAAGATATTTGCAGTAGGTATTAAGCAAAGAGGAGTTTTTGTGAAAATAGTCTCCTTACCTACGTTTATCCAGTGCCCTTAAAGGATCATTTGATATTATTTTTATTAATATGCAGTATTAATAAAATTAATATTTAATATTATTACTTCAAGGGTCACTTTCCTTAGACTTAAATAGGCTTTGGCCATAAGTTCCCTATAAATGGTTTCTGCCCCCTATGGCCTATTGTATCGAGAAACCTGTCCAGTCTCTACTTCCTGGAATTCTTCATGTATGGCGCTTAGCATATAGTACATGGGAACATGGAAAGCATTTAATAAGTGTTGGATCTCATTGTTATTATGCCTGATCCAACTCTGGGTGATTATAAGGAGGTTAATTCCTAGTATTTCTTAGGCTTATTGAGTAAAAGACAGTTGTGTTATTTATCAGGATCCTAGCAATAAATAGGATGCACCATTACTCCCGAAGTTGGCCATAATGATAAGGTGTTAAAGGAAGAAGGTGTGGGTTTGATGAAACAAGCAGTGGTAAAGCACCCAGAGACTAGCAAACCTAAGCATTCATGACCATTCCTATGGACTGAATGTTGTACCTCTCTAAATTCCTATGCTGAAATCCTAACCCCCAGTGGTACTGGGTCATGTGGGTGGAACACTCATGAATGAGATTAGTGCCTTTCTAAGAACAGAAGGGGTTCCTTAAAAAACTAAAAATAGAGCTACCATATGACCCAGCAACCCCAGTCCTGGGCATATATCTGAAGAAAACCATACTTCAAAAAGATACATGCACCCCAATGTTCATTGCAGCACTATTTACAATAGCCAAGACATGGAAGCAATCTAAATGTTCATCAACAGATGAATGGATAAAGAAGATGTGGTACATACATACAATGGAATGTGACTCAGCCATAAAAAAGAATGAAATACAGCTATTTGCAGCAACATGGATGGACCTAGAGATTGTCATGCTGAGTGAAGTAAGTCGAAAGACAAATATCACATGATATCGCTTATATGTGGACTCTAAAAAAAAATGGTACAAATGAACCTATTTAAAAAACAGGAATAGAGTCACAGATTTAGAAAACAAACTTATGGTTACCAAGGCGGAAAGGGGAGGGAGATAAACTGGGAGATTGGGATTGACATATACACACTATTATATATAAAATAGATAACGGACCTACTGTATAGCACAGGGAACTCTACCCAATACTCTGTAATGACCTATATGGGAAGAGAATCTATAAGAGAGTGGATATATGTATATGTATAACTGATTTACTGTGCTGTACAGCATAAACTAACACAACATTATAAATCAACTATACTCCAATAAAAATTAATTTTAAAAAAAAGAAGAGAAAGGGGAGCTTGCTTCTCTCTCTGCTCTTGGCCATGTGAAGATACAATGAGAAGACAGTCATCTGCAAATGAGGAAGTGCTCCCTCACCAGACACCAGTGTTGCCAGTGCCTTGATCTTGAACTTCCCAGCTTCCAGAAAAGAAATGTCTATTGTTTAGGCCACCCAGTCTGTGGTAATGTGTTATGATAGCCCAAGCTGACTTAGACAACCATCCCGTGGGCTAACGAAGTAAGGCTTAGGCTCCGCCAGAGCGGAGCTGACAAAACAATAAGGGAAGAGGGTAGAGATACCCTCCCTGATTTCTCTCTCCTGCCTCTGATTTTCTTGTCAGTGTCATTCTCTAGCTGAACCCAACTTCAAACTAGCTGACCAAGGAGCCCCAGATGCAGCCTAAAAGGCTGTGCTGCAGAGATGGGCAAACAAGAACTCTGAGGGAATAGAGAGAGAATAACTATGTTTTAAGAACCTGGTTCTTAAAACAGATTAATTTGCCTATTTACTCCTGATGTTTAAAATTCACTTTGTATGAGACCCATCCTGGCCTTCTGTCCCTCCTTCTGGCAATGTCCTTCCCTTCATTAGTAAATGCTGCCATTGAAACAACAACCTAAGCAAGTCAGAGGATATACAAAGACAACTTGTGCTACTTAATTTCAAAGCTCCAGCTCTTTGAACCTGTTTCTCACTGAAGGCAAATTAGTTAATTTCAAATGTGCTCTGTGAATATCAACAGACCACCCAAATGTTTACTTGTTTTAAGCCATCCTCCTAGTAGGTGAAAAGAATCCATTTGCTTTGAGAGAAAGAAGGGGTGGGCATTCATGCATATAAGTTGTCTAAATGAAGGGCCAGTTCCATATTAAAACATTATTCATTTAGCAAAGGAGAAAAATTTACCTAACATGGAAAACCCCTAGGGTGACATTCTTTTCTACAAACTTGCTTCTAAGCCAAATAACATCCCAAATACCCCTCTTATTCAACCTCTCTTTCTGGAAATGAGAAAAAGGCTGTGGAAAGAAAAACAACTCAATGCTTTACAGTCACACCATGTCTTCACGGTTGGGATATGCAAGTTCTCTTGCACCAGAAGGTCAGATCCAGAATTCCGGAGCTGAAGAACTGTGCATGGAAAAATCCCTGGCCTCTGCCTCTCTAATAAAGATCAAACTTTGGAAAAAGTCAGTGGGGTCTGTTCCAGGCCTGGGATTTCATGGCCTGGCAGAAGAGGACCCCCTGAGGAGATGGCTAACACCTGGCTCAGTTTCCAAGGCCCCTTCCTCTCTCTCTGCTCCCCAGGGACTTTCTGGAAGCAGAACAATCATTGTCCAAATTCTACTCAGCGTCATCCAACAAGAGAAAAGTCTACTGTTCTTCCAACTGGAATGCTTTAGATTTTCAACAGCAGACTGAAGGCATATCCCTGGGACTGGAGGAAGAAGACTATCCAAAGAACACATTTTTATTTGCTAGAAAACAAGCACTCTGTCCACTTAATCATAACAAAGTCAGGGATCTGGATCTTTCCTACTCTATTGTTCTGAAAAAATTGGGCTTGTCTTCCCCTTCAAAATAGTATGGGATCATAGCAATGGCCTTAAAGAATGTGTGCTGTTGTTCTGGTTTTAATAAACTGAAAAGTTCGATAGGTAGCCTAACTTGGGAAGTCTTGCGTATGTACTTGACATTGCTGAGGGCACAGGGCTGTTAAAGTTTTCAGAGTAGCAGCTAACTATCTGGCGTCACCAAAGGAGCCTCGGGGAGGCCCACCGACCTACAGACACCTCCCCCGTTCCGTGCTCGAATGGTCTGAAATTCAGCCTTCAGAGCTTTATTTCGTTGGATGTTTCAACTGTCTTGCTTTCTACGAGACCCATATTCAAACAAACGGTACAAGAAAGGATGCTTTTGGAACTGTTGGGATCGCTGACAGTTTTGGGAAAGGTGGTCCAGAGGAGTAGGGTATTCTGACGGTTTGAAAAGAGGGAGCTGAAAAGACGCTAAACATACTTGCACCCAGTTCATAACTTTTCTGAAGGTTTATCGGCACTTTACACATTTCTTTCGAAAGAGAAAGGCTTAAGGTTCAGAACATCCCACTCATCAGCTATGGGGCCTTTGGCGAATCTCTTAAACTTTCTAAGCCTCAGTTTCACCATCAGTAAAATAGGACAGTAAAACTTACACTTTATCAAAGCTTTGTGAGGTTGACATGAGATAATTTATATAAAGTTAATACCATGGTGCTTAGAATATAGTAGGTGTTCAGTGTGTGGAATATGATGATGATGATGATGATAATTCCATCTGCTCTCTACAAACACATAAATAAGGAAGGACATTTAAATGTGTACAGAGTAAAAAAAAAATAAGGAAGGAGCAGATGGTTGGAACATTTCAATGGCAGCTGGCTCGCTGTTTCACTCTTGCGCTGCTCGTGTCCCTTGCTGGGAAAAGGGAGGCTTTATAAAGAAACTGCCGTTGCTTTCTGTAGAGCTGCTTGACTCAGAGGAGAGAGGGAAACACAGGGGAAACCATAAATAGATGCAGCTGTCTGATGCCTCAGGTCCGTCCCTGGGAGAATATTTATTTAGCTCCAAGGAAACAGTTTTATTTGGCAGATTATGGTTTTACAATTTCTTGCATCTGAATGTTAACATTTCCTCTCTCCAACTAACTCCTTTATAACTTGAATAATTGGCCTTTAACATTTTCTGTGGCTACTAGCCTGCCTGAAATTTAACTAGCCTGATGTAAGCCCAATCTCACATTGCATCGCCTCACGTAGGGATAATAGTCCAGGAAGGTACTGGGAAGCAACAAAACAAAAAGTAGTGGATAAGAGGTCAAATTGAGGCATGCAGGATTTGAAGATAATTCTAATTTGCCCAGCAACAGGGTTTGCAATGGAAGGAAAATGGTGTAGGTAAGGGTTTAGTCCTCACGAAGAGGGCTCGAAAGCCATTCCCCTATTTTTATGTGATAAAAATCATTTCAAGGGCATATCTTCTTTGTATATTGACCTGATGGCTTGATTTTTCTGGAAGCCTGTCTAGCACCTTAAAAAAGAAAAGGAGAGCAAGGAGAGAGGAGCAGCGCGGATAGACTTGAGCTCTGTTCACCCAGCTGTCAACTCTGCACTTACCCATGGGGCAGTGCAGCTCCTTGAATTTCCTGCCATTTTCACTTAGTCAAGTTCCAGTTATAGGAACAATGCCCTTCTTTTAAACTCAAACAGCACTTTGTCAAATGGGCCCTAATACAACACTCTGGAGCTGCCGTGTCTCAAAGACTGCAAAGGGCTCTAGAGTTTTCAGATCCAGTATGTGAGACTGGACCAGGGGCAGCCTCATGTCCCTCTCCTCATATCCATCCACCTGTGAATTTTCAGGCCTGCCTTACAGGCTCCTCCCCACTCAAATCCAAATGAAGATACTCCTGGTTCCTTATATTCATTAAACAGAAATGTTGGTGATCCCCCTAGGCTCACGTAAGATTCCAACGTACATGGATCTCCAGGGCTGCTGATTGCCAGCCACATCCATATTCCCCTGGGAATGGAGATTCCATACATACTCTATATACAAAGATCAGAACCTTCCAGATAACCACCGTCACTTGGCCAGATACTATTAATGTTAATGCCACTCTCCATCCTTCATCCCGATCCTAGTAATAAAGGTACAAAACTTTACATAGTTTATATATATACTTGATAAAGTATATACCAAGTATCATCTTAGGTTTGACGTTGCTTACAAATAGGGAGACTACTTTACTCCTATCACCCCCAAATCATTATTAATAGCCCCTCCTTTACCCTTAAAAGTGTCACAATTTCAGTGATAATATGTGTGCTCACCATGTTTTCAGAAGAGTCACCGTCACGGAGAGTACTTGAGAAACCATATTATTCCCCCATATTCATTTAGGCAAAGGTTATGTTGCTGTAACAAAGGGGACCCCCCACTCACCCCGCCAAATACTGTGGTTTAAAGAATACAGAGCTTATTTTCTTTCTCACCTAACAGTTCTGACATGATTTGTCCAGGTTGGCAGGATCTTTTCTCCACAGGGTCGTCCAGGAACCAAAAAGTTCCTTCCATATGGTTGTGCCACCATCTCACAGGCGGTCAAATTTGTCTACATATTTGAATCAAGATTGTAGTCGGGCTCCAACTCACAGGAAGCAGAAGAGGGAGAATGAAGGAGAGCATGCCCAAAGGCTGAGAGCCCAGAACCAAAGGCAGCGCATACCATTTCTGCTCCCATTTCTCTTGGCAAGAACCTAGTTACATGCCATGCCTCGTGTTTTATCCTTAGTTCCTTTGAAAGCAAAGCCTGGAGCAAAAGCTGTTGTCTTATTTTGTCAGGGAGTGCAACACGGAGAAGCAGATGTGAGGAAGACTGGAATGCTGTAAGGAAGGAGTGAAAGCAAATGGGAGGGGGCATTACTGAGTTGGCTAACACATGGTATCAAGTTCTTGTGGGATTATGTTTTGGGAGGCCATGCACAGTGGTGGAGAAGAATTTATTCACTGGTTTCTATTTTCTATTGGAAAGGTTCAGAGGCATTAAATCCCCTGAAGTTTTAAGTTGAGCATCTTTTCTTCCTTCCTTTTTTCCTTCCATCCATCCATCCATTTAACACAGTTCTATGATGTACCACTCTATGAGTTCGGACCAACGAATACAGTTGTGTAACCACCACTATAAAGATAATAGTACATTATCTCAAAAAGTTCCTTTTTATCCATTTGCAGCCATCCCCTCCCCTCACTTCAGCCCCCGTCAACCACTGCTCTTCGTCCTGTCACTGTGTTTTGCCTTTTGCAGGATGTCATATAAATGTAATTACACTGTACGTAGCCTTTTGATTCTGGCTTCTTTCACTTAACATAACGTGTTCATTCTTTTTTCATTTTCAGTGTATCGTTTGCATTGCTGCTGGTGCTTTGGTGTTGTATCTTTTTTTTTAATTGAAGTATAGTTGATTTACAATGTTGTGTTAGTTTCAGGTGTACAGTTAAGTGATTCAGATATATATACAGATATATGTATATACATATATATTCTTTTTTAAATTAATTTTTATTTATTTTTGGCTGCATTGGGTCTTCGTTGCTATGCGTGGACTTTCTCTAGTTGTGGCGCGTGGGGGCTACTCTTCCTTGCGGTGCACGGGCTTCTTGTGGTGGTGGCTTATCTTTGCTGCGGAGCATGGGCTCTAGGCATGCGGGCTTCAGTAGTTGTGGCACACAGGCTCAGTAGTTGCGGCTCATGGGCTCTAGAGCGCAGGCTCAATAGTTGTGGCGCACGGGCTTAGTTGCTCCGCGGCAAGTGTGATCTTCCCAGACCAGGGCTCGAACCCGTGTCCCCTGAACTGGCAGGCGGATTCTTAACCACTGTGCTACCAGGGAAGTCCTACATATATATATTCTAAAAACTAAAAACAAGAAACTTGTATATAAATGTGTATTAGTTATAACAGACCAAAAAAACAACCTAAATGTCTATCAACAGATGAATGGATAAGTGTTGTATGTCAATACAGTGGACTATTATTCAGGAATAAAAGGGAAAGAGTACTGATACACGCACCAATGTGAGTGAAGCTTGAAAATATGCTAACCTAAAGACGCCAATAACAAAAAGCCATACACTGTTTGACTCCATTTATGTGAAACGCCCAGAATAGAGAAATCTATAGAAACACAAAGTCGATTCCCTAAGAATGGGGGAATGGAGATTTGGTGGGGGATGACAGCTAAAGGGTGCCAGTTTTTTGTGGGGGAGCATACTGAAATGTTCTAAAAGTGATTGCAGTGATGGATACACAACTCCGTGAATATAATAAACATGTTAAATTGTATACTTAAAAAAAAACATTAAAAAAACCATAATATGTTGGATGTTCACCTATGTTGTTTCCTGTATCACCTTTTTATTGTTAAGTAGTATTCCATAGTCCAGATGTAGCACAGTTTGATGATCCATTCATCAGTCAAAAGGCATATGGCTTGGGAGCTTCCCTGGTGGCACAGTGGTTGAGAGTCTGCCTGCTAATTCAGGGGACACGGGTTTGAGCCCTGGTCTGGGAGGATCCCACATGCCGCGGAGCAGCTAGGCCCGTGAGCCACAATTACTGAGCCTGCGCGTCTGGAGCCTGTGCTCCACAACAAGAGAGGCCACGATAGTGAGAGGCCCGCACACTGCAATGAAGAGTGGCCCCCGCTTGCCACAACTAGAGAAAGCCCTTGCACAGACACGAACACCCAACACAGCAAAAATTAATTAATTAATTAATAAACTCCTACCCCCAACATCTTTTTAAAAAAAAAAAGGCATACGGCTTGCCTCCAGTTTTGGATCCTTATGAATAAAGATGCTATAAATATTCACATACATGTTTTTGTATGAACAGGTCTTCATTGCTCTTGTAAACGCCACAACAATCTTTTGAGTTAGACATTAATGTCCCTATGATACAGGTGAAAAAACTGGGTTAAGTAAAAACTAAATTTAAGTAACTGACCCGGTGTCATGCAGCTATTTGAGCGGTGAAAAAATGGATTTGAACCCAGGTGTCTCAAGCTCATGGTCTTTGAGAAAGACACATAAACAAACAATTACATTACATATAAGCAAATACATGTACAATAAGTTATATAATAGAAAAATAAGTGCCAATAAAATATAATGGAACCTGAGAAAAGTGTGCATAACCCTTCTCCCTAGATGATCATACAGCTCTCCAGGATGAGCCTAAAATTCTGGTCTGAAAGCATGAGCTGGTGTTCTCTAAGCAGGCAGATGGTGGAAGGGTTAGAATGTTAAGTGTTACAGGGACAAGGACCTTGGTCAGTTTTGTTATCTGCTGCCTCCCAAGAATCTGGAACTGTATCTTGCATATAGAAGGCACTCAATAAGTAGTTCTTGAATGAATGAATGAATGAATGAATTTCAGGCAAAGGTTCATAGCATGTAAGGGCAGGGCACCTGCTTTACACTGAGTCCCCTTGTCTAGTACATGGTCTCCCCTTCAGGTGTGAGAGACATTTTCCAGCTGCTTCTCATGGAGGCCTTTGCAGAAATCTTGACATGGTTTTTAAACTTCCAGCTGTCCAGTGGCCACACCCTGTCCCCTGAGCCCTGGGAGTCAAGAGTCTTTATCTCTAACAAGCCCCTTTCGACAAGCCAGATTCTGACCTCTGTGAGCTGCCCCAGGGTGCAAACAAAACAGAGATGGGAAACTCAGGGGGCAGGTTATCTGCCAGTTTCTGTTTCTTGTCTCTAAGGCACCAGCTCAGGTTTTAGCCAAAGAAGGTTAAAGCCCATGGAGTGGCAGGTCCCAGGGGAGAGAGAAGGGAAAGACGCACTATTATTCCAGAAGTTGGCAAAAGACATGGGGCAGGGAGGTGGTCAGGCGGCTGCACTGGGTGTCAGAAAGGCAGGTGGAGAGGCTGCTGCCTTTCTTTCCTTACTACAAAAGTGTTACCTGCTATTATAGAAAAATTTTAAACCACTAAAAATCAAAAGAGTCTAAAATGATCCCCATCCCAACACTGAAAGTCGCAGTTAACATATCAGCAAAGGTATTTGTTTTCTAGGGGCGTACGTGGGCACGCAAGTGCACGCAATGGAATGATACCTGTGAACTGCATTCTCACATAATGGAATATCAGGAACATTTTGTACCATCATCAATTGTCAACCAATTGATTTTAAATAGCTGCATTTTCTTCAGAAATTGATTTAACCAATTATCAGGATACATTTTCATGATTGTTTTCAGAAAAAGAATGTCATGTGGTGCTTAAGAGAACGGGCTTTAGGGTGGGTTACAGATTTCAGTCCCATTTTTTGGCACTTCCTGACTTGCGTAACCTTGGGCATGGGACTTAATTACGTTACGTCATCAGTAAAATGAGGATGCTAATAGTACCTGCTTCACAGGTCTCTCGCACAGAGCCCATGAGATGATTCACATGAGATACTTGGCATTGTACCCACCACGTAGGAAACCCTCCATATATTCAATGCACAGCTGTAATTATGAGTATAAAAAATAAACAATACAGAAAAATATAAAAATTAAAAAATCACCTGCAAGCCTACCGCCTAGAGATAATTGATATTATCTGTGTCTTATTACACTTGAGCTCCTGTAAACAATACCTGGCAGGCATCTGTCCCTGCCGAGTACTATTGTCCTGTAGCCTACATCATCTTTTTTTAATGACAGCAGCACATTTCACTGATATGAATATGCCAGGATATATTCTTTTTTGTTTTTTTAAAGATTTTTAAAATAAATTTACTTATTTATTTATTTTTGGCTGCGTTGGGTCTTCATTGTTGCACGCGGGCTTTCTCTACTTGCGGTGAGCGGGGGCTACTCTTCATTTCAGTATGCAGGCTTCTCACTTCAGTGGCTTCTCTTATTGCGGAGCACAGGCTCTAGGCGCGCGGGCTTTAGTAGTTATGGCACGTGGGCTCAGCAGCTGTGGCTCATGGGCTCTAGAGTGCAGGCTCAGTAGTTGTGGCGCACGGGCTTAGTTGCTCCACCGCATGTGGGATCTTCCTGGACCAGGGCTCGAACCCATCTGCCCTGCAATGGCAGGCGGATTCTTAACCACTGCGCCACCAGGGAAGCCCCCAGGATACATTCTTGACACAGAAGAAAATAAAAGCCCAGAAGAACAGAAGCCCTGGGTTATGAGCCTGGCCAGATCTTCATGGTGCACATTTCCTAAGGCAGGCTAAGAATAATCTCACCACAAGCTCAACTCTGCAGAGTCAGGAAGCATCTGAGAACTGTGTCCCCATTTCCTAATCGGAGCTGTCCTTGATCGTTCCAGGACAACACCCTTCACCTGCATACTCTATTTGGCACTCAGACGAATAAAAATGGGAAACAAAGTCTCCTGGTCGCTCCTGCTGACTCAGCAAGCAGGGGCCCCCGGGGGGTTCGGGGCAGTTTGGCCAAGCAGGCTCTCAGGCTCCGCTGAGATTCACAGCCTCCTGGGGGCCAGATGGGGGGATGGCTTGTTTACACTGCACCCAGACCAAACAGGGGGGGAAACTGTAACCCCTTTCGTTTTCCCCTGATGCCGTAAAAAGAAATCTGATTTTATCACACAAAGAAAATATTTCTTTTTCTCATTCTTTCTTTCTCCCCTTTCCTTTTTCCCTACTACTTTTTTCTTCGCCTCCTTCCCCTCTTCTTTCTTTCTTCCCTGCTCCCCGCTCTTCCCCCTTTCTCTTTCTTACTTTTTCCTTCTTTCTAAGTTCCACAACGAAGTACTTTTGGGGGAAAGTTTAAAAAGAAATAAATCTTTTATTTTCAGAGCCAGAGGATTTTTTTTTCTTTTTTTGGCCAGAGATTTATTTGCAGCTGAAAGAACTGAGGAAATATATAGGCCAAAAGCCTGTTTCTTATTCAGGCCAAATGTCCATGGAAAGTACTAAAAGGACTGAACTTCATGGTGACCTTAGCAAATACGTTTTTGGAAAAAGCGGATTGGAGTATGGTTTCTACCCATGCCCATGCCTCTATGGTCCTCTTTCCCAGCCCCACCCACTGAAGAGTCCATCCCTGCACTCAGACAGGAAGCGGCACTGAAGACAGGGGTGGCTAACGCCAGCTATATGTCATCTGGGATCTGACAACTGTCAGTTCTTCAGTCTCTTAGGAGTCATTGATCAATATACTGCATGAGCTAAAGACCCATAGCTTGCAACTGCAGCCCTCATATTTCCATCCCTGTTTACTTACTAAGAAAGCAATATGGAGCGGTAGTTAAAAGCACCAATCCCAACTCTGCTATTTACATACTACGTATCTTCAAGAAAAGGACAGCTTCTCCAAGATTCCATTTCCCCACCTCTGGGAAGAGGAATAACCACGGCATACATCCGACGAGCTTGTGTGTTCAAGTGCTTAGCCCAGCAACTTACTCAAGTGATCTACAGCCACTGGTAGTTAGTATGGATAATTCAGTTAGCTGGGAACTCAACTCATCAAATTATCATCTAGCCCATGCTTTCCACGACGAAAAACACACGTCTGTTTATCAAATGCTCTTGTCGGAATCGAAGTGTGTGATACCCGGAGTACTTTACTGATCGATCAAAAACAAACAACTGAAAGAGGAAATAAAGTTAGGCCAGTGTGACCTGAGCTTCTGCAGGCTCTCAGCCATTGCTGGCTGCGCTGCCTTTCCTGGATGTTCATACAGGGTGTGTTTAATGATCGGGTTCCAGTGCTACATCCACTGCCTTCTAGTTTTTTGAATCCACATTTTTCTCATTTTTGAAAACTGGAATAACATATTCCTGTCTCCAGTTCCCTGGCCTGGCTCCCGGTTTCTGATTTCTCTAAGATTGCTGACAGTGGTTTGGTAATCACATCTGCAAGTCCTTTCTATACTCTAGAATTTAATCCAGCTTGAACCCACTAGTGTCTGGTTCCCCTTTTATTACCTCTTGTGCTATCTTGGTCTTCACTTAGTTCCTTAAAATCATGTTTTATATTGTGTTTTATATATATTATATATTTATATATATTATATGTATTTTAATGTATATAATGAAATACATATGAAATAATATAAATATATATATGTAATACATGTTTATGGCTGAAAGTTTTTATTTAATTTTTTCAAACATCTTTATTGGAGTATAATTGCTTTGCGATGGTGTGTTAGTTTCTGCTGTAAAACAAGGTGAATCAGCCATATGTGTACATATATCCCCATATCTCCTCCCTCTTGCATCTCCCTCCCACCCTCCCTATCCCACCCCTCTAGGTGGACACAAATCTTGGAGCTGATCTCCCTGTGCTATGCGGCTGCTTCCTACAAGCTATCTATATTACATTTGGTAAGTCCATATCTGTCCATGCCACTCTCTCACTTCATGCCAGCTTACCCTTCCCCCTCCCCATGTCCTCAAGTCCATTCTCTACGCCTGCGTCTTTATTCCTGTCCTGCCCCTAGGTTTTTCAGAACCATTTTTGTCCTTCTTTCTCTAATTGCTTTAGGTGTAAGGTTAGGTTTATTTGAGATGTTTCTTGTTTCTTAAGGTAGGACTGTACTGCTATAAACTTCCCTCTTAGAACTGCTTTTGCTGCATCCCATAGGTTTTGGGTCATCATGTTTTCATTGTCATTTGTTTCTAGGTATTTTTTGATTTCTTCAGTGATCTCTTGGTTATTTAGTAGCATATTGTTTAGCCTCCATGTGTTTGTATTTTTTACAGTTTTCTTCCTGTAATTGAAACCTAGTCACATAGCATTGTGGTCGGAAAAGATACTTGATACAATTTCAATTTTCTTAAATTTACCAAGGCTTGATTTGTGACCCAGGATATGATCTATCCTGGAGAATGTTCCATGAGAACTTGAGAAGAAAGTATATTCTGTTGTTTTTGGATGGAATGCCCTATAGATACCAATTAAGTCCATCTTGTTTAATGTATCATTTAAAGCTTGTGTTTCCTTATTTATTTTCATTTTGGATGATCTGTCCATTGGTGAAAGTGGGGTGTTAAAGTCCCCTACTATGACTGCGTCCCTGTCGATTTCCCCTTTTACAGCTGTTAGCATTTGCCTTATGTATTGAGGTGCTCCTATGTTGGGTGCATAAATATTTACAATTGTTATATCTTTTTCTTGGATGGATCCCTTGATCATTATGTAGTGCCCTTCTTTGTCTCCTGTAATAGTCTTTATTTCAAACTCTGTTTTATCTGATATGAGAACTGCTACTCCAGCTTTCTTTTGATTTCCATTTGCATGGAATATCTTTTTCCATCCCCTCACTTTCAGTCTGTATGTGTCTCTAGGTCTGAAGTGGGTCTCTTGTAGACAGCATATATACGGGTCTTGTTTTTGTATCCATTCAGCCAGTCTATGTCTTTTGGTTGGAGCATTTAATCCATTTACATTTAAGGTAGTTATCAATATGTATGTTGCTATTACCATTTTCTTAATTGTTTCGGATTTGTTATTGTAGGTCTTTTCCTTCTCTTGTGCTTCCTGCCTAGAGAAGTTCCTTTAGCATTTGTTGTAAAGCTGGTTTGGTAGTGCTGAATTCTCTTAGGTTTTGCTTGTCTGTAAAGGTTTAAATTTCTCTGCAGAATCCGAATGAGATCCTTGCTGGGTAGAGTATTCTTGGTTGTAGGTTTTTCCCTTTCATCACTTTAAATGTGGCCTGCCACTCCCTTCTGGCTTGCAGAGTTCCTGCTGAAAGATCAGCTGTTAACCTTATGGGGATTCCCTTGTTTGTTATTTGTTGTTTTTCCCTTGCTGACTTAAATATTTTTTCTTTGTATTTAATTTTTGATAGTTCAATTAATATGTGTCTTGGCGTGTTTCTCCTTGGATTTATCCTGTATGGGACTCTCTGCCCTTCCTGGGCTTGATTGACTATTTCCTTTCCCATATTAGGGAAATTTTCAACTATAATCTCTTCAAATATTTTCTCAGTCCCTTTCTTTTTCTCTTCTTCTTCTGGGACCCCTATAATTCGAATGTTGGTGCATTTAATATTGTCCCAGAGGTCTCTGAGACTGTCCTCAATTCTTTTCATTCTTTTTTTTTTTTTTTTTAATTTTACATTTTATTTTATTTTATTTTATTTTTTTCTTTAATATACATATATTCTATTCATAAATTACACATATATACCACTGTAAAAATACATCTTTTATGTATAAAACATATACAGTCGTCCCTTGGTATCCACAGGGGATTGGTTCCAGGATCTCCACAGATACCAAAATCCCAGGATACTCAAGTCCCTTTTATGAAATGGCACGGTATTTGCATATAACTCACACACATCCTCCTGTACACTTTAAATCATCTTTAGATTAGTTATAGTACCTAATACAGTGTAAATGCTATGCTATGTAAATAGTTGCTGGGTACATGGCAAATTCATGTCTTGCTTTTTGGAACTTTCTGGCGTTTTCCCAAATTTTTTTTTTTTTATTCATTTATTTTTAATGACTTATTAGAACAAATACCTATAGATATCATTATATATATGATATATAAATTAATTATACAATATATCATGTATTAATTATTAAAACATACTCTGGTAAATATTATATATTCAATATGAAACAGGAGGAAAGGGGGCAGGGCACAACCTTTAAAAGAATTACATAGCCCGAGGACACAACATAAACTGATTAGAACAAAATAGGTCCAAGATGGCGGACGAGTCTACTTCCACTAGACCTTGAGCCTCAGTATACACTCATTGTAACACATCAGCAAGCTAAGCGACACACCCACAGGTGCCACGACAGTTCCAAGGATGACCATAAAGGTCAAAAAGTGGGCGGTGGCTCAATTCCTAGAAATCCCCACCCCTTCCCCAAAATAGCTGGAATACTCCTCCCACTCATCAGCGTATGAAATTACTCACCCCTATAAAACTAACAACCCCATATCCTGGTGCTGCCCTCGCCTTCTTTTTTTTTTTTTTTTTTTTTTTTTTTTTTTTTTTATAGGTATACCTGGATTTAATTCTCACTTCTACCGCTTGGTAGCTGGATAGCCTTAGGCAAGTTTCATACCTCCCTGAAATTCACTTAATTCAGTCTGTAAAATGGCATAATAACTTATTATAGCATCCTTTTAGGAATTTTAAATCAGTTCTTGAAATAAAAGTACACAATATATAGACAAGTATGGATTCCTCAATAGATGTTTGACCTTTCATTTCTCCAGTATCCCACCCGCATCAAATAAAGAAAAATACTTTTTAAAATTTACGAATATTTCATTGTTGTAAAGTTAAAGCCATAAAAATAATCAAATGGCCTACTATCATACCATTAGAAGAAAAAAAAAAAAAAAAGGTGTTCATGAGAGTTCCATATTAGAATACAAGTTTTCCTTAGGCACCTGTTTATGTATGCTATTCTGCTCTTTACAATAAATAATTAAATTTAAAAGACTTAATTCCTCACTTTTAAGACCTTATTAGTTTACAAATTACATATTGACCTATGCTAAATTTTATACTGACCCATGCTAATGAATTCAGTACAGAAAACAAAAAACACTGCACTCAAGCAAACTACATATATATATATATATATATATAACTTATATGAGAATTGCTACTCCAGCTTTCTTTTGGTTTCCATTTGCATGAAATACCTTTTTCCATCCCCTTACTTTCAGTCTGTATGTGTCTCTAGGTCTGAAGTGGGTCTCTTGTAGACAGCAAATATATGGGTCTTGTTTTTGTATCCATTCAGCCAATCTGTGTCTTTTGGTGGGAGCATTTAGTCCATTTACATTTAAGGTAATTATCGATATGTGTGTTCCCTTTCCCATTTTCTTAATTGTTTGGGGTTTGTTATTGTAGGTCTTTTCCTTCTTTTGTGTTTCTTGCCTAGAGAAGTTCCTTTAGCAGTTGTTGTAGAGCTGGTTTGGTGGTGCTGAACTCTCTCAGCTTTTGCTTGTCTGTAAAGGTTTTAATTTCTCCATCAAATCTGAATGAGATCCTTGCTGGGTAGAGTAATCTTGGTTGCAGGTTTTTCTCCTTCAACACTTTCAATATGTCCTGCCACTCCCTTCTGGCTTGCAGAGTTTCTGCTGAAAGATCAGCTGTTAACCTTATGGGGATTCCCTTGTGTGTTATTTGTTGTTTTTCCCTTGCTGCTTTTAATATGTTTTCTTTGTATTTAATTTTTGATAGTTTGATTAATATGTGTCTTGGCGTATTTCTCCTTGGATTTATCCTGTATGGGACTCTCTGTGCTTCCTGGACTTGATTAACTATTTCCTTTCCCATATTAGGGAAGTTTTCAACTATAATCTCTTCAAATATTTTCTCAGTCCCTTTCTTTTTCTCTTCTTCTTCTGGAACCCCTATAATTCGAATGTTGGTGCGTTTAATGTTGTCCCAGAGGTCTCTGAGACTGTCCTCAGTTCTTTTCATTCTTTTTTCTTTATTCTGCTCTGCAGTAGTTATTTCCACTATTTTATCTTCCAGGTCACTTATCCGTTCTTCTGCCTCAGTTATTCTGCTATTGATCCCATCTAGAGTACTTTTAATTTCATTTATTGTGTTGTTCATCGTTGCTTGTTTCATCTTTAGTTCTTCTAGGTCCTTGTTAACTGATTCTTGCATTTTGTCCATTCTATTGTCCATTCTATCTCCAAGATTTCGGATCAACCTTACTATCATTATTCTGAATTCTTTTTCCGGTAGACTGCCTATTTCCTCTTCATTTGTTAGGTCTGGTGGGTTTTTATCTTGCTCCTTCATCTGCTGTGTGTTTTTCTGTCTTTTCATTTTGCTTATCTTACTGTGTTTGTGGTCTCCTTTTTTGCAGGCTGAAGGTTCGTAGTTCCTGTTGTTTTTTGTGTCTGTCCCCAGTGGCTAAGGTTGGTTCAGTGGGTTGTGTCGGCTTCCTGGTGGAGGGTACTAGTGCCTGTGTTCTGGTGGATGAGGCTGGATCTTGTCTTTCTGGTGGGTAGGTCCACGTCTGGTGGTGTGTTTTGGGGTGTCTGTAGACTTATTATGATTTTGGGCAGCCTCTCTGCTAATGGGTGGGGTTGTGTTCCTGTCTTGCTAGTTGTTTGGCATAGGATGTCCAGCACTGTAGCTTGCTGGTCGTTGAGTGAAGCTGGGTGCTGGCGTTGAGATGGAGATCTCTCGGAGATTTTTGCTGTTTGATATTATGTGCAGCTGGGAGGCCTCTTGTGGACCAGTGTCCTGAAGTTGGCTCTCCCACCTCAGAGGCACAGCACTGACTCCTGGCTGCAGCACCACGAGCCTTTCATCCACAGGGCTCCTTAATTTGGGATGCTTCGTTGACTATTCAGGTATTCCACAGATGCAGGGTATATCAAGTTGATTGTGGAGCTTTAATCCGCTGCTTCTGAGGCTGCTGGGAGAGATTTCCCTTTCTCTTCTTTGTTCTCACAGCTCCCAGGGGCTCAGCTTTGGATTTGGCCCCGCCTGTGAGTGTAGGTCGCCGGAGGGCGTCTGTTCTTTGCTCAGACAGGACGGGGTTAAAGGAGCCGCTGATTCGGAGGCTCTGGCTCACTCAGGCCGGGGGGTAGGGAGGGTCACGGAGTGTGGGGCGGGCCTGCAGCGGCAGAGGCCGGCGTGACGTTGCAGCCTGAGGCGCGCCGTGCGATCTCCCGGGCGAGTTGTCCCTGGATCCCGGGACCCTGGCAGTGGCGGGCTGCACAGGCTCCCCGGAAGGGCGTGTGGCCAGTGACCCGTGTTCGCACACAGGCCTCCTGGTGGCGGCAGCAGCGGCCTTAGCGTCCCATGTCTGCCTCTGGGCTCCGCACTTTTAGCCGCGGCTCGCGCCCGTCCCTGGAGCTCTCTCAAGCAGCGTTCTTAATCCCCTCTCCTCGTGCACCAGGAAACAAAGAGGGACGTAAAAGTCTCTTGCCTCTTCGGCAGGTCCAGACCCTTCCCCGGACTCTCTCCCGGCTAGCTGCGGTGCACTATCGCCCTGCAGGCTGTGTTCACGCCGCCAACCTCAGTCCTCTCCCGGCGCTCCGACAAAAGCCGGAGCCTCAGCTCCCAGTCCCGCCCGCCCCGGCGGGCGAGCAGAAAAGCCTCATTCTTTTTTCTTTATTCCTCTCTGCGGTAGTTATTTCCACTATTTTATCTTCCAGGTCATTTATCCATTCTTCTGCCTCAGTTATTCTGCTATTGATTCCTTCTAGAGAATTTTTAATTTCATTTATTTGTGTTGTTCATCATTGCTTGTTTGCTCTTTAGTTCTTCTAGGTCCTTGTTAAACATTTCTTGTATTTTCTCCATTCTATTTCCAAGATTTTGGATCATCTTTACTATTATTACTCTGAATTCTTTTTCAGGTAGACTGCCTATTTCCTCTTCCTTTGTTTGGTCTGGTGGGTTTTTACCTTGTTCCTTCATCTGCTGTGTGTTTCTCTGTCTTCTCACTTTGCTTAACTTACTGTGTTTGGGGTCTCGTTTTTGCAGGCTGCAGGTTCGTAGTTCCCGTTGTTTTCGGTGTCTGCCCCCAGTGGCTAAGTTTGGTTCAGTGGGTTGTGTAGGCTTCCTGGTGGAGGGGACCAGTGACTGTGTTCTGGTGGATGAGGCTGGATCCTGTCTTTCTGGTGGGCAGGGCCACGTCCAGTGGTGTGTTTTGGGGTGTCTGTGACCTTATTATGATTTTAGGCAGCCTCTCTGCTAATGGGTGTTTTTTTTTTCCTGTCTTACTAGTTGTTTGGCATAGGGTGCCCAGCACTATAGCTTGCTGGTCGCTGAGTGGAGCTGGGTCTTAGCGTTGAGATGGAGGTCTCTGGGAGAGCTTTTGCCGTTTGATATTACCTGGACCCGTTTGATATTATTGGACCCTGGTGGACCAATATCCTGAACTCGGCTCTCCCACCTCAGAGGCACAGGCCTGACACCCGGCTGGAGCACCAAGACCCTGTCTGCCACATGGCTACGATGAAAAGGGAGAAAATAAATAAAAAAAATAAAGTAAAAAATGAAAAAACTATTATTAAAAATAAAAATAATACAAAATTGAAAAAAAGAAAGAAAGAAAAAAGAGAGCAACCAAACCAATAAACAAATCCACCAATGATAAGAAGCGCTAAAGACTACACTAAAAAAAAAAAAAAAGGACAGACAGAACCCTAGGACAAATGGTAAAAGCAAAGAAGGCACAGCATGGTGGTAAACGTTATCCCTTAGGGGCTGCTGGTACTCATGGTCAGGCGACCCTTTCTGCAACTGCTGATTGAGAAAAAGTAGCAGGTCCTGTTCAGGTTTCCTCCTGATGAATGATAGTCAAAGGAGATAGGCTTTGAATCCAAAAAGTAAGTGAAAGTTTTTAAAATATGCTTAAAGCAAAATGATGAGGCCAGAAATCTTTGGTAATCCTAGCAAACGGGGATAATAATGGCACCTTCTGATTTGGTGTAATACCTTTCCAGCATTTTGCTGTGTGGAAACACACACACAATCTGTTGGATAAACAAAGCATGAAGATGCCTCCATATAATTCTTTTTCTACATCTTTATATCTAATGTTAGCATAGGCTTCAGTGTAGGAATGTGAGGTCATTTTTACTGAGTTCAGCCCCTTTGTTTGAGCACTTTGGCTTTTCAGCTATTTGCTGTGCTATCAAGGTTACAGTCATGACATTGGTAAATGGAGCACGTGCTCAGTAAACAGCCTCTGATATCCTTAAGCAAGGAGGCTCCAGAGGCACGAGACCACAGACTTCAGAGTTAGAGGTGCCGTGTACTGATGTTTCTCATCCTTCTCCTATATGGCTGACCTCAGGCAAATCACCCCATTCCTCAGGGACTCAGACTCCATTCTGAGAACTCTCTCCTGCTAAAGGGCGTGACAGACAGTGGCTCCCAGAATGGCTTCTTGTGAAGGTTAAATGGGACCCTGAATATAATGCTTATAGCACAGTGCCTGGTTCTTAAGGAATATCTGAAAAATGGTAGCTGCTGCTGTTACTGTTATTTATGTCGTAAGATCCTGTATGGTTCAAGTTCTATGTACTTTCAAAGTAAAGACACTGTTAGAAGTCAATGACTCCCTTAATTCTGGAATTTACATTTTGAACTCAATGCAGTGAATGGAATCCAACAGCCTACCATAAATAGCATCAGCATGAGGACTCACATGGAGACACTCATTTCAGATGTGTAACAGTTCTGCTGTGACAGGACATACATGATCCTAAAAATTATCATGCAATGCAAAGTAGCGCAAGGAATACCACAGGGCTCATGGGAAATGGGGCTACAGCAGAGGCTCTCAGTTACTCATAAAATCTCGAAATCTCATGTAATTTTGCCCCTCTCCCCAGGGAACACTTGGCAATGTCTACAAACATTTTTGTCACAACTGGGAGGGGGTGGGCAGGAGAGGAGGTGGTGCTACTGGAGTCTAGTAGGTGGAGGGCAGGGATGTTGCTAAATCCCCTCCCCTGCACAGCCCCCAGGGCACAAAATGATCCAGCCCCAAATGCCAAGAGTAACAAGGTTGAGAAACCCTGGGTTAGAGGTACAACACTCAAAACCTTGTCAGCAATACATTAAAAAAAAAAAAGAATACGAATCTAATAAAAACAGAAACACTGTTTTACCTAAAATGCATAAATAACTGCAATAAATATACACTTTGCCTTGAAAAAGACCTGTCATTGCCTGTGGAAATGGGTGTTGGAAGGGTCTCAGCTTGTGAGCAAGTATGAAGTGGTGGAAGCAGGGTTATCTAAAACTGGATGGAAAGCTCTAGATGTGGATGGTGTGGCTCATAACATGTGGAGTGAACCAAGGTAGCTGGTGGATGTCTGAGGGTGAGGGTGTGTGTGTGTGTGTGTGTGTGTGCGCACGTGTGTGTATCTTGTGTATTCCCACACAGCCCAGTTCAGCTCGGGACAGTTTTCTAATGCTCGTCAAGTGTTTTTTGGGGGACGAAATCTTGCATAAGCTAACATGAAATTTGACTATATCCAAATTATTCCCTAATATATCAATGGCACTGGAACAAATCCAGGTGTTCAAAACATGTCTTAGAGCAGAACTAACTGTCCATATTTATTGAATTGACTAAAACTATACTTCACAGCAACGATTCTCGAAAGTGCAATAGACCGCATTATCAAAGAGACCTTCAACCAACAGAAATTATCAGACAGAAATGTTCCAGAGAAGTCCTGTTTAAATAAAACCCTTTCACATGCCATTGTATATAGCACAAGACTTTTCCATGACCTGGCAAGTGGCCTATACTATTTATAACAGTCTATTTAAAATTCTGTATAATGCTGAAATATTTAAGGATGAAATTATATGATATGTGGAATTTGCTTCAAAATAATCCCAGATGGGGACAGTGGGTATTGGGGCTAAGAGGAAACAGGAATGGTCATGTGTTCACAAATGAAATTAGAAGATCGGAACATGGGGCTTGGTTATAATCTCTCTACTTTTGTGTGATAAAAAGAAAAAGAAGAGTTAATTATGTCTAAGCAGTGCATTTGCAAGCAGGTTCATATAAATACTGATTTTAAATGGTGATTTTTAAATGGCTGTTTTTGAACATAGGGTTCCTGTGTAGCTATTGAAGTGAAATATCACGTTAAAATGACAGGCTGTACTGAAGGTATTTAAAGCATGCTTTCTTTCTGCAGTTTCCAAAGGACTGGGTCTTACAAGTAGAGTATGATGATTAGTAAAATCAGGTGTCAAAAGGAGAAAATTAACACTCAAGCCAAGGTCAGTGACCAGGGCCTGTCACTCGGAGGGGTTGTTTCACAAGCTGAGAATATCATGAGCCCTCACAGTAGAGGTGAGACTGCCAGCCAGGCCCTGGGCAGATTTGCTCCATGGGAAGAGTGACTGAGAAGCATATCGTGGTGGTTAAGTGCATGGGTGGGCCTTAGAGTCTGACCTCACTGGGGAGGCTTGATTCCACCAAGTGACCTTGGGCAAGTTAACCTAATCACTCTGAAAAATTTTGTTTCCCTTCAAGTTTGTGGAAACTGGATTGTCTATGTAAAGAAAAAAAAAGAGCAAGATTTAAAGAAACAACATAATAAAGGCACATCAGTAGATTTGCCAAAGCCCCTGAGCAACTCTGTGTTACTCTTTGGAGCATCGGATGAAAACGAGAAATACTCTCCCCTGAAAAACACACATATGAATTCACAAAAACATTTGCATCAACGCCTGGAGAGTCACAGACCTCTTAACATCCATCCAAGGCAGTGGGTTAAGAATCTGGATTACAGCTGCACCCACCTTCAGTCTAGAAGCCGAGGGGTGGAGACAGGTTGAATATGTCCCTGGCACCGCAGCTGTCCCTCCTGACCTATTTCTCCTATCTGAACTGTTTCCTCCAGTCTCCAAATCTACCCCATTCTTCCCAGTCCGTCAATTTCAGGAAGCCCTTCTCATCCAGTGCTATCTGCAGAAATTTCTCCTCTGACCTCACAGTAAGTAACTTATCAGTGCTGCTATTTTGGTCCTTAATTGTACACTCTAAGGATGCTTGCCTGACGATTCCTGGATCTGCGTGTGTGCGTGTTGCCTGTATAACTAGATTGTGAGCAACACCATTTATCGCACTTCCTAGTGGATCCTCCCAGAACGAACCATGTGGAAAACTAACAAACAGATATGTGGTTTGAAATGAAATATTTGTCAAATGACTGCCTCAATCAATCTTTTACCCCTTTCCTTACTCCTTTCCCTAATACTTTAAGTTTAGTACTCTCTGCACCTTCTGTCTGGAGCCCCTTTTCCCCAGGACTCCCTAGCACGCTCCCATTTATGTTTTGAATCTCAGCCCAGAACCTGCAGAGAAGTCCTCTGTCCCCCACTTTCTACCTCTCTTGCCGCCCTCCTCCTCCCCAACTTCATGGGATAGCCTCTGCAAAGACCACTGCCGTGTATCTACATGCAGCGCACCATATGGCAGTGATTCCCCATGGGTGGTCTACCCACTGCAGAGGATATGTGAGGCGCACTGGGTATGTGGTACATGGAGGAACAGGTTCACCTGTTCATGCATTTATTTTAATGTGCATTTGTAACAATGTAATTAATATATCAGACCCATGATTTCACAATGTATTGATTAGGATGAGGCTAAGCGAAAAAGAGAGACAGAAAGTCAGTTTAAAGAAAAATAGTGAGTGAGATAAGAATAGTGAGTCCCCCTTGCTATGGTTTTAGAGCAAAATCTGTGAAGCTGGGGTGCGTTCATTCAGTCAGTATTTTTGAGCACAAGACTGACATTTGGAAAAGGTAGGTGTTTTGTAACATAGGCATCTCCCTTCCTAGGAGGCAGGGACAGGACCTAACTCAGCTCCACAACCCCCGGACTTGAGGCTCACGCATGGTTTGCTGAATCAAATCATGCAGAACTGCATTTAAAAATTCTGTCCCAGAATCAGCTTTGCCTCCTTAAAACACTATCTTTTCTGCTGCCTGGAACAGAGGGAAAGCAGGAAGAGGGGAAGGAAGATCACAACTCCTCTTCTCCCACCACATCCCCAAGTGGTACAAATATACCGTCACAGGAGCCTATCCCAATCTAAGCCCACCGGATGCCTTTTTTTGTTGCTCTGTCATCTTCCCGGCTGTTCTAGTCAGCATAAAAGCTTACTTAGGCATGTGCAAAGAGCGGTCATTGCCTTTAGCTCAATTAACCAAGGACTCTCAGAGCCTCCTTTACCGTGAGGAGTGGTTTTATCCACCCAGGCATTTGCTAACTCCAAGGAACAAGGAGCTAGCTGGGGGGGGGGCGGGGGGGATTTACTGCAAGAGGAAAAGCAAAACTCGAAAACTGCCCAAAGGGAAAACTGAGTCAACCAGCACCTACCGGAAGAGACTGGAGGGTGGGGATGGAGGGGGAGGTTGCAGAGGGCTCTCCCCCAGGAGGCAGCTGAAATCCCCCAGTTCTGAAGGTCTTTGTGTAAGAGGTGAGGGGCTGTGGTGGGCCCAGGGGGGTGTGGCTGGCTAGAGAACAAAGAAAGGAAAAGGGAAAGTCAAAGGTGCTTCCACTTTTCAAGGTGACTTAGTTGAACGAATCCAAGATTGAACTGGCTCTAATCACTAGTGATTCATTTTGAGAAAATCACAAAGGGGCTCTTTCCCCTCCTCCGCCCCCCCCAGTTTCCGCTTTAGGGATTTCCCAGGCTAAGAGGGCAGCCCAGCTTGAGTCACTGGGTTTAAGAAACCAAGAAATGATAACATGAAACAGATCGACTACCCTTCTAAGGACTGTTAACCCTGTGTTTACAAGAATTCTTTTAACAATAATTTATCTACAATCCAATTTGGATTCTTGTAAATCTGTTTACTATAAGGCTCCTGATTTCTTTCTTTTTTCTTTTGCACTATATCTTCCAACTTGGAATGATGAGAGGTCCACCTAGAAAAAAATGACAAGTTGAAATTCTCATCATTTATGTCTGCTGCTCGTTACCAGGTACAGGGAACAGCTCTCCTTCTTCAAGGGGAGCGGTTAGGTATCTTTAATAGAGCGATTTCACCGGAGCATCGATATAATTTCATTTCTATTTGACTGAGAATAACTGTTAGCATTTTTGAGTGCCTGGTGTATTCTAGGCACTTAACATACATCATTTTCTTTATTTCACAAAAGAATCCAATGAGATAAGTAATATTTCCTTATTGAACTGTTAAGAAAACTAAGACCCAGGAAAGCTAAGTGATCGGTCCACAACCACCCAGCTAATTAGAGGCAGAGCCAAGATATTATCGTCAGGTTTTATCTGTTCCAAATTATAGGTCTTTGCACTCCCCTTATTGCTGTTCAAGAAACTCTATAGAGAAAGGACTTACGGAAAGAAAAAAGGAATGAGATTTAGTAGAGCAGTCAAGTAAAATATGACTTATCACAGATATCCATAACGTATGACATATCCCTTGCTATGAAATAACTGAACAACCTCACTTCTTTTTTCACAAGCACTGCTCAGCCTCCGTGAGTCTCCCTGGGCATGTGCCTTAATGTCCCCTGTTCATCCCCCAGTCAGATAACCTCAAACCACACTGACATCACAATATTTATTTTGTTAACAGTTGGGAAGATGGGGAATGGCCATTTATGGGACATGCATTTCTTATTAGACTATTTAATTCCTAGTATTTGTGAGTACCAAGAGCCCAGTGTTCAACAATCACTCATTTAAATGAGGATCTGAGATTCTGAAAAGAAAGTTTCATTACAATTGTGGAGTCTCTGTCATTTCCAATTCAAGGAGTATCTTCTCTTACTGTGAAATAATTGAATAGCCAGAGTCAGTAGAGACGGAGAGAGAACAAAGGGCTGACATCTCTAAAAGAAGCAGAAGATGAGAGAGACTAAAGGGAAAGCCCATCTTCCAGGACCACAGTTTGTGGCTCTGCTATATTCATACCTCATCACTGTGATGCGCCATCTTGAATATTCATGCCATTGCACTGTTTTTATTTTCTGAGTATTGGTTTCAATGCTTAATGATAATCCATGGGGTATCGTCTTCCCAGAAACAACCTCCTCATTCATGGACTGTCTGAATTGACTGCTCGATTTAGCAGTGATAAAAATAAAGTACAAGGGCTTCATGTTTCTTAATTACCCGAAAGGAGGATAACTCGTAGTGCCGGGCCCTAAGGAGGTCTCCTCGCAAGTCCTGGTCATGTTCACCCCAGTTGCCCTCTTGGAGAGAGCTCTGTCTAGGAACTTTTAACCTTCAATGTTGTAATGTACTACCGTGCATGCACTTCTAGCCCTTCGTATCCCCGGGCCAAATATTGGGGTAACAGCTGCCCTTTCATGATATTGTCCAGACCCTCTTAAGCCCACTCTCACACTCCGCAGCATTCTTGTAGGCTGCTAGAAAAACTGGAGCTGGGCAGGCTCATAAAACACAAGAAATGTGCCTCCTTCTTAAAGATCCCAGCCGCTCAGCATACTCTCGCTGGGGGGTTGTGCATTCTCTAGATCCCTCAACGTTCCAAGCAGAATCCTGAGCCAGTAGCTTAGGTTTGAGCCGAAATGAATCAAGGGAGGAAGGGCACATGTTGTTATCACTTCCCTTTACAGATGATGAAACCAAAACCAATAGGTCCAAATCATTTGCCTGGTGTCACAAACCTAACTGATCATAAATGGTCAGGCTGGCCATTCAACGCTTAAATAAGGGGTGTCTCGGTGGTTGTCGGAGATATATTTTTAGAGGATGGATAGAGTTGGATGTTACCTAAGTAAGGTATCAAGAGCAGAAAATGAAAGGGAATGGGGGAGCAAAAGGGGACCGTGCTGTGAAGGATCTGTGGGAAGACCTCTTGGAGTCATGGGCTATGTGGCTAAGGAAGTGAAAGCTGTCTTTGCCACAGGCGGTTGAAAGTAAGCTTTTAAGAGTGTGGGCTCACAACGTCACTAACTACGGAAAGTCAGAATGAAAGATACATTTGTCTTTGCCTCATTTTCCTCATTTCTTAAATGTACAAATAATACCACTACCTCACAAGGCTGTTATATGGAAGAAATTAGATCATCTAGATCAGAGTTTCTCAACAGACGCATTATGGAAATTTGGGGCTGTGTAATTCCTTGCTGGGGGTGGGGGTGAGGTTACCTTGTGCACTGTGGGATGTTTAGCAGCATCCCTGGCCTCCAGTAGATGCCAATACAATATCCCCTACCCTCAGTCCTGACAATCAGAAATGTCTCCACACATTGCCAAAGGTCACTTGGGAGGCAAAACTGCCCCCAGTTGAGAACCACAGATCTAAAGGTCTTGGTATAGTGGGAGGCATACAGCAAGTATTTAAGAACTCATGCTATGATTGTTTACGCCCCTATCTGCTCCTTCTTCCTTTCCAAGATGTCTTTTCTTTGACCCCTTCCAAATAACGCCATGTCTTCTGCCCCATCACTTGCATTCAAAACCACCTTCCTGAGGAAGGAAGCTGACAAGTCCATTTACATTGGGAGTGTTTTCGTTTTAGTCAGGGTACAGCACCCTAAGCCAAGCTTGAAGAGGTTAAGTTTAGGCAACAGTGATCTGGGTGAAGAAGTATTTTAGGGAAAATTTCTTCCTAAACTCTCAGAGGACAATCTATTCAAACTGTAATGTACGTTGCCCACTTGTAAGATGTGAATGAGTGCTTCTCCAAATGTGTTCTCTGGAACGCCAGTTCTAAGGGTGTGGGAGTGGTATATAGTAAGAAGGTCCTTTGGTGAAAAGAATTTGAGAAATTCTGGGTCAATCAAAACTAAACAAATCTCTTTACTTCTCAGGCCTGCTCAGAGCTTTTAAGATGCTACTATGCACTACGATTATTCATGAAGAGATATGGTCTGTAGCTTTTCACAAGCTCATTTTTACATAGCACTAATTTTTGTAGGCCAGGGGTCAGCAAAATACAGCCTGTAGGCCAAATCTGGTCTACTGCCTATTTCTGTAAATAAAATTTTATGGTAACACAGCCACACGCATTTATTTATATATTATCTATGGCTGCTTTCAGACTACACAGTAATTTGAGTAGTGACAGACACCCTAAGGCCTACAAAACCGAAATCCTTCACTATCTGTTGTTTGAAGGAAAATGTTTATCAACTCCCATTACAGACTGAATGGTCTGTGAGATACACACTAGGAAACACTGTTTAGAGAACCTCAGTACTGGAGGATTTTTAAAGGTTACCTAGTGCATTTGTGGCAGTGTGACTTCACCATGACCAGATCCTTCAGCATCAGCTGGGGAGCTTGTTAAAAATGCAGATGCCTGGGACCCTATCCTGACCCACTGAATCAGAACGTGTATAGGAAAGACCCAAGAACTGGTGTTTAAACACATCACCTGCCAACTCTTATGCACAACTAAATTGGGTACCTTTGACCTCATCTGACTGCCAATCTAGTACCTGAATATCCCCCTCGTGGATCGTGGGCCTCCTTTAAACCTCCGTGGTAGGGAACTCACTGCTTCCTAACAGTCCCTTCTACTCCTAGTCTGGAAAAATTATCAGAAAGTTCTCTATGTGGAACACGAATGTGTCTTCTAGGAATGTCTCCCCGTTGGCTTTCACTTCCTCCCAATCTCACTTGTTGCCAGATGTGGAATATATTTAAGCAGGAAGGCAGAGGACACAGTTACTCAACCAAAACCTACGTTTTCTTCTTCTCTAGATCTAATATTCCTCAGGAAGCCTTCTCTGGCTTCTCTAGACAGAATTAAGTACATCCTGCCCTGAACTCTCAAAGTGCCCTGCAGGCTCCCCTGTGCGTGCATTCTCCATATTTCTGCAATTCAGGGTTGCAGTGAAAGGCACAGACGTCTGACAAAGTCAAATAAACTTGAAGCCCTATCCCAGCCAGTGGATTCCTGGTGGTGGGCCCTTGGGCAATGTACTTTCTCTTGGGCCTTCGTTGTCTTACCTGTGAAAAGGGTATGATAATAGCACCTACCTGGGGAGAGTTCTGAGACTATCACAGGTGCAGGGCTTAGCTCAGAACTGGTTTCCAGTAAGTGTTCAATCAATGTCAGCAAGGAGGGGATAAGGTTGATATGGCCTCCACTGGGTGCTGAACTTCTCCAGGGAAGGGACCATCTATAACTTATCTTGCTTTGGACCCCCAGTGTCCATCACACAATAAATGCCTAAAAAGAAAAGATTTACTAAAGGAATGATTAAGTTCTAAAAAAGGGCAGATAAAACGGTGCTCAAGAGCAATGGGACTGGAAGATCATCCACCCAGTTTCAAATCCCTTCACCACCTGTTGCTTCATGTGTGGTCCTAAGGAAAGAGCTTGATTTCTCTAAGTTTTAGTTTACTCCAGGGTAAAATAGAGTCCTTCCTTGGGTGGTTGGGAATATTAAGTAAGATAATGCAGGCAAAGCATTTAGCACATAACAAAAGGTCAAGAAGTGCTAAAATAGTAATTGTTATCCTTATTACTACTATTACCATTCTTGTTAATAATATCCCCTCAACATACCCCAGTGGTTGCTGGGATAAGATACCTTTGCTGATGGAGAAGTCTTATCTCTGTTTTTTTTTTTTTTTTTTAATACTGTCTACCCTAGATCCCTTGGGAAATAGATAGCCAGGGAGACAGCCTGAAGTTGGGACTAGGCTAATGGAGGCCTATGCAAATCCATCCAAGAATTATACACATAGTAAATCCTGGGGCTACGAAGCTCTGCACGGTTAACATTTCCCTCCAAGCCATAAACCAGACACCGCTCTTCCCCCCAACTGTTTGTAGCATGTTAGGTGCAGATTTAACTAAACTCCTAAACAAGGAAACGATGGTACCCAACGGAGATGGAGGAATGTCTTGTGTCCAGACCAAATAAAGGAGAAACCATAAATACCAGGGCTCTGAGACATCAACATTTATACTCAGAAAGCTCTTCTTACTGCTAAACCTGACTTTTTAATCCCTCAGAGGTCTGCCTTGATCACCACCCTCTGAGTTGAGACTTTTGGCCAAATATGAACACCTGCTTCTAAAGAGGTCAAGTAAGTTGGATGCTTAATGTCCTACTCTATGAGCTGGACACTGGGGTCAAGGCCCTGGGGGCAAAAGATAGACACACAGTTCTTTCCCTTATGGAGCTAATGGTCCAGTGGGGGACAAAAACATCAGCCAGAGAATCACATTAATAAATGTAAAATTACAAGGAAGATGTTACGAAGTAAAGACTCAGGGTGCTTTGAGATCATATAATGGTTAATTGTCTGCAAGGAGGACAGGGAAATTTTCCATTGGGAGCTAACAAAATCAGTGGAGATCTGATGGATGGACAGGAGTTCTTCAGATAACAGGAACAGGGGATTAGTTTGGAGAGTGATGCTGGCAGAGGAATAGCATGTGCAAAGGCCCCGTGAAAGGAGGGAAGAACGTATCTCAGAGGAACTGAAAGGAGGCCTGCATGGTGATAAGAGCAAAGAGCATGGTACAAAATGAAGCTGGAAAGGAGAGGGAGGTCAGAACTACGGCAACACATAGTCGGCCTAACAAATATGGTGTTTATTGTAAGAGCAAGGAGAAGCCATTGAAATATTATGAGCAGTGGATTGATGGAATGTGCATTTCAAAAAAAAATCAGAAGAGACCAAATTGAAGAGACCAGCTGGGAAGCTATTACAGGTTGTCTGGCAAGAGACGATGGTGGCATGGACTGTGTGATGACAGTGAAGCTGAAGAGAGATAGATGACAGACCCAAGAGATGGAAGTGAGATGAGAAAACAACACTTTAGATTTGAAACTAGGAAATGCATAGCTCTGTTCTTCTAAAATATAACATGGGAAATTCAAAGCCTCCAAAGATAGAAAACAGAAAGTTATTCAGTCTTACTAGGCAATGCTAATGACATTACAAATCCATACTGCTGCATTACAAACTTAGCTTAAAAACTATTTGTATGGGGCTTCCCTGGTGGCCCAGTGGTTGAGAGTCCGCCTGCCAAGGCAGAGGACATGGGTTCATGCCCCAGTCCGGGAAGATCCCACATGCCGCGGAGCGGCTGGAACCGTGAGCCATGGCCGCTGAGCCTGTGCGTCCGGAGCCTGTGCTCCGCAACGTGAGAGGCCACAACACTGAGAGGCCTGCGTACTGCAAAAACAAACAAACAAACAAACAAAAACCCAAAAAAACTATTTGCATGATTTTCAGTAAGGGTGCCAAGACCATTCAATGGGGAAAGGACAGTCTTCTCAACAAATGGTGCTGGCAAAACTGGATGTCCACAGCCAAGAGAATAAAATTGGACTCTTAATACCACATACAAAAATTAACTCAGAAATGGATCAAAGACCTACGACTATAAAACTCTTAGAAGAAAACACAGGACAAAAGCGTCATGGTATTGGATTTGGCAATGAATGATTTCTTGGATATGACACTAAAAGCAAAGGTAGCAACTGAAAAAATAAACTGGAATTCATGAAAATTAGAAAATTTAGTGCATCAAAAGACAATGTCAACAGAATAAAAAAGCAACCCACAGAATGGGAGAAAATATTAGCAAATCATATATTTGATTAGGGATTAATATGCAGGATCTATATAGAACTCCTAAAACTGAACTGCAAAAGACAAACAAAGAAACAAAAACCTGATACAAAATAGAGCAAGGATCTGAATAGACACTTCTCCACAGAAGATATACAAATGACCAACATGCACATGAAAAGATGTTCAGTATCACTAACCATTAGGGAAAGGCAAACCGAAACTACAATATGCCACCTCAAACCCCTATGGAGGGCTACTATCAAAAAATTTAAAAAGCAATGTGTTGGTGAAGAAATGGAGAAATTGGAACCCTTGTGCACTGTTGGTGGAAATGTAAAATGGTAGAGTTACTGTGGTAGAGTAACTGTGCAATCCCACTTGTGGTTATATTCCCAAAAGAACCAAAAGCAGGGTCTCAAAGAGATGGGTACTCCCATGTTCAGGGCAGCATTATTCACAATAGTTGAAACATGGAAACAACCCAAGAGTTCACTGACAGATGAGTGGATAAACAAAATGTGGTCTATTCATACGATTGAGTATTATTCAGCCTTAAGAAGGAAGGAAATTCTGACACACGCTACAACATGGATGAAACGTGAGGACATTATGTTAAGTGAAATAAGCTACTCACAAAAAGTCAAATACAGTAATGACGCTACTTATAAGAGGGACTCAGCGTAGCCAAATTCACAGAAACAACATGGGGTGTATTTTTCCATTGGTCGATGAAAAGAGTTCTGGAGACGGATGGTGGTGATGGTAGCACATTACGAACATGTTTAATACCGCTGACCTTTCCACTTAAAATGATTAAAATGGCAAATTTTATGTTATATGTATTTTACCACAATAAAAATTTGGGGAAATAATCTGGCACAAACTTAAGGATTCACTGTGAAGGGCACAAAATGGAGACTGACTGCCTGTGCTCTGGTTAAGTGGAATATATAATTCCATGACAAAAATTCCAAGTTAAAAGAAAGGACTATCTGCAGTAGCACAGAGGGTTTTAGACTAGTATCAGAGGCAGAAGAGGGTGAGCTCAAATCCAGCTCAGCCACTTCCTGGCAAGTGACTAGTAATACGTTCATCTTGACCCTCAGTTTTCTCATCAGTACAAAGGAAATGATGAACCTGGTCTTGTTAGGTTATGATAAGGTCAGAAGGAGATTAGGTGAGAATTAAATGTTGACCATGTGTTTCAGCTGCCTGGTAGTACTGAGCCTGGACTACATATATGTTAGCTTGTGTCTCCATATAAAACACTGCCCCATAGAAACAGACATAACAGAAAGATGAAGGGCGATTTCTTCAAGGATGGGAAAGTTGTACCATGTTCTCCATCCCTAGCAGAATAGAAGACCATCTTCAACAGTGGCTGATGGACTCGAATCACAGGCGTAGAGCAACCTCTCACAAGCCTCAGGATAGGGCAATGTGTTTCAAACTTTTCTGGATCACAATCCTCAGAAAGAAATACATTATATGCTGTGAGCCAGTAATACACTCTGCTATTGTCCATTTGGTTTCATTCTATTTCATTAAAAAAAAATCTGGTCATGACTCACCAAAGTGATTTCCTGACCCTCAGGTCACAACCCACAGTTTGAAAAACACCCAATTAGGAAATTCACATTCAAGCCCTTTCAGGAAGACTTCCGGAAACACCCTCACCCTATGGAGGTCGTTCCCACACTTGAATTTCCTTGGCTTATGTGATTCCAGGCTGTGCCACACCATGAATTCATAACTCTTCTCTTGCCTCCCTAGAAACATTCACTGTTGGTATGTCCTTCCTCCCCTCCCCTCCTAGTCTCCTTTGTCACTTTACATCCAGGAGACCTGACTGAAGGTGCTGAGACAGTTTAATATACATTTATGATGGTGGAGGTAGGGGCAGATAACCAGAGAAACTAGCATCTGTTCAAGTTACCTGTGTTGGCCAAGCACTGGCTCTGTGCCTTGCACTGTGCAAAGCTTATTAGGAAGAGGTGGCACATGCTTAGTCCATCTTAACCAAAACCAGAATCCTCAAGAAACATTTTTTTCATGTTACATTGCATTCAACCACTATGACACTTGATCATCCACAAAGGATACCTATAGATACCACAAAGGGTACCTATAGAAACTTTACACTGGATTAATTAGGATACCATATTCCCAGACCATGCCAAGTATCCAAGATAACCACATACTTAGAATGAAACACAACTGCTTTTTGACACAGAGAAAAGACACAAAGGGATTTCAACACTTATCCTTGAGTCAGAAATGAACTAAGAATCACGGTTGACTTTTTTCTTTGTGAAAAGTTGAAACATCTATTACCCCACGTTACTGACTCTGTCACATTTGTGTTTAATTAGGTAATGTATATTGCCTCCATGTTTTCAGACCACATATTTTTGTAAACATCTGACTTGATAAGGCAGCTGTGGATTTTATTTATTTGGAATCTCTGATCTCCACTCATGGTACCCTGAAATTTCCTTTTATGGTAGACAATAGATTTTGAAATTAAGTAATTAAGGCTGTACTGCTGAGAAGTAATACATCCATTTATACAGGTCAACTAATTTTCAAAAGTATTGTTCACCTAACCAAAAAGGAAGTGATCCACACCTCTAAAAATCAGAGGGCCAGTCATCACTTTGGACACATTATGTGCTCAGATATTCACTCAGAGCTGATAATGTACTGATAATAATGAGCTAAGTTCCAGAAAACGTTGTGAAATAATGGGGTGGTTAAGAACATTAGAAAACAGCAGAGTTATTGGAAATGATAATGCGGATATTTGCATAGTAGTATGTACTATACAAAATGTTTTCATTCAATTGATTATTCATATTTATAGTCATCATTTATGAAGTGTCTGTGAGGTATAATCAGTTGGTAGATACCTCATATTCATACTTTGTGAGTAACCCCAGGTGTGCTCTGCTTGAACGAAACCTTATACATAAAAGTCTGAACTGAATACACACCTCACAGATATAGTGAGATCCATATGAAGAAAACTGTTGAATTTTTAAAACCACATACATACTTTAAAATGTTTCCTTTACAAACACTGAAACTACAGACATTTGGGGAGATTGCAGACCCCAAGGATAAGGGGGAAAAGGCTTAGGCTTTGGAGTCAGAAATTCCTAGCTTCAAATCCTTGAAATTAATTTAAACCTCACCTTTGTCGTCTATAATTTCTGGAAGATAGCAGTACGTATGTCAAAGGATTGTGGACAAGCACACATGATGTAATGCAGCTCAAGTTCACAGCACAATCAAGCACAGGGTAAGCTCCCAATGTCAATATATTAGAACTACTCTGTAATATAAGGTTTATTTGCATGGTACATAAAATGAAATATTTCTCAGTGGTTGAAATACACATATTTTTCAAATATATGGGTTTGTTCTATTACCTGTGATGCTGAAGAAGAATGATTACATGAGGAATAAGCTTGGTAGGGAATATGCCAGCATCAAGTATTTGAATTTCCATGTTTTCACAACTCTTATCCCCTAAATGAAATCCTTTTGACACTCCTCTTATTTTCTTGGGCTTTTTTATCTTGTTCACTTACACCCACAGTGTGTATTCGAGGATCTACAGAACTCATGTGAGACATAATCCCTGCTCTCACAGAGTCTACCTGCTAAAAGGACAAGATGCACTTGAAAAGGTAATCTTTGGGAGTGAGGACTGTGTCACTAAACTTTGTGAAAGCAAGCAAGTTATTCACTCCTTTCCTCATGTCTTGCTCACTGGGTGGCTGTTTTAATGAGATAAAAATACTTAACCATCTTCTTGCACTTTCAAGTTTGATGAGTCTTTCACTTGAGTGAGAAGAAAGCAAAGCTGAGATGTCATCATACTAAGGTACTTTAGGAAGCCCATAATCATTATAACAGTAATATCATTCGTTAAGTCCCTGATGAGCACTGGCCTCTTTGCTAGGTGTTTTCACATTTAATCTGCACAATAAGGATGTATTATTACCTCCATTTCACCTCTGTGGTCCATGAGGCTTAAAAATGCTTAGTAACTCACACAAGGCACAGGGAGCAAAGCCTAGGTTTAAACCCAGGAGTGTCTGCTTTTTTGATACTACTCCTTAGCTCAACTCAGGAATATGTAATGCTGTAGAATGCAAATGTCTGCTCCTCTTGAATATCTTCCCTGTTATCCTTTCTTTAGCAGGTAAAGTTCTAATGATCGAAGTGTGGCACGTGAACCATAATCCTCTCACTTCCACCTCTGGCAGACATTGCTAACTGACAACAGTGCTCTTTTCCAAAGAAACTGGATTTACCCTCAAAATCCTTCTCAACACAGCATTTCAAAGCAGTCACTCTCCAGTAATTGACCATAACTAACACTAAGAAATCTTTAACATCTCTCCCACAGCACCTTGTTAATGACTCTACCAATAGCGCATATGATACCACGTTTCAATTATTTGCTTCCCTTTTGGTTTTACAGCAACAGGACCATTCATCTTCCTAAATCCAGTCTCCTGTGCACAGCCAACCACAGAACACAATAGGCACGCAGGGAAAGTTTTGTTGGGTCGAATATAAGTACTTTTAGATTAAACCTATTTAACTACCAAATGCTAAACGTATATTATTGGTTAATAATTAGAATGGCTAACCTTTTTTAAGCACTTACTAGTTGCCGTGTACCTAGTTAAGCAGTTCACATACATTAATTTTTTTTTTTTGGCTGCATTGGGTTTTTGTTGCAGTGCGCGGGCTTCTCATGGAGGTGGCTTCTCTTGCTGCGGAGCACAGGCTTTGGCGCGCGGGCGTCAGTAATTGTGGCTCGGGGGCTCAGTAGTTATGGCTTGCGGACTCTAGAGCGCAGGCTCAGTAGTTGTGGCGCACGGGCTTAGCTGCTCCGCGGCATGTGGGATCTTCCCGGACCGGGGCTCAAACCCGCATCCCCTGCATTGGCAGGCGGATTCTTAACCACTGCGCCACCAGGGAAGTCCCACACACGTTAATTTGTTTAGCTAAAACAATGATCCCATGAGATGAATATATCATCCCTATTTTATAAAGAATGATACTAAAAGTTCAGAGAGCTTAAATGATTTGTATAAGGTCACAGGACCCAAGCCAGGTATTCTGACCTCCACCCAAACCCACACTCTTAACCACTACACTGTTTATAGCAGGAAGCCCACATAAAATGTACTTTTTCCTCTCACAGCACATTATATAAATGTATTGCTGTACTACTGCCCCTTACTGGCTTTCAAAAACTTTACCAGGTGATCCCTGAATTTTATTTCAAAATGTTACCAGAAAATCAAATATCTCTCATTGTTCTTCAGGTCGACACACATTAAAAGAAAGACTTGTGAATTAACAGATAAGAAATGGATTAAGATCCTGGAGAAGTCTCTCTCCTTTTCCAATTCCTCACCACCAGATCCATTTCAGGGTCTACTCTGTGCTGGCTACGGAGACAGATACTATGGGTACAAAGATGAATAAGAATTGTTCCCTGACATCAAAGTACTCACAGTCTAGTGGGGAGGCAGCCACATAATGACGATGGGGCTGTCATCGAGAGAGGCAGGGGATGCCAAGGGTAAATGAGGATGCTACACTCAGCTTTGCCTCGGAGAATCCTAAACGGTAGAAAAGAGTCATCCAGGAGGGAAAGAAAGGAAGGGTACATCACGGAAAGAATATAGGCAACATGGTGCTTTAGAGTCTAAATCCGGGCACACCCGGGACGTGACTACGGATATCAGTCCTCACTAAGTACTTTCTATCTCTCTCAAAATATCTGGGACCTTCAAAATAGAACTCCAGTAGGTGTGTCCTGGAATTCTAGAGTCCCAGGAATTGAGGCTACCATTGTGCAGATGCTTCCTACACCAACACATGGAAATAGCCCGCTATTTATTTATTTATTTATTTTGCGGTACGCGGGCCTCTCACTGTTGTGGCCTCTCCCATTGTGGAGCACAGGCTCCGGACGCACAGGCTCAGCGGTCATGGCTCACGGGCCCAGCCGCTCCGCGGCATGTGGGATCTTCCCAGACCGGGGCACGAACCCGTGTCCCCTGCATCGGCAGGCGGACTCTCAACCACTGCGCCACCAGGGAAGCCCTATTTATTATTTTAATGCAGTGATTGATCATGGTTGCTGATCGAGATTATGAGTTTTTGAGGATTTGAGCACACCTTTTCTGTCTCCTGAGGGTCCACCTTCTGAAATCAATGAATGCCTCGCGAGCTTATTCTTTCAGAACCGAGACCTTCAAAAAGAGGCCCGTAACTTCCCCAGTTTCCTACGAAAGACATTATTCAAATGTCCTCAAGTGACAGATGGTGTAATAATCTGCCAAAGCGTGCGCCTTACACTCTATGAGGTCAGCTCTGTTTTACTTAAGAGTTTTCACTCACACCAGTACCATCTGGCATCCACATCCTCTATCTTAAGCTTCAAATAAATCCTGATTTACCTCAGAAATGTTTGCCAAGAGTCTGCTTGCTAGAAAAATGAGCAGTTTCTCCCCTTTGAGGCACGCCTTTGCAATATAGGACACCTAAGAGCATGTAATAAATGACTGTCCATCGGAATACACCTTCAGATGCTACGGAAGATACTGTTTGGGAACAAAGGTTGGGCAACTCCAGCTAAATATTTTTCGTGTGTGTTGGGGGGGTGTGGAAATCTGGCAAGATTACACAATTTTCTTTTCAGCTAGAGTATCCTAATCCGAATTAAAGCTACATGTGCTACATCAACATTCTGACTCAATACCACTGACGTTCCTTTGCCAATCATCTTTTCAGCTCACAGAATGTGTAAGTCTGGGGCACATTTCGATCTGCTGATGTATGTGCATAGAGGAAGAATGGAGGGAGGCTTGAAGATGGACTTCAAATCCTGGAGGGATCATGTGCTCTTGTGTTCCTGGCAAATCCTGAGGAATGCTTTTGTTGAGTCTGGTGTCAAGTTTGTGGCTAACACCTTTCTAAAGGGAAACATAGGACCTTGGTGCTCATACTTTCTCTCTGGGGCAACATAGGATTTTCATTTTCAGAACAGGTACATATAGGATTTCATTAATAATCCAAGGTGTTATCTAAGCCTAGCGCCGTGTCCAATGCACTGTGGAAAACGCCTCAAGCGTTTGAGCTAAGCCACTAAGAAAGGCAAGGAAGCTAACCCAGTTACTCTTTTTTGTGCCAGCCATTTGACCCACTGATGTTCTGAGCACTGCTGTGACCGCCAAGACTGCAAGCGGACCACTCCTCTACTTTTGCATTGACTTCCCCCTGAGAGCAGGAAAGCATCCCTTTCCAAGTGGACCCGGATGCAGAGTCAACCAGTTTTAACTCCTTTTCGAGCTTGATTAATAGTCTTTTGAGTCAATTCCTGGTAGGATGTGCATCCTACACATATAACTTTTTTTCAGAAATAGGGAAATGAGTAGTTCCTAAGATTGGAGCCAGGAAGAAAACTTGGAACTTCACCAGGTTTTTTTACTTTTCGGGGGGACAGTTATAAAAGCTATTAAGGTAAATTTACTTAGAACATCACTCACACTTCCATCATCTAACAATTCTTTACCATTTTTATTTATTTAATTTTATTTAGTTATTTTTGGCTGTGTTGGGTCTTTGTTGCTATGCGCGGGCTTTCTCTAGTTGCGGTGAGCGGGGGCTACTGTTTGTTTTGGTGCACAGGCTTCTCATTGCGGTGGCTTCTCTTGTTGCGAAGCACGGGCTCTAGGCGCGTGGGCTTCAGTAGTTGTGGATCACGGGCTCAGTAGCTGTGGTGCACGGGTCTAGTTGCTCTGCGGCATGTGGGATCCCTCCAGGACCAGGGCTCAAACCCGTGTGCCCTGCATTGGCTGGCAGATTCCCAACCACTACGCCATCAGGGAAGCCCCACCATTTTTATTTTTAAAAACCTAGTTTTCTTCTAAATGTTTTAAATATTAGGTGGGATAATGGTGTACAAAATTTTGCAGAATGCATTTTCTTACTAAAAATCTTGTGACTATTGTCCTATATACTTATTTCCTAAATATTTTCAAAAACCTGATCTTCGAATGTCACCTAGTAACCCACAGAATCCTCTCTGAGGAGCACTGTGTAAAATCGAACCAGGAAATACATCTCTGCAGTTCACAGGGAAGACTCCAGCAAAAAAGACCTGAGCTTGAATCCTGGTTCTCTCGCTAACCAACTGACTTAGCATCAACAATACGTAAATAGGGCTTCCCTGGTGGCGCAGTGGTTGAGAGTCCGCCTGCCGATGCAGGGGACACGGGTTCGTGCCCCGGTCTGGGAAGATCCCACGTGCCGCGGAGCGGCTGGGCCCGTGAGCCATGGCCGCTGAGCCTGCGCGTCCGGAGCCTGTGCTCCGCAACGGGAGAGGCCACAACAGCGAGAGGCCCGCGTACCGGGAAAAAAAAAAACACAAAAAAACACGTAAATAGTATGATAACATTTATTACACATGTGCTGTGTAGCAAGAACTTTACTAAGGGCTTTACATGTATTAATTTCACTTAATCCTAGAACCTCATTTGGCAATTACTATTATTGTTCCTACTTTGCTGATGAGAATACAGAGGCTAAGGAATGTTTACTATTTAATCTCACAAAGCAAATACATGAGCTTGATCTGGCCTGTGTCCATTTCACCAGATTGAGTTCCCACCCTTCTCCGCTCGCTGTCGGAGGTCTGATCCCCCTAGGCAGTTCCCTTAATGCCTGGCTCTTTCTCACTCCCAGCCTTAGCACCACTGCCAACTCTCGCCCCTACTCTTCACTCTTTAATGTCTCCCCCTAAATGCCACTTACTCCAGGAAGCCTTCCTGGCACTACATTATACACTCTCTTGGGAACCTACATTTTCCTTTAGAGCACTTAGGAGGATTCATTCTTTCTGTAACTGTGGGTTCAACATCCATCTCACCTGCTACACTGAGGCGCCAGGATACCCTCACATCTGTATCCCACCCCACAGTGTGAATAATGGACTCATTAATGACACATCATTTTCAATTCTTTAACCATCAGTATACTCAGTTCCCTTCAGCTCATTTCTAATTCTGTGGCTTTCTGCATGACAAAGAGGAGGGACAAGAGATGACTGAAATTGCCCAGATAAATTGTAGCACTTCGGGTGAGTAACCCCGGGAAGGAAGCATTTGGAAAGCCTTGTCTGTTTTATGTTCCTTTTAGAACAGATGCTTGAATCTGTGCACACTATTTTTGCCAAGAGAGTGTGCAGATGGCTGAGGAGGGAGTGCTGTTACATCCATACCACTTTTTTGACAACATGAAGCTTTAAACCCACAGTCACCAAGCCAAAATGTGAACATGCCAGGTCTCAGCCATTGAGCTTCTCCTGCCATGGGGGGGTCAGGATGGAGGAAGGGGATAAATGATCCTAAAGTGTGTTGTTCTAAGGCTCACTGATTCCACACACTTCCTGGTATAAAGGGGCACCATTGCCTTAGTCTCTGTGGCCAAATAAATAAAGGAAATGCTGCAGCAACCCTTGTCTTGAAATTCACAAGGCACATTAGCACATTAGAGAAGCCAAGAGGTCCTGCAGGGGGAAAAAATATTCTATTTAACTTTCTCCAGTTCCTAAGTTTATTTGACCATGTTTAGCCATAGAATGCTGTCTTGGATTAGATTGCACCAAAAACAGATCCTCAGATAAGAATTTAAGTGCAAGCAGTTTTATTTGGGAGCTGAATTTAAAGAAAGCATCAGGAGAGGAGATGGCAAGCAAGATGGAAAGAGAAGGAGGCCCGTCCAGGGTGCATTCATGGGCAGATGCACCCCTGTGGGCAGCTGGGGCTCAACCTTGTTGGGGACTGATGGGAAGATGCCTCAGAGGGGACCCATCTCAGGAGTGAGGGAGCTGGATATTTACCCACCAACACTCATCCAACATAAATGAGGGCTGCTCCCAGGGTCGCTAACTCCCTGGCACTTTCAGCCTGCCCTGCATGACATCCAGAGAAGGAGGCCAGGCAGAGAGGAGCAGGTGCATGCAGTACAGCACTCAGATTGCTGTGCATGGAAACTGTTCAGTGCCAGGGGAGATGAACGGGACATTACAATGTCTGCTGTCCAGATGCCGCCTCTACCTTCTTAGTTTTCATACAGGACACCCATTAATGCCTGGTGGAAGCAGCTCTTAAGGAACAAAATTAGGAGAACAGAAATCCAAAAATTGGGATTTCAAGCAGTTCAACGAATTCCAAGAGCTATCATTTAGCTCAACACACTGAGCCAATGCTATGCTATAGCTGGTAAAACTCCAAAGGGAATTCCTGTAAATGCCACCAAGTGCCAAACATATAAATCTCAAGGTTCAGCAAAAATAGCCTTGGAAACTCGTAACTACTGAGATGCCACATCAAAGAGCCTTCTAAGGAGCCAGACTTAGCATCAGGTTCTAACTTGGTCTGTCTGTGAAAGAGAGAAGTCATCTTTCCCACAGCCAAGAGCACAGGGCAGGGCAAACTGTGTCCTGTGGGTGGTGATGGTAGTCTACTTCCAAAACCTGCTAGAGTTTGTCATATAGAGATATAGACACAAAGACAGAGAGATCCCAGGACCCCACTTTTATGGAACTCTTACATTCTAGCAAAGTCAGACAATGCAATGTCAATAATCCAATAGAGGAAATAACTGTACATGGTAGAGAGGGTTATGAAGACATTAAAGAGGATAATGGGAGAAAGGGCAGCCAGAGGAGGATTGCTTTAGGTTGAGCGATCCAAATTGGTGTCTCTGAGGAGGTGAACTATGAGCTGACGCCTCCTTGATTCAATGTAATATAAGGAAGGGCATCTCAGGAGGAGGAAACAGCAAGTACAAAGGTCCTGAGACGGGCATAAGACTGGGCTATTTGAGGACCTGGAAGAGGGGCCTAGAGTATCATGAGTGAGGATAAAGCGTGACTAGGGAAGGCTGATGAAGAAGGCCCCAGCTGGAGCTTGTTGAGTGGACATTTGGTATATTTCCCCATCCATTTCCTTGTTCTTAAGGAAATAGCCTCCAAAAGCATCAGAGAACGTTGGCTGAATATAAAATGATGCTCCCATGTTCCCTGATTTCGGAGATACCTAAAGAAACTCATCGAGTTCTGTCTCCAGGCAGCCATCCTAATGGTTTCATCCCATTCTCCAGCATCTCCCACCAAGATCTCACGCGGCCTCACAAATTAAAACCAGTCCCTAAAGGCTGAATGAACGTCTGCCTGTTCTTCAAAGGCCTTGTGTCCTAGTCTCCAAAAGCAATACTATAAAGAAACAGTACAGTGTCCCTAGGACCCACTTCTTGTTGGAAGTCAGCTGAGTCTACACCATCCGATCTCACCTGTGCCCTCAAGCCAGCCCCTCCAGCCATCTCCCAGGGTGGTCCCCTTCTGGAATGCCATTTAGAGCCACAGGCTTGCCCAGGCCTGGCCCTTGAGGATGATATTGGAGGGTCTGTCGCAGGAGTGCACGTAGCCTTGAATGATAAGAGAAGGCTGGTTCTTCACTCTCTGGCACAGTGAGGGCCAGGATAAGGAAGGGAAGAAGGGGCCAGCTCCTGACCTCTGGGGACAGGGCCATCATAAGAGAGGGCTCTGTCATACAGAGGAGCATCCTTCCGGAGCCAGGACAAACCTCAATTCTATTTCACAAGTGGTTACTGAGCACTGAAAGGGAAAGAAACACTGACCACTCCTGGTAATAACAGGCAGAATGAAATCAGTGTCAAAAGAGACATCCAAACAGAGAACTTCAGGAGCGCGAGGGTAAGAGAAATTAATGAGCTCACTGGCTTTCTCTGGCTTGGTGGTGGTTAACTGCGCCAGCCAGCGGCAGGCAGGACCATATGCCTCCCCTGACACACCTGTGAGTCAGGCATTTTGATACTGAGGAAGAGGTGACCCTATGTCAAGCGATGGAGCATTTATCATCAAGAGACATGGGGAAGTGAGCAGGACAGGAAAACAGCTCACGAAGAGCTGGACCAAGAGCCACTCATCTCTCAGGATAACAGCAGCTCTGAGTGCTGGGTGTTTGCATGTGCTCTCAGAAGTTTCTCTCTCCCACCCTCGCTACCTTCGCCTTTTGCCTCTGCTGTTCCCTCTACATCTGGGTCCTTCTCTCAGGATCTTGTTTTCAACCTGTCCCTAGGCAGATGCTCTGTTTGGGTGTGAAGATCAACTCTTGCACTTACCTTGGGCACGTTGCTTCACCTCTGTGTGCCTCAGTTTCCCCATCTGTGACAGGTAGATATTAACAGGATGGATTTTGTGAAAACTCAATGACTTAATATACATAGACGGAACGGTGCTACTTTTATTTTTAGGCTAGGGTGATTCTCTCCGGTCCCACTTACTCTGGGTGGCAGCCTCTCATGGACAAACCGGCAATTTACTAGCATCCATTTCCTTGGGAGGGCGCTAGGGGTATTAAAAGTGTAAAGTCTCCTGGTGCTTAGAATCTCTCAGATTCCTTTCCTTTTCATCACAGTATGCTTCAAAATAAATTTTAAAGCTTTTAAATCTTATCCTAAAGTAATATAGGTTCATTAAAAATTATTTAGAAAAAGTAGTCTAACAAAAAGCAGATGAACATCACAGAGTAAGGGACATATGATTTTTATCTCCCTACACCCCTCCCTTTGGGGGACCAACTCTCCCAACTGCACAGTAATTCTCTCCATCCATGTGGTTTGCACAGAGCTGACCCTGCCACAGGCATGGGCCAGTGGACCAGGCAGATGGTCCCCTGGGACTTCAGTTGAAGCTACTGAAAGATGTTCTTTTCTTCTGGGACCCGTGAGATTTATGATTAATATGTTTGAAGATTCCTATGGTGAAGAATAGAGGAGAAAGCAGATTCTAGCTTTCTGGATAGGGAGAAAAAAGGGTGGGAAATAAGATGTCCGCAACGACAGTTAGAAGACCTGGATCCAGTGACACCCGCAACTATGACCTCTGTATATGGGCCAAAAAGTCATACAAGCCGATATGCTTCTTGTTGCGTATTTTTTCACTTAAACTAGTTTCAGGTGAGATTCTCTTGCTTATAAGTGAAATAATTTTGACCAACCACCAGCAATAACCACATTTCTATTCATGTGTATATCCTTCCAAGCTTTTTTTTCTTCCTCTCAGTCTCTCTGCATACCCTTAAAAAACTGAAAATGTGACTTAATCTACAAATTCTCATACTTTTCCCCTTCCTGATCCTGTTGCAAAAGGTAGTGCCCGTGACTAGCATCTAAGTCTTTCTGAGAAAGAAGAGAGGAACTTCTGTGGTCCCCACCCACACCCTGTCACCCTTCTGCCCCCCCGGGGAAGGTATTTCAGAGGGCAAGGGGCTATCCCGTGACATCCACAGATTGGCAGTTCCTTCCAAGCTCAGTTCTATACCGCTGGGCTGGAGACCATCAGCTTTGATTGAGACTTTGGCCTTAGGTCAGCTTGGACTCCTGCCTGGTCTTTCAAAGCACTTTCCTTTTAAAATCCCCAAACCCAGCATTTTCCATAAACATCTTACTGTTTTTTTTTTTAAGTGGAAAGAAATTCAAGGATGAGCATATTGTATATTAACGGTGGTCTGGAGACGTGCCGCATGGGCAGTGGTTTCAGGAATCCAAAAAGAGATGCACAGAATACGTCTGACTGCCAAATAAGCATTTGGAGTGTAATTGAAAACTGAAAACGCTGTAATAACATGGTGGGAATTATACCTGTGATTCCTAAAGAAAATGTGGGGTGCCGTGGCCTTAGCTGTCTAATTAGCTGATGAGATAATATAGGCTGCAGAACATTTGCTAGCAATTATGGTGCTTGCTTGCTCTGCTTATAGCTCAAAAATAACAGCAAAGTTTGTTTTGCTAATCTCTCCCCTGGATTTGTGAATTATTTGTTTTTATTATCTTAGAGATAAACGGGAAAGAAAAATCCAATGCAGGGGGAATTTTTATAAGACAGAACACTCGAGTTGTCTTTGGATGTGGACGCAACACTTAATTTAATAAAAACCAAAGCAGACCATGTTGGAAGCTCTAACGGAGGAATGTGTTTATAATGAGGGAAGTGCCACGGGTCAGAAAACAAACATGGGTTTTGAAAACTGAGGATGATGGTCGTACCCGCTACGTCTTATTCTGCTGGGTGACTCTGAGCAAGTCACCCGGCTTTCCTGGATTCTAACTTCCCTCCTCTGCCTAGTGGTGGCAATCAAACCTGCTCTGCCCACCTCACAGGCTGTGAGGAAGAGCAAAACAGATAATATACTTTAGACTACGTAGATTTTTAACTAAATATAAAATATAACATTATTATAATTCAGATAATGTTCTCTAAAATTTATAGAGTCTTCATACATCTAACAGATGGTGTTGCTGTTATAATTCATAGCCATTTTCTCCACTCTATAGATCACAGATCTCAGTTGCTCAAGGAGTGGAAAGTTATTCAGCCATAAGGTCAGAGAGTCAGGGGTTTGAACCACAGTTCTGGCTGTGTGACCTTAGGGAAATTAGCAACTTCTCGGATCTTAGATATATCTCTGTGCAAGGGGGATGAGGCAACACTTGCCTAGCTGCCTGAAACCTTTTTGGTGGATAGCAGATACACATACCTTTATCACAATAAGCATTAATACTCAAATGTTAGAGTCCAATAGCAATGACTATAATATCCTCATAGCTGACATTTTTGACCACTTTCTCTGTTTTGGATGCCATTCCAAAACCTTCATGTGTATTAACTCAGTGACACAACAGCCCTATGAGAAAGAGGCTGTCATTCTCACTTTACAGATGAGGCGACCGAGTCATGCAGGGACAGAGTACCTAATCCAAGGCCACCCAGCTAACAAGCAGCCCAGTTGGGATTCGGTGCAGGAAATCTGGCTCCAGAGCATGCCCTCCATACCTTTATATTGCATTGTCTCTCTAACTGCTAACATTTATTGAGCACTTAGATGTAAGCATAGCTCTTCTAAGTACAGTTGGACCTTGAACAACAGGGGTTCGAACTATGCAGGTTCACTTATGTGCCGATTCTTCTCTTTTTTTTTTTTGTGAGATTATTTCCTTTTATTAATTGTGCATTTTATTTTATTTATAAGTTTATTTATTTATTTTTGGCTGCGTTGGGTCTTCATTGCTGTGCATGGGCTTTCTTTAGTTGCGGCGCACGGGCTTCTCATGGCGGTGGCTTCTCTTGTTGCAGAGCACGAGCTCTAGGCATGTGGGCTTCAGTAGTTGTGGCATGTGGGCTCAGTAATTGTGGCACATGGGCTTAGCTGCTCTGTGGCATGTGGGATCTTCCTGGACCAGGGCTCAAACCCGTGTCCCCTGCATTGGCAAGTGGATTCTTTTTTTTTTAATCCATTTTATTCATATATATGCCGATTCTTTTCAATAAATACACACTACACTACTACGTGTTTCAAGGTTGGCTGAATCCACAGATATGGAACTTTGGATACAGAGGGCCGACTACAAATTTATACGTCATTTTCCACTGTGTGGGTGGTTGGTGCCCCTAAACCCACTGCCCCCACTGGGTTGTTCAAGGGTCACCTGTAGTTTATATTTATTAACACTTAATACTCTCAGCAACTCTAATCTAATTAGTTATAAAAAGGTGCCTAGTTAAGTTTGATTTTAAATAAACAACAAATAATTTTTAATTATAAGTATGTCCCATGCAATATTTGGGATGTACCAATATTTTAAACTATTCATTCTTTTTCTGAAATAAGATGAGGTAGAAACGAATCTAGTTTCTGGTACCAAGTAGACCTCAGAAAGTAGTAAATCCTATCATTATTGTTTTTTTCAGGTCATTTTGACATTTGTTTTTAAGTTCCTCAAGCCCACCTAAATTCAGAAGCTAAGTGCATGAACAGAACAATAATTTTGATATGTTAATAAAACCTTAAAATAACAGTGACTCTGTAACTCACAAAAGTTATCTAAATGGAACCTCATGAAAATCCTGTAGAGTATATATTACACCCATTTATTAATGAGGAAACTGAGTCTCGGCACCATTAAATAATTTGCCCAAGGGCCCACAAATAAAAAAGAAAAAAAACAAGGTGGAGCATCACATTCTGGTCACTAGGGTATGAGAGTCATCTTACTGCATATCAGGTTGTATAATGAAGAAAATAGGTGGGAGTTTGGAGTCTGACCCCAATTTATATCAATGGCAGGACACACCTGAAAACTCAAGGCACTGTCACCTAGCACAATAAAACCAGTCAGCAGCAAAAGAAAAGATAGAAGGGGAAAGCATCTTCAAAATCATCATTAAATTTAGCAACAGTATCATCACACATACTTGCTTTTTCCCTTGGCCCCAGTAATACTTCTGTGGTACCACGACCCTCAGTAGTAAGTCTGGATAATTTCCATTTATTGAGCAGTTTTAATGTTCCAGATACCTAGATAAGAATTTCGCCACTCCAAAAAATATCCAAGAGGTAAAATTCCCATTGTATATATGGGAACACTGAGGCTCTGAGAATTAAGTCAATTGCACCAGGATTAACTTCAGTTAGAAAGTGGCAGACCTGAGCCTCCACTGCAGTCTTAAATTATTCTACCATTTATTCTCAGGACAAATACATGATGCTTATGCTACCATGCTCTTTCCCTTGCCCACTGCAGACATTACTAGTTGATCATGGAGCTCTTTCCCTTTAGAGCCTAGAAATGACCACAGAATCCTTCTCCACACACATTACTCTGGACAGCCATTACTGGTCAATACTGTTGGCATTCACTGTCCTGCTTATTGGCTACTCCTACATCACCTCTTCCTGCTGTTTAGCCTTTATCTTAATGGCTACAGTGAAAAAAGAGTCAACTCTGCATGTTGTGTGGTCAATGTTACTTTCCAAAGACTGTTTGGTAACTCCTAGAAATGAAGTTCATCTGAGATGTGACGGTTCAGAGGCTGCAGCGCAACTGCCACTGATAAAGAGAGGATGCCATGTAAAGAGCCTGGGGCCCTCTGCCACCAAGCCAGTTGCAACGCCACCATTTCCAAAGTCTTGATGCTGCCGTGGTGGTCTGCTGCTTACCACGGGAGGAAAATGGCACTCTACTCTGTGCCAACAGGGAGGCCTGGAAGCCTGCCTTCTCTCCAAGGGGCTAGGTTTCATTCTCAGACAGCAAGCTCTCACAGGCATAATGACTGGTTGGAGGCTGGGAGTGCCCTCGGATCATGACATGGTACAGATTTACAGGAGCAACTGGTCATTAGCCTGGCTTCCCGGTCCTCAAACCAAGCCCAGATGGTTCACCTCTTTGTGCCCCAGCTCCCCTACCAACCCCCTCTAGCCCACATATAAAGATGTTTTTTTTCTTTCTCTTTCTTGGGAGAAGAATTTCAGAGCTGCCTGGACACACCCAAAGCATTGTTAGTGAAAGTTCAGGAAGAGACCGTGAACCCAGTTAGGAATGAGCAGAATCAAAATTAGAGTAGGAGAGGGAAAGAAAAGGGAACGTTTTTCTTTAAGCGTGCCAATTTCTAAGATAACAGAACTTGCAGACCTCACAAACAGAAACCCCAAATGCATTAAGCCCCCAAACTCCATCCATCCTTGCCCAAATCAGCATAGAACCAATTTATCAGGGTCAAAACACACCTTGAGAGAAGGGAAGTGTTATTCAGAGCCCACAAATAAAGCAGGGATGTAACAAGCTTGGGAAGGTGGTCAAGGGTGATGGTCACTAGAGGGGGGAACACAGGAGAAGAAGGGGAAATAAGACAAGTTCTAGAGCAGATGGACAGGGTAGCAAGGTAGCAAGGTTGAAGGGAATGAGTACCATGCACATGATAAAGAATGAGAGAGTTGGATTTGAAGACATGGAGGGGGGTAGCAGCTAAGAGCTAAGACGTTAAAGTCTGACTGTGGAGACTGAATCTGAGCTCATCTCCTATTAGCTGTGTGGCTTAGTACTTTCACTAAGTCACAGTTTCCCTATCTATAAAATGGGCACATTAATAGCACTTGTTTCACAGTGTTCTGAGAATTCTGTGAGATAATTCGTGTAAAGTGCTTAGCACAGAGTCTGGTTCCTAAATAACTCCATACATAGGAGTCATAGCTATCGTCTAAATATGTCCACAATATGTTCCTCAGATTTTTTTTAGGTTACATGATACTGTTCATTAAATAATCCCATTTATATAAAACATTTCCTTTATACATATATACTTACTCAAAAAAAGGAAAAAAATAAACATAAAAGCTATAAAAGATGTGGACCATAAACTCTTAACCATAAAAGACAATGATTTTTTTTCTGCTTTATGTATTTCTGTATCATTTGGTATTTATCTTTCCCATGAGCATGCATTGCTTTTATGAGAAAATAAAGATAAAACTATTTTAAAAATCAAATGACTTCTGGCCCTAAAGCTTGGAGTATAATGTGGGTCTAAAACGGACCAGGGTGGCCACGACATCCTTGACAAAGAAGCAGATGTCCCCTGCCAAGGCAAGCCTCAATGGCAAGAATGAAAGACCACTTGGTAAAAAGAATGAAAATGAAAAAGAGGATAGAAGTGCTCAGCGATACAAAATGGGATAAAATGCGCAGGGTGTAAGGCAGCGACATGACACCTAGTACTTATCATGCCAAGAGCAGATGTGACCCACTGTCCACCATTTCTGGTGGAATAAGGTGCCCTGTGTTGTCTTCCATGAAGGTAAAGTTTACTCCTCTGTCCATGTCTGTGTGTGGACTACACATGAGGTGGCTGAAGTCTGCTAAAATAGAAATGTATCTTAAAGGAAAATTTTAGAGCCAACACACCAAATGAAGAAGGATTTATATGGCCACCTTTAGCGGAAGTATTCCGAGCATTAGAAAACAATTGTGAAAAATATAAAGATGGGCCTTGTTAATTGGACTGAGGCTTTTGAACCTGTCAATTAATCCAAGAAGCTGATTTTAACTGAATATAGAGAGAATAAGGGATTTATTGCATTACTGCACTTGCAATGAGTATTCATGGAATGAATTTTTCTACCAACATCTGAGGAGTAAAAATAACTTTCTTGTTTTTCTATGTTTTGAAGAGGTTGACAAGGCAGGAAACATTTGAATGCACCTGTATTGTATTTCAGTTTCTGCTTGTGTCAATGAAGCCCTGAGCTTAGCGTTCTTCAGTAACTCTGGGGATGGGGGATCCGTTTCCCGGGTGGCTTATCCCAGTGGCTACAAAGGACGCTCGCAGAGGCCTCCATCCCTTTCCACAGTCCCTCCCACCATGGACCTTTCCAAAGGGCTGCTTGTGCATCCTCTACCATAATGGCTGGATTTGGCCAAAGCAAGTTGTTCGAAGACTAAGGCAGGAGGTATAATGCCTTTTATACCTAGCCTCAGACTCACACACTGGCCAAGAAGTGAGCATAGGCAAGCCTTGATTCGATGTGGGGGGCAAATACACAGAGAGAAGAGGAGCTGAGGACTGCTGGGGGCCGTCTTCAAGGCCAGTTACCATTGGCACCAATATATACGGAGAGTGTTTAGAACCCACTGGAAGCAATGGACCAGAGATGAGACTCTTAGCAGAACTTATCAAAGCCTGGGTTATACGTTGGAAGTTTTATAATCACAAGACCAGCTACAGCCCTGTCTGATGCAGGGATAGACAGTTGGACCTCTAACATGTGTGGCTCTATTTGCGACCTAATTCTCAATTATTTCTAAGCCAGGCACCCTCTGCCCCAGATTTAAATGGAGTATCAGTGAATGGATTGATTCCTTCAATAAAATATTTACAGGGTGCCTGCTATGTCTCAGACACAGTGCTAGGCCCTGTAGCTCCCCTTATCTAACACTGCCTGTCCCATTGAAGATTTACCTGATTAAGGAATTATAATTTTTTCACAAGAAAAATCACAGGGACTAAAATTAACCAGGAAGTATCAGAGAAGTTATATTAAACTGGGAAATGATGAGCAGGAGAGGTCCAGAGAAAGAATGAGCAGGAGGGAGTTGGAAGTAGAGGGACAGCACGTGCAAAGGCCGCGAGGTGGGCACATGATGGGGTCCTCCGAATCGTGAACTGCCTGGTGGATACTTGGGAAGTTACTGAGAACTCTGATTCATTTGACTCAGGGCTTGATTATTAGGAGAAAAGCCTTCATCACTTAACACCAAATTATTTCTTCTTTCAGTTCTGGTTAAAGACACTCAAGTTGTTTTCCAGACACCCAACGCATCAAGGCAAAGTTTTGGGGCACATCTTAGGAGAAGAAAACATCTCTATATGTCACAGCGTAGGAAAAACATCAGAATTAGGACAGAAAATATAACTGGGAATTTTACTGCCAAAAGCTCTGGTTCCTTTCAATGCCTAAAATTAAACTGAGAAGTTCAAGAAATATTGTGACGCGGGGATTGAAATCTCACAACCAGTGACATCAAAGCCATCCTTTTATGCAGGCAAATCATTACAAAGGGATACTCTGTATGGATGATCAACTGCATTCTCTTTCTATGCTCTGAAATAACCTCAGATATAAACATCAGAAATAAGCAAAAGCAAAACCATGTAACGGTTCCTTTAAGATAACACTGGCAGTGTTTAACTAGAAATTACTAACTGTTCCAGAAATGGCATTCTGTGTTCTGCAGTAAGGAGGAGAGCTTTTTTGTGTCTGTTTTCTTCCCTCCCATTGGGTTACAACAGTGAGTCACCATTACCTGCAAAGCTAGACATGTAGATTCGTCTCTTGTGCCAGAAAGCCAAGATACCAGTTGGCTGGGATTTAAAATGAGAAGGGGAAAAATATTTAATTTACAGATTTAATTAAACATGAAAGCTTCCAGGGAGGAAAACGTGTCCCCCCAACCCCCAGTCTCCACTTTTAAAAAATGTCTCCATTGATCTTCATTCCAAAGAGGCTACATACATTAGAGAACTAATTTTTAATTATTTGTGTAAAGCATCAGTTTGCTTCAAATCAGAAAAACTGTGTAATGAGGACTGCTCCAGACAAAACTCTCCGGGTGTTGTCTAACCAAACCAGACCTCTAAAGGGAATTATTTAAATTTTTATATAAGGGTTGTCTCTTGGGCCCACCTATCTTTGGCCTCCGTGGCCCACTGTAGGTGAGCTAGTGGAAACACAGCGCAGAGGTTTCCTAAGAATATGATGAGGACAAAGACTGTACACCAGGCCTGAGCTACCCCCTGAGACAACCCCTCTCCCCAGTCTTTTTCCCCCAAACAAGGTCTTGCTAGCCAAGAAACCTGACTCTTATTTGCATAATGCTTCAGGCATGCATAGCAAACAGCAGCTCTCTCTGCCCCTATAGTTTGGACAAGACCCTTCCATCCGAGCTGAAAAGTTAGAATTTCACCTCTTTGTCTTCGTGAAACTAAGCGGTCAGAAAGAGAGCAAGAGGGGAAACTCCTACTACATCTTTCCAAAAATATAGGAAAGAGTGAAAAATGAATGTGAGCACATACTTTTAAAAATCTCTTTCTATGAAGTCAGTAGAGATGTTGGTATGTATGTATTTCAAGCCATCCACAGGGTTCTCTGGGCATGGATGGACTGCCTTATAACTTACTCCAAGGTCTCTTTAGTGTCTGCATATTCAACTCTAATTATGCTTCCAGTCCTGAAGCCCAATTTTCTCAATTTTAATGAAATGTGTCCAAACGTGACTTCCATGACGAAGTGACAAAGGAAGGCTCTGCTATCGGACGTTGGAGGTGGTGGTACGAGATGACAATAAGCTGACAGCTTTATAGCATAAAGCTGAAAGGGGGGAGGGGCTGAACCCCTAATGAAGGGGAGGCACACTGTGTGTGTGTGTGTGTGTGTGTGTGTGTGTATGTGTGTGTGTTTGTGTAGGGACCAAGCCTCTTCTCTAAGAAAAAGGAAGACGTTTTGAGCACAAGTGGATTTTTCAGGGGCATGTCGTTCAACAGAAAATATTCCCTGAATGAGACTGTTTGTCTAGTAGACCAGAACTGTTTTTAATTCTCTGTTCTGCACTGTGAGTACTCAACAAATGAGCAGCAATATTCCAACAGTGATGAGAGGTGGAGTCCATTTATTAGTCCGGCTTCACTGCATTCAGGGCTATGTCTGGAACATAGATGGTCACAAGAGACAATGGCAGGTACTTTTAAAGGGATATTTATGTTTGAGTCGGCTTATATACTCCCCTTATACCACCCACAAAAGACTTCTATTCCCATTTTAATTTTCTGTAAAATTTCTCTAATATCTCGGACCTTTAGTACCAGTTTTTTCATCTTCATTTTTACAGAGATTTTTATCATTTCTCAAATTCATTTCCACAGAGAAGACAGTGACACCCAGAAAGGCACTATGTGTTTGTCTATCTGCTCAGCATACATCCCTTCATCACAAAAGAATCGCCCTTTAATTTCAGAAATATTCCTTTTCCAGCTTTTGGTTGGAATGGGGATCGCCAATCAGTTTATATGGATGAGCATGTGACCCAGCTGGGCCAATCATCACGTGCCACCTGTGATTGGCCTGAGAGAGCCACACGTGATCAATTTAAGCCAATGAGAGTCCTTTTTGGAGTTGATACAGAGGCAGCCCTTTGACCCTGGTGATGAAGCTGGGAAGAAGTGAGCTTGGAAGCCGCCATGAAATCTGCCTCTAGCCATGGAAGGAAGCTGATTGAGGAAAAGCAGCCAACACTCAGAAAGAGGTAGAACTGAGAGAGGGAAAGAGTAGATTTGGAGTCCCATTCCTGACACTGTTCATTCAGCTCTTTCTTCAGATCTGTGAGATACCCAGGATTCTTTGAGCTAATCACCCTCTCTTATTCCTTTGGTAGTTCAGGCTGGGTTTCTGTCACTTCCTGATTCATGCAGGCTCTGACTGCATTAAGAAGCACCTCGCACAGTGGTCTGCATAGAGTAGGCACCTAATATATGTAGGTAAATAAAAGGGCAACTGTTTTTTTGACAAACGAACTTCATTATTTTTAAATCTTATTTATTTATTTAATACAGCAGGTTCTTATTAGTTATCTGTTTTATACATGTTAGGGTATATATATCAATCCCAATCTCCCAATTCATCCCACCACAAACGAACTTAGAAAACAGAAGAGGGAATTCTAAATTGGATGACTGAATTTTAGTGTTATTATTAGCACTGATAGTGACAATATATCATGTCTACTAATATTTCAGTTCTTCTATGTGACGTGATTAAAAGTACTAACCTAAACTAACACAATTTTGTAAATCAACTATACTTCAATAAAAAAGAGTATAGACTAAGGCAGTCCAATGGAAATACAACTTGAGCCGCATATATAATTTAAAACTTCTAGTAGCCACATTTTAGGAAATAAAAAGAAACAGGTGCTGGAGAGGGCATGGAGAAAAGGGAACCCTCTTACACTGTTGGTGGGAATGTAAATTGATACAGCCACTATGGAGAACAGTATGGAGGTTCCTTAAAAAACTAAAAATAGAACCACCATACAACCCAGAAATCCCACTACTGGGCATATAACCTGAGAAAACCATAATTCCAAAAGTTACATGCACCCCAAAGTTCATTGCAGCACTATTTACAACAGCCAGGACATGGAAGCAACCTAAATGTCCATCAACAGAGGAATGGATAAAGAAGATGTGGTACCTATATACAACGGCATATTATTCAGCCATAAAAAGGACCGAAATTGTGCCATTTGTGGAGACGTGGATGGATCTAGAGACTGTCATACAGAGTGAAGTAAGTCAGAAAGAGAAAAACAAGTATCGTATAATATTGCTTATATGTAGAATCTAGAAAAATGGTACAGATGAACCTATTTGCAAAGCAGAATAGAGACACAGATGTAGAGAACAAATATATGAACACCAAGGGGGGAAGCGGGGGGTGGGATGAACTGGGAGATTGGGATTGACATATATATACTACTATGTATAAAACAGGTAACTAATGAGAACCTACTGTATAGCACAGGGAACTCTACTCAATGCTCTGTGGTGACCTAAATGGGAAGGAAATCCAAAAAGGAGGGGATGTATGTATACGTATAGCTGATTCACTTTGCTGTACAGCAGAAAGTAACACAACGTTGTAAAGCAACTATATGCCAATAAAAACTTTAAAAAAGGAAACAGGTGAAATTAATCTTAATATTTGATTTTATTTAAGCCAATATATCAAAGACTATCATTTCATCATATAATCAACATAAAAAATTATTAACGATATTTTAATATTCTTTTACTTTTTGTACTCAGTCTTCAAAATCCAGTATGCATTTTACACTTAGAGCACATGACAGTTTGGACAAGCCACAATTCAAGGGCTCAAGAGCCACATGTGGCCTGTGGCTACTATACTGACAAGCACACTCATATTCCCTGATTTTAATTCTCATTCCACCACTAACTAGTTCTATGACCTAGGGAAACCCTTCTGATTTATTTGAACCTCAGTTTCTTCGTCTGTAAGATGGAGATGATAAGAATCATCCCTTCAACATAGAGTAGATAAAGATATGGAGATGAAGGGGTTGGATGAAGTTCCTGCCCACACTGAACTGGACTCTAGTGGGGAGCATGGACAACTTACTGGTGTAAATATAGGCAAAGGGAACAATGTCAGATAGGGCTAGCAAGCAATTTAACAGGTTATTGAGTTAGCAAGTAACTCTGCAGGGGATGGAGACAAAGGGGCTGCTTAGAGTGGGTTACCAGGGTGGGTCTCTCCGAGAAGGGGACCTGGGACCTGAACAGTGAAATGAAGCCAGGCACATCAACTTCCAAAGTAGGAGGCCAGGATCTGTGTGCCAAAACCCCAGAAACTGTCTTCCAGAAAGAAAACACAGTAATAAATATCATGGTGAAGACTCCTGTATTGTAACCCGCATGCTAGCAGCCGGCATGGCGTTGTTTTCTAAGTTTCGTAGTGACTACATGCTGGCAACAGCTGGCTAGTGTCCTGCGTACTTTTCTCAGGCAGCCCCGGCATCTGTTCCACCCACCTCGAAAGAGAATGAAAGAGAGAAAATCAACTCTCCTGCCAGGAGGAGGGGCGGGCCTCGGTGGCATGAAAAAATCAGAGCAAGGTAATTTCAGGCAACTCTGGGTTTTGAATAGGCAGGTACAGGTGCCAAGCAGCAGCCCCGCCAGATCTTCCCTATCAACATGGGGGTTTCAGGATGGTCCTGAGCTTGTGAGCTCCTGCAGAGACTCACTCTCCGGGCGGCGCACCTCTAGCCATCGAAGCCGAAGCCGAAGCCGCCAAGTGCCAAATTATCCTGGCTCAGGGCTGGGCCCGCTGCTGGCTGTCTTGTTTTTATTCCCTTCTGCCTGTTTCTCTTTGAAAGCAAATTGCCTCCCCAGGCTGTTTCTGACACATCTCAGGCAGCTGGCCTGGTAGCCTCTAGAGTGGTTTTGGGTTTGCCAGGCAGGTGAGAAATCTTGAGAAGGTTAGCTGCTCCTCACCTCAGCAAGGCTTCACGCTGAGACCTCGCTCAGTGCCCTATTTACATCAACTCCTTTCATCCTCCTCCAAACAACCCCAAGAGGGAGGTACTACTGCTCCCATTTTGCAGTAGAGGAAACTGAGGCTCAGAAAGGTTAAGTCACTTCCTCAAAGCCACACAGCAATAAAATGGGGACTCCAAACTCTGATTATTGCTTCTGCTGTGCACTGAACGGGAACAGTTTAAGCTGGAGAGAAGGCAAGGACGTGGAGTGTCATGTGGCAGTCTGTGAGTCTTTTATAGGTAAGAAACTCCAGCAAGGAAAGAACTTGAACTTGACTTGACTCAGACTCTGACTTCACACACCCAGGTCATGTGTATACAGGTTTTCATTTTGTTCCCAAGTCTGCTCCAAAGACAACAGGTAGTGTGTAGAAAAGATGCACTTTACGGACACAGGGAGTGCATCGGCGGGAGCAGAATCCAGAGAAAGGGGAGGAGGAATTCGGGTCAGCACTGCAAAGCCAGATGCTGTATTCATTAATAGATGCCTTTAGGAGAGTTTTTAGAAGCACAGGATTATAGGATTGGGGCCCAAATTCGAATGAGAAACAGAAAGCAAAAACAGATTGCATTATTCATCCTCAAAAGGTCATACTTCCCGCCTGCAGCAGTAACTGAGTTCAAATTTGGTCGCATCATGTAGGATCTATATGGACATCATAGAAGTCTTGAAGCTACCCTTTCTTCCCCACCCCACCCCAGCTTCCCTTGCATTGCTTCCTTGTCAGATTCAGTGTTTTCTTTTTCCTTATCATTCTTGGTTATCTTTGATCTCCCTGCCACATTTGACGATGCTTGTCACTCCCCCTTCTCAACACCGTGTCCTCACTTGCCTTCTGTGACATCATGTAAGAGTGTCTCAGCTCTATGTTGCCGTGCAACAAATTAGCCCCCAAATGAGTGGCTTAAACCACACACATTTCTCATTCTCATGGTTTCTAAGGGTCAGGAAACCAGGCATAGCTTCACAGGGTCCTCTGTTTTAGATTCTCTCACAGGCTACAGTCAAACTGCTGGTGGGAGCCACAGTGCTCTCAGCTGGGGATGGATCTGCTTCCAAGCTCACTCACTGGTTGTTGCCAGGCTAAAGGTCCTGCGGGTGGTGGAAGAGAGGCTTCCGGGCGTCACTGGCTGAGCACTACAGAGAGCCCTCAGTTCCTCTGCTATAGACAGACTCATAGAGGAAGGTACCTCAGAGCAAGCAAAGGGGAGAGCCACAGCAAGACAGTCTTCTGTCACCCAGTCATGGCAGCGACATCCCACTAGTTCTCCTTCATTCTATTTGTTTGAAGGAAGTCACCAGGTCCAGTCCACACTCCAGGGGAGGGAACTGCACAGGGGTGTGAAAACCAGGAAGTGGGGACTGTTTGCGGCCATCTCACAACACTGCCAACCACAGAAATCACGTGCGCCATCTCTTTTTAGCATCACACCTGATACATCGAGATGCCCAGTGAAGGATGGCCATGTTTGACATCACATCCCCCTGCTCTCCTCCCTCTCCCACTGTCCTTGGGTCCACCCCAAGAAGATGGTGCAGTTACCGCGGCATTAGGCATAAAAAAAATTAAGCATCCCTCCAACACCCTACTCCACACACACACTTTTTTCACCCAGGGTAAGCCAGAGTAATCCTTCTAAAACCCAAACCTGATCACGTCACTTCCTGCTCAAAACCTTTCAGTGGGTTCCCAATGTTCCTTTTTTTGGGGCTACGCTGGGTCTTAGTTGCAGCACACGGGCTTCTCTCTAGTTGTGGTGTGCTTTTCTCTAGTTGTGGCACGCGGGCTCCAGAGCACGAAGGCTCAGTAGTTAGCTGCCCCGCAGCATGTGGGATCTTAGTTCCCCAAAGAGGGATCGAACCCATGTCACCTGCATTGGAAGGTGGAGTCTTAACCACTGGACCAACAGGGAAGTCGCCCCAGTGTTCTTACCATGTCCTATCGTGGCTTTGGAGGCCCTGCATGGCAGATCCAGATTTACCCTTCTAAACTCATGTTTCTCCACGTCTCCCCTCTCTCCTTTTATGTTTCAGCCATACTTCCTTTATTTTAGTTCTTTAAACATGCCATCTTCTCTCTCCCCGCTGCGGGCCTTTGCTGAATATACTCCCTCACTTCAAGTCTTTGTACCCCAGGAAAACGGGAGTTCTTTCTCTTATCCATTACCTCCGTGAGGGCAGAGATCATGCCTGTACGTTTATAGGCATGCTCGAGTCTGTTATATAAAGTGGCATAGTACAGCGAATACACAGTCGGCTCTCCATGTCCCCTGATGTGAAACCTGCAGATATGGAGTGCCGACTGTATATTCCTTGCAGCTAGAAAACATGGCACATAGTGGGGCTCAATAAATATTTGTGGACTGAACTAAGGAATCATTAGTTAGGACTGCTTCCAGTGCTGGTCTTGCCTTGTACTGGTGTTTGTGACCTTTAGCAAATTACTCTCAGCCTCAGTTTTCACCTGTGTAAGATAATGACACTGATGACTGAAACCCCTCGGAATCAAAAGAATTAAATGAAATTATGTTTATAAAGCACTTGGCATAGTATCTGGTTCACAGTAACTTTTAAGTTAATGAAATCTACTAGAATGAAAATTTGAAAAGTTCTTGCTTTCCATGCTGGTGTAGAAGACAAGGGATCATTCAGAGTCATTCCCCCAAACACTCTCCCCTAGTCTTACTCTGAAACTCCCCTCCCCAGTGGTGCTTAAGCAGCCAATACTGTGAATTCCACCTCCTCTCTAGTTCCACCCTAGGTGCCAACTGCCCTGACATCCCAGACAGTACGATGGCCAGTGGGGAAATTTGGAAATCATCACAGGTGTTTGGCCTCACCATGCATATGATTTGACTGGTGCTGAGATCAAAACAGTGTCGCCACCACCAACCTGTCATTAGCAAACAGCAGAGTTCCTATGGGTCTATCGTGTCGGGGGAGCCAAAACCATGGTTACTGCCCTCAAGGAGCTTACGATCCAAAACGTTCTCAAGAGAGGACCAAGGAGCTTCGTGCCAATAGTCATTACCATCGGCAAGTGTGTGTGCGTGCGTGTGCATGGACTGCATGAGTGGAGGCTAGGCGTGTGCATGGACTGCATCAGTGGAGGCTAGGCGTGTGCATGGACTGCATCGGTGGAGGCTAGGAATGGGCAAGCAGCTCTGGGTTTCCAGCTCATTCTAGTGGGCAAAGCCAGCCTGCCATTAGTTCCTAGATGCCCTCCCCTCAATGTGAAAGGGAAGGCAGATTGACATAAGGGATGAAAAATGAGGCTGGCAGTCCAAAGGACTGAGTTCAGGTCTCAGCTCTGCTGTGTGTCTTTGGGCAAGACACTGGACCTCTCTGATGATAATTATTAGAACAGCTGATGGTTGTTGCACGTTCACTGTGAGCCAGCAGCTCCATATATATCAGTCACTTGTCCAGTCATGTATTCAGCCCTTTGTGTGTTTACTCAAAGTGTACTGAGTGCTAGCCTCACACCAGGCACTGTGGATGCAGCCGTAGACAAGACAGTTTGCCTTCTTATTTCACTGAACTTAAATACTGGTGGTGGAGACTGAGAGTGGATAATCCATTACACGAGTATTTAATCACTATTAATGATTTATTCACCCATTCAAAAACCACATGTTCAGTCTCACACTGCTGAACCAGTGAATTGTGGTCAGTGGTACAAAGGACAAGTTTCTGGTGCTCCTTGTGAGGGCATATCCTGGGAGGGTGAGTGACTGGACTGGTCGGAAAGCTCAGCCCTGACTTCCAAGGAGAAACGGCTTTTGAACCACAAAACTGAAGAATGAGTGAGAGTTAGCTGTATAGTCCCATTTTGCAGATGAAGAAACTGAGGATCAGAGAGGTCACATAACTTGTCCACACACACAACACGTTTGATGTGTTTGATGGACCCTGGATCTAAGCACTAGTTTTTCTAACTCTAAAATGAGTGGTCTATAAGACTAGCATTTTTTTTTACACTGGGATATATATCGAAATTGCCACCGAGGGTTTTCTCCAGAATCTATGTGCTGGGGTTCCACCAAGAGATTCTGATTCAGCTGGTCCAAGCAGGGCAAGGGCGGGTGGGTGTGAGGAGTAAGTTTCAAAGAGCTCCCCAAGTGATTTGGATGCACAACTCGAATCATACCACTGTCTAGTATTTCTGCTGCTGTTCGCAGAACTCAGTGACAGCGTGACATCACGGTACAAAACGCGGCTGGGTGTCAGGGCTCGGCCGTATCACTAAGTCCCTGCATGATGTGTGATGACATCAGTACTCCATTCCTCAATGCGCACGAGAGTCACCTGGAAAGCTTTCAAAATCTCTCTTATGCTCCACCTCCAAACAACAGCACCAGAATCTCCGGGGAAAGGACCCAAGCAGAGGTATTTACTAGACGGTTCATGGTGATTTAGTACTAGATGATCTCAAAGGTCCCTTCTGACTTGGAAATCCTCTGCATCTATGAAATCTTCACCCACCGCCCCTTCCTGAGGGTTGAGGGGGACATTACAGAGGGTGCACGTAACCGGAGGGAGGCACGGACGATGCCTCGCCAGGACCTGCTGCTCCACTCTGGCAGTGTCTTTGTGAAAATAGTAACTTTTTTTTTTTCTCGGACTGATTTATGTGACAGTTGGAAAGCAGCCCCCAGAACAGGCTGTTCCTCCCCTCGGTACTATTAACATAAATATGTGCGCAGGGCCTTCGGCTCCTGCTTCTCTCTGTGTAAACGAGGCTTAAAGGGGCCGTGAAAGCCTGAAGAGAAACCAGAGGAGAGGAAATGTCATTAGAGGCACAAGAATGAAAAGGGGAAAAGGACAGGACGTTGCTAAGAGACAATGTCAAGCTGGGCCATGGGATTAACAGCCGGTATCAAAGCAAGTCCTTCTTAATGGTATGTTTCTCCAGTAGGACCTTTTCCCGACGCTGACGGAGGGTGAGATTATCAAAGCAATTCCATTCCAAATCAGGCGTAAAAGGCCCCTTTCTTTCTTGGGAGGACTAAAATGTTAGGTGAATTAACTGATTTAAATATCTATATCTTCTAGTTTGGGGAAGAGTGTAACTGGGTTCTTTACTGTGGAACTTCTCAGACTCTTTAACCTGCGAATAAGTGCTGAAAACCACTGAGAGGTAGATGTCACTTGCAGCCTACGCAGAAATTATTTGCCACTTTTTATTTAGAGGGGATGCGTACTTCTAAGACATGTTTGAGAAGCCCTGGTATAAAAAACAACTATGTCATAGCTAATATTACTGCGCTAAGCATTTTACATGAATTATTTCTGTTAATCTAAGCAACAACACTTTGGGTTAGGTACTTTTGTTGCCTTCTTTGCACAGGGGGAAATGTTAAGGCATTGAGAGTTTAAGTACTTGCCCAAGATGACTCAGCTCCTGGGGAATGGAAGGAATTTGGGCTCTGGAGTTCAGACAATCTGGATTCAAATCCTGGTTCTGCCATCTGCTGGACGGGCATCTTCGGACAAGTTAACTAACCTCTCTGAGCCTCGGCTTCCTTACGTACAAATTGGGGAAAATAAAATGCACCTTGTAGAGTTACTGAGATTGGAGATAACATATATAAAACACAGAGTAAGTGTCCCATAAACGGCTATAGATATCATCAGCATCAACTTCATTATCTTGTATTCAATGTTCAAAAAGGGAGTTTATGTACAATGAGGTACCACCTCACACCGGTCAGAATGGCCATAACCAAAAAGTCTACAAATAACAAATGCTAGAGAGGGTGTGGAGAAAAGGGAACTCTCATACACTGCTTGTGGGAATGTAAATTGGTGCAGCCATTATGGAAAACAGTATGGAGGTCCCTTAAAAAACTAAAAATAGAACTACCATATGACCCAGCGATCCTACTCCTTGGCATATATCTGGACAAAACTCTAATTCAAAAAGATACATGCACCCCGTGCCCATAGGGCTTGGCTTGGCTATTCACAACAGCCAAGACATGAAAGCAACCTAAATGTCCATCAACAGATGAATGGATAAAGAAGATGTCGTATTTACACAATGGAATATTACTCAGCCAGAAAAAAGAATGAAATCATGCCATTTGCAGCAACATGGTTGGACCTAGAGATTATCAAATTAAGTAAAGTTAAGTCAGAAAGAGAAAGACAAATACCATATGATATCACCTATATGTGGAACCTAATATACGACACAAATGAACTTATCCACGAAATAGAAACAGACTCACAGACACAGAGAACAGACTTGTGGTTGCCTAAGGGGAGGGAGAGTGGGGGAGGGAAGGATAGGGAGTTTGGGATTAGCAGATGCAAACTATTACATACAGGATGGATAAACAATAAGGTCCTACTGTAAACAGAGGAAACTATATTCAATATCCTGGGATAAACCATAATGGAAAAGAATATGAAAAAGAATAGATAGATAGGATAACTGAATCACTTTGCTGTACAGCAGAAACTAACACAACACTGTAAGTCAAATATACTTTAATAAAATTTTTTAAAAAGAAAAAAAGAAAGTGATAGTGCTCTAAAAACTAGGGTAGTGGGACTTCCCTGGTGATCCAGCAGTTGAGGCTCCATGCTCCCAATGTGGGGGGCCCGGGTTCCATCCCTGGTTGGGGAACTAGATCCCACATGCTGCAACTTAGGATCCCGCATACTGCGACTAAAAATAAAAAAGATCCCACATGCCGCAACAAAAAAAGATCCCACGTGCCGCAACGAGGATCCCACATGCCACAACTAAGACCTGGCACAGACAAATAAAATAAATACTAAAAAAATCCCCAAAAAACTATGATATGCAGAAAGGATGGGGAGGGGGTTGGAGGTGTGTGGGGAGGGGAGTCCGTGATACAGGTTTGCAATTTGTAATAGGGTGATGAGGACAGGCCTCGGTGATAAAGTTACCTATTAGGAAAGAAGGAAAAGGGTCTAAATTATACCATGTTCATTCTGCCTCCCTAAAATGAATGGATGGACGACACAGTGAATGCAACCACTACTGATGAAGCACTGCTATGTGTCAGCGGCTGTGCTAAGCATTTATCCACAATGTCTCACTGAATCCTCACACTGACCCTATAAGAAGAAGATCATCTCCATTTTTCAGATGAGGAAATTGAGACTCAGAGAAGGTAAAAACTATTGTCCAAGATGATTCAGTTAATAAGTGATGAGGCTGGCGTTTCAACTCGGGTCCTCCAGCTCCAAAGGCCCCTGCCCTTTTCACAACCAGGATGCTGAAGAGTGTGGGGAGGCTGGGGGCTGTGGCAGGAGAGGAGTAGCACTGAGCCCAGCCCCCGACTTGAGAAAGTCACCCTGCAGCGCTGCCCTCGGGGGCAGGGCTGCTCTGAAGCTGGGTGCTCTCCTGGTGATGCTGGGTGTCACAACTGCAGGTGGGGTGGCTGACCTGCCCCATATGTCACGGTTTTTTCCCACATGGTTTTGAAATCCATTTCTTTGTAGTTGGAGCAGACAGATGTAGAGAAGCAGTTCCCGAAGAGCCTTTTGCAAATGTCAGGAAATGCATGGTTTCTGGAAGCTCCCCAGGAGGGCTGCTCTTTCTTGGAGGAAGAGTGGCACCCTGGGCACTAGAGGCCAGAGGTGAAGCATCTTTTTAGGGTGTGTTAGAGGGAACCATTTATAAACTGAACAGAGTCTTGTTCTGAACTTGGCAAGCGTGGCTGTCGTCAGTGATGTCCCCTCACGTCTGACGGCACGCCCTCACTCTGCACTTTCTCTTTCCCATCGAGATGAGAAGCTCGGAGGTTTAAGAGGACGTGGCTTGTGGAACGAAGGTCTCCCAGCCTACAATGTATTCCATCCCCCTCTAGCCTCATGAGGATAGCAATGCAGTCATGTCAAGTTACATCCATTTCAAAATCTGTGACCGAAAGAGGTGGGTCACTTGAACACCTTTGGTCACTCAGTAACAAACCCACTGAGACAGTGAAATGCTGATGTGTGAGTGCTCTGAAAAGTTAGGGGCGTCACGGAAATACACTTGGGAGATAATGAGGAAGCGGAGAAGAATGCTAGAATCCATTCTTTTGGGGAGACCTAGGTTTCCAGCCTCGGTCCACCCTTTGACCCCAAGCCAACTCAAAAGTATAGATTCTGTCATTTACATCCACTGTACATACACGCAGTGAATGTGTATATATAACAATGACAACTAGTATTTCTTAACATATTTTTTATGTTTTGAAAGCACTGTTGATGGGTATTGACTTGTTTGACCTCATTCAAGCGACAAAACCACCCAGGGAATGGGATACAGTGATTTATATCCCTTTTTGTAAATGAGGAAACTGAAGCAACCAAAGTTCAATGACTTGACAAGGTCAGAGCTGGCGAATGATGCCAAGTGTAGCTCAAGCCCAACTGCCCTGAGTCAAACCTTCCTCCTGGACAGAGGAAGGGTGTTTGGTACTAGCTGCGTTGGGAATAAGAACAGTAGGATCACACTCTACCTGTCTCTCTCTTCTTCCTGTGTCTCTGTTTCCTCAGGGTCACTGCTGTCTCTTCTCTTCCCCTTCCTCCCCCTCCTCCCTCCCCTTCCCCTTCTCCTCTTTCCTCTCTCTTTCTGTCTCAACTTGGATTTCAGTTTACTCCAGGGTGAAATGCACAGAAAAGCATCATTACAAGGTGGTCTCACCTGCATTGTGAACCTGTGGCAGAGACCCCAAGAGGGACACTGTAATGAGACTTTCGTAAACTACCCCGGAGTCCTGAGCTGGCTGCGTGCTCCGGTGCCTTACGAGAGGGAAAACTGTCATTGGGAGCAGCATCAAGGGTGGCACCCCATGACCATGCAGGCTCACGAAGAGGGAGCAATGACCCAGGTCACACAGAGTCAAGGCCAAACACTGAACCCCGAGTTCCTCAGGGCCCTTCCTGGTGACTCCTTTACATTCATCACACTTTGAGGTACTTGCCTGTCCAGTGTCTGTCTCCCCATTTGACTGGGTGATGCAGGGCATAAGGACTGTGTCTGCCCTGTGAGCCACTGTCCCTTTCATCCATAGTCAGGCACTGGGTAAGTCCTCATAGATATGCGGGGAGTAAGTAAATGAAGGAATAAATGAGGGACTGATGCAACAATAATAGCTTAATATTCTCCCCAGCTACACTTCCATTTTGAAAGAAGATTCTAACGAAGGATGCATCTTAATCTCAGAATTCTCACATAGGAGTTCCATACGGAAGGCCCATTCTGGAATGAGTGTGGTGAGGAGGGCATCGTTCCAGCGTTTCTCAAATGGTACCCAGCAGATGCCTTGGCATTAAATCAGCCTCATCTCCAAGACCAAGAGTGGCTGGACCTCAAAGAGCCGTTGAGGAAGCTGAGAACAAAGGCAGCTGGAGTTTGACTTTATCCCACCCAGATGACCCCTCTGTGAGCCTCTGGTTATTCTATCCTGAACGCGAGGTGAACGTGTAGAAGTCTGGGGTCATGGCCTAGGAAGCCAAGTTCTTGTGGGACAATAAAAATCCGAACCAACTGCTGGCCCTGCTGGGTCCATCTGTTATTGGAATTAAGTTCCCCATTTCATTTCATTCAAACTGAAGAAACTTTCTGGCACGGTGTCAGGTTTCAAACAGAAATGTCAGCCAAGGGCTCATGAGGCCAAGGTCTGATCAGAGCAAACTTGAATCAATTTACGCATTAGGTAAAAATTCATAGGCAAGTTAGTGGTCTGGCGAGCCTTTCTGTTAAAAATATCCCTCATTTGCATGTTCTGGACTAAAAACCTGCAAGAAGCTGTGTATGAAATCAACATCAGAGGCCAACATGACTTCTACCCGACGTGAGCGTACATCTGTAGATGAATGTGAAGGGCCCACTAGAGTGATTTTCTTCCCCAGTATAAGAGCAGAAAAGAACTTGAACATATTCTCAACTCCAATTTAAACCTTGATCTCTGACCCAATCAAAGCTAACCCTATTAATAATAATAGTAACCTTTATGGAATATTTAGTATGTGCCAGGCTCTATGTTATGTACCTTACATTTACTGATAAATTAATTCTGTTGATGATTCTACAAAGTAAGTTTTATTATTTGCTCTATTTGATAGAAAATGAAACAGAGAAACAGAGGTTCAGAAACATGCTCTAGCTTACAAACCAGCAGAGACTAGGATTAAAAGCTGCACAGTTCACCCCTAGAATCTCTGCCCTTAATGCTGGTCAGTAACTGGTTGGGTAATGAACCCAACATGCAGGAATATAAACTGATGCTCGTTGCATGTTTAGTTGTAATCTCATACCCCATACAGCATTTTTCAGAACTCAGACCCCATTTTGGTGGCAAAGATAGGTCAGCCACATAGCAGAACTTGTTTTTCTCCTTGCAGTTGCTGGTATAAAGAGAAAGCACTAGGATAATTAACTGGAAAACCCAGTCTCCAAATGCTTTTGTTTTGTATCAATACACTAGACAGGTCAAGATTCTGCTTATCTCCTAGGTTGTTGAAGAAATGGTTAAATCACTTCTTTACACCCTTAGCATTTGGGCAGAGATATAACCAGGGATTGTCTGGGATTCCTACAGTCTGAAGACCAGGATAAGGAATAACATGGCCAAAGAAGGTGCCCTGCTGGGGGGTTGGCAGGTCTCATCCACCCACTAAATTATTTCCAACTATACACTCGCTCTTTGCAGCAAGCTTCAATCAAACCATAACCTAATCAACAAATATATGGAAAGAAGCCCAACTCCAGTAATAGGGATGGGAACACAAATTAAATGACATTTTTCACATATCATTTTGGGAAAAACATCAAAGTTTGATAATATCAATCATGGCAATGTTGAGGGGAAGCAGGTAAGCATCTGCTGAGGAAAGTGTAAATTGATGAAAGATTGCTGATGACAGTGTGAACTGGACGGGCCATTTTGGAAGTATTCAAAATGTACACAACCTGTGAGCCAGTAAGCCCCTTTTACATAAGGGGCCACCAAGAAACATTTTTACATATTCATAAGGATGCTCATTGCACCATCATTCATGGTCTCAAAAAATTAGCAATAGATGAAATGTAACAATCCATACCATGGAATGCTATACAGCTCTTAAAAAGGTAGATCTCCTCTATATACTGCCAATAAAAAATGCTTAAGACATACTCTTAATTTTAAAAATCCACAGAGCATGGTATCATCCAATGATATTATCACACACACACACACACACACGAAACCAATATATTAAAAAAAAAAAAAAAGGAAGGGAAAAACACACATCAAACTCAAAGACTAGATTACCTCTGGGGAAGCTCCAGGGTTTGAGAGCAGTGGTCATGGGTACCACCCATCATTCATTCATTCAACAGATAATGTCAGGCACCTTCCATGCCAGGCACTGATGCTGCCTTGTGATCAAAAAACAGACAAAAATCCTTGCAACCATGACATCTTCATCCTAGCATTACTGTTTTGTAAGGTATGTTTATAGAACAAGAATGTATTTATATATTACCTCTGGAAATAAAAATAAGTAAAAACAAAAGCAAATTAAAGAACAGATTTTTATATTAACAAAAATGTCATGACTATTTATTTTGGCTTTTGAGAGTCCTTGCAAACAGTCCCAAACGTAAATGTTGTACTGGTGACTGCCATGTGGCTACTGTAATTACTCAAGTGGTCCCCTTTTGATAGCTGGCACAGAAAGGGGTGCGGTGACAATGTCTCATAGCACAAAGACTTGCACAAAGTTGGTTCATTCCCCCTCTTATCGTTTTTTGAGAGTATCATTAGGCACAAAGTATGAGTCAACCCCAATTTGATGATATATATCTTCACCAAAAGACATGTAGAGAAATGGTCTCAGCAGCACTAGTCATAACAGCCCCCAAATGGAAACCACCTAAATGTTTATCCACAGTTGAAAAGATAAATAATGTACTATACTCACAGAAAAGAATGCTATACAGAAATTAAAAGCAATGCATTAAAACTATACACAATTTGGAAGTTTTAGCCACAGCAATCAGAGAAGAAAAAGAAATAAAAGGAATCCACATCAGGAAAGAAGAAGTAAAGCTGTCACTGTTGGCAGATGACATGATACTATACACAGAGAATCCTAAAGATGCTACCAGAAAACTACTAGAGCTAATCAATGAATTTGGTAAAGCAGCAGGATACAAAATTAATGCACAGAAATCTCTGGCATTCCTATGCACTAATGATGAAAAATCTGAAAGTGAAATCAAGAAAACACTCCCATTTACCACTGCAACAAAAAGAATAAAATACCTAGGAATAAACCTACCTAAGGAGACAAAAGACCTGTATGCAGAAAATTATAAGACACTGATGAAAGAAATTAAAGATGATACAAATAGATGGAGAGATATACCATGTTCTTGGATTGGAAGAATCAACATTGTGAAAATGACTCTACTACCCAAAGCAATCTACAGATTCAATGCAATCCCTATCAAACTACCACTTGCATTTTTCACAGAACTAGAACAAAAAATTTCACAATTTGTATGGAAACACAAAAGACCCCGAATAGCCAAAGCAATCTTGAGAAAGAAAAACAGAGCTGGAGGAATCAGGCTCCCTGACTTCAGACTATACTACAAAACTATAGTAATCAAGACAGTATGGTATTGGCACAAAAACAGAAATATAGATCAATGCAACAGGATAGAAAGGCCAGAGATAAACCCACACACATATGGTCACCTTATCTTTGATAAAGGAAGCAGGAATGTACAGTGGAGAAAGGAGAGCCTCTTCAATAAGTGGTGCCGGGAAAACTGGACAGGTACACGTAAAAGAGATTAGATCACTCCCTAACACCATACACAAAAATAAGGCACAAAGTATGAGTCAACCCCAATTTGATGATATATATCTTCACTCCCTAACACCATATGAGATTAGATCACTCCCTAACACCATACACAAAAATAAGCTCAAAATGGATTAAAGACCTAAATGTAAGGTCAGAAACTATCAAACTCTTAGAGGAAAACATAGGCAGAACACTCTATGACATAAATCACAGGAAGATCCTTTTTGACCCACCTCCTACAGAAATAGAAATAAAAACAAAAAGAAACAAATGGGACCTAATGAAACTTCAAAGCTTTTGCACAGCAAAGGAAACCATAAACAAGACCAAAAGACAACTCTCAGAATGGGAGAAAATATTTGCAAATGAAGCAACTGACAAAGGATTAATCTCCAAAATTTATAAGCAGCTCAATAACAAAAAAACAAACAACCCAATCCAAAAATGGGCAGAAGACCTAAATAGACATTTCTCCAAAGAAGATATACAGACTGCCAACAAACACATGAAAGAATGCTCAACATCATTAATCATTAGAGAAATGCAAATCAAAACTACAATGAGATATCATCTCACACCAGTCAGAATGGCCATCATCAAAAATCTAGAAACAATAAATGCTGCAGATGGTGTGGAGAAGAGGGAACCCTCTTGCACTGTTGGTGGGAATGTAAATTGATACAGCCACTGTGGAGAACAGTATGGAGGTTCCTTAAAAAACTACAAATAGAACTACCATATGACCCAGCAATCCCACTACTGGGAATATACCCTGAGAAAACCATAATTCAAAAAGAGTCATGTACCAAAATGTTCATTGCAGGTCTATTTACAATAGCCCAGAGATGGAAACAACCTAAGTGTCCATCATCGGATGAATGGATAAAGAAGATGTGGCACCTATATACAATGGACTATTACTCAGCCATAAAAAGAAACGAAATTGAGTTATTTGTAATGAGGTGGATAGACCTAGAGTCTGTCATATAGAGTGAAGTAAGTCAGAAAGAGAAGAACAAATACCATAGGCTAACACACATATATGGAATCTAAAAAAAAAAAAAAAATGGTTCTGAAGAACCTAGGGGCAGGACGGGAATAAAGACGCAGATGTAGGGAATGGACTTGAGGACACAGGGAGGGGGAAGGGTAAGCTGGGACGAAGTGAGAGAGTGGTATGGACAGATATACACTACCAAATGTAAAATAGATAGCTAGTGGGAAGCAGCCGCATAGCACAGGAAGATGAGCTCAGTGCTTTGTGACCACCTACAGGGGTGAGATAGGGAGGGAGGGAGACTCCCTATACATATGTATATGTATAGCTGATTCACTTTGTTATACAGCAGAAACTAGCACACCACTGTAAAGCAAGTATACTCCAATAAAGATGCTTAAGAAAAAAACAAAAAGGAACTATACACAAAAAAGTGGACAAATCTCACCAAAACAGTGTTGAATGAAGGAAGCCTGGTACAAGAATAGCACACTACATATTCAATTTATATGACCTTCAATAACAGGCAAAACCAAGACATTATACTAGAAGGCAGGATAGTGGTTACCCTTGGGAGGGAGCACTGGCTATGTTATATTATGGAGACTTTGGGGAGTACTAGAAATGCTTAGCTTCTTGCTCTGTGTGCTGGTTATATGGGTATCTTAGTTTAAGAAAATCTGTTGAGCTTTACAGTTATGATTTGTGACTTTTTTGTAAGTATACTGTATTTCCATCAATAGTTTACTGAAACAAAAGCAAAATTAAAACATAAAGCCCTAAAATCCAATCTGTGTTGTTTGAATCTCATCTTTGGCAATTCACATGCCTTCTCTGGGCTTCCATTTCAGCATCTATAAAGTGGGATTTGCCAGCTGATCTGTGAGGGCCCTTCCAGCTGTATTGCCCGTGTATTACCTCTTCCATTCCAACAATCAACTTCTGGAACAAGGGGAAAAAAGTAGAAAATGAGCTTTGGGTCATTTGCTCTTCGAATGTGTAGAAGGCTTACAATATCACATGTGTCCCATTTCCAAGGCATGTGTTGTAAACTGAAGACACCATCAATGAGCAAGGGAAATCCTGCCTTCCGGGGAAATGCACGGAGCTGATTCTTTGCCAAAGTGCTCGCGGGATAAGTGTGCATATGTGCAATGCTGCCTGTGCCAAGCCTCTTCGTGGGATGCCAGTTCACAGACCCTGAGATGGGAGAGTCGGCAGCTGCAGAGGTGGGGCCATTCCCGGTAGGAAGGAGGCAGCCACCATGCTTGCCGCCGGCTGACCGCTCTTTCAATAGGCACTTCCTCTCTGAGGGGAGTTGGTTCGTAATTTTCCTCTTACCGCTACTGGAAGTCCTGGAGTGGCCACATCACAGCCTGTACCTATTCACAACAGGAAAGTTTGACATCCGCAGACAATTTTGGCACGAGGGGAGGAAAAGTCCAGTCCTGTGTGTCAGCTTCTATATCAGAACCAGAACAATCATTTCTATAGTGTAGACCATGCTGTCATCTTCAAAGGAGAGGTTGGGCTCCAAGAAGGGAAACTTACCCTAGTGAAATTCAAGCCCGATGTCTGCAAGGCAGGGGCCCCAGAGAAAGCAACACTTTGAGGACCCTGAACAGACACACTGTGGTAACTCTAAATCCAAGGAAAGGTGCTTTGATAATAGAAGACAGGTTCTGGTGAGTGAGCTCCTTGTAGGGTGTTATCCTAACTGTCTAGGACAGCGGGGCCTCATGTGAAGGGGGGGTTCTCACAGGTACGCTGAAGTTAGCAGCTGAAAATAACCACGTACAAAATCTGATAGGACTCTTATGTCCTCTAGATTGGTTTTTCTCAAATAATCAGAGGTAAAGGACCCGTTTTGTTGTTTGATTTCATTTTGTTTGGCTATTTATTTCTAATCATTCACTGGTCGATACATTAAAAAAAAACAATAAAAAGGAAGGATTAAAAATGGAATAAAGAGGCAGGCAAAATACAGGTCCCAATATTTGCTTATTAGTTTCAATAGACATTATTCTGTCAAGTGGCTAGCAAAGTTCCTAAATGCTTCTTCTTGAGCTGGGCGCTGGTCAAATAGACGTGTTTAGTTGAGGAAAATGTGTTGAGTTGTATACAATGTCTGTATAACATTGTGAACCGCTGGCAGTCTGTGGATTTTAGGATCGCTGCTCCCTGGAGGCTTTCTCACTCTCCCAAGAGCACACTTCTTTGGGAATAAATAGAGTTAACACAATGACCCAAAACAGAGGATAGAAGCAGGGAACAGGATATTGTGATAAGGATGGAGACTAAAGAGAATGGAAGAACAGGTAGGAAAGTAGATTTGTCTTAAAAATCAAGATTTTAGTGATGAAGCAATTTTTGGTGATGATGAGAGGAACCTGCTGTTTTCAGAGTAGGACCAAGGGACATCAGTAACTAACCAGAGTAATTATGGAAAAGGAGGCACAGAGATCCCTGCTCATTGTGTTCAGCCAATCCAGATGCTAATCAAGAAATATGCACCACGTCAGATATTAAAGTTCTCATTCAGGTCAACCTGGGGACACGGGTCAGGTAAAGGGTCACTTCTCTCCACTCATTTCTTACTCACACATGGCAGATGGAAAAACCGATGTTCACAAAAACAATTTTCCTGTTTCACCAAATACCAACTATAAGAGCTCATGTCAGTATCATCGCCGTTAATGATTCTTGAAAGCAAATTTAGAGTTAGGGACAATTACCATGAAAGACGAAGAGAATAAGCCGTAAAACAATTTATATAAAGTCACAGAAATAATGTTTCCCTGAAGCCAGACAACCATTCTTGTATGGTTTTGGTATCTTGGAAAAGAGAGAGAGGTAAGTAGGTAAGACAAAAGACCGAAATACTACAAGCATTTTCGTTTCCAATCCAAGACAACTGTTGGGTGATATCACCCATTGTGCGAACAGCCATGCGTGGAGGGAATTAGCAGATGAAAAGGCAGCAAACTCAATATGGGGTATGTAAACGTGCTTTCTCAGTCTCTTTCAATTCTCCTTATAGATCGACACACCTAAAAGTTAAGTTACGTATGTGGATGTTTATATGAAACATAAAGGACACAAGAAAGGGTCTGAGACATGAAAAATGGTGGAGGAAGATAAACATTTCAAGATTCAGATCACGTTGCTGCTGCCCCAATTCAGAGTCTCTAAGGAAATAGCGAGAAGGGCTGCTCAGTGCTCAGCTTCCTCCCAAGGAATAAAGAGGTTGCTTCAAGCAATGAAAGTGCCAAGAAAATGCCAATTTGTGTCACACTAACATCTTTCTTAAGGGGGAACGTAGACTTCAGAAATGTAAACTTTTAGCGCCAGTGAGCACAGCCAGCCTTGAGGGATTGATATTAGGTTTTTCTGAAGGACTGAGGGAAATTTGAGAGGAGATCAAATTAGACACCAGTCATTAGAAAATGTACTGACACCAGAGTTTTAGTTGCAAGAGTAGTGGGGTCAACTTTCCCATGGCACCTGGGGTGAACTCAGAAAAATGGAAGCCCGAAAACTGCGTTTGGAAATGATTTCACTGGAGACAGACAAAGACAGCAACAGCTGGAAGACGAGGGAACAAGGGACAAACTAAAGTGAGATTCTGTAATCGAGAAGACCTGCGGGAACCAGCGGAAAAACTTTCCTGCCTCAGACAAAACAACCTTCAAAGACTACCTTCCTTCTCGTTAGTGGGGTAAAGTTGCCTGAAAAAACCACCGATGTGTTATACATATTTAAAACTCTCCTTTCTGGGTTTATAATTTCCACACAGGCAGCTTCCTGCAAACGTAAGTCATGAATGTAAGATGATGCTCCTTTGTGGGGTTGTAAAGACAATCTAAGAACAAGTGATTTCAGAGTCACAAACCACAGCCGGAAAGCGTTTCCATTGCCTAACGCACTTACCCTTGGAGCTTTCATTGTTTCACTCTTACCCAGTTGTGTCATTATTTGACTTACCTCATTGGGGAAATCATTGTTTAAAAACCAAATATAAACGGTGAAATAGTTTTCTACTTATCTTTTCCAGGATAATAGCTTCCCTCCCCCACTTCCCGCCACAGGAGGGTTAGGCCGCCCTGGGTGATGAATTGTTCCAAAGAGTTTGACAGTCCCAGAGAGAGAATGAGAGTAAAAATAACTAGCTGATTACCAATAGGGAGTAAATTGGCCACTTGAGAATTCAGTGGCTAGAAAGACGACCAGAGAGAAAAGGAAAATCCTCATCAAGAGACCAGGCTTTCTGATTAGGCCATGTGCTGAAGACTGCTTTCCATGCCTCTCCCTCCCTGCTGTGTGATGATGTACAACTGACTGGACATCATTTTGTATTTGGGGTAGTCATTTCCAAAAGGGTGTTTGGGAGACTTTGAAGTCCTTAATTATAACCAGGAGGCATTTGGGGGCTGAGCAGCTAAAATGGAAGATGCTCTGTCTTGGGCTGTGGAATGTACATTTATAGAAGGAGCCCATGTCTGGTTGGTTTGGTCTGGTTTTTCATTCCATCACCCCATAAGGCAGGCTTCCAAGGTTTTCTGGACTCTGGAAGAAAATAAAAGTGAGAGTGTTCTTGGCCAAGGGAATCCATACTCAAGGCAGATTCAAGGATTTCAATATGTGGATGGACTGGGCTTTCTGTTAACAGTCAACTACTAAAAATAGAAATACTTTGGGAATCTTTTGAAGGGAGGCCATTTTTACTAGTTCTCATTTGACCAAATCCATCAAGTGAGGGAGGGTATATAATGAACCACAGACATGCTAGCCGTCCTCAATAAGCTTAGATTTATCACTGGCGCTAAGTCATGTATGCATGAAGAGATAAAACAGGACCATCAACCATTAGCCCCCAGCTGGGCATAGCCAAACGAGCTGTAGGAATTAAGAAGAGAAAGGGGGGGATTTTAAGCTAGGTAATCAGAATAGGGTTCAGGGAGGAAGGGTGATATTATGCAGGCCTTGAAGGATGAATAGAACTACAGTGAATTTCTGGGTGAGCATCGCTTGAATGAATAACAGTATGGGATTTTTTTTGTTTAGTTTTCTGTTTGTGTTTTTGTTTTTTTAATGATTTGGTACAAAGTGAGTAGAATGGTGTGTCTTGAGAAAAGGGGTCTGGAAATAGGTTTCCCATGTATGCATGGACCTTCCACACTAGGCACTGAATGGGTTTGGTCTTAGGAGCACTGGAGAAACATTAGTGGTTCTGGGTAGAGTTATAACAGTTTTAGAGGTCTGTTACCTTCATTGATTAAAAGAAAAGGCAAAAGGATGTCCTCTGGAGCTTTACCAACTGGTCAGATCAAAAGATAAGACCACCGTTTTGATTCTTCTTCAGTTTTGACACCTGTGATATGGAAGAGACGAATGCCAGTGCCTGACACATAGAATGGCTCAATCAATACCGCTGAATGGATGAACTGGGCTGAAGAATCAGAACACTACCATTTCCAAGAAAAGCTGAGGAAGACCTGAGGTTACCTCAGCCCTCTCAAGAGGCAGTGATGAATGATTTGAAGAGGACCAGCTTAGGAGTTAGTTGAACTTGAGTATTTAACTTGACTTTCTTGGGTCTCTATTTTCTCACTTAAAAAGACAAAGGTGGGACTTCCCTGGTGGTCCAGTGGTAAAGAATCCGCCTTACAATGCAGGGGACGTGGGTTCCATCCCTGGTCAGGGAACTAAGATCCCACATGCCTCGGGGCAAATAAGCCCTCGCGCCACAATTACAGAGCCCACACGCCCCGGAGCCTGCGTGCTACCACTAGAGAAGAGAAAACCCGCACACCACAACTAGAGAGAAGTCCATGCACTGCAATGAACAGATCCCGCATGCCTCAACGAAGATCCCGCATGCCACAACTAAGACCCGACGCAGCCAAAAATAATAAGATATAAAAATAAATAAATAATAAATCTTAAAAAAAAAGACAAAGGTAAGTTTTGTGAATGGGCTCTAACAGCAGAAAGCTTTTTAAAATATTTTTGGAGAGAGAGGTGCCATGTGTATCTTGACTCGGATGCCTGGAGCAATCCACGATCGAACTCAAGGTTAAGAACCCAGGGATTATGTTCCCTTTAAAGCAGAAGGGACTGTGATGCTAAGAGGCCAAGGATGATCTTCCTCTCTGGAAGGACAATTGGAACATCTGACACCACAGCTCTGCCGATTTTGTCACCTTGGAGGCCTGTGGCTGATTGGTTTGACTGAAATGAAGAAGAAAAGATTTTGTTTCTAACCTTCAACCCAGCCTCAGATTCCTTTAAGGAGTATTATTGATTTGATCAGTCATGCTGGGGTGTAACTGACCATCAAAAAGAGATACATCATTGCAAGGCACTTGCTCCCATCAGAATGTGACACTGGCAATGTGTACCCTCTGACACAGCCCTTTTTTGTAGAATTTTTTCCACTTCTACTTCCTTTCTTTATAATGGCCTCTGTCATAAGGTTATTGGTAAGAATAACTAGTTAATGATGGGGGAGAAGTACTTGGGAAGATGATGTACTTTTGCTCTTAAGGTCACTGTTCAAAACCAATATGTAATAATCTCTTTGTTGAATGGGCATGTTCAGTAGGTGCTCTGATTTGGGCGCTTGTCAATAATGATATGATGCTGACTGCCTGAAATATGAGCTGTTAAAGAAAATGTTATCTTTCCCCAGAAGCTATTTTCAGTGTAAAACTACAGCATGGAAAGCTAGTTCTTGCAATTTATAATGAGGCAGGACTCTTAATAATGATTTTTGGCTTAATGTATTAATGAATAGAGATCTGAGGGAAAAAGGACTTACAATGTAATAAGGAAACTCAAGAAAGATTAGGCTCTAATCCAAATAAATTGTTTCTAAATTGATTGTAATAAATTCAACTCTGTTTCCTTCTATTTATACCAAAAAGAAATGCACTGTGGTAAGCTGATTCATATCATTGAAAAAAAGAGTGGATAATTTATTTAAATATAATAGTAATAAACTGCAAATGCTAACATACAAGAAGAAAACATACACAGGTAAGGATAGATATTCTTGGTGAGAAAAAATGTTACCTATAAATGTCAGTACATCTACTTTCACTTTTTGAGTAGCAGCTGTCAGATTTAATTGAAGAGCTGAGTAGCTCCATAGAAAAACACCTAAAATTGCAACGTTACGAATAATGGCAATAAAATTTGAGTACCTTTTCTTTCTATTGCTTCACCCTCTCAATTTCTTCTCCTTCTCTAAGTAGTGACAATGTTGCTTACTCTTCATTAGGCAACCTAAACTGAGAGGAGGCAATTTCCTCCAAGAAATTTCATTAAGAGCTCCACTTTACTTCACTCATAGTGTTCTACGAAGAATACTGTCAAATGTGTCAAGATCACTCTGTGCAGTACCTAACTATTCTAGACTTGTCCGTATCTGTAAAGGGAACCCTCCTGCACTGTTGGTGGCAATATAAGTTGGTGTAGCCACTATGGAAAACAGTATGGAGGTTCCTCAGAAAACTAAAAACAGAATTAACATAGGATCCTGCAATCCCACTCCTGGGCGTATATCCAGACAAAACTATAATTCAAAAAGATACATGCACCCCTATGTTCACAGCAGCACTATTCACAATAGCCAAGACGTGGAAACAACCTAAATGTCCATCAACAGATGAGTGGATAAAGAAGATGTGGTACATATATACAATGGAATACTACTCAGCCATAAAAAAAGAATGAAATCATGGCATTTGCAGCAACATGGATGCAACTAGAGCTTATCATATTAAGTGAAGTAAGTCAGAAAGAGAAAGACAAATACCATATGATATCACTTACATGTGGAATCTAAAATATGCCACAAATGAAAGTACGATACAGAAACAGACTCAAAGACACAGAGAACACACTTGTGGTTGCCAAGGGGGAGGGAGGGTGGGGGAGGGAGGAACTGGGAATTTGGGATTAGTAGATGCAAACTATTACATATGAAATGGATAAACAACAAGGCCCTACTGGATAGCACAGGGAACTATATTCAATATCCTGGGATAAACCATAATGGAAAAGAGTATTAAAAAGAATGTATATATGTGTATAGCTGAGTCACTCTGCTGTACAGCAAAAATTAACACAACATTGCAAATCAACTATACTTCAATTAAATAAATAGACTTTTCCATATCTTAAAATCTCTTCAACATGAAAGCAGAAACTTCTACTCCATCTGTAATTTTCTTTCTTCCACTGACAACAACTAAAAAAAAAGTGTCCGGTACCACCCAAATCTCTGTCTTCCACTGACTGAGCATGGCAACTTCTTTCCAGTTGCCTGAAAATGGAACCTATGGGTTAACTCTAACTCTGGAGTCCAGCGCAATGCTATAACCTACTGTGGGTTCTAAGTATCATAATGCTTAGCTTAATCTCCCATAGTATCAGCAATAGGAAGTACCCAATAAAAACTTCTTAAGTAAAACTGAAAAATGGCTCTAATTGGTCACTCTGCATTGGCAAGTTGCGTGGGACTCTATGGTATAACCCCAGTGGGGGTTCCATGGTCTCCCAAACTACCTAATATTCTCCCATATCATTGCTCATATTCTGAGAAGAGTTGGCTCAATGTGTCTTTACTGTGATATTGATCTGTTAATCCAAAAGTGATACTATATGTAACGGAGTTTTTAAACAGACTGGCCGGATTCTACTGGGGTAACATTGGGGTCAGATTCTCATCGTAGTGAACACCAAGGGGGACAGTGTGGAGACAGTTATAAAGGATATAAATTAAGTTTATTCATGTTGAACTCTCGCTGACTTCCTGAGGATGAAAGGATCTGAACTATAGATGGTTTACCCAAGTAAAAAGCATATAAGGGTATTTATTAAATGCCTTTAGCCATTTTAGGCTATGGCATGTTTAAATGCCAACAAGCACTTTAATTTTCTGGGTAGTAGAGGATCACTGGTGCTTTCATGTCAAGACTGTAGTTGTATGTTAGTTCCGTGGTAGATGTTAATTAATCCTGTATTATAGTTATAATTGTTACTGGAAACTGGTAATTTTGTGGTGGCTCTTCTTTGGCATCTGAAACACAGCATGGTGTTCTCACTGGACTCTCCAAAATTGCTGCTTTCTACCTGTGGAGGTAAGTTCTCACAGAACTATTACATCTTGAATGTTTTATGATGCCCTCAGAAGGTTGGAGACAGACCAGGGATTCCACACCAATCTGATGGGCTCCTGAAATACAAGCTAAGCTCTAAGGGATTCTGTGTTCCTCATTCATTCCTAATAATTATACCCCTCCTTGGAGTATGACTCCCTCCATTTCACAGATGAGGAAACCAAGATTGTGGGAAGTTAACCAGTCACATACAAAGATACAGCTAATATCAAGTCAACCCAATTTCACTTCGTTTATTTTAAATCTTGAGAAATTTCTATCAGGGTTCAAAGCAGGCTGCAACCCTGCTGTACAAGTCCACCTTATCTTTAACCACAAGATAAAACTTAGGGAATATGAGAGAAGAAGGAAAATTAAGACAATGTATCTTAATGCTGTAATGTAATGTAATATAGCTGAATTGGTGAGTGTACAAACACACACACGCACACTACACACACAGGCACACACACACACACACACGTGAACTTTTAAGTTTTGGCTCTGTTACTATGTTTCTCTGACTTTGGGGAAGTCACTGTTCAGTCTTTCATTTCCTGATGTGTCAAATTGGGGCAGGTAAAAGAGTGAGAAGATCCGTTCAACTGCATGCATTCTTAGGGCTGATGCAGAAGGATTCTAGTATGTGTGCTTATACTGTAGCATGATCTGTAAGAGCCTGGAAAAATATTGTAGCTTGGGTGTCTCCTTTTCATGATCCTTCCCCTCTTGTCTGCTTCTAAATTTGAGAATTCCCGAAGTTCCACCCCAAACCCTCTGTTCTTCTCTAGCACTGCTTTCTTTTTGGATAGTCTCCCCCATGTCCAGCTCCTGTTTTAAAGGCTATTTTGTCCGCTATTAGTACAGCCACTTCACATTGCTCATGGCTGCTATTTCCACGGTGTATCTTTTACCATCCCTTTGCTTTCAAGCTATTCGTATCTTTGAATCTAAAGTGCCTCCTGTACACAGCATAGTTAGATGATATTACTTTTTTAATCTAATCTGATAATCTGCCTTTCAGTTGGACTGTGTGATCATCCACATTTTAGTATCATCCATAACCAATATTACTAATATGGTTGGATTTACATCTGCCACTTTGCTTTCGGTTTTCTCTGTCTCAAATCTCTTTGTTCTTCTGTTCCTCTTCTACTACTTTCATTTGTATTTAATGGATATTTCCTAGGTGGAGGAACAGAGGCCCAGTTCTCTCCGAATGACGCTCCTGCAACATGGGACTTCTGGAGAAAGATGAAAAATGCTGGCTGCCTGCCCCTTCCGTGGTGATTCCAAAGATGTAGCTGGGAGGGAGGTGTCACGGCTCAAATGTCAAAGACTCTCTCTCACCGTTCTTACCGAGATTTACTAAATTTACTTGAATGAATATTGCTCTAATTGCTGTATGCCCTTAGACAATTTTCAGAGAATATATATAATCTTCTTCAGTTAAATGGTTGTTTCACTGGGGAGAACGTTTGCTGTGTTTCTCACTCCATCATTCCAGAAGTTAGTCTCTTATCTAACCTCTTAAATATCGTCTACAAGCTAATGATGCCCATGTGCCTATTTTCAGACCAGCCTTTCATCTGGAAACCAGACTTCCATCTCTAACACACTGCTTGTCATCAAGCAGATTTGGTTAGTCTTCCTCAAAAACGTTCTTTATAGGTCTACTTTATTTCGGTAAATAAAACTACCACTGACTGAGTCAAGTAAAAACTTGAATATCAGCCTGATGCCTCCTTCTCATCAACCACTTGTAATCCATCAGCAAATCTCACTGGTTCTTTCTGTCAACTATAACTAGAAACCGCCCATCTCACTCTACTTCCATGCCTACTGCCGGAATCTCCATCACTCCCCCCGGTCCTGGTCTATTAAAATCGCCTTCCAATGGCTTCTGCTACCCCTCCAATATGTGCCTCCCACAACTCAGAGTGATCAGTTTATACATAATGTTAATATGTCTCCCCTGGCACACACTCTTTACCACTGGCTTCAGCTTTGTGTGAGTTGGCTGCATTTTACTGCTTCTTCCAACCTTAGCTGGAGCCCCTCCATTGCCTGGTCTGTTACAGTCACATTGTCCTCTTTCATAGTGTACTCTCCCCTGCCTAGCATTCTCCTTCTCCCTTTGCATGGCTGCCATTTCTCCTCTTTTTCTAGCTTAAATGAGAAGCTTTCTATGTAGCTTTTCCATTACTATTCTCTGTTGCTTCATCTCATTCATTTCTTTTGCAATCCTTGACATAGTTTGTAATTATTAACTTGTGTAGTGATTTACCATCTGCTGCTCCCACTTGATGGTGAATTCCAGGACAACAGGAACCATAGTTGTTTTGTTCATCACTCTGTAATAAATACCTGCTACTACTACTAAGAGCTCCCTCCTACCAAGCACTGGATATGTGCCAGAAAGTGATTTAAGATACATACAAAAATAAATGTGTATGTGTATCTACCCATATATACATATATGTGCATACACATATATATACTCATATAGATACACACATGTACATAAATTTATCTACATAGACGCACATATACATACACACCCATTTAATCCTCATAACAACCCTATGAGATGATTTTATTATGTTCATTTTACAGCTGGTTAAACTAAAGCACAGGGAGGTTAACTGACTTGTCCAAGGTCCCACAGTAAGTGAGCAGTTGAACCCACTGCTCCAGGGTCTAGGCTCTTAGCTGTTTCAGGCTTTTCTCAGAGTACTGCCAGGAAATGTAGGTGTTCAGTTAATATTGTAGGATGAATGAACAAGTAGTGAAAAAAAAATGAAGATGTTACCATCTCCTAGAGCAGGGCTGTCCAACAGAGCTTTCTGAGATGATGGAAATTTCTACATCTCTGCTCTCCTATACAGCAGTCATGAGTCTCATGTGGCTGCTGAGCATGTGAAATACAGCTAGTGTGACTCAGGAACTGAATTTTTATTTTTGTTTAATTTCAGGTAATTTAAATTTACATAGCCACATGCAGCTGACTACCACACTGGAGAGTTTAGTCCAAGACTTTTATGAGGTGGTATCATTTTTGATGCCTTGAGGTTTCTACAGTCTTGATGAATTTAACTCCAAAGACAGAACACAAAATTCCCTTCTGCATTTCTTTTCTCCCTAGTGCCTTCCACCCCCAGCTTTGCAAACATCCTTCATCCTCCCACCGTACTTCATTCCAGCCTGTAGAACGAAGCCTCCACCCTCATGTGTGGCTCCAGCAAAGCCATTTTTCCGCCCCCTCAACAGAACCCTAAACAGTCCTCCAGAAGTATTTAAACAGTCAACAAACATTCAGAGCCTACTTGGATAGAACACTGGCCCAGGCACTGAAGAGAGGTGGCGGGAGATTGAGACACAAAGAAAATTAAACAAGGTCCCTGCCTAACAGTGAAGGAGGGAGGATAGACTGATAAACTCACACATCCTAAGGATCTGGTCGGAGGGGTGGAGTGGGGGGTGTGGGGGGAGGCTGAGTACCCATCTAGGCTTGTCGCTCCAGGAGCTTGCACTTCACAGAGATTGCTCTAAAATGGCACTGATTCCACTCACACCTGCACCACAAGAGTAAACGGATGGAGACAGGTTTGGTTTCAAAACCAAGCTCATGATGGATATAAAGAAAGTCTTACTGACGTCTAAAAAGAGACGACCGGCCCAGATAAAGAGACCTGTTGTTATATTTCACCCTGATGGCTTGGGCTTGATGGGGGTTGGATTCAGTTCTTGGAACACTAACCCAGCTTTTACAGAAAGAGAAATAATCATAGAAAGAGTAGATAAAGATCAGACTGAGACCAAATATTAAAGAAGAAGAGGAAGAAGAACAAAAGTGGTGCACATTAATCATCCAACTTGTGGGCAATTACTACTCATATTCTACACAATATCCAATAATCGGGGTAGTGAACACGCACTTCTTTCCTCCCACCATTTGCATACTTGGAATCTCACTTACATTGTATGTAGGTTAGGGCAAAAAGATGTTGCTTGCTTTGGATTTTGCTTCTTTTGTGGAATCCATTATAAAGCAATGTGCTTTTGTGTGTCAAAGAGCAGAAAGGCTCCACTTCCTCTTTTCAAAAGGATTTGGGTAGAAGTCAACTACTGTATTTATTCCATGCCACTCTCCTTTTGATAACTAGATGTGTGCTGGTTATAGATGCCACAGGAAAGCAGTGAATTTTCTCTCCACAAAGGGCTTTCTATCTTAGGATGTGTCTCACAGCATCATGCTTCTGAAAGTGCAATTTTTAGTCAGTCCTCTAAAAGTCACTCCATCGAGAGAAAGCACTTAAACATACAGAAACACCCTGATGATGCCAAAGTGCTTCATTTCTCATCCACAGATCCGTTATGAGTGCACAGATGAAATGATCGTGTCTTTTGTTTTCCCCAGCCTTCCTCTATTTTACTCTTCTCAAAAAAAGTAGACTGTTAAATGCAAAATCAAACGAGATTTCATTGGGATGTCTCCCCAACACTTTTCTTATACATGACATCCCAGATCGGAAAATCAAAATACAAACAGAAAAGAACTAGATCAACTGTCCCCATCTATTCTAGACTGATGGAAATATCACCTAAGAAATTAACCCTCTGCTTGTAAGTTAATTCCACACTTTCTCAAAGTGTGTTCCTGAGAACACGAATTCCATGAACTGTACCACAAAGAAAGTATTTCATGGCGAACTGCCCTAAGCCCATTTGGCCACAAAAAATGGTTGGACTGTTTCCACCTCACATCCCTGCTGCCAAATAAGAAGTCCTAACGCAAGCAAGCCTAGGCCCAAACCCTGCCAAACACACATATGTGTAATAACAAACAAGCACACAAGACGAAAATGCACATTTTTCTTATAAGCTCTGGGAAGTCTCAGTCTGCCCTGAGGTTCTTGCATAAGCTCCTTACATAAAATGTTCACTCTGCCTACGACAGGCTGAGACCGCTGTCCTCTGGTGGCTGGACCATCCACTAAAGGACTGTGTCCAGTGCCAGAGCCCTCCATGAAATGGGGGTGTAGGACCTTGAGGACCAAAAGGATTAGGTGATTGGCTCCCCCGGTCCCTATACTTCATTCATGGAAGGGTGGTAGGGCCATGCCATCATTCTGGCCGGTAACACAGCTGAACACCACTAACTCTAGCAATCAAAAAAGCATTTCTATTTCTCTTTTGCAAATTAACAAATCCTATGGTGTAGATTACAAGAGGCGCATTCAAAAGCTCTAAGTAACTGCCTCTGAGGTTAGATTCTTGCTGAGGGTGCTTCAAATGCTAATTTTTCCTACTGGGCAGGCTGACGGTAGTTTACGCATGCCTGTGTTCACATACAAAACATGACCCTGTTTATGTTAAGTGCTTACCAAAGTGAATCCCCACATTGATCCAATCATGCATGCTTGGCTGAGTTTGGAAATCCCCTTGGGAATTCACAGAACTCCTAAACCTCCTAAACAGGTTCTCCCAAGTCCTACAAAAAGGAAACCTTGGCTACATTTAAAAGATTTCCACGTATTTGGCCTCGGAAATGTCAGGACATATGCGTCCGAAGAAAATACTGATTCTGTGTACTAATCCGAGCATCGTTTCCAGACTGGATTCTGAAAAAAGAGCAGATGTTAGATGTCATTCCAAGTCCAGCCAATTCTTTACATGTGAAGAAATGGACATTCTGACTCACAAATCATTCTCCGGTGAGTCTAATGTGCAAGGATCTGCCTCCTAGAGTCTAATATCCTCTGTCTGACATGGTAAAACTGAGTTTTGGGATCAGCAAAATTCACAGGTCATGGCAGCCTTTCACTGAGGTCAGAGTATAGCATAGAGCAGGGATGTGCTATGATGAGGAGATAACATCTATCATTTAATTTACTCCTTTCAATAATATACGAAAGAGATATTAACATCTTCCTTTTACAGAAGAGGACACTGAATCTTTGAAAGGCTAAAGAAGTTTCTAAAATCACTGAGCAATTAAGTGGCAGCATTAGGATTAGAATACAGAGCAGACCTATTCAAAAGTGTGGATTCAACCATCATGCTGCCCTCATGAGAAGCAGATCCCACACCTGTAGCCAACCTCTTGAGCTCAGCCTCCCCCAAGTTTAGGCTTCAGCAGCAAACCAGTTGTGCTCAGCCAGGGCCAGTTCTGTAGATGTGTGATCTGTGCAATTGCACAGGGCCCCATGCTTCGCTTAGTGTTTTGCTCTGCCATCTTGAAATTCTTAATAACTTTTGAACAAGGAGCCCTACGTTGTTTGTTTTTTTTTTTCCACTGAGCTTCACAAATTACATGGCTACTGCTGCCCATAGCACATAAGCTATAACTGACACAAGCTTTAAAAAGTTCAGTTAATTTTAGAAGGTAATTTTGGGATATACTGTCCAGTCCTAGGTTATGAAAAAAATATTTTGCCTTATTTGAACTCTAGTGGAAACAGGTAAGCCAATTATTAGTCAGTTAATTTCCCTGGGAAGAGTTTTCAAAACTCATGAGCAACAGGGCAGGAATTTCCCATCCTCTAACATGTGACCCAGTTCTATATGATTAACTCCAACACACTGACCAATTAAATGACTGTAAGGTCACAAATCATTGGTCACAGTACTTGTATGGTTAGGAATGCTCCAAATGTGTCACACTCTTTCACACTGTGGCAGAAACTACTGGTTAGATAACAGAGCCATTTCTATCTCCTTTGTTAACCTTGCTCTAAAGAGGCTGGAGCAAACCTGGAGACTTGCTTCTTTCCCATCCTCCTCTGCAGTTAAGTGTCATCATGTGACTCAATTCTGGCTAAGAGACGGAAAGGGAATTTTTCTGGCAGGCTCCTGGAGAAAGTTTTTCCTTTTGTTAACAGAAGGAGAGTTCCATTACAGGAAAGGAGCTTCTTCACTACCACGCCTTCATCCACTTCCTACCTTGGTTTTGTATGGTGCTACCGCAGCCAACTTGTGACAATGAAGTAAAATCATGAATGTGAAACACCAAAAACTAAGATGGTAGAGTAGACAGAGGGGACACTGGCGATATCATGGGACAAGTGAACCAATGCTGCTGAACTCTTAATTAACTCACTATTTGTTTAAATTTCTGTTATCTTTTTTTTTTTCCCAACCAAAAATTCTTAACTAAGCACACAATTCTTCAAATCTGACCCCTTTAACTAAAGGACAAGACTTCCATTACCTTCTGGGGAACACCCAGTTCACTGGCTGTCATGGTAGCTCAGACCAAGTCCCCAGAGCACCTTGGCCTTCCCTCTAGTTCTTCAAAACTCAACACATTTCCCTGTACTTATCGGTATACCTATCACCAAACTATGCACATTCTTGTGGCACTGCCTGCATCTTACCACACATTCCAATGTCTACCACAGAGCCTGGCCCTTGCAACCCACCTAGGGAAATTTATTGAATTGATAATGAGCATCCTGTCACTTTATTCAGTGACGAAATCTCCTTCTTCAAAAATTTTGTTCTTTTGCAACTGAATTTAAAAGTGAAATACCTACTACTTAATGTTTTGATAGGTGATGGCCTTAAAAAATTTAAAAAGGAAAAGACTATTGAATAATAACTGAGGAATACTAAGTATAAAATTGATTGGGTTCTAGTAGGGCATCGTGGTCTTGGCAGTGACTGACAGGATCTGCTGTGGCGTGGCGTGGCATGGTGTGGCGTGGTGTGGAGAGGCACAGAGGTCAAAGGCAAAGGCTGTGGAGACAAACTACCTGGACTCAACTTCAACTCTGTCACTCACTTACTAGAAGCCCTTAAGCAAATGTCTTCCCTCTGACTCTTGGTTTCCTTATTCTAAACTGAAGTGGTATCTAACTCAGGAAGGTTACATGAGAATTAAATGAATAAGAGAAGGAAAACATGAAGCCCTTAACACGAGGCATGGCTCTTAGTAAGTACGCAGTAGGTTTTAGCTACTGTTTTTCATCTCAGGTGCTATCTGGGAGTCACTTCTCAAAAATCTTCTGAGCACTGCACTCATCTAGCAGCTAGCACTTAAAAGTCATAAAATACATATTTAAAGAAAAAATGTTAAATGGCAAGTAGCACACCTATTAGAATGGCCCAAATCTGGAACACTAAAAACACCAAACGCTGGCGAGCATGTGGAACAACAGGAACTCGCATGCACTGCTGGGAACGAAGAGAGGTGAAGCCACTTTGGAAGGCAGTTTGGTGTTTTCTTACAAAACTAAACCTACCCTTACCACCAGGCAAACCAGCAATCATGTTCCTTGGTATTTACCCAGAGGAGTTGAAAACTTATGGCCACAGAAAATCCTACACATGGATGTTTACAGCAGTTTTATGCATAACTGCCAAAACTTCGAAGCAACCAAGATATCCTTAAGTAGGTGAACAGGGATAAATAAACTGTGAAATAACAAGACAATGGAAATGATTTAGTGCTAAAAGGAAATGAGCTATCAAGCCATGAAGAGACATGGAGGAGCCTTAAAGGCATATCACTAAGTGAAAGAAGTCAACCTGAGAAGGCTACATACTGTGTGGTCCCTACTCTATGACATTCTAGAAAAGGCAAAGCAAACAAAAATTTTCATCGTTGCTGGGGTAGTAAGGAGCAGGGGAGGGATGAGTAGGCAGAGGATTTCTAGGGCAATGAAAATACTCTGGACAACACCATAATGATGGACACTTGTCATTATATATTTGTCCAAACCCATGGAACGCATAACACCAAGATTGAGCCCTAAGGTAAACTATGGACTCTGGGTGACTGTGATGTGTCAATGCAGGTTCATCAGTTACAACAAATGTAACCTCTGGCTGGGGATACTGACAATGGGTTGCGGGGTGGAGCTTATGCGTGTATGGGGCAGGGAGCATATAGGAAATTTCTGTACTTTCCTCTTAATTTGGGGATTAACCCAAAACTGTTCTAAAAATAAAGTCTTAGGGCTTCCCTGGTGGTGCAGTGGTTGAGAGTCCGCCTGCCGATGCAGGGGACACAGGTTCGTGCCCTGGTCCAGGAAGACCCCCACATGCCACGGAGCGGCTGGGCCCGTGAGCCATGGCTGCTGAGCCTGCGCATCCGGAGCCTGTGCTCCGCAACGGGACAGGCCACAAGAGTGAGAGGCCCGCGTACAGCAAAAACAAAATAAAAATAAAATAAAATAAAAATAAAGTCTTAAAAACAAACAAACAAGAAACCCAGTCATGGATAATTTCTGAGTAGCCAAACTGATCATCACATAGACCTATATAGGATGTCAGAGAGCTTGGGGCCCAGGGTCCAATGGCCTGAAGTTCCCTCACTGTTCAGCTATGTTACCAAGGGCAAGTCAGTTAACCTCGAGTTCCTCAGTTTCCTTTTGTATAAAATGGGAATAATAAACACCCTGTTGGGTATTTGGTGGAGTGAATGGGTTCTGCCCAGTGTCTGACACTTAGCAGTCAATAAATGCTAATTCTTTGTAATAAACCTTATAGGAGGCTCTGATGCGTTGTACTGAATGAAAACATACATTTGATATTAATGTCCCTTTTTGCTGTCTGAGGTTCTCTCTAAACCTCGTGACATGTCAATCTTAGAGCTCTTCCACTGTGCACGGAACTGTGAACCTTACTGTGCTAAGTACACAACACACAACATTGTCACCTCTTGTTTAATTAAGCAAACTGCTCCCTGCAAGGGTAGCAGTCTTCAAGTGCAAATTCCTATCTATTCAGCTCTCTAAAAGCAAACTGCAAATCAGAGCCAAGCAAATCACTCCTGGAGTCCTTGCTCTGGTGAACTAAGATGGACCAGGGCCCATTCTACAGTTTACCAGAGACGCTGCATATGGTGGCAAAATTGCGTCTACATGTTTCCCAGGAAATTTCAGAAGAAGTTCTTCCTGGCCGCCTGCAGCTAAAGGCACTATCCTTCTTCCTGAAGGCAGAAAAGTAAAGGGGCAGGGAGGCAAATGAACAGAATACATGAGCGAGAGACAGATCTCTTGTGGGTAGATGACGATGGTGGGCATGAGAATTTTATTCTAGGAAAACTGGGCAGAAAGAAGTGACAGCAAACACATTCCTGACACACAAGCAAAGGATGTAAGGCATTTATTGCATTTCTCTGTCCAGAATTCATGCCTTCCTTTTTTGACAGCTATACCTCAGTTTCCTTTGAAGAGTCTTCTAGTCCTTACAGTTTAAGGGACTGGTAGGTTTGGGGAGGGAAAAATGACTCAGGTCCAGCCAAAGAGAATTTTCAGAGCTTTTGCTGAAACCCCTGGCAGCATCCAAGCCCAGGGATGCTGAGGTCACCCAAAGGGGCAGCCTGCTTGAGAATAAAAGCCACACAGAGGAGCCAGAGTGAGGAGGTAAGAGATGTGGGCTTGCTGGGTCACTGGTCGAGAATCTGTATCTAGCCAGCCATGAATCCCCTGGACTTTTCAGTTACAAGAGCCAGGGAACTCCCTTTTTGCCTATGCAAGTTTCAGTTAGTTTCTGTCACTTGCAACTGAAAGAAGTCTGACTCATTACTGAGGTAAAAGGTGAAGTCACACCTGCTGACATTATGTCGTACTTCTTCCTCTACCACCAAGTATCTTTGACGTGATCTCTATATCGCTCTGTGGTGGCCATATTTTCCCAACCACTTCCTCACAAATCAGCATATCTGCTCAGACAAGTAGAATTATACTCATGGAACAACAGAGCAGAATGTTTGAAAATCAGAGTTACTCTGAAAACCAGGGACACGCGGAGAAAACACACCTCCTGACAGTAAGAATCACACAGTCTCGTTCCCCTGGTGAACTTTGGAGGCGTGCATTTCAAACTCACATTCCATCATTTAGTAATCAGGCTAAAAATATGTTTCCTACGCTCTCTGGGTGAAGCCTGAAACACACTGCTGAAAGCCATTGCACCACAGATCTGCAGCAAACTCTGAGCTGGTTAGTCAATATGTGGACCCTGTGGAGAGAATCCCAGTGGGGATTTTAGCCTACACACCCCTCCTGCCATCGCATTCGTTAGCAGTGACCCAGCTCAGTAACCTGTCTCCTCAGTATCTCAGTAACCACTTTGCTATGCAAGGGTAACACACCTTATGCTGCAGAAAGTTTCTTCTGAGAATCTGTGCAAACTCAAATTTCTTCACTCCAGACCTATGGTTTATGCATTACATGTGACCCATTTCTAACTGTTACAGATTGGCAGCTGGCAAGGGGTTCCTAACGCTGTGACTTCCAGTGTGACTGATGAAGCATTATTTTGCTTCTGAAATCCAGAGCGCTATGGCTGGATTTAGCCCTTACTATGTACCAGGCACCATAGTAAACATTTTATATACATTGACCAATTAAATATTTATACAACTCCATGACATAGGGTCCAGTGATATCTCCAATTTACAGATGAGGAAACTGAGGGTCAGAAAAGTTGAGCAAAATTCCCAAGATCACATAGTTAATAAATTATGGAACTGGGGCCATCCCCTCTCCTCCCCATAATCCATGTTCTTGAATGCCTTCTACATTTAGACTCTTATTGAGAACTTTGGTATTTTATCTGGGAACATCCAGTGCTCATTTTTATAACTTGAAAATATTTAATAAGAGAATGTGAAGATAATTGATTAGGCACAAGTGCAGCAGGTATATACAACAGTAAGAGTAACTCATTATAGCATCTTCCCTAGGCCAGACACTAGGCTTGGGGAATATAGCAGAGGATGAGAGAGAGACAGCCTCATGAAGCAGCACAGAAAAGCAATGACCAAGAAACATCCCTGGTTTTCTAGGAAAAGTGAGGGTCGGAATCAGATACTTGTGTTCTGGTGTCCGCACTGCTCTGCTATCTACTGGCTAGAGGCACCTGGCAGGACTGTCTGCCCTTTGGGAGCTCAGTTTCCTAATCAATAACAGAGTAAGGCTAGGCGAGATGATCTCCAAAGCCTCTTCCAGCCCTGGCATTATGTGGAGCCTCAGGCTCTTCTTCTGGGTCCCTGAAGAGAAAGGTAAGTAGACAGATACATGCTAAAGCACAGTTCTCAAATTCAGCGAATATCAGAAAAACCTGGGGAAGCTGTTAAAACAAGACTCCCAGACCCACAACCAGAGGGTTCCTTCCAGAGGCCCTAGGATGGGGCCCCAAGATCTGCACTTTTAATAAGTCTCCCAGGGGATTTTCATATAGGAATTGTGATTTGGAACTCTGGTACTCAAAGCATTGGCACTACTTGGGAGCTTATCCCAAGTGGATCTTGGATCCTACCCAGGATGTACTGAGTCAGAACCTGCATTTTTACCAAGGTCTCTGTGTCACGCTCCTGTAAAGGACCAACGTGGTTAATCTTGACACTGCTCAATCTCGATACCAAAGAAACCCCAGCAGTCCCTTACCTATTTGTTATTAAATTTCCCTTGGGGTGGATGTTTTTAACCAGGACAGATCTATAATTACTCCTCCTAAAAGCATCATCTGGAAGAGTGTTTTTCAAGGTAAGTTTGGCAGAGCCCTAGGCTTCAGTCCTCCAGGGCCACCGTGGGGTAGGGACTGTGTGAGGCAACCTGGACTGAGCTGGCCTCCAGGCTACAAACCTTACTTCAAACAGAGCTGCCCCACTTCGACCAGCTTTACAAACTGGGATTATAGTTTGCTTTTCTTTGAAAAGAGGGATTCACTGCTTCAGGATTTAACTCACGCTCCACAGTGCCCCTCAGTCCTATCAGTACCTTCCCCATGCTCTCCATGAGATGGGCTTAGGGAATGAACCTGGTTCTATTCTCCTATATGCTTCCCTTGGGGGCTGAGACGTGACCTTCAAAATGTCAAAAATAGCGCTCCTATTCCCGGGAGGACTGTTAAGTTACTTTCTTATCCTACTTTAATATACAATGACCATGAAAGACATTAATGTGGAAAATTCTGAATTTGGCTCACATGCCAGCCCTAGTTTGTCTTCTAACAAAAGCTCCATGTATCTCTTCTTATAATCCAAAACGTTCCCACCAGTCAATGGGAATTTGATCTTTAAGGTAAACATGAGCAGTCCAGATCCTTCTTTAAACCAAGTATTTTGGGGACATCTTTAGAGATTATCATTGCTTGATGGCTCTAGAGTTAGAGTCTCAGGACTCACTTAATAAAAAAGTCACAAGAGGCCCAGCGAAAGATAACTTCAGTTTTATTAACACCTAATAAGTGGTTCTCAATCGGGATGCACATAATAACCACCTGGGGAGCTCTGAAAAATCTTGATGCCTAGGTCACATACCAATAAATCAGAATTTCTGGGATTGGGTCTCAGCCTTTAGTGGGACCCCAGATGACTCTAACGTGCAGCTGAATTTGAGATCCACCGAACAGTAAACTAGATATGGGAGCCCTGGAGATGGACTCCTATAAGACATATGCTCACTTGCCCTCGTCCTCCCTCTCTTGGTCCCTCTCTCCTGCATCTAGAAGATCATTCATTCACTTAGCAGTTTTTTATTGGAAATCCACTATGTACTCATTTGGAACTGGGAATTAGAAATTCAAAAATCCTATCCTTGTGGAGCTAATAGTTCTACAAACAAAATTAAGTTTTAAAAAAATTTCAGGTATGACTAGGTGCTACAAAGAAGATAAAATAGGCTGTTAGCATAGCATGTAGACATAGCCTCTCTGAGGTGACATTTGGGTTCTGGGTTGACATCTGAATTTGGATGGGGACAGAACTATAGGACAACTATAGGATAGGGACAGAACTATAGGACAATATAAGAAGACAATATAAGAGACAATCTGTCCTCTTAAATACGAGGAACAATGAGTGTAAACCCCCCCATAGGAGGGAATGAGCTTGGTAAATGGAAAGGACAGATAAAAAAAAAAAGTCAGGGAGGCTAGAGCAAAGTGAATGAATGAAATTGAAAGGAAATGATCAGCGTGGGCCAAGAATGAGATGGTGTTGGTCTTTATAGGCCATAAAAAAAGGAAGAGTGGAAGACAGAGTTTGATACATAACTTTAGCAGTGGGAAAATACCTATACAAAACACTATACCAAACACATGAATAATGGTCTGTATGCTAACATAAGGCTTTTGCATTTTATTTTAGTTTATGGCAAGCGGGGGGGGGGGGAGCAGAATCGATACCTTTCCTTGGAGACAGATACTAGAATTGCCTGGGAGAAGGGTTCCCTCAAGCGGATGACACACATTTGTCCCTCTTCACCGTAAGTGCAACTCTCTTTCACTCCCCCAGGGGTGTGGCCCCTACCCTTAGCAAGCGACTACTACAAGCAAGAGTAGGCTGTATCCCGTGGTTCAGAGACCAGCAACACGCACTCTCAGCATTTTCAGGTCTATACCTTTAGTCTAGTTCATTCATCCTAAACTTCAGACACCTGTACTCTCTCAATAGCTCTATCAGGATGTCCCACAGCACCTCAAACACATCATGACCAACCCTGAACTCGTCTTTATTCATAAACACACTGGTATCTCCTCCTATAATCTCTCTGTGGGTTGATATCAACAGATGGTCATTGAGGCTGGATCATCTAATGGTTTCTTCACTCACAGGTCTGCTGTCTGGGCTGGAATGGTCAGAAAAGCTGGGTGGGAGCTAAGTCAGTTCTGCCTATTCTCTTGTGGCTAACTTGGGCTTCCTCACGGTATGGTGGTCTTTGCGTTGTTGGACTTATATGGCCACTGGCTTCTCCCTGAATGAGCATTCCAAGAGGCAGGAAGGAGAAGCTGCCAGTCTATTAAGGCCTGGGCCTGAAAACAGTCACAGCATCACTTCTTCCATATCCGCCTGCTCAAAGCGGTTTCTGAGCTCATGCAGATTCAAGGGCAGGAGTCACAGACTCACCTCTCAATGGGAAGAATACTGATAAATTTGTGCCCGTGTTTTATCCACCACAAAATACAAAGCATATATATATGCACACGTGCACACACACATAGTATATATAGTGTCTGGTACATGTTAAGTTATAATCTTTCAAATAGAATCTACTGTAATAGTAACTAAATGCTATCCTTGTTACCTTATAGTGATGTCCTCCAATCTTTTCATAAACTTACTGGACCAGCAAATGTTGGGAGCAAACAGGGAAAAGTGACCAATATAAGCACTGAAAAGACCCATGAACTTCCCTGTCAGAGGCGTGAGTACCCTCCATCTGTTGGGCACTGTAGGATTGCAGGAAGTTGCTGTCATAATCCTTCCAATGCAAGCAAGCACTGTGAGGTTCCACAGAAGAGGAAATGCAGGGGGTTCTGTGTGCTTTTGTGTAACGGTGGCACCATCAACAAGGAACAGGATATGCCAGTGTGACAGTGAGTCACTAAGTGAAACCATGGCTGCGCAGCTTGCGATGCCTGCCAGAGCTGTGACCAGTAAAACTATCCCAGTGTCCCATTCCCTCCAGGGAAGGATCAAAGAAGTTTCATCTCAGGACATACACGAGGAGAGGAAAGAACATGGTGCCTCAACTTTTCATATAAGGGTACTATTGGATTCTTTTTAAGGGCAAGCATAGACCCACAATTTTTCTTGAAATATATTATGAGGAAAAAGTGAAAATGAGCCAACCTAAGAAAGTAATATATTAGATTTCAAGATAATTCATTATGACCAAGTTGGGTTTATCCCAAGCATGTAAAGCTTCAGACATTAGAAAATCTAACTGATGTAATTCACCCATGAATATATTGTGGTGGGTGGTCTCCAAAGATGGCCTCTTGGCATCAGGCCCTTGTGTAGTCCCTATGGTACTGAATTTGGGCTGGCCTGTGACTTACTTTAAACAACTGAACATGGCAGAAGTGATGCTGTGCAAACTTCAGGAATATGCCTTAAGAAGGCCTGGCAGCTCCTGCTTTACACTTTGGGCCACCATGTAATACGTAAGCCACCCAGCTGGAGACACCTTGTAAAGGTCACATGTAGAGGCCACAGAGAGAGAAAGAGGCCCTGAGACTATGTGGGGAAAGACAGGACCAGCCTTCCCAGCATCCCAGCTGCACTGGGACTTTTAGCCACCTCCAAGGAAGTGCCAGACATGTAATGAGCCACCTGGAACACTTCAACGTCCAAGCTGAGCTTCCAGATGAATCCAGAACCAGATACCATCTCACTGCAACCACATGAGACTACCCGGACAAGAACACCAGAAGAACCACCTTGCTGAACCCTCTCAACCCACAGATTGTAAGGGATAATAAATGGTAGTCTTTTAATCCACTCAATACTGGTATAGTTTCTTATAAAACAATAGAGAAAAAAGAAAATTCACAAGATCATCTCAAAGAATGCAGAAATGCAGAAAAAGCATTTGGAAACAATTCTATATTTATTCATAATAAAAAAAGAAAGCCTTATAGCCTTAGAGCAAACCAGCAATAGAAGGGCCCCAACTTCCTTAATCTGATAATGGAAATTAAAAAAAAAACAAAAACAAAAAAACTGGCAGTCATCATACTTGAAGGTGTATTCTCACTTTGAGATAAAAAAAAAAAAAAAAGACAGACTTGCCCACTGTTACCACTTCTAATCAGAATTACACTGAAGGTTTCAGTCAGCGCAGTGAGGCAAGGAAAATAAAAAGCATAAGAATTAGAAAGGAAGCAACAAATTTGTCACTTAAAGATGATATGACTTTATACACATAAAACCCCAAAGAAACTACAGATGCATTATTTACAGACTTATAATGAGAGAATTAAACATGTTTTCTAGATATAATATCAATATGAAAAAATCAAATAAAACTTTTTAAAATAGCATTCATAATAGCATCAACAATATGTAAGAATAAATCTAACAAATGTGTTAAGACTTCCACTGAATAAATTACAAAATGTTATTAACGGGCATTTAAAAAGACCTAAATAAACGGTCATAGATTGAAAGCCTCAATATTGTAAAAATATAAATTCTCCTCCAGTATAATCCCAACTAAATGCCCAATTTTTTAACAATATGACAAACGGAGTGTCAAATGTGTATGGGACAGAAAAGGATGAATAAGGTGAATAAGAACCAAGAAGAACAACAATGTGGGAGGTGTGCCCCACCAACGATCAAGAATTACTATGATGTAAGAATTAACTGTGGATCAGTGATAGGCAAACAGACCAGTGGGATGGAATAGTGAGCTCAGAAACAGACCCAGGCATGTAATATGGGCATTTGTTGTATGACCGAGGTATCATGGTGGTTTGGCAGGGAAAGGATAGATTTCAATAAATACTGCTAGGACAATTGCGTATCCAATATGGTTTTTTTGTTTGTTTGTTTTGTTTTGTTTTTGCGGTACGCGGGCCTCTCACTGTTGTGGCCTCTCCCGTTGAGGAGCACAGGCTCTGGACGCGCAGGCTCAGCGGCCATGGCTCACGGGCCCAGCCGCTCCGCGGCATGTGGGATCCTCCCGGACCGGGGCACGAACCCGTGTCCCCTGCATCGGCAGGCGGACTCTCAACCACTGCGCCACCAGGGAAGCCCTAGTTTCAGTTTTGAGCAATGAAGATGGATTACTTTTTAGGGAAATAAAAAGGAGACTATATTCTATTGGAAAATAACACAACAACAACAATGACGACAACAAAAGACTAGAGCTCTCAGAAAGGGAATAAGAAACCTGGTATTAGGTGAGAGGTGTATTTAGAAAATACCTGGTATCCTACCAGCCCCTAGTCATCCATTTGAATATAACTTTTCCCTGCCAGTTACCTTTTTCCTACCTGGTTACTGTTTTTCCCAGAGCCCCAGCTCTGATAGCAAAATCAACATCTAGCTGTATGCTTTGGAAGCAAGTACGCCATGGGGGGAGGGGTGGGGGCGGTGATCCTCTAGGACAGTCTGCTCCTAATTGAAAGGAAGTGAAAACCTCCAAATGTCTCAGGGAGGGCTGATAGATCGTCCTTCAGCTCTTGTCCACCTGGCCTGCTGCCTCGTACGGAAACCAAGAACACAGGAATGAGGGGAGTCATTCGGATAATATAGCACCAGGTCCACATAAAATGTGTGAGGTGGGCTGGGCAGTGAAACAAAGGGCACCAGTTACAGTGTTCACATCTGACTTCACGCTGGGTAAGTAGCTACCTGAAGACACCAAACAGTGGGTGAGTACAGAGGACTCCACATTCAACACACAAATATTCCCGGTAGCCAGAGTGGGTTCATCCTGTGCATCCCTGTCAGCTCATCACAATGAAATGTCCCAAGTGGTACAGTTTCCCCATGAGACTGATCCCCTCAGCCCTTGGGCTATGACCTCCCATCTGGGCCAGTGCTTCATAAATTTACAGAAGAAGTCACAGAGTATTTTATGGCAGGTAAAGATAGTCAAAAACCATGAAGCGGACAAAGGCTGACCATGATCCATTATGGATATGTGGGGCATGCGACTACTATAATTTTTATTATACATGTCTATGGGTGTCATGACATATAAAAGATGGTGAAGTACTGGAGTTACTTGCATTAGGTCATCCTTGCATCCAAGGATGATAGGTCATCCTTGCATTAAATAAAATCTGAGAAAAAGAAGAGCTTCCGGGGTTCGGGGAGGGGAGTGCAGATGGGCTTACGGGTTGTGGTACTATTTTTCAATGGAATTGAGTTACTGTTAACAGGTGTGCTGTAAAATAGGGGTGAAATGAATTTGGGGAAACTTAAATTTAGTAAGAATATACATGGTTTCAGGAATTCCTAGGGTCTTTAATCAATGAAAATGCATTGTGACTCTGCTGTGCATTTCTCTCTAGTACGCAAGGAGAAATAAGACGGCGTTACTGTGCAAAACCTTTGTGACCACAGAAGAGCATGTAAGGAATACACTTTGGAAATTTCTTTAGTAAAGGAACCCTTCTCTTGCTGTTTGATCCACTCAGGAGGGACAGTAATGCTCTACTTTTGCACAGACTTCACCCCGTGTGTGGTAGAGAAGGGACCTGTCTCTACACAATGTTTCAATACTTTCCTGTCTGACGATATGGCTGTCCCCACACCGGCTTTTCCTTGTATTGATGGCTAGTGATCACCCTAATATAGCTCAAACTACACTACTAACAAGCATCAGAGGTCTTCATCGACCAGACTAAGTCCAGAGCCTTTGCAAAATGACCTCCCAGAACTCAGAGGTCATCCATTGCTGGAACTGTTAATACTTTGCCAGAGTGTATACTTGGTCTTTGCTTTCAGTGTATTTTCTTTCCCGGAAGAGAAAACAAATGGGCTCAAAAGAAATAAACAGAGGAGTGTGTAGAAATACCTTCAAAATGGCAGCTTTGTGACTTTGCCAAAAAAAAGGGAAGAATGAAGGCATAATTTATCTATGTACACTGACATGCTTGCCACACACAACTGTCACTGTTTATGACACTCTTGATTTTCTTTGAAAACAACAGAATATAAATATTCAGTCAGAAGGACTGTCCTATGAATGGAGTCAAGTTGTAATAAGGACTAAATTAAGAACATGGCTAAGAATTATATACCCTTCTTACTTCACTTTTTCTAAGCTTTCGGGTACACCCCTGCCCTTTTTTTTTTCTTTTTTGGTAGTAACAGAAACTCTAGCCATAGGAGCAAAATTCAAATGAAGTCGGCAAGCCAAAAGAAACAGAACTTAGCATTTATTCTTTCTTTCTGCTTCCCCTTGGAAGGTGTCTTTTCCCCCTAAGAAACACATTTAAAAGGATATAAAAGTGGCTTTCTATTTTTGACCAGAAGTAGAAAATGAAAGACATTAAAGAAAAAAATATTAGCTTTTCCAGACTTGAAATAATGTGTGCTTTTTCCCAGTTTTCCAACTTTTGGAACCAAGTCTGGTAAAATGCTTAATTCATTCCTCTGGTGAATCACCTTTCCTTTGTGGGAATATTAATGCCAAGCTAAAATTTCTCCATATGAGGAAGGAAAAAAATTTAAATGTGGCAAAGCTGGGAGTAGATTGGAAAATAAAAACATTCTGCCTCTACCTCATTAATTCTCCCTTCATCGTTCGGAGGTCCTGTGGGCTGTAGCAGTGCATCATTGAAGTGGTACCTTCAGGTGCTTCACTGAGACATAATTAAAATCGATGCTGTCATCTTGTGTCTCCTTGTACAATTTGTCTGACTCCTTGAAAACGGCAAAACAGAGCTCTTTGTTATGATTTTGTTCAAAAAACTGTCCAAGATTTCCTTGAGGTGCTCTGGAAAACTGTTCGGCCAACTGGAAGAGAACTTAAGGGTCACCAAGTTCCCTAAAGGGGTTTCCTTAGCAATATATCCATGTGGTCCATTTGAATGGACCTGCTATTACAGGCAAGACTGTATCCAAGATATTCCATTTCAGAGTTGAACGGCACTAATGAACTTTTAAAATCTCCCGTATATTTATTTATTCCCTCAGAAGGTCTGTTATCAGACTCATACTATGAACTTCCCATTGGAAAGAAGGCTATGATAGGCAACAAGATCCCACCCCATAGTGGAGCTCACAGTCTAGCAGGAAGGCAAACATCTAGCTAGTAATTAACAATACCACGTGAATACCACATCCAGAGGAAGTCACCAATGCTGTGGGTTTAACCTAGGGGTCTGGAAGGCCACCCTCCCTGAGGAAGCAAATTCAAGAAACCTCCTAAAGGATGCTGAGTGAAGATGGGACTGAGGCGGGTGCCAAGCTGAGGGAGAAATATGAGCTGTAGATCTTCAGAAACGAGAGAGCTATGCACTTGTTTCCTTTCTTTCCTGTTTCGGTGCAAGATGCACCTTTAGTTTTACACAGGCTAAGCCCACTTGTTCCTCATAGAAGACTAGTAATAAGATTCTGTTTTCTACTATTTTCTTTTCCTCTGTGCTTCTTTAAAATAGGATGATTTAAAAATAAGCACTACTATTTGCCAAACTTCACTTCATGCCAAGCCCACTGACTTCCCACAAAACCTTTTATTTTATCCAGTTATTTTGAGGGCGACTGGGGTCCACAAGGTTACCCAGCCAGGCTATGGCTAAGCTGGATTCAAAACCAGATCTGAGACTTTCAAGTTCAAGATTTTCACCACTTTACTGAGGTTTCTTCACATTCAGGTCTACAAAAAACTTCATCGAAACGCTGTGGGTGGTGTGGAGGGTGCATATTTGTTAAAAAGACAGATTCCCAGGGCTCGACCAGCTGTTTTGAGTCTGAATCTCCAAGGATGTGGTCTGGGAATTTGTATTTTGACAAATTCCCCAGGTGCTTGCCTTGCCTTTGAGAAGCACTGAACTTCATCCCAGTTCCATGCGTTTGTGAGAGAGAAGGGGGTGTTGGGGAGAGAGAAGGGAGAGGGAGGAAAAAATGGGGAGAGAGCAGGAAAGGGAAAGAGAGGAGATAGGCAGACAGCCACTGATGTAGTTTACTGTACTCTTCTTGCCCACGTTCTTGGAATGCTCTTCTGGTTATCTGATGAAACACTGCAATGCAGAATGGTCATGATTTTCAAACGGCAACAAATTTAGCCTCGTGTACTGGCAAGATGTCTAAGCAGGGCTCAAGGAGCTGCTGATTCAGGCTTCAGCCAAGCTGTGAAAAGTGAGGCTTTTTCAGAGGAAGTGAGATAAGACAAAAACTTACAAAAACAAACATCCTGAGGTCGGTGTTCAAAAGGCCACTGGCAAAACCTATAGTCTAACGCGCGAAGTGAGCTAAACAAACACATTACTGGTCCATCCAGGAAACGTGAAGCAGATGCCTGGAAGCGGGATTGTGTTTTCAACCTGGGTAGAAATATCCTGCGGAGTGATGATACGGAATCAGACACAAAGTTCCGATAAAAACAACAAGGTGGGGGGGGGGGATGCTCAACAAGCAGTGTATCCAGGATGGACTGGAGGGTCTCCAGAGCAAGTTCAGGGTAGGTGGGAGACCCGTGCTCCAGTCTTTTTTTTTTAGTTAGTTAGTTTTGGCTGTGTTGGGTCTTCGTTGTGGTGTGCGGGCTTCTCACTGCGGTGGCTTCTCTTGTTGCGGAGCACGGGCTCTAGACAGGTGGGCTTCAGTAGCTGTGGTGCACAGGCTCAGTAGTTGTGGCGCACAGGCTTAGTTGCTCTGTGGCATGTGGGATCTTCCCAGAACAGGGCTCGAACCCGTGTCCCCTGCATTGGCAGGTGTATTCTTCACCACTGCACCACCAGGGAGGCCCTCCAGTCTTAGTTAAAGATGTATGTCCTACTTTCCTCCTCATCATGGGATGACCTCAGGGCTACTAGTCAACGAAGGAGTGGTGATGAAGGCCCAGTGGCCAGGGACAAAGCTTTAGAGGTTTTGATACTGAAAAGATTATGGTGCCGCCTCCCACCTCCTATTATGTACTTTAAAATAAAAACAATACCAATTCAAAATATGAACAAAGGTAGTTCACCAGCATTTCCAGTTTTCCTCTGAGACCAATTCAACACTTTTTTGAAAAGGCAAAATATCACTGTCTAGCTTAAAAAAAAAAAAAAAAGGTTCTGTGTACTTCGCTGGTGCACTGTACAGAAGTTTAGTCTGATGAGAGGGAGTCCACGAAATGCTTATCAAACTCTGCGACATAGACGAAATACTGACTCAATGTTAGTTATTATTATTTACAATAATAGCAACCTATGTTCCCGATTACATTTACTGCAGCTTCCTTCCCGTTAAAGGAATGCTAGGGCTCTCCTTTCTGTGGACTCACTTTTACTAGTATTTTACTATGGGGCATTGTTGGAACTCGGCTCTGCAGATATGAGGAAGTTGACCCTTGCTTCCCTCTCCTCAGACTCAGTCCAAATCTCTGACCTGGTTTCCCACTGAGCCCTTTCTTTCCTACACTTTCCCTGTCCCATTATGACATTTAATTAGTTATCATTTTTTGCTTGCATTTAATTAAAGAAACACTGTTTGCACTAATCTTGGAATCATTCACTGAATGCCATCTAACTCTTGACATTTATTTAGGAAACATCATTTTGCAGAGTTTTTACAGCATGAATATTTGATGACCAGAGTAATTCCAGACCCTCTCCAATCACAGGCTTATTCCTCTTCTTCTATATGATAATACCAGTCAGGGAAACCTAAAAATTCATTATGACTCTATCACACTGAAATTTCAACTGCATTTTGCATTTACATAATCAGTAATAACTGGGAAAATTATAGTACATTTTAAGGTAACCACACATTTTTTTTGTTATACCTTGAAAAATTGCATGTATTTGCTCAACAGAAAATTTTCTTTGGGAAGTGATTTATTTTACTACCAGCAATTTTAAACATTGCATTTGTCATGGTAATGTCTAATTATTATTACAAGTAACTTCTTCCAGATATAGATCTGGCTATGGGCAAGATATACTCTATGGAAAGGGAAAAAAAAGCAATAACAAAAACTCTTAGCCACTACTTCCTTTGTTAAGAAGTTGCATTCAGGTCATTTAGTTCTGCTCATGACATCAAGGATGCCTATTTTTATGAAAAGCTGGTTTTAGAGAAGGAAAATTGGCCTTTCCTTATGATGCCTAATGATTCATGGTTGTTAGAGAACTCTTTCATAGAACAAAGCAGGTTGGATTTGTTGGGGGAATTTGCATTCCACAGCACCTCTAAGGATCTCTATAGGGGTCAGGGATTTAAGTCCTGGAAATTGTGTTTGGGCTCCAAGTTTTCGGTTCCATTTATTGCAGTCTCTGAGGGCAATTGTACAAACTGGTAAGGGGCAACACTGTGAACTGATGCAAGACACCACTGCCAGCAAAAAGACCCAGGGGCCACCAAGGGTCTCAGCTCTCAGGAATAAGGCAGAGATGCTCACTAAGAATGGAAAAAAACACGGGCAACAGAGAAAGGGAGCCATAATGCGGGGCCAAAATGGGTGCAGAACGGTTTAGCTTTTAAAAATTACATTAGGAATTTGGAATTAATAGATACACATTACTATATATAAAACAGATAATCAACAAGGAACTAATGTTGATTGATTCCTATGGTACAGGAAACTATATAACCTACAATAGAAAAGAATCTGAAAAAATACCATATTTATATATATATATATACATATATATATATAGTATACATATATACTATATATACATAAAGTCTCCTACATACGAACCTTCAAGTTGCGAACTTTGAAGGATGCGAATGTGCGTTTGCATGTCCAATCCCGTAAGTTAGTTCAAGTGTCTGGTGTACATTATCACGTGTGTGCATTCTCTACAAATGGCTGTGCTTTTGTGTACTTTACTGTACAGTACTGTATAGAGTACAGTATCTTTATTTCAAGCCCAGGATGTCTGGAAGCAAACATAAAAGCAGCGGTGATGTATCTGGTACTACTGTACTTTTCCAGGTACTGTACTGTAAGATTAAAAATGTTTTCTGTATTTTTTGCTTGTTTTTTATGTATTATTTGTGTGAACAGTATTATAAACCTATTACAGTACAGTACTATATAGCCGATTGTGTCAGTTGGGTACCTAGGCTAACTTTGTTGGACTTACGAACAAATTGGACTTAATGCAGTCTCGAAATGGAACTCGTTCATATGTAGGTTACTCACTTGTATATATAGAACTGAATCACTTTGCTGTACACCTGAAACTAATACAACATTGTAAATCAACTACATTTCAATAAAAAGTTATTTGCTTTGAGAAAATTACATATTCTCTAAGTCCGCCTGGGGATAGCCAAGGTTTTCTTAGCCTCAGAAGCATCTCATTGAGCTGTGAGAGGATTTTTTCCTATACGCACTTGCTCATCTCACCCAAGTTCCTGATTCTTTCATTTATCTCTACCTAAGTGCTAGTTATTGGTAATCCTGGGGCACATAGTGTTTTATCAAATTTATTCTGAGCACTTACTATATCAAGAGTGATAAATACACTATTTTCTGAGTTCTACAAAGTCCATCCATCAAGTTAATATTGGGGTATAGGGAGAATACTGTACTGATACCATAAGGTATATCCCCAGTTCATAAACTTTATGAAAGAGAGTTTATCTTAGAAGAGAGTTTATCTTAGAAGGGGGTGCTTCTGGAACATTTAAGAACACAGTTATAATAAGAATATGGCTTTAAATTAGATTGACTTAGGTATGAATCCTGGCTCTGCCATTGCTGAGTGAACTTGAACAAGTTATTTAAACTCCCTATGTTTCAGATTCTCATCTTTAAATCGTGACGATGGGCATTATTTCACAATTTTTTTGAGAGGCTGAACATAATGTTAGCAAAGCATCAATACAATTGCCATCATTATCATTCTTCTAAGGTTTGAGCTAGAGATTCAAATGTGATGGTTGTCAACATATAGGGACTAGGTGAGGGAGTAAGCATAATGATTAAGAATTTGGAACTTGATATGTGAGTTTCAATCTCAGCTTTGCAACTTCCTAGTTGTGTGACCTTGGTCTTACTCACCCTCTCTCAGGGCCTCAATTTTTCTCATTAGTAAATAGGGATAACAATAGCACTGATCTCCAAGAGTTAATGGAAGGATTAAATTAATGACTATACATAAAATGACCAGCCCAGTGCTTAGTACACTGTAAATATTCAATAAATATTAGCAATTCTTCTTGTTCTTATTATACTATGCTTATTTAAAATTTTTTTTCTACTGCAGTAAAATATACATAACATAAAATTTACCATTTTAAGCATTTTTAAGTGTACAGTTCAGTGGCATTACGTGCATTTATACTGTTGCGTAACCATCACCACCATCCATCTCCAGAACCTTCTCATTTATCCCAAACTGAAACTCTGTACCTACTAAGCAATCACCCTCCATTCCCCCTTTTTCCAGCCCCTGGAAACCACTCTCCTTCTACCTGTCTCTATGAATATGACGACTCTAGGTATCTCACGTAAGTGGAATCATATAGTATTTGTCCTTTTGGGTCTGGCTTATTTCACTTAGGGTAATGTGTTCAAGGTTCATCCATGTTGTAGCATGTGTCAGAATTTCTTTCCTTTTTAGGGCTGAATAATATTCCATTGTGTGTATATGCATTGCTTAATATTCCATTATATGTATATGCATTGGTCATTCGTTCATGAGTTGATGGATATTTGGGTTGCTTCCTTTTGGCTACTGCGAATAATGTGAACATTGGTGTATACAATACTTAACAAAACACAACCTCAGGGAACATGAGAGAGAAAACCCTAGGGAGCCCCAACATTTAAAGGGCAGGCAAAGGAAGACTTACTCCCTTAAGAAAGTTAGAGTCTTTGAATGATTTTAAGTAGAGGCAGGGTGCGGTCTCATTCGTGGTGTGTTGGCAAAATATGTCAGGAGTCTGACTTTGGACAGTGGCACTGAACACAGTATTTCAATAGTGAACATGAATGCACACCAGAGAAGTCTCACCAACATGGATCGTACAAGCAAGAACAGCCTAATCAGAACTTCACAGCACCTTCGAGAAGGATCTGCTATCCTCGGGTACTTGGAATGTGCTTGGCACTGTGCTAAGTCCACTACATCGCATTTTTAATCCTCTATGCTGCCCCCAAAGAGTACCATCTCCATCCAGCAGATGAGGAAACCAAGCATCATTGTGTAATGGCTTGTCATTTCAGAGACCTAGCTAGCGGTCAAGCCAGCATTTCACTCTGGGCCTGCCACCTGCTAACATCTGGATTCAAAAGCAATGTGCTCTGTGTCAGTCCTGAATGAGGCAAGAACGCCTCCCACATTCAGCGAAGAATCCTCTGAATCCTTGCTCTGGCTTGATTATCTCTTGGAACTCTGTGTCTTTAAGACATTTCCAGAATCAAAGAGGGTCCTCTGAATGTATAATGGACTTGACACATTCATACTCATATATTTTTAGCTTGCCAAGGACACCCAAACAGCAACTCAGCATCTGATTTCCCCAATATCTTCTTCACTAAATGTTCAAGTGATGCTCTATGGATCACAGCACAGTAAAGCCATACAAAGATTAGATCACAGGCCAGGAAATTTCCCTGATCATAACTCCCTTCTATTTCAGGTTCTATAAAAAAAAAGGCAACTCAAGTAAGAAAATCACTTCTAATATCTTTTGCTGCGTTCCATAATATGGTTTTTACTAATTAGATGTGTGGTGCAATTGTAGCATACCATACAATTTAACTCTTCCAAGGCAGTCCCTGAAGCTCTATATTCCTTTGCGGTGAGTTCATTCATGCCCAGTAAGAGAGACATGAGTAGCCCATACCCTGAGTATTTCTTTCTAGAAATACTTGAAATGATTTGTTGGTGACTCTTCAATAATTAAGGTGTTATCACAAGTTGAAAAGCCATTTCAAGAGATTCAGGAGGCAAAAACAATTCCCTTTCTATAAAATGGTTAGATACCAGGTACAACTCTTTAACAGGGTTGAAGCGATGATCAAATATGGTGCTGTATATAAATCTATTTTCCACACTATAATATGCCTTCCATATGTAAGGGACTGCTATTATTTTTATTACAAATGGACCTGTTTTACATTTGATGTTACCAACTTGAAAGCACTTTGCATCAGAAAGCTATTGATGCAGTTTGATGTATCGATACCATGTTTGAAATCTAAATTAAATGTTTAGCTTCTTCTTTCAGTAGGCTTACAAACCTAGGAAATTGGCATATGTGATTAGAGGGCTGAAGGAATGATCTAGATCTGGGTTTCTCAAATGGACCACTATTGACACTGTGGTCCAGATAATTCTCTATTGTGAAGGCTGCCCTGTGCATCATTGGGTGTTTAGAAGCATCCCTGGCCTCTGCCTACCTTCATCTCTGAGTCATGATAATCAAGAAGTATCTAGACACTGCAAAGTCCCCTGGGAGGCAAAACTGCCTGAGCCTGAGAACCAGTGCTCTAGACAATGGAGCTGGAAAGGCTGGCATATCAGCATGGACGCTCAGTTCCATATTATTTAAAAATTTTCAGTGCTGTTTCTGCTTTGTGGGACAAGTTCATTTTTATCCTTCTCCTTGACAAATGTGAGAGATTGAATTGAAGGTTCTGTATAGTGCCACTGAATTCATGTAGCTGATGGCTAAGGCTTCTAGAGGAGTAGCCATACTTGGCTAAATGAGCATTTGGGATTATGTCAGCATGGAGACCCAGGAATGAGCAAAAGTAAAAGCAAATGAGGTGGGGCTTTGTTTCCTCTGTTGCAAATGTTTTATATTTTCAGTGTAATAAAAGACAAATTGCTAGCATTGTCCACACACAATTCAACACATAACTCTCTCTCTCTCTATCAAGCCCCCAAGATTCTGCGCTCTTCACTTGTAGGTAAAACAGCAAAAAAAAAAAAAAAAAAAAAAAAATCAAGACAAATCAGCCTGCTAAGCAGTAATTTTTTCTTTTTCTTTTGTGAACAGAAAACTTCACCAAGTTCTCAATCTCTGAGGAGAACTTTATCAAAATTACTTGCTATTGCTACCTATTAAATAAGATACCAAAATCCTTGGAGCTTATCAGTTTCAAAGAAATCTGAAATATAAAATACGTGTCATACTTGGCACTTGAGTTACACCTTGCTCTGAAAGCCCACCAAAGACTCTATTGTTTAATTAAGGCTTCAATTTAGAGAGGGCAACAAAGACGTAGATCGGGGCTTCCCTGGTGGCGCAGTGGTTGAGAGTCCGCCTGCCGACGCAGGGGACATGGGTTCATGCCCCGGTCTGGGAAGATCCCACATGCCGCAGAGCGGCTGGGCCCGTGAGCCATGGCCGCTGAGCCTGCGCGTCCAGAGCCTGTGCTCTGCAACGGGAGAGGCCACAACAGTGAGAGGCCCGCGTACCGCAAAAAAAAAAAAAAAAAAAAAAGACGTAGATTAAGTTATCAGCCCGAGGTCCTGTGGATGGAAAATGACAGATGAGAATGTGAACACCAGAGAATTTTGAAGTCTATTTCCTAAGTTATTTTCTATCTCTCTCCCCTACTTTCTATCTTTTGTCCCTTCACTCTGCTTCCCTTCGCTTATTACTGAGGATTCTGTCAACACAATGCTCAGCTCCTCATAGATGCTCGAGAAATAGCTATCACTCAATGAAAGAAGACTCAAACCACAGATACCAAGGGAAATAAATTAAAGCAACTTGCCACTGAAAATATTATTCGCCTTAGAAGACTATGGTATCATGACTGTTTCAAAGTGAAAGTGCCGATTAACATCACTCTGAATTCATGGCCACAGATCCCAGATGGATGTTCACCAATGCCTGGCAATCCAACTGTACTGGACATTCGATTCCCTACTTTCTCCAAAACCATAAATCAAGAACCTTAGAAACCCACAGACATCTTTGGTAGACAATCAAATACTGAAATAAAAACAATTTTACAGGTAGAAGTGGGCCTAGTACAGCTTAAAAAAAATAAGTCTGCTTTTGATAAAGGCTATCCACAATGAGGGGAACATCTCAAGGCCAGTCAAAAATCTCCACTGGAGTTTGAAAATTCACAGCTCTTGAGCCTCGATGCACAGTCATTTGAAACCAGATGTCATGCCCTCCTTTCTTTTCAGATAATCCGTGAGCATAAGCACAGAAAAATCAGAAACTCATTACCCTGGCTATTCTCTGCCTTTTCCATTCAACTGCACGTCAAGGAAACAGAAAAGAGACCAGGGGCTAGTGCATCCCCTCCTAACCTTGCCAGAGAAGCTCACTACCATGGCAACCACACGCACATGCAGACATCTGCAGAACCCCAGAAGTTCAAGTGTTTTGCACATGACTATAATCACAGATATAGGCGCTTTGTATACTCACCATCTCTGGCAAATGACAAAGTTTAAAGCAGGAGCCACGGCCTTCCAGCTTCCCTAATTGTTATTTCCCCTGAGAATGCTTAATGGAATTCATGCAATGTAATCAGACTTATACAAACATTTCACATTCATGTCAGCTTTGACCCGGGTCCAAATGAGTACAGCCAATGACAAGGGAACAGATAAATAAATACATCTCACTTGTGCTGCACTTGAACTATTGTAATCGCCTACTATCTCAACCCCCTGCTTCCACTCTACTCCTTTTTCAACCCATCTCCTCCGCCAAATTGAGTGTGAACGCTGCAGCTGGAGTGATAGTTCTAAAATGGAAATCAGACCACGTCACCTCCCCGTTTAAAACTCTCCAGTGCCATTTCATTGTCTGGGACTATCTGGCCTCTGCTTGAGTCACCTTCCCTCTGTCCCAGTTTGCTCTTGCCATAGCCTCCAGTCAGCCCAAGCTCTTCCTAGGCGTAGACCTCAGTCCAAGAAACTTCACCCCAGTCTCACTGTGCACATGCCCCTATTCAGGCGGAGGTTCTTCAGACGCCTCTCCCCCGAGGACTTTATCTACAAAGATCTCCCCCTCCATTCTGCATCAGAGGACTCTGACCGCTTTCTTCATAGCAACTGTCTCAGTTGCTTGTTTATAAACTTGTTTATAAATAGTCATGTTCATTTATTTCCTTATCTCTTCCTTCAAAGACTGTAAGATGTAAGAGATTGTGTCTATCTCACTCTCTGCTGTAGAGCAAGTTTCTAACTGTGCCGGACATGGAGTTAGCACAATAGACGTTGCTTAAATGAACAAATATCTATCATTATACAAAGAGGATGACAGCTGTGAAGGGACACATTTGCCCCCGAGACCAAATTTAAGCCTTCTGCCCAATGATTACATATACCCATCTAGCCCTCTTCGTCTTTTCCGTTCTGTTCTCTTGCCCTTTGACCAAGTTTGTGATTTACAGGAACTCACTGTTTCCCAATGCGGTAAAGGCCGAGGAAGCCCCGAATCAGTCTATTGCTTACTTTTCATCCCAACATTTTTGACCCCTGTATACTTTGAGACATCTAACCTTGATTCATTTATACTTGATGAAAACAATTTTATCTAATTGTCCTCATTTTTTTTTAAATCAAAACCTTCTTTCACTGATCCAGGAAGTCATATTTCGTCAAGACTAGATGAACTTGAACCCAGAGAGGTTTGAATTCTACTGCAACCTCAAAAACCGCAAAAATGGAAGAAATTCAGAAAGTCAGATAGGTCCTTGTGCCTCGTCGATAGGGCCTAATCTTGGGAAGATTTGTGTGTTACCAGTTTCACCCCCACTGAGCTTTCTTGGTACAGACACGTGATGCAAAGCGGGGACTCCAATGTGAGAAGGCAGTTTTCACAGCAACCCCTTTTAGCCTCTTGAGTTTCTAATGTAACCTCTGAAAACAGCTGGACCAAATTCCATCTTGCCCCAGACCCACACAGCCCTCCTCTGCATTGTGTTCAGTTTGAGGACAAAGGAAGTTCAGGAAGGAGCACGGAGCAAGATGTGATTTGGCCAAGCGATTACAGCTGCTTTGCAAGCAGCCACCCAGATCTGCAGATTTTATTGGTGTTTTTTTTTTTAAACCTTTAAATGACTTACAGATCTGTACACTTTGACACTTTTTTTCCCCAAAGCTGAGATAGAAGGCTTAACCCTAATGGGTGTTGTTCTACCACTAAAACGAACCCTGGATATTCACGAAGAAAACTTCCTCATGACCTGGGTAATTCCCAGATATACAAAAACCACCACAGCCCTTAATTTCCCTCAATGAGGTCCAGCAAAATTTAATTCAGTGACGGATGTGACATTTTCCAACTATGAATAAGAGTTGTTTATGCAGGCAACAGAGTGTAAGAGAAAAGAGATCCAACCTTAAGCTTGGAGTCTGATAATCTTGGGCTTATGTCTTCACTCTTTCACCTGTGAATGACATCACCTTGACCTCAGATTTCTCATCTGAAAAGCAGAGCTAAGTAATAGAAACTTATACATCAGAGGATTACTTTGAGATTCAAATAAGTTAATGCAGATAAGATGCTTCGCAAAGGGCCTGGCATATATTATATACTCAATATGTAAAAGCCAGTATCATCATTGCTTTTTCTTTCTTCTTTCAGAATGAGAAATAGGTAATAGCAGATCTGTCTGAGGTGGAATCTGGGCATTTGACTGGGATCCTTCAGTAGTGAAACACATGGGTGTGAGTGAGCCACGGCACGTACAATTCAAAGTTCTGCTACAGCAAAATGGTGATTCACGGCATGAATCTCAGGGACTGCTTTCAGAGAGAGAAACTCCAAGTATCAAGTGTCTATTATTTGTTATATTTACTGGAATTTGAGATATGAAGCGAGTTAAAATTCAACTACATATGAAAATATTTTTCATCCAAAAATGAAGTTTACCTTAAAATCCCACATTGAAAAGATATGTGAAGGAGATATTCCCATGTACTACTAGTGGAAACAGAACTTGGTATAACCATTTCGGAAAAGGGTACAAAAATATTTACTGAATTTTTTGAAAGCTTATGCATCTTGAGACCTAGCAATTTCACTTCCCTGCATTTAACATTAGAGAAACACCTACCTGAAGAGATATTCAGAATAGTGAGAAATTGGAAACTACCAAAAGGTTTTTCACTTTTAAGTAAGAGATGCTAATTCTATAAGAAATAACTCTAAATATCTCAAGAGATTAACAATTTGATGCAGGGTTCACAGGCAGCTCAGGTGGTGATTTCAGGATCCAGCCTTATTTCAGCTGTGGCTCTGCCATCCTCTAGGACCTTGGCATCTTCTGCTAAATCCTTTGCATCTAGCTGGCACATGAGATATGACAAAAGGCATGGAAGACTTCATACCATTTTAACGGATTGGGACTGTAAGTATCATACATCACGTAGTTTCCACAATCCAGTGGACAGGACTCGGTAACCTACCTATTCCTAATCACTATGTGGTCTAGATACAGGCTCAGGAAGAAAGGGAACCAGGGCTTTGATGAACAACTACTCAGTTTCTGTCACAAATACTACAAGAATACTGAAAGAAGAGGGCAGATTTATGTTAACTGGTAAATGAGCCTTCCAAGACATACTATTGAGTGAAAAAGTAAGCAAGAGGCATGTCATAGGATGGGTTCCCTGAGAAGCAGACTATGAGTTTACTGTTTACTGTTCAGGATATTTATTAAGGAATATTCTTGCTTATCAACATCTGAGGAAGCAGGACTGGGCAGAGGGAGAGCTATAACACAGACCCAACAGCAGCCTCAGTCACCCCATGCAGAGCTCTCAACCTTGAAAGGTCATTCTGAGTTGTTCCAAGTTGGGCCAACGTAGCAAGACATTTATAGCCTTGCAGTGAACTTGCATAAAAACTTGTACATTGGAACTAGATCAGTTATTGGATGTTGGCTGACTCTGGAGGGGGTGAGGCTGAGATGCCTCTGTGCCATTGAGGCAATCTGTGAAGGGCCTGACAGCCAAAACTGTCTGCTGAGAGCATTCCTTACTGAGGCAATGAGTCCTTCATTAAAGAGTGAGTTGCACAATGCATCACAGTGTCTACCACATAGCTAAACAATAGAGTCTATCATTACTGTAAAACAAAACAAAGCCATGCTATGTTCTTTGGCTAAATTTCTATGTTAAATACAAAGAAAAAAACTGAGTAGATAAAAAACTGGACACTTTATATAATAATAAATAGATGTCAAGATTGTAGTGTTCCTTTTCAGAAAAGGAGGCAGGTCTAAGATGGAGGTTAAAGGTCAAAAAAAAAAGGAAATTCAATCATATCATTATAATGTTTAATATTTTAAAACAAAGAAAATGAATTGATTTTTAATCATGTAATAGAAATTGAATAAAATTGTACTTAAGATGTGCTTGTACAAGTATATCTGATAAGGAAATCAATCAAAACAATAGTCTACAAAGAGCAGGACCTTCCTTTTCAAAAGCATCACATTAAAATAGCTCTATTTTTACTCAAGGGTTGATCAGCTTTCCTTCTCTCTTCTTCCTCCCACAGCTCTTTGGCCATTTCATTGCTTACTAATATCTCCATTGAAGGGTGACTGGGACTAGGGGCCCTGGGTGTGGGGAGGAGAGGAAGGAAACTAGAAGCAGCAATTTCCATTCCTTGCTAGCAATGCTGGTAAAGAAGTTTAGTGGGGGAAATGCTGAAAATCAGGTATTTGGATTATCTGAGCCTGTCGACCATCTGTATTACACAGACTCATGAGACTTGGTCATAATAGCATTTGCAGTGATGGTGACTGAAATAAGACTGTTTTCAATGATTATGTGGTTCTGATTAAACTTTTTTCTTTCTCTCTCTTTCAAATGGCACATCCTAACAAGGCATTCTGAGGAATGAGACATTTCCTATGGTATTCAGTACCATATGAATGTAACACATCTACACATCTTACAGGATGAGTAACTATCTAGATAGACCAGGACATGTTCCTTGAATTTGAAAGGGCATTTTATCTTTTGTTTTGGCCTGGTAATAGAATTGTTTATGTGGGAGGTCCAGTAGTTAAAAAAAAAAAAAAAAAAGGCATAATGTCATCAATAAAAAGACACAATAAATATCTGAATAAATATTTGTTAGATTTAACAGAATTAAATATTATTTATAATGCCAATGTTATAACTCTGTCTTTAAAATCTCTGTCATGACTGTTCATGCACTGGGTTTTGCCAGTGTTAAAGCGCTGTCTTTAAACTTTCTGTTGTGACTGTTCATACACTGGGTTTTAAGCAAACAACTCAGGCCAATGCAAAAGCAGACAGTTTTCTCTTGGAATTACACAATGAATGCTGTGTTGGAAAAACCTAGTAATAAAATTCAAAAAACTACGATTCTGATTTAGACTACCACTTATTTAATGCAATGATTTTGAGGCAAATTCAACAAACCCTGCCTCAATTTGTTCAATGACAAAATGAATATATAAGAACAAATCCTATGTTTAATGTTTTATACATATGTTGGTATCATGATTTCTACCCTGACACTGATATTAATGAACTATAGAAGGGTTTCATTGGTACTGAATCTCGACTTAACCATATATTGGCTGTTTGATATTAGGGAAGCTAAGTGGCCTCTCCAAGATCCTATGTCTTCATTTGTAAAATGAGGCTGCATATAACTCACTTATCACTGGACTGTTGGGAAGGTCAAAAGGGCAAAAGCATGAAAAGCGCATAGCACAATGCCTGGGACACAGCAGTCCATGATAAAAAGGAGTTATCCTCAAGTCTCAGTTATCCCTCAAACAAGACCCACTCTGTTTTTCTCCTTTTCTAAGAAAAAGCACACGTTGTAAAATAAGCATTCTTCAAAGACAACTTGAAGACATCTGGGAATTCCAAAGGCTGAAAATTCCAGGAGTTCACAGAAGCTTTCACTAATTCCACTGATCTAAAGACAAAAAGGAGAGACGCAACTGTGTGCCCAAACTCATTTCTGATGATTTCTTCCATCCTACCCTTGCTGCCTCTCTGGGGGTGGTTGTGCCTGTGAAAACGATTGACATTGTCAGGAACAGAGTCAGCTTTCAAGACTGGAATGTCAGAGTAGAGTCTTCTTTTCCTCAGACCAGAAGAGGCTTGGTTGGGTACGAATTTCCAGGTCTGAAAGGAGACAGAGCTGGAATAGAGGAATTGATACAGATAAATTGCACAAACACCTTGGGAGGGTGATATGTCAAGAGAGACCAGAACAGGGCAGGAACAAGATCATGAAGCAAGATGAGATAAGAAACCAAAAGACCCTGTCTACAAGCTCTAATGTATGTTGCAACCAAAGGCTGACTACATCCACAAAGTCCCAAATTACGTAATTGTAATGGGCACTTTCTCAGAAAAAGGAGAGATTTGTTTTTCCTTTTATGGCTAAAGAGAAAAGCATGAGAAGTAACCCCACTAGGAGTACAGAGTGCCATCATGTGAGCTGGTATATTTCAGGTGAGTTAGACTGAAAGGATTACGCAGCTGGATTGATTTTACACAGAGAAAAATCTTATTTCTAAAGGTTTTGAGACACAAACTGGGGACAGGTATTAAAATGTTCAGGTGCCCTCTTTTGTTGTGAATAGACCATTAAATAACACACAGTTAGACAAAGAGCCAAAGAAAGGGGTTCTATTCCTAACTAGAATGTAAGCTCCAAGAGAGATTGTTTTGTTCACTGCTGTATTCCCAGCTCCTAGAACATGCCCAGCCCTTGATAAGTATCTGTTGAATTAATTAACCAGCTGTGAGGCCTCGGGAAGGAATTAGTCCACCTGTGTAATGAGAAGATTGGATTAGATCATTCTAGTTTTAAACTTTTATGGTTCTATCAGAAACTACAAGTGAAAAACTGTCATCACATTTTTTATCTCCATCACCTACGTCACTTCTTCATTCAATGCCTACGTGATCTACTCCCGTATGCCTAGGTGTAGAAAAGGGCCCGGTGGGATACAGATGCTTTCAGCAGTCCAAAGATACATTTTGTTTATTTTTAAAGAGTTTTGCTTATTTTAATATATATTGGAAAAATACAAATAGTTTTTCAACTCCATTTACGATAACGTTTTAGAGCTTACTTTTCAAATAAGTTTAAGTTATAAGCAAGTTAACTGAAAGAAAATATTTTAAGTAAATTATAATGCAAGGTCTCCACAGAAAAAATCACAAAGTTGAGACAAAAGCAAGTGCAGTTTGGGAAACAGTGATCTCCATCACTACTAATGGCATGTATCCTAAAACCTAATTTTGACTAGTGCTCTCAAAGGGAATGAATCACATCTAAAGTAACCATAACATTTAGCTGGGTCCCCTTTAGCACTATATCCCTGTTTGTGGTAAAGTAACTGCCTTAATTGTACTGTTATAAAATATATCTGTTCTTCTTCTGGCCATGATGGACTAATTACTACTGAAAGGACCACTCACCATAAACTATTAGCAAACAAGAAAAAATATATGAACTCACTGTTTTCAGACAGTGGTCAACAGGCAGCACAAGACTATGATCCCTGAGTGAAAGGAAACAAATGGGATGAGGACATAATATCCAAGAGACACTTTTCAGATTGCCACTTGGGGAAGGGAAACTCAGGTAGAACATGGGGACTCACCGAGTAGAGGAGACAGAAATCAAAGATTGAGGAAGTTGAAGTGACTGGAATTTGTAGGAAAGAGAACCAAAAGAGAAGATATATAGAAAAAAAAGAATTCCAAAAATGCACACAAGGGTGACTTTGAGTTTTTGGCTCATTTTTAAGCTGTATAGGGCAAGACTCCACAAAACAAAGAACTACTAGGGAAAGAACAATAACTGAAGAACTGTAAACTGAATGATTACCATATCTCCCACTGGGCTGAGATATACTTAAGTTGCAGTCAGCCAGACTGGAGACACACCACTGAATCCATTCAGAATTCAGCAGAGACCCTAGAATGTCCACGCCTCAGTTGGTGAACATTACCTCTAGAATAACGACTAATTTACACCTTCTTTAACAAATCTTAAAAAGGTTAAACTAATTCACACAAAATTTAAATGCCTGCCACATAAAAGAGCAACACTCTTTAAAGGAACATAATAAAATACAGACATTCAACAATGAAACATCAACAGTGCCCAGCATCCAACCAAAAATTACTTGACATGCAAATGACTAGGAAAAATTCTTTTCTCCATACCAGAAGAAAAATTAGTCAACTGAAATAGACCTAGAAGTGACACTGATGATGGAATTAGCAGACAAAAACTTTAAAGTAGCTATTATAAATAGTTATAGAATTTATTTAAAAAAACATGAATGCAATAAGAGAAATGAAAACTGTTTTTAAAAAAAGAACAAATGAAACTCCTGAAACAGGAAAATATAGTATCTGAAGTAAAAAAAAAAAATCACTAAATGGTTATAATAGTAGTTTTATGCTGTAGAAGACAAGGTCAGTGAACTTGAACAGAACAGAGCAGGGAGGATAGCATTTTCAAAAGCTGGTGCTGTAACAATCAGATGTCTGTATTGAAAAATATCAATATTGAACCCTACTTCTTCCTACACACAAAGGTAAACTAGAAACATCACAGAACTAAATGTAAAATCTAAAACTATAAAACTTTATGACTTTGTGCAGGCAAAGAGTTCTTAAGACACAAAAAATGCTAACCATTAAAGAAGCAAATTGATAAACTGGACTTTATCAAAAGTAAAACCTTTTGCTACTGACAAGACACCATAAAAAATAAAAAAGATGACAAGTAAAAGATTGAAAGAAAATGCTCACAGTACACATCTTTAACATAAAATTCTACTCAGAATATTAAAAGAACTCTTATAACTCAATGATAAAAACACAACCCAATTTTTAAAATGAGCAAAATATCTGAACATACATTTCACAAAAGTGAAAAATATGAGTGGTTAATAAACACTAAAAAGATTTTTCATATCAGGGTCACCACAGAAATGCAATTTTAAACCACAATAAGATACCACTCTATACCCACTAAAATGATTAAAATGAAAAAGACTGATATTACCAAGTTTGGCAAGGATGTAGATCTGACAACAAAATATGATGAAGAAATGAAACAAAGAAACATAAACTGGGATGGGAGGCTGGTGCCAACAGCTAATTTGTATTCTTAGTATTGCAATCCATATTTTCCACTGTTTCAAATAAATAATTCAACTTCCACATGGAAAAATGAAAATAAAAACAAAACAGAACAAAAGGGATATAGACCTGGAAATGTCATACATTGGCAGTGGGAGTGAAAAATGATATAAATATTTCAGAACACCGTTTTGTAAGTTTCTTATAAAGTTAAAAACAAACTTATCAGATAACCCATCAATTCATCTCCTAGGTAAGAACCTAAGAAAAATAAAAACCTATGTCTACACAGACTGTCTATTTGTATATGAATGTCTGTTGATACATACAATGTGAATGATTCTCAAAAACTTGAAAGCAGCCAAACACAATAGAGTACATATCACATTACTCCATTTACATGAAGATCTAAAACAGGTATATTTAGTCTATATTGATAAACATGTAATGGCACCTGGGGGTGGATTGGGAGGTTGTCTGGGCTGTGGCTGAAGAGACTATTTTAGTATGTTGGGAATTTTCTGTTTCTTGGATGATGGTTGCATGTGTTTATGCATACATCAAAATTCATTGAACTGTACATTTTAAATGAGTACATTCACTTTGTTGTATGTAAATTATACTTCAATAAATTTGTTAATATACCTATATATATACACATACAGGTCAAAGTTATTGCAGGTTTCTGCCTATACATCTTTTGTACCATGTATCTTCTGGATATTTTTTTCTGTCAGATTTATGCTAGTCTACGTCTCTCCTTTCCTACTCTTGGTAGGTTTTAGCCCTTCCCCCAATACGTTGCATGACCAACATAGTAAGTGACAGCTGTTGTCATATCTACAAATACTTTCAGTTGTACAAAAAGAAAACCTCACAGGCGGTCCCCAGTTAGGTGGCATACCCATGAAAGGTTTGCAGTATACCAATTGAGACCCCCAAACCTACAATCTTCTGGCTCATATTAATGCCATAATGCTTGAGCTAATTGTTCCTTATGCAGATCCTAAACCACTCTGCTTTGTTTCCCTTCTTCTAAACACAAACTAAGGATGTTATCCCAAGTCTATGTTCCTGAACACCATGCACTGGTGAAGGAAGGCAGAAAAGAAGCTTGGAGTAAGACTCAACATGCCTTTTCATGATCTGAAAGCCTGTCTGGACCAAAGTTAATACAGACTGTGGGTCTGGCTGCCAAAAACATCAGATTTTTGGTTTCAGCCCATGATTAAAAGGCTGAAAGTATGTCGACTGGGTAATGGTATCTAGGAATAATTCAGTCCAATTGTCTTTGTAGAATGAGGAACAAAATGAATGTCAACAACATTAAATAGCCAGAAAACAGAAGTACAGTCTCAGCTAGCAACAATAAGAGAATCTTAAGACATGTAACTTACAGCATTACTGTTGATGAAGTTAGTAACCTTTAACAAGGAGAATTAGAATCAACAGCTGCCTGAGAGTTTGCAGCTGTAAATGGAAATTGACCAGGAATTCAGTTGTAAGAGGTACTACCAGAATATTTAAACCAGATTTTTAAAAGTTAGGTTAATTATAAATAAGTGACCCAAAATGTGGCATTAGAATGAAAATTACTTCCATTTCCTAGGAAAACTGGACCAATCTGTATTCAAAATATAGCAGAGTTAGAGAACTGTGCATTGATGGATTCATGGAAAGGACTTTTGGGTATTTAAACTGTGGCTTTGAAAGTGCAGAATAGGAAAATATATTTTAAAAATTCAATGCATGCACTTTTATCAGTGTACCATGTATTTCTCTGCTTAGATTTTATGGTGCTATTGTTGAGATGCTTATCATACAGCCTACTCAACTGGACCACACTAGGTCGATGTACAGAGTTAATCAACAGACTAGGTAAGTGATGAGGCCTCAGGGAAGAAGCACATTAAAGCTCAGCTCCAAAACAATGAGTCATCAACCCCTTTGGGAAAGCAGAGCTGTTAAACGAAACCAGGAGGCCATATTGCTCAGTGAATTCAGTGGGATCGAGTGGGAAGTTCAGAGTAAATTTATTTTTAAGATGTGTAGAAAGCTTAATAATTCAAAGTACTTTTCTATTCCAAAGCAAGTCACCCAATGAATCTTTCCATTTAACACTAATCAGTTTGCTTAATGGATTAGGAAGGGAAAAGATGCACTCTGAGTGATCCTTCTTTAAATCTTGCATTAAAAACTCCGTTCACAGCCTCCGACAAATCTCTATTATCACTGCAGTCACAACTTAAGTATATCTTTTGGTATCAGGAAATTTGGGGGTGTTTAGGATGCTTGTCTTGTTCGGTGGTAAAATACCTCTTCAAACAAGCCAAGGGCTCACCAAAACTAGAAGATGCCATCCAACTAACAAAATGATCAGGTAATTTGGGGTAACTTCAATGCTTAGTGCAGCAGAATGAGATATGTTTGTATCTTCCAACATTCCATAATCCTGTTTTAAAATATTTCAAAAGGAATAGTAAATAAACCTTGACTTTTGACAACTCTTTGCTGTTTATTCCCTTACTTACCCTTACAAGTATATCAGCTTGATGTCATAGAGTAAATAGTATCCTGGGGATTTTAAAAACTAGTGATTATTTCATTTTAGACTCAAGGACCAAAGACAGTTGGACCTGCCTCTATGAATAACTGAGTAACATTCCACTGAAGGGTTTCTTACTTTTCACTGTCTTATTCAGAAACTACCAATAAAACATTACATTCAAACTAAATACAATTAAAAATGACTTTTATGGGCTTCCCTGGTGGTGCAGTGGTTGAGAGTCCGCCTGCAGATGCAGGGGACGTGGGTTTGTGCCCCGGTCTGGGAGGATCCCACATGCCGCGGAGCGGCTGGGCCCATGAGCCATGGCCGCTGAGCCTGCGCGTCCGGAGCCTGTGCTCCGCAACGGGAGAGGCCACAACAGTGAGAGGCCCGTGTACTGCAAAAAAAAAAGACTTTTATGAAAGAAGAAAAAAATTAACACTGAACATTTTGACTTGGGAAAATTTGATTGATCTGTTATGTACACTAGCTCCTTCTGTAAGACCAACTCTATTGTTGGCTGCCTACTTTTATCCCAGTAATAATATCAATCACAACTACAACTTTTCTCTCTGTTCGAGTCACTGTTCTAAGTCCTTTACATGTAACTCACTGAATTCTCTGAATAATGTGAAGCATTAGTTATCATGATCTCCATTTTGCAATTGAAAAAACACAACGAATAATTAACTTGCTCAGGATGACAGAGCTTAGGAAGAGATGAAACAGGGGCTTGAGCTCTGCACAAAATGACATCCTTAAATACACAAGGAACACAACAGGAGTGGGTCCATGAAGCTCCACCTATGGATGTCCTTCAACTAAAAATACCAGGCCTACATATCTGGAGAAAACTGTAATTCAAAAAGATACATGGAAGATGGCACAGGAGTAAGACATGGAGATCACCTTCCTCCCCACAAATACATCAAAAATACAACTACATGTGGAACAACTCCTACCGAACACCTACTGAAAGCTAGCAGAAGACCTCAGGCCCCCAAAGGGCAAGAAACTCCCCACGTACCTGGGTAGGGCAAAAGGAAAAAGAAAAAAGAGACGAAAGAATAGGGACCGGACCTGCACCAGTGGGAGGCAGCTGTGAAGGAGGAAAAGTTTCCACACACTAGAAGCCCCTTTGCAGGCAGAGACGGGGGTGGCGGCGGGGGAAGATTCCGAGCCGCGGAGGAGAGCGCAGCAACAGGGGTGCGGAGGGCAAAGACGACAGATTCCCGCACAGAGGATCGGTGCCGACCAGCACTCACCAGCCAGAGAGGCTTGTCTGCTCACCCGCCGGGGCGGGCGGGACTGGGAGTTGAGGCTCGGGCTTAGGTCGGAGCGCCAGGAGAGGACTGGGGTTGGTGGTGTGCACACAGCCTGAAGGAGTTAGTGCACCACAGCTAGCTGGAGGGAGTCCGGGAAAAAGTCTGGACCTGCCCAAGAGGCAGGAGACCATTGTTTCGGAGTGCACGAGGAGAGGAGATTCAGAGCACTGCCTAAACGAGCTCCAGAGGCGGGCGCGAGCCGCGGCTATCAGCACGGACCCGAAACTGGCATGAGACGCTAAGGCTGCTGCTGCCGCCACCAAGAAGCCTGTGTGCGAGCACAGGTCACTATCCACAACCCCCTTCCGGGGAGCCTGTGCAGCCCGCCACTGCCAGGGTCCCGTGACCCGGGGACAACTTACCCGGGAGAACGCACGGCGCGCCTCAGGCTGGTGCAACGTCACGCCGGCCTCTGCCGCCACAGGCTCGCATCACACTCCGTACCCCTCCCTCCCCCCGGCCTGAGTGAGCCAGAGCCCTCGAATCAGCAGCTCCTTTAACCCCATCCGGTCTGAGCGAAGAACAGATGCCCTCAGGCGACCTACACTCAGAGGCGGGGCCAAATCCAAAGCTAACCCCCAGGAGCTGTGCGAACAAAGAAGAAAAAGGAAAATCTCTCCCAGCAGCCTCAGAAGCAGTGGATTAAAGCTCCACAATCAACTTGATGTACCCTGCGTCTGTGGAATACCTCAATAGACAACAAATCATCCCAAAATTGAGGCAGTGAACTTTGGAAGCAACTGCAGACTTAGGGTTTCCTTTCTGCATCTAATCTGGTAGTGGCCTTATGTTTATCTTAGCTTAGTATTTAGAGTTTAGTATCACCGGTAGATTTGTTTATTGATTTGGTTGCTCTATTCCTTTATATATATATTTTTTCCTTTTTCTCTTTTTGTGTGTATGTGTATGCTGCTTTGTGTGATTCTGTCTGTATACCTTTGCTTTTACCATTTGTCCAAGGGTTCTGTTGGTCTGCTTTTTTTTTTTTTTTAGTATAGTTTTTAGCACCTGTTATCACTGGTGGATTTCTTTCTTGGTTTGGTTACTCTCTTCTTTCTTTCTCTTTTTATTACTTTTTAATTTCTTTATTTAAATTTTTTTTTTCATTTTTTTATTTTAGTAGCTTTATTTTCCTTCGTTCCTACCTTCCTCCCTCCCTCTCTCCCTTCCTTCCTTTCTACTTTTCTTCAGAGCCATGTGGCTGACAGGGTCTTCATACTCCAGCCAGGTGTCAGGCCTGTGCCTCTGAGGTGGGAGAGCCAAGTTCAGGACATAGGTCCTCCAGAGACCTCACGACTCCACATAATATCAGACAGCGAAAGCTCTCCCAGAGATCTCCATCTCAACGCTAAAACCCAGGTCCACTCAACAACCAGGAAGCTACAGTGATGGACACCCTATGCCAAACAACTAGCAACACACGAACACAACCCCACCCATTAGAAGAGAGACTGCCTAAAATCATAATAAGCTCAGACACCCCACAACACACCACTGGACGTGGTCCTGCCCACTAGAAAGACACGACCCAGCCTCATCCTCCAGAACACAGGCACCAGTCCCCTCCCCCAGGAAGCCTACACAACCCACTGAACCAATCTTAGCCACTGGGGGCAGACACCAAAAACAACGGGAACTACGAACCTGCAGCCTGCAAAAAGAAGAACCCAAACACAGTAAGTTAAGCAAAATGAGAAGACAGAGAAACAGACATCAGATGAAGGAACAAGGTAAAAACCCACCAGACCAAACAAATGAAGTGGAAATAGGCAGTCTACCTGAAAAAGAATTCAGAGTAATAAAAGTAAAGATGATCCAAGATCTTGGAAATAGAATGGAGAAAATACAAGAAACGTTTAACATGGACCTAGAAGAACTAAAGAGCAAACAAACAATGATGAACGACACAATAAATGAAATTAAAAATTCTCTAGAAGGAATCAATAGCAAAATAACTGAGGTAGAAGAACGGATAAGTGACCTGGAAGATAAAATAGTGGAAATAACTACTGCAGAGAGGAATAAAGAAAAAAGAATGAAAAGAATTGAGGACAGTCTCAGAGACCTCTGGGACAACATTAAATGCACCAACATTCGAATTATAGGGGTCCCAGAAGAAGAAGAGAAAAAGAAAGGGACTGAGAAAATATTTGAAGAGATTATAGTTGAAAACTTGCCTAATATGGGAAAGGAAATAGTCAAGTCCAGGAAGCACAGAGAGTCCCATACAGGATAAATCCAAGGAGAAACATGCCAAGACACATATTAATCAAACTATCAAAAATTAAATACAAAGAAAAAATATTAAAAGCAGCTAGGGAAAAACAACAAATAACATACAAGGGAATCCCCATAACGTTAACAGCTGATATTTCAGCAGAAACTCTGCAAGCCAGAAGGGAGTGGCAGGACATATTTAAAGTGATGAAAGGGAAAAGCCTACAACCAAGAATACTCTACCTAGCAAGGATCTCATTCAGATTCGAAGGAGAAATTAATACCTTTACAGACAAGCAAAACCTAAGAGAATGCAGCACCACCAAACCAGCTTTACACCAAATGCTAAAGGAACTTCTCTAGGCAGGAAACACAAGAGAAGAAAAAGACCTACAATAACAAACCCAAAACAATTAAGAAAATGGTAATAGGAACATAAAAATCGATAATTACCTTAAATGTAAGGGCATTAAATGCTTCAACCAAAAGACATAGACTGGCTGAATGGATACAAAACGAGACCCGTATATATGCTGTCTACAAGAGACCCACTTCAGACCTAGGGACACATACAGACAAAGTGAGGGGATGGAAAAAGATATTCCATGCAAATGGAAACCAAAAGAAAGCTGGAGTAGCAATCCTCATATGAGACAAAATAGACTTTAAAATAAAGGCTATTACAAGAGACAAAGAAGGACACTACATAATGATCAAGGGATCAATCCAAGAAGAAGATATAACAATTGTAAATATTTATACACCCAACATAGGAGCACCTCAATACAGAAGGCAAATACTAACAGCCATAAAAGGGGACACCAACAATAACACAATAATAGTAGGGGAGTTTAACACTCCACTTTCACCAATGGACAGATCATACAAAATGAAAATAAATAAGGAAACAGAAGCTTTAAATGATACATTAAACAAGATGGACTTAATTGATGTTTATAGGACATTCCATCCCAAAACAACAGAATACACTTTCTTCTCTAGAGCTCATGGAACATACTCTGGGACAGATCATATCTTGGGTCATATCAAGCCTTGGTAAATTTAAGAAAACTGAAATCGTATCAAGCATCTTTTCTGACCGCAGTGCCATGAGACTAGATATCAATAACAAGAAAAAACCTGTAAAAAATACAAATAAGTGGAGGATAAACAATACACTACTAAATAACCAAGAGATCACTGAGAAATTCAAAAAATGCCCAGAATCAAATGACAATGAAAACACGATGACCCAAAACCAATGGGATGCAGCAAAAGCAGTTCTAAGAGGGAAGTTTATAGCAATATAATCCTACCTCAAGAAACAAGAAACACCTCAAATAAACAACCTAAACTTACACCTAAAGCCATGAGAGAAAGAAGAACAAAAAAACTCCAAAGTTAGCAGAAGGAAAAAAATCATGAAGATCAGATCAAAAATAAATGAAGAAGAAATGAAGGAAACAATAGCAAGGATCAATAAAACTAAAAGCTGGTTCTTTGTGAAGATAAACAAAATCGATAAATCATTAGCCAGACTCATTAAGAAAAAAAGGGAGAAGACGCAAATCAATAGAATTAGAAATGAAAAAGGCAAAGTAACAGCTGACACTGCAGAAATACAAAGGATCATGAGAGATTACTATAAGCAACTATATGCCAATAAAATGGACAACCTGGAAGAAATGGACAAATTCTTAGAAAAGCACAAGCTTCTGAGACTGAACCAGGAAGAAATAGGAAATAGAAACAGACCAATCACAAGCATTGAAATTGAGACTGTGATTAACAATCTTCCAACAAACAAAAGCCCAGGACCAGATGGCTTCACAGGCGAATTCTATCAAACGTTTAGAGAAGAGCTAACACCTATCCTTCTTAAACTCTTCCAAAATATAGCAGAGGGAGGAACACTCCCAAACTCATTCTATGAAGCCACCATCACCCTGATAACAAAATCAGACAAAGATGTCACAAAGAAAGAAAACTACAGGCCAATGTCACTGATGAACATAGATCCAAAAATCCTCAAAAGAAAAATACTAGCAAACAGAATCCAACAGCACATTAAAAGGATCATACACCATGATCAAGTGGGGTTTGTCACAGGAACACAAGGATTCTTCAATATATGCAAATCAATCAATGTGATACACCGTATTAACAAACTGAAGGATAAAAACCACATGATCATCTCAATAGATGCAGAAAAAGCTTTCAATAAAATTCAGCACCCATTTATGGTAAAAACCCTCCTGAAATTAGGCATAGAGGAAACTTACCTCAACATAATAAAGGCCATATATGACAAACCCACTGCCAACATCATTCTCAATGATGAAAAACTGAAACCATTTCCTCTACGATCAGGAACAAGACAAGGTTGTCCATTCTCACCACTATTATTCAACATAGTTTTGGAATTTTTAGCCACAGCAATCAGAGAAGAAAAAGAAATAAAAGGAATCAAAATTGGAGAAGAAGAAGTAGAGCTGTCACTGTATGCAGAGGACATGATACTATACACAGAGAATCCTAAAGATACTACCAGGGCTTCCCTGGTGGCGCAGTGGTTGAGAGTCTGCCTGCCGATGCAGGGGACATGGGTTCGTGCCCCGGTCCGGGAAGATCCCACATGCCGCGGAGCGGCTGGGCCTGTGAGCCATGGCTGTTGAGCCTGCGCTTCCAGAGCCTGTGCTCCGCAATGGGAGAGCCACAACAGTGAGGGGCCTGCATACCACAAAAAAAAAAAAAAAAAAGTTTTAAAGATACTACCAGAAAACTACTACAGCTAATCAATGAATTTGGTAAAGTAGCAGGATACATAATTAATGCACAGAAATCTCTTGCATTCATATAAACTAATGATGAAAAATCTGAAAGAGAAATTAAGGAAACACTCCCATTTACCACTGCAACAAAAAGAAAAAAATACCTAGGAATAAACGTACCTAAGGAGACAAAAAGACCCTGTATGCAGAAAACTATAAGACACTGATGAAAGAAATTAAAGATGATACAAACACATGGAGAGAGATACCATGTTCTTGGATTGGAAGAATCAACATTGCGAAAATGACTATACTACCCAAAGCAATCTACAGATGCAATGCAATCCCTATCAAACTACCAACGGCACTTTTCACAGAACCAGAACAAAAAATTTCACAATTTGTATGGAAACCGAAAAGACCCCGAATAGCCAAAGCAATCTTGAGAAAGAAAAACAGAGCTGGAGGAATCAGACTCCTGGACTTCAGACAATACTACAAAGCTACAGTAATCAAGACAGTATAGTACTGGCACAAAAACAGAAATATAGATCAATGGAACAGGATAGAAAGCCCACAGATAAACCCACACACATTGGTCACCTTATCTTTGATAAAGGAGGCAAGAATATACAATGGAGAAAAGACAGCCTCTTCAATAAATGGTGCTGGAAAATGTGGACAGCTACATGTAAAAGAATGAAATTAGAACACTCCCTAACACCATACACAAAAATAAACTCAAAATGGATTAAAGACCTAAATGTAAGGCCAGACACTATCAAAGTCTTAGAGGAAAACATAGGCAGAACACTCTATGACATAAATCACAGCAAGATCCTTTTTGAGCCACCTCCTAGAGAAATGGAAATGAAAACAATAATAAACAAATAGGACCTAATGAAACTTAAAAGCTTTTGCACAGCAAAGGGAACGGTAAGACAAAAAGACAACCCTCAGAATGGGAGAAAATACTGGCAAATGAAGCAACTGACAAAGGATTAATCTCCAAAATTTATAAGCAGCTCATGCAGCTCAATATGAAAAAAACAAACAACCCAATCCAAAAATGGGCAGAAGACCTAAATAGGCATTTCTCCAAAGAAGGTATACAGACTGCCAACTACTACATGAAAGGATGCTCAACATCACTAATCATTAGAGAACTGCAAATCAAAACTACAATGAAGTATCACCTCTCACCAGTCAGAATGGCCATCCTCAAAAAATCTACAAACAATAAATGCTGGAGAGGGTGTGGAGGAAAGGGAACCCTCTTGCACTGTTGGTGGGAATGTGAATTGATACAGCCACTATGGAGAACAGTATGGAGGTCCCTTAAAAAACTAAAAATAGAACTACCATACAACCCAGCAATCCCACTACTGGGCATATACCCTGAGAAAACCATAATTCAAAGAGACTCATGTACCACAATGTTCATTGCAGCTCTATTGACAATAGCCAGGACATGGAATCAACCTAAGTGTCCATCGACAGATGAATGGATAAAGAAGATGTGGTACATATACACAATGAAATATTACTCAGCCATAAAAAGAAATGAAATTGAGTTATTTGTAGTGAGGTGGATGGACGTAGAGTCTGTCATACAGAGTGAAGTAAGTCAGAAAGAGAAAACAAATACCATATGCTAACACATACCGTATGCTAACACACATGGATTCTCAAAAAAAAAAAAAAAAGGTCATGAAAAACCTAGGGGCAGGACAGGAATAAAGATGCTGATGCACTGGAGAATGAACTGGAGGACACGGGGAGGGGGAAAGGTAAGCTGGGACAAAGTGAGAGAGTGGCAGGTACGTATATACACTACCAAATATAAAAGAGATAGCTGGTGGGAAGCAGCCACATAGCACAGGGAGATCAACTCGGTGCTTTGTGACCACCTAGAGGGGTGGGATAGGGAGGGTGGGAGGGAGACGCAAGAGAGCAGAGATATGGTGACATATGTATATGTATAGCTGATTCACTTTGTTATAAAGCAAAAAGTAACAAACCATTGTAAGTCAATTATACTCCAATAAAGATGTTAAAAAAAGAAATCACCAGTAGTTTAACTGTGGCTTATTGAATGGCAACCAGGTCCAAGATGATGGCTTTTTCTGGTCTATTATTATGTAGTGGGGCAGAGTGAATGTTTGCTAAGCAGGCACTGAGATTGGCACTTTACATGTGGCATGGCACGTAAGGTCAGGAATTATGTCCTTTTTACAAATTTGGAACCTAAGGTTCAAAACACGTTCAAGGTCACACAGCTACTAGGTGGTGATGTTGGGATTCATCTCCTGGTCTATCTGATTACAAAAGCTCTTGCTCTTTCCACCATCCTAAGCTTTAACTCCCATCACGGAAGCCCTAAATACAAAGAAGAACAGATATCATTGTCCAAGATGAGCTTCAATTGTCAGCTTATCTATTCAGATAGACATTTTGGCTTGGGAAAAGAAAATTACTGGTTAGTCCTTCACCCTATTTCAACTTCTTGTCTTTCAGTGTACATATGAGAGGATTAGCTTACAATTTTAATGTTTGCAAACAAATCACATCCGGTGATATCAGATTAGCTATGTCTTCCAAAAAAACCCCACAAAGTATGGGAAGGGTGGGAAAGTAACCTGACCTTGTTCTTGAGAATGGAGATGCTTAAAGGCATGTGTGAAAACCCCCAGGGGAAAATATTCACTATTTTTCACCAGTTCTGCTCAGTTTCTCTTGCCTCATCATTTTCTTATCGCCAAATATTGCATATTTACACAGGTGCTTCTCTGATTTAATTGTTTGGAAGCAGTCACTGGAAGCAAAGCTATGTGACTCAGCTTTGGTGATGCAGTCCAGCTGGGGTCTGACAGGTAAGTAATTACCACTAATCAAAGCTTAAATGAATTCAGGTTCTTCAAAGTCAGACAGGGGGAGGGGCAGGGGTTATAAATGAACTGTGAGAAATATCAGGAGAAGTAAGAGCTGGGCAGTCTAGTGTTGGACGAAAACAACAAAGAGAAGAGTGAATAGTAAGGGCTCGGCTGCCACATGTTTTGTAGCCGAAAGACCTCTGGCTGGGGCTCTTATCCCCCCTTCAGCCATCATTAGCTTGAGATCTCAGGAGCCTCCCCGTAAAACTGAGTCCAGTGATGAGGTAGGTCCTTTTCAGGCTTTACGGAGTATAGTCTCATGATTTCATTATGCAGAATTCAGGTTTCTTGACATAAAGAAAAAAATTTTCTTTCTCTGGGCTCTGTATCAGTAAATACTGCTTAAGATAAAAATCAAGAATGAACACATATTTATTCCTTAAGAGCCAACTATCATTTCTAGGTGCTTACTAACTGAACAGATTTAGGTGGGAGGCTATCCAACATCTAGAGGCCAGTGACTCCAGCAGAGATGTCCACGGAGTTTTCATGAAAGATACCTTCCCCAAGGCCTCGGCCCCGACATGATGTATTCACGAGCTTTGAGGACATTTGTTTAAAAGTCAGACTGTACTGGCTGTAGAGAGCCTTTCAGCCTTCTTTGCTGCTTCCTGGTAATGAACAAAACAGGGCTGATCTTTGTCAATAATACACTCAGGAAATGTGTGGTGCAGGACTGCAGCTTCCAAGCAGTTGTCACAGAAATCTAATTCCTTCAGTGTGGAGCACCATGCCCGAAGATGCCATCAGTATTTTGGGACCAGCCAGGATAGCTGTATCAGCCACAACAAGGTCATATTTTGATTGGTTTTCATCAATTTGACTTCGGTGTTGTTTTTTTTTTCTTTTTCTGCCTCTTATAAAAGCATTTGGCTTCAAAGCAGAAAAAAATAATTTTTCAGTGGTAACTCAAAGTACTTTCTTATGGTCACTGGTAAAATGTGGGCTGGAGGATTTACCTTATGGCTTGGCTCCTGGCTAGAAGTAAGCAAGAGTCTAACATCAGGGGAAGACATTAAATGGCCACTTGAGTTTCTCCTCTTAATTCTCCTCTCTAGTCTGAAATGGTGATACATACCCCTAAGCCCTGAGCAGAATTCCCACCACAACCTTGAATGTGGGGGTCTGGGAGAAACACACGCCCTCTTGTATCAGAATGAGCACCTCGAAAATCCCAAGCCCAAAGAAAAATACCACCATCTCAAAGGAACGGTTCTGACAAACTAAGGTCTTCCGAGCTGCAGGGCTATGTGCTGACTCAGGGAAACTTAGGGCCACATGCTGAAAACATTTGCAGGCCTGGAAAATAACTGGTTTAATAATTCAAGATGCTTTTAAGTTACAAAGAAAAGAACTACATAAAAACAAATAAACCTCCCTTTCCACAAGTAACGGTGTAGGATAAACTACTCCTGAAACGAAAAACACAGAGCGTGCCATCAGATGCGTACCCAGCTTTATGCAACTCCTGAACAGCTGACAAAAAGTCCTCACCACCCCACGACCCAAGTGGACACACGGAAATATCCAGTTCATGACTTCAAAATTTTTAGATGAAAAGGAAAATATTTAGTCAATACCCCAGATGTATTTTCATCCGTATGTCATAATCTCAGTGCTTCCAAAGGGATTTTCCAAGTGTTCCACATTCCTGGATGATTTTAGGTTTTTTTTTTTTTTTTTTATGGCAACACAACAGATATTACGATATACACCGTTTCTTAACCTCGGCACTATTAACACTTTGGCTAGATAATTCTCTGCTGAGGAAACAGTCTCCGCACTGTAGGATGTTTCAAATCAGCCTTAGTCACTACTCCCTAGGTGCCAGTAGCACTCCCCCAGTTGTGACAACCAAAATGTCACTAGACATTGCTAAATATCTCCCGGGGGAGCAAAACTGCCACCAGTTAAGAACACACTTCACTTACTTTTATTAATTCAGTCCCAGATACATCCTATTCGATAGGTGCTATTACTACCCTCCTATTTCTTCACCATTCATAAATAATAAAAATATAGCTGAGAGTGCTTTAAGAGATCTGTTCAATTTCATAGTCCAGTAAGTGGCAAAGGAAAGACTTCAACCAAATCTGCAAAGCTTAGACTCTTCATCCTAACACTGTGAACACCCAGAATCTGAGCTGAACAACACTGTAGGTGCTTTCTCTATAGTCTAAGATTTCTAAAAATACAGAAATAAATAAATGAACACTTTTTTTTTCGAAAGTTACAAGATGACTGTATTGAAATTTCCTCCTAATTCAAAGATGCTCATTGGAAGGCAGGGAAGGACCATACGGTTGGCCATACTTGGAGGTGGGTAACTGAGTCACAAGTAGAATATACTCCTTAATACTTATTTCAGTTACTTGATACTTATTTCAGTTACTTGAACAAATAGACAGGTCTGAAGAGCCTGCCAGATTCACTATAAAGCAGACTGTTGTAACACTGGTTGGCAATAGATCCATTGTGACAATGGAAAGAGAATGGAATTTGGGAGTTGGGCACCCCTAGGGTTTTCAGCTCACTAGCTCTGGGAATTTAAGGAAATTGATTAACTCTCTTTAGCTTCCGATTCCTTATCAGAAAAAAAGAAGACAATCATAACTATCTTGCAAGGCGGTTATAAGGAGAAGTTAATACATGCAAAGCCCACAAACATAGAGCTTGCTATGGAATGGGTACTTGATGTATGGCAGCCATTGTCATGATTCATTTAATAGTTTTGAGTGACACAGAGAGAGAGAACAGACCTATGGTTGCCAAGGTGGAGAGGGTGTGAGGGAGGGATCAATTGGGAGTCTGGGGTTAGCAGATGCAAACTATTATACACAGAATAGATAAACAACAAGGTCCCACTGTTAAGCACAGGATTCTATATTCGATATCCTATGATAAACTATAATGGAAAAGAATATGAAAAAAAATGTATATAACCGAATCACACATCTATATATAACTGAATCACTTTGCTGTACAGCAGAGATTAATACAAGATTGTAAATCAACTATACTTCAACAAAGTAAATTTTCAAAAATAGTTGTGAGTGAGACATAAAAGGAAATTTTAAAACTTTTATTAGAGAATGGTGGGGGAGACAGACTTCATAATACTTATTGGGTTTTTACTATATACTAAGCACTGTGCCAAGTGCTTTACAGGAATTATTTAATTTGACTCATGAAGTTCACTGCCTACTAAACGTTTATATTAGGTGGCTCTTCTTTGGTTTGTCTACTTACCTGTTATCTGTCTCATTCACTTACAGGAGAGCAAGGAGCATGTCTATTTTACTCACTGGTATAGTCCCAGGGCCTCGTACCTCAATCAATATTTGTTGAATTAGTAAAGTAACAAATCAGTGAAAGAAGGTCTCCCTGGGAAGGATCTTTGACTCTTCTACCAAGTAGTCTTGATTCTTTGACGGCAGCATTTCTGGGATTCACTCATTTTTCATCATCCCCACAGGCACCAGGCTGCTCCTGACTCATTGCCTTGAGCCTGGACTACTGTAGCCACATCATAATTCTCACGTGGTTTCTAGCCTCTTCTCACTCCCACCCACGCTCCTTGCTGCTGCCATGGAATCTTCCTCACAAACCTCCCATCAGTCAATCATTACCAGTGACCAGGTCCAGGCTGAACTGACATCTTCAACTCAAACCAAAGCCTTTCAGGATCGAGCTCAGCTTGCCCTCACTCATCTCACCTACTACCACTGACTAATGTCATCCTCTATTCCAGGCAGACATGATCTGCTTGAGCACTCTGGTATGTGAACCTCAAGATCATCCCACCATTTATGTCGTGTATAGTTTACTGAGTGCCTCCTTCGATCAGGCACTACCTACTACGTGTGCTACAACACCAAACATGACTCCTGTCCTTTAGAGCTTAAGATATAGTTAAGGAGAAAAGCACCATAACAACTGCAATACAATATCAATTAATTTGAAAAGGGTTGTATAGGTTACCAGGTAGTGTCTGTTACCCATACTTGGGAGGTTCCCGGGGCAGGGGAAATATAAACTGACATCTGACAATTGAAAGATGAAGACAGCTTTTCTAGGAAAAATAGTGTAGAGAGAATAGTAGCGTGCGCTAACCCTCCTGAAGGAGGAATATGGCTCATCTGGTGAACTGAAAATAGTTGAGAATATCTGGAGAGTAGAATGCAAAGGAGGTAGAGGAGAGTAGACGCGTGGAAGATGTTTGGAGATGTGAGTGGTAATCACAGGTACGGGCTTATCCACCATTTGAAACCCACTCTCAAGACAATGGGGAATCACAAAGGAATTTTAAGTAAGTTAATTGAAATGTTACTATTTCAGACTCTATAAGAGGATGGCACTGCTGGGGCAAATAAGTTACCATTCTTTCCTTATAAAATACAGCCTTATATAGCAATTCCAGTTCCCCGCAGAAAAAGGGAATGTCACCTTTAGTGTAGTGAAATGATGTTTGCCCTCAGAGTCTGGAAGAGCTCTGAAAAGCCTACATTCAGGTTTCCCTGAGCTCCATCACCAACTTTGGTGCGTCTCTGTGCCTCAGTTTCCTCCTCTGTGAAATGATAGGAATTAACTGACTGTATGATCTCCCAGGGCTCTCTCAGCTCCTGCCTCCTTTGAATCCTGGCCTCTTGTAGATGGTCATTTTAAAGCTAAAAATTTTCTGAGAAAACCATCTGAGGAGCTTGTTAAAATCATAGAAACTTATGCAAAAAAAAAAAAAGAAAAAGAAACTAATGCCTCAGCCTCTGAAATGTAGGTATATAGGTGTGAGGTGGGAACATTTAAAAAAAAAGTGCCCCAAGTGAATCTCATGCACTGGTCCTTAGACCAAACTTTTGAAAAACCCTGTGATGGAAGAATGAGTCCCTTCATTTATAGGAAAGAGCCCTGGGGATGCCCACTCTCTCAGGAATTGGCGCCTGGAAATCCAGTTCATCAAAAGGAGTCCCAAGTATCCAATTATACTTTTAGAATGTAGAAGTCAGACTAGAATAGATCACCTCATGGAACAGAAATAGAATAAATATCCCCCCTTTTTAGTTTGCACTGTGTGCCCTGGTGCCAGATACTTGACACACTTCAGCTCCTCCACTGGTCACAACCAGACAGCCAGCGCTGCCGGATTCCAACATCATGGGGCTTAAGTTTGGAAAAGGATGCCTGTGGCATTTGTGGGTGCAGAGGAAGCATCACAAATGCTGACAGCTCTGGTTAACTTTTCTCATTTCCCATCATCCTGTCACTGATGTTTCAACCACGTATTCAACACTAAAGCCCTTTGCTTTAGTGTTGCTTCCCCAACATGTTTTTCCTTTTAACCAAAACAACTATCTCATCAATATATTACCCTAATATATGATTGAAAACATGCCACTCTCGGAGGCTGTGCTCAAGGGAATCAATTTCCCATCTTCTCCTTTCCTGCCAGATATGCCATGAAACAGGTAAGATCAGAATAAAATGCATCAAAGGATTCATCTGTGGAGATCTTTGCAGGAAATAATCCATCAACCTTTGAGACATTCAATCTGGCTCTTAAAATCAGGGTAACTCCCTGCATACAAAAAAAGAAGCTAATGTCGAGCTTGAGCAAGCCTGACACCAGGTATTTTCAAACAATGAGAGACATGGACCATAAGGAGGATTTGATCTCAAAGGCGAAGCATGGATGCAGAGGAACACCAAGGAAACAGGCCTTCTGATATTGAGAACTATTCCTTTTTTATCGCCATCAAAATGTTCATGAAATTGAGGAAGATGACATAGTAGCCAGAATAGGCTGGATGTACAAAGCTTTAAAACAACACTTGCTTTGATTTTTGCTTTAAGGTCACTAGGTATCTTTCTGCTGCAAAGTTCCAGGGGGAACTTGCTCATTAATGTCCAATACTGATCACATTGCCAGTGGAGCTCCCATAGCTCCCGTCTCAGATGTCAAGGTGTCCTAAGGGGGCAAAATGTATTTCGGACACAGACAGACCTGGATTTATATCCTTGCCCTGCCGCTTTCTAGCTGGCTGTCTCTGGCAAGTTGCAAAGCTTCTCACAGGCTGTGCATCTTCATTTGTAATGGGAATAATAGCCAGTACTTTGGAGTCATGCCATAAAAATGAGAGGTGATGTGTAATATGCCTAGGACACAGCTTGGTAAAAGAAGGCATTTCACAGACAGTAACCGTGATAATTGAGTGGCATTCGAGTGAATTGGTTTCCTTGAGCTGAATCATAAACACCACCCTTCCCTCAACACAGGGGTCTGTTAAAAAGCGTTTCTGAAACTACTGAACTGGACAACGTTCTATAGACGCCCTCAGTACTCAGCAAAAAGAGGCTGCCGCTTTCAACAATCTCCAAGGTGGTAAAAAGCCTTCCTTAGAGTTTAGTAGCAGGCCTTGTTCTGCACAGGAATTTTCAACATTTTTACTGCCCAAATCTCCATGAGACAGTGTTTTGAGACTCTTATATATCAAACAAATGGTACTTACTAAATGATAAATTTATTTTCCCACTCTTTATTACTCTAAGGCATAAATTATTTTCTTATATAGGTTTTGAATTGACAGCATTCATTCATCAATACATAACTATAGAATACGGTGTGTTACATGCTGGGGATACAACACTGACCAGGACTTGGTCCCTGCTCACAGTCTGATGGGGAGATAGGCAAGTAAAATGACTGCAGGGTGACTGAGAGATAACCAAGGAAGGAGACACAGGAAGAATGCTTTGGGTCAAGGGAACAACCACTGCAAGGCTAACCACTCACTGCAGGTGAGAGAACAAGGTGGATTCCATAAAGGAAAGGTCCTTGGTAGGGCAGGAGAGTGACCTCCCAACATACTGTCCTCCAGTGCCTCATGGTGGCCAAGTGTCTGGTTTCTGTTAGACTTACTGCAAATTTCTTTCACATCACTGGTGCTTTCACAGACCCCTGTAGATTTACAGAATGCCAACAGAGAATAATAAAGGGCTTTGGGCCAAACAAATCCAAGCTAAATTCCCAATTCCACAGCAGAGTCTCTACATAACCTTGGGCTGGACACACGCCATCTTCAAGCCTCAGTGTTGACATTTACAAATGAAAGCATAAAACCTACCTTGCTGAATAGTTATGACCATCACATATAGCAACGATTTGGTTAAAGTACCTAAAATGCACCCTGAAACGTGGTAGGCACTAAATACATCACAACCATTAGCCATCACTGACAGCTGAAATCTGTAAATTTCCAACTGGTAAACACTAATAAAGGGCTTGTGATTAAAAACCAGATATATCCAATTTAGAGTTTTATGTTTTGGGGACCAAAACCCCTCATTAATAATAATCATACAATAATAATCATACAATACTCACTACTATTGAGTACTTACTCTGGGCCAGGCGCCATGGGAAGCATTCTTCATAAGTTCTTATTTAACTCTTACAACAATCCTAGGAGGTCATTTGTATTTCATGAAACACTGCTCCCATTTTCTACAAAAGAAAAGAAAAAGAGCTCATGAACTCAAATATATTTTGACATTTTGGATTAAACAAAGTTAAACAGGTTTTTCTTCCTTCAGAACTTCTCAGGAACTTTAATCTGACAATAGGCATTATCAAATCCAAAACAGAGGAAAAGAGTCTAAAGGGTTTTTCAAATGCACTTGACCATTAAATCTCTTTTTAGTTGGATGAATATTAAAATATCTTTTTAAACATATTTTGTAAAACGCTAAAATAAAAATTATCAGCTCCATTGTATACCTGAGACATCTGCGCTCAGAGAAGTGAAGTAACGTGCCTGATGTCACACAGTTAGTAAGTAGGATGGGCCATGATTTGAAACCACATCTTTCTAACTCCAAAAACGTCACTCTCGGCCACAGGACAATGCTTTTCAACCTTGCCCCAATCCTTAGAAACTGTTTAGGCCGCAAAAGCATAGGCTGTTAGGCTAAGCTCTTCTAAAGCTCTGAGGATTCTGGATAGGCTGGCCTCTTGAACAAGACCAAAGAAAGCCTGAGCGTATCAAGTCAGGAGTCAGAGTCTGAGAGGATGGTCATCACCCCCCATGCTAGGAAAAGGCTGTCTCCCTCAAGCCTCAGAGCTCAGGCCCCACCTATGTGGCCCAATTCTTCTCCATACCTCTGTACCGTTCCAGCAGTACTTGGTGACAACTCACACCTGGCTGTTCTCTCAGCAAAGGAAGCCCACTGCCAAGCATATTGCTAAAGTAAATAACTCACTGAGCCCAAACCTAATAACCCCTTCACAAAACTCAGAGACTACAAAAAAGAATTACCCCGTCCAGTTCCCTCGGCATGACGGGAACAGGCGAGACTTTCATTTCTTCCAGCAGTCCATATGTTTGAAGGTCAAACAACACCTGGGTATTTCTTTGAAATAAACTAATTGAGCCTGAATGATTTAGAACCAGTCTTGCTGACAGGCCCACTGGATCACCAATGGTAAAGCAAGACCTGCTTTGGAAAACGCTGGATCCTCCAACCCCAGCATTGTCAAATGGCAATGAATAGTTGATGCTGTTCAAAGATTCAGACCTGGACCAAACTGAGTAAAGAGAACAAGAAAGGATGGCTTTCAAACTGCTCCAAAAAGGAGTCTTGGCCCCAGGTGCTGAGGAGGTAAAGAAATCAGAGCCGGCCAAAGGAAAATCAGGCCGAGAGCCTAAAAAGGAATAGTTCCTAACCACTAAGTCTGCATATAAAGCACCTGGGAAACACGTTAACAATGCAGGCTTCCCAGCTGGCCTTTGCCTTTTGTTCCCCTTTTAGCTGGTTTTCATGGAAACCTTGTTTGTAAGAACAACACAGAATTAACACATACAGAGGCCAGTGTGATTCAGAACAGGAGAGAAACATCCACTTCACCTGCCTGGTTTGCATCACAGGCCACCACCTACACCAAGTGGTTGGCCTGGTTCGTGCACAGGCCGCTTCCACCTGAGGATCAAAGGTGGGCCTAGGAATGAAAACTCCCCTCCCCATTACGGCTTAGCCTCCTGAGTTCACACAGAAGTGGGACCTTGTGCTTCTCCATAGTATTTATGGCCACTGTGGTGAAATATTTCCTTGCTGGGCTGTTAATATCTTTTTTCCCCACTAGACTATCAACTCTATAAGGAACACACCCCTCTTGGTCACTACCACATCTCCAGAACCCAGCTTGGTACATTTAGGCACTCCTTAATTATTTGCCAAGGAAATAAACGAATGACGTTAGAAACTAATAACAAGGCTAATCAGAATTTCCTGGAGTAAATATTCTGGGAGATGAATAGCTGTTGGAGGAAAAAAAAAAACCTGAGACACTGCACAGGCATTGGTTTTTATCTTATAGTTAAAAAATGTATATTCTTGTCAAGAACTATACTGTTTAGTTTTAGCTACACTCCACCATTATGATTGAGGGAGATTTTGGAAACTGGAAATGATAATAATAACAGTGGAGTTGTAATAATAATGATAGTCAGAGGTCACATTTATCAAGGACTTGTGTGCCTAGCCTGGTGCTAGGTTTTGCCCATGAATTACCTCATTTAACTGTCTCAACAAACCCATGAGGTAGGCATCCCCATTGTAGAAAATGAGAGGAATGGGAGCTGACCATGAGAATTCCAGGCTGTCTGTGCTCTCAAACAGTATCCAGATACTGAAAGGAAATATTCATTTATTTGTGTATTCATTCATTCAACAAATATCTGAGCACGGGCTCTATTCTAGTACCAGACACTGCAGACAACAGCAAGCAAAAACAGACCTTGTCCCAATTCTTTTGGAGTTTACAGTCTAGTGGAGAGGCAGATGTTAACCAGTAACAATACAAATAGGAAAAAAAAAATACAACTGTTTTAAGCACTACGCAGGAGTAGTATAAGGTATTAGGAGGAATTAGTCGTTGTCACCTTTCTTGAGCTAAGACCTGAAGGAAGAGTAGATAGTAACCAGGGAAGGAGGAGAGAGAAAGGCTTTCAAGAAAAAGCTGTTCAAAGGCCCTGTGGTAGAAAGAAACATAGTGCAAAAGTGGGGAATGAAAGAAAGCTGTGGAGGCTAGAATGGTGAGAGCATGAAGTCAAACAGAGCCAGAACGGTAGGTAGGCTCCAGAGCAGTGGTTTTCAAACCTGAGTATACACATCAGAATCATCCGGAGTACTTGTTAAAACACCATCTGCTGGATTCCATCCCCAGAGTTTCCAATTCATGAGATTTGGGGTGGGGCCCAAAACTTTGCATTTCAAAACACACACTTGTGTGATGCTGATGCATGCTGAGACTACAATTTGAGAACGACTGCCCCAGACTATACAGCACCTGGTGGGCCAGGAGATGAATTTTTTTGGTTCTATCCTAAGGAGAATGAAAAATTATTGAAGGATTTTTACATGCAGGTGATATGACCCAATTCATCTTTTGAAAAATAAAAAGTCAACTAGAGTTGCAGGGTGGACTAGTCACAGGGTGGAGAAAAGACTATGTAGGGAGACCAGTATGGATGCAAACAGACCAGTCAGAAGGTATGTTGCAGTCGTTCAGGAAAGAGATCATCGTGGCTTGGACTAGGCTGACAGCAGTGGAGATGGAGAGAAGTAGATAGATTTGAGAGCATGAAATCTATAGGACGTGGTGGTGGATAGGAGGGTTATGGGAGAGAATTGTTCCCTGGCTTCTGCTTGAGCAACTAGACAGACACTGGTGCTATTCACTGAGGGACCCTGGATGGAGGACCATGCCTGGAGGAAAAGATGATGAGCTCAGTCTTGGGCTTGCTGACTGTGAGGTACCTTTGAGGCATTCAAAAGATGGCAAGTAGACAGCTAATTTAACAGTCTGGAGTTAAGTCGCGAGATCAAGACTGGAGATAAAAATTAGGAGTTATCTGAGTGTACATGAGATATGAAACCCTGGGAGTAGATGAAATCACCAGGGAGAGAAATTAGGATAAGAGGAGCAGAGGACCTAGGACCTCCAACATTTAGTGGCTAGTAGAAGGTGAGCCAAAAAGGAGAGAGACAAGAAGTAATAGGACCCAAATCAAAGAGAACTGTGCCCTGAAGCCAAGGGAAGGGAGGCAACAGTAGGCAGTAATGCAGGTGCTTCTCAGAGGTCAACTAAGATGAGGAATGTCTATTGGCTTAAGAAGGCAGACCTCACTATGATGACAGCTAATATGGCGAAGGGAGAGAGGAGAGAGGAGAGATGAGGGCCAGGCTATAGCAGAAATTGGAAGGACAGAGTGTTTCATCCCCAACCTTCATTTGGTATTATTTTCAATCTCTTCCCGCCCCAGTGATGGTCCAAACCCATTACTTCCCCTCCCCATTTACTGCCAAATGAATCAAGAGTTCACTCTTTCCTTTTTTACCTCCATTTACCCTTCCTACCACTCCAATGTGCCTTCTAGTCTCATTACATTTTTATCAAGTACCATATTCATTGTTTATTTGTTGTACCAACCCACCGAATAGTTGCAAAACTTTCCCTACTCTTTAACAAGAAAGATCCCATCTTTTATTTTTCATTACAGGTGATCTCAAGAATGCTAGGCCCTAGGTTTTGCTTTCCTTTCTTTCATTGGCCAATTACCTTTGGAGAATGGACAATCATGGGAAGATCTGCTGACTCAGCAGCAGAAGGTAAAAGCAATGGAAAGTTAAAGATCACGGAAGTCCTTTACTTATATGAGAGTCTATCTGAATGTCTACAGTGGAAATTCTTTTTTTCCTCTGGCCCAAATTACTCCCTGTTCAACAGCAAACTTCAAGTTTGGGATTCAGAGCCAGCTAGATTAGGACACAAACCTTAGCTCTACAAATTCTCAGCCGTGTAATCTTGGACAAGATGCTCAGTCTCTCTGAGACTCATTTTTTATTCATGGATAAAATAAGTATAAGGATACATACCCTAAAATATGGCTGTAAAGGATTGACTGTTGGTCACAGTGCCTAACTCATGCTAAGCAATTCACACATTGTAATCGTGACTGCAGTGGGCTGAGCAAACACCAAGAAGAAGGATGAAAAGCACCCCTACAAAATGGAATTGTTTTCCAAAACGTATCCTTAAATCCTGAGTATTTATTTGGGTTTTTCTACACTAGTCCCTTTAAAGAACTTTAAAATCCATTACACTTTTAAATTCATTCACTTTGGATTGTGCCTTTTTCAATCAAAATTGTACTCTTCCAAAAAAAGGAGCACCTGAAGTTGCTTTTTAAAATAAAATACTCCCAAAGGGGGAGGTGAGGTGGGGGGGATAGATTGGGAGTTTGGGGTTAGGAGATGTAAACTATTATATTTAGAATGGATAAACAACAAGGTCCTACTGTATAGCACAGGCAACAATATTCAATATCCTGTGATAAAACATAATGGAAAAGAATATGAAAAAGAATGTATATATATATATATATATAGATATGAATACGTGTGTATAAATATATATATATACCTGAATCACTTTGCTGTACAGCAGAAATTAACACAACATTGTAAATTAACTCTACTTCAATAAAATTAATTTTTAAAAAATAAAATACTCCCAAGTTTTTAGTGTTTAGCTTCTGCTTAAATAAAAACAAGTAAAGAGGTAGGTTATAAAACAAGGGAAAAATACATTAATTGAACAGGTTGGTTTTGTTTAGATATGCAGATAAATCAAACATAAGGAAAAAACAAAGCATGGCCTAACACTTTTCCCGAAAGAAAAAAAAACCCAGAATAGACAATATAAATGTATATCATTCATTCATTCATTCATTTGTTCATTCATTCAACATATCAGCTTTGAATGCTTGCTTAGTAAAAGGCCCTGGGCTAGGATCAAAACCAAAAGAATCAGACTTTGTTGTTGTTTGTAAACTCCCACCCTGCCAGGTACAGCCTTGACTCATTGTTTAAAGTAAAAGTAGAATGTACAGATCAGATGCCAAAGAGAAGAGAAGAGGTGTGATATATGCATGGATTGTCTGCAATTTGGTACAAAGAAACCATGAAAATATTGCATCAAGATTTCTACATCGGGCTTCCCTGGTGGCGCAGTGGTTGAGAGTCCGCCTGCCGATGCAGGGGACACGGGTTCGTGCCCCGGTCCGGGAAGATCCCACATGCCGCGGAGCGGCTGGGCCCGTGAGCCATGGCCGCTGAGCCTGCGCATCCGGAGCCTATGCTCCGCAACAGTGAGAGACCTGCGGACCGCAAAAAAAAAAAAAAAAAAAAAAAAAAAAATTTCTCATTCTAACCAGACTGCAACAACTATTTTTGGTACCAAAACAATGCTTTCACTGACTACCATGAAGACTTTTGAGACCAGCCAAAAGGAAATGGCAGGACTGTTCTTAGTCCTAGTGCTGGTGGCCTGAAACCTAAGGAAAAGCATATTCTTTCCTCAGGGTAAGATCTTCTAGCCATAAACTTCTTGTTTTATTGTACCCATTGTTTTATCAAGGACAATGTCATCTCCCTAAGGAACTGTTTTTGTCTTTCATGAGTCATTTAGAATGTTCACTGAGACTTAAACCTAGTTAGCTAAGCATCAGATTCCTGTACTACTCGGGGGTTTACTTTTTAAATATAAGATCTAATCACTTCATGCTAAGGGCCTGTATGTTTTGTGAAGTTCCTGAAGGCCAGTAAAAGCACAAAGATCCTACTTTCCATTCAGCATAGGTGGCTGTATATTTAAACCAAGGATATTCTTGGTTTACATTTGAATAAACTTCTGGAGCATTTATTACATGCCAGCCTCTGTGCTAAAAGGTCGTACATACTATTGCTTTTATAATCCTTACAAGAACTCTTGGGCATGGGAATTATTATTTTTAACATCTTCATTGGAGTATAACTGCTTTACAATGGTGTGTTAGTTTCTGCTTTATAACAAAGTGAATCAGTTACACATATACATATGTTCCCATATCTCTTCCCTCTTGCGTCTCCCTCCCTCCCACCCTCCCTATCCCACCCCTCCAGGTGGTCACAAACCACCGAGCTGATCTCCCTGTGCTATGCGGCTGCTTCCCACTAGCTATCGGGCATGGGAATTATTATTCTCATTCTACTGATGAGAACATGGTTAAAAAACTTGCTCAAAATGTTGACAATTTGGCAAGTGGGGTGATGGGTACATGAGAGTTTACTGTACATTTTCTTTAATTTTATTTATGCTTAACATTTCTTTATAATACAATGTCACTGCTGTTGCTTTTACATATAACATCCCAAAGGCACCCAGTTCATGAGTAAAGCCTGTGGTTTCAAATTCAAGTTTATTTGCTTGCGAAGCCCAAGCTCTTAAACATGACCATACTGTTGACTATCGTCTACTTGAAAATGTTGGTCAATGTCTACATGGTGCCAAAACGGCCTCCTAGAAAACCAAAACCCAAACCCCAACGAGTCAGCCCATTTGATATACTCAGCGGTAGGCAGCCATCCTAAAATGATTCTTGGATTGAAATTCCTCAGTGGATCACATTACAAAAAACATTTCCTACTTGAAAAGCATTTCCTAGACGAGTGTTTTTTCAGCCCAATCAATGCCGCAGTTTTACCATGAGTAGGCTGAATTTATTTATTTATTTATTTAGCATACCATTTGTGGTATAAACAGCCCCTTCTTACGGGGTCCTACAGACCCAAGAACAGCAAACATGACATCTAGCTGCAATCCCAGCATAAAATGAGCACCACATTTGCTGTTTCTTGGTTATTTATCCCTGAAGATAGATAGCCCTCATCTCAAATAATGACCAGGGTATCTTTGAGATGGGGTCTAGATGATCTTTTTACTAACACCTAACAGCAATACATAGCTCATGTGTCTATAAGCAATCACTATTGATTTTATGGCTTCATTCTTTTGTTTCTTAAGAGGACATATATTTCCTAAGTGACAGTAGTAAGTTTATTTTCTCCTGGCAGAATCTTACAAGCCCCTGTGATACATGCTGCCACCCTCAAACATGGGGAAACGAGGCCTAGGATTTACCCTGACACCAATTTCCTAACAACATTTATGAACAATTTCTAGCCCCAGCTGCTAGAGACCTATCCCCATGCTTTGTCACTGCATTATGTCCTGAAGGAAACGTGTGATTTCTCCCTCTTGCCAGAGTTTGGTTTAAGTGGACCTCAGACTTGCCTATGGAATAGTTTCTGGAGAAGCAAGGAGTTCTGGGAAGCATCAAACATATGTCAGGGGGTGGGGGAAGCATGACTTAGTTTGTAAAAAGAAGAAAAAGAAGCTCTCTGGAGCTTAAGAACATAAACCCAAAAGGGGGGTGTGGGCAGCTGTTGGGTTGCGTGCTTCCCTTATCACTAAAATGGCTTATTCAGATAAATCTTCTCAGTGGAAACCTCTCTGATGCTGTGGTTTCTGAACATGAGGAAAACATTTTGAGCCACTGAAAATGCTGATAAGGCAGTAATACAACAGCCGTTTTCTTGGCCAAACCTATTATTCCATAAAGTTGCGTATCAGATATATGCTATTTAAATACTGCAAAAAATATTAAAAGGCCTATCTACCTCTTGTTAAAATAGGTGACGAAAAGTTGATACATCTGGGCAAACATTACTGTGGCACTAGGGAAGTAAGATCAAAAGCTGAACAAAGGTTCACTTCTTCTCCAAACCCATCCCAAACCCCGACCCCATCCCCACCACTGAATTTAAGTAAACATGTCTTTGTAATTCTCAGGCTTGATGTCTTAATCCAGGAGTTTTTAGGCTTATCAAACCCCATATCCCCTTTATATTACAAATAGTTGATAACATAACCAACCTACACACATAATAATAATAATTTGAAAAAATATTAATATGATGACCTCACTACATTATAGAGGAGAAAGAAAGAAAATTAATGTATAATAACACATTATAAAATATAAGGGCTCAGGCCTGATCACACTACTGATACTGACACTTCATCCCCTTATATCAAAGAACTGTGGATTTAAGAAAAGTTAAGAGTACTCACAAGATGTAGCCATTCTTTCCCTTTCCGTTTGACATTTTGAAATAAGTAAATAAGTAAATTCATACATACATGCATAGAATTACCACGAGTGTGACAGCTACAAACTCATACTGATACTCAAACCCAAATTTTCCTAAGTTGTACTGTCATCAGTGATATGATTTTCTGAAATAGTGAACAATGCTTAGTAAATCTCTGAAGGTAATCAACTATAACCTACCTTCTATAGCTGCATTCCTGGAAAAAATAATATTAAACCATTATCTATCTCTCTATATATCATCTATCTATCATCTTTTTTCTTACTCTAGGTTCTAAATAAGATAATCATATGCAGGTTTTTCAACCAAATTAAATGTCCAGCAGAATATATTAGTCATAGAGGCCTCAGAAAATTTCCTATTTTGTGTGTCCATCTTACACATTATAGGATGCCTACCACCCCCAGACCTGACCCACTTAAATGCCAGTAGAATCCCCTCAATTGTGACAATGTAAATAGTCCCCATAAATTCCTAAAAAGCCTCCTAGTGGCTGTGCTCCCTTTGAGAACCAATGCTTTCCTCCACGATTTGTACTGTGGTTCCTACAAGGAATGCCCTGTTCTCACCTTCTTCCAAGATATATACACCATCCCTTTTTATAGTTCAATAAACTCATTCACTCACCTTTAACCTGGATTGCCACTAACCCTTCTAGCTGCACCAGATCTCTCCTACTTCTGAATCCCCATCACGTGGATTATTTCTGGGGTTCACATCAACAAGTAATTATCTGCTAGCCCATGCTGATATTTCAAAGTTTCACATGAACACGTCTTATCCCTCCAAATCAACTGTAAATTTCTCAAAAGCAGTCTTTTCAGTATTTCTGTTAACAAAGTTCTGTAGAGGCACTGTGGATTGAGGTTGAGTTAATAAAGCTGAAAGTCTGGGCGAGTGGATTTAATACTTTTTGGACTTGTGAAAATGCAAATTTAGAGCAGTCCAGATTACACTTCAAGCTTCCAAGTCATTATGTCACCTGAATATTATTCCCACAGTACAAATTCACTCTGATCCCAATTCACAGTCCCTGGCACTTACTCATACCCATTTTGAACTTATAACTTATGACTCAGAAACCAATCCACCTACTTTCTCTAAACCAGTACATCTCAAACTGTGGACTGTGTATACTACCTATGTCAAAACCAACTGGAGATACTCGTTAAAAATAAAACAAAACAAAACAAAAAACCAATACTGGGTACTGTCCCCTGGAATCTGCACTTTGAGAAACACGGTTCTATATAATACACCTCTATTCAGTTAAGCTAATCCCTTCATTACGAAACCATTCATCCATGTTTCTTGAATGTGAATAGGACCTTTACATTAAATAGGGAATCCAGTCAAAATGGTACGGCAGCCTCTAAATCCAACCTTAAAATCCTCCAGACTATGAATCTCATGAAAGCCAAGGTCAAGAAGCAGAATTATTTTGACAGTTGACTTTTACTGATACTGTCTAATTTATTACAAGGAATGGCTCGTCATGTGGTGTCTGCATGTTATTTCACCAATATTTTGCCTATGTGATGCATCATTTTGCTAGTCAAAATCTATATTTTATTCCCAGATAAACTCAAATATATTTATTAAAAAGTTAATTCACGCCAAAAATCCGCAGCAGACAATTTCCTAGGGGGGAAAATCAAGAATGGGTAGTTCTCTGTAACTCTTCTCTTCTGCTACATTTGAGACTGCAGGAGGGCAATGACCTTCTATTCTGTTTATTCCTATCCCCCATTCCTTGCCTGGTACATATGGAACAATTTATAAGAATGAATGAATGAAATGCACCTAAAAATATATGAACTGGAACACTCAACATTAATAACAAGTGATAATTTTATTCATCTGATAAATATTTGTACATTGCCTACTGCATGGATTTAGCTCTGTGAAGCCAATGCCATTGTTTGGAAGAAGTTAAACCTCCTGATAATCACAACAGCTACATTTATGGAGTATTTAATCTGTGTTGAATGTTTCAGAGACACTATCTTGTTTAATCCCGACAGCAACTCTAAGGAGACAAGTATTACTCCTCACGTTTTGCAGATAAGAGAACTAAAACTTAGAAAAATGAAGTATCTTTCCACTTCTAAGCAGAAGCAGCAGAATTCCAGCCCAGATCTGCCTGCGTCTAAAGTCTGTTACTCTTAATCACATCACCCTTCTGTTCTGAGTTGGGGTGATAGGAGATGTGGGTACAATAAAACACAACGATCAGAGAGTTGGAGGCCACAAAGACGAACAAGGTGAAGTGTCAAGGAGCTAATAATAACTGTATGAGCGAAGCATTCAGAGCCGGAAGTGATGAGAGAAGGTGGCAATGCAGGTATGGGGCTGAGGTCACTCTAGGAAGGAGAGCAGATGTGTCAAATAAGAGACGGCATTCTGGGGATGGAGGCCAAAGAGGCGGCAGCTCTGCGGCCCCTAAACACACAGCTGGGGGTGGAAACGTTCAGCATACATGACTCATGAGCTTGTAGCAGATGCATCTGGATACAAACTACAGGAGACAAGCGCACACAGCAGCCTGCATCCACGCCTCGTGAGTTTTCTGCACACAACTTGCGTGCATCTCATGCAAGCCTGTGGCCTTTATTTTCCAGCTCAGCCCGCCACACCCTGTGAGTCACGGCCCCTCGTATCTGTTCCTAGCCAGCTGTCTGCAACCACCCAAAAGGAGGACAGATGAAAGATGAAATTACCTATCTGGGCTTCACGGCAGGCTGAGCCAACTGTACTCATTGATAGGGAAACCTCTGGAATTCAGGCTCAGTTTGGAGAGTCACCAAGAAGCGGATTACAGCTACAGAGAGCTTAGGTGACTCACCCCAGCACTACAGGCGAGAACAGCTGGAGCTGAGGCCATGGCTAACAGAGGACTCCGCTTGAGGCGGGCCATGGAACACTCGCCTGCTGGTCCTTGGCCCTTCCCTGAATCTATGTAACTGCCATTTCTTCTCCCTCCCACCTCCCCACGAAAACATGGCCTGCAGCTTCCCTTGCTAGGCCTGTTTCTTTGAAGAGCAAGAGGAGAAGACTCAATGCATGTATCATGAGGGTGTAGGAGCGTGTGCTTCTGTCAGGCCCAGGCAACTAGGGCAACCCTCACACACCAGAAGTGACGCCTGGCCTCTCGTCAAAATCTCCAAATCAAATTTAACGCACCATGAAATGTCAAATGCTCAGGGAAAAGGCACCACACCTATACGTCAGGCCCAGTACTAGGCATTTTATATGGCAGCAAATGGTATAGTCAGGATCACAACACCCCTCGGAGGCCGGCACTAGGATCATCCCCGTTTACAGATGGGAGAACTGAGGCAGAGCAAGGATACACACATTCAGTTCTGCTACAACGCACGTGTGTTCCAACCTAACTGATACATTAGGGGACAGGTTGAGCCTAATGGGAATTTGTGATGTTCGTGTTTGCTGACATTCAGTTCTCACTGCAAGACACATTGGGTGAATGCAGAACCTACACTTGGCCGAACTGAGTTGCATGGAAGTATACAAAATGCACACCTGCACATCCCTCAAGTGTCCACCATCTGTCTCAGTTCACCACAGGTGTTATGAGTCACACCATCTACATCTGGTGCTACAACTTACCATCCCATTTCCGATAACCCTGCTTCCACCACTTCACAAGTGCTCAAAAACTGCAACCCATTCGATGCCCATGTCTACAAGCAAACTCCCGATCTTTTTCAAGGCAAGGTGCCGTATTTATTGGGTTTTTGTATTTCCCACCTATTTAACACATGTAAACTGTCTACTGTTTATTAGACTCCTGTCTTTTTTCCTTAATATATCACTGACAAGTTTTTGCCATGTGGCCCTAGCCTCAATTTTCCCCATAAGCTCTGTGATTTTCTTTTGCCCAATTTTGCAAAGTGCAGTGATTTTTAGAAACACATATGTTGTGTTATAGCATAACTCTATGAAACTTGCCCAAGGTCACATGGCTAAGTAGTGGCCCAGCAGAAATTCAAACACAATCTGCTCAGGGACACAGCCTAGCTTCTTAACTCCTATATTTTTCTACTTTGACATTCATGATCTCTTCTTATCTTCACAGCAGCCTTAACAGGATCTCATATGTAATTCCCATTTTACAATGGAAGAAATTGAGATTCAGAAAGTAATTCACCCAAGGAAACCTTGGACCAAGTTAACTGTAAGGTGTAACTCTAAAATTTTCACTTGGGTCTGTTTTTCTTTAAGTACTCACCCAGGTCAGGATTCCAGCAGTCTGTATAATTGGTAAGAGTTAGTGCTGAAGGGGTAATGCCACAGGCCTTCACTGACAGTTTACTACTTCAATTTTCCTTGAGCAGCTTAAGAGTAGGTCCTCAAGATTTAGAGCCATTATCTAAACTATTTATTTATTAGTTCGCTTTTTGGTTATTGTTCATTCATTCCTTCACCTAGTATTTATTGAACAGTATGATGTTCTCTTTGTCTGGAATGCTCTAATTGCAATACCTAACCTTTAGGTCTTACCCTAAACATCACTCCCAGGGCCGCCTTCCATAATCTATGCCCCACCAGACCAGTCAAGAGGGTCCTTTATCAATAGAATCCTTCGTTGATCCTTCCCAGTACTTACTACTAGCAAAGATGGCATGATTATTTGTCAAGAGTTCTTTTTTCATCTTTCCCCATATGATGCTAAGCTCAATGACCAGATATCATGTCCACCCTTCTTTTTATATGTATCCCCAGCATCCAGGGTCATACTTGAAACACAGTAGGTGCTCAATAAATACTTGATGGTTTTACTAATGAACTTGGACCTGGCACTGATATAAAAAGAAGCCCAGAGTACATCTTCAACCTAGACAGGCACCTCTTGCACAAATAAAGTTTTAAAGGTTATTGAAATTCTTGGGCTGAAAGGATATATTCCCGCACTGTGTGCACAGAAGAACTGTAAAGAAAAAGTAGCTGACGGACAGAAAACTGATCCACAACAGCATCTATAAACGGACCATGAAATCATCAGGTTCCTTGGTCTTTTATTTGTTTCTGGATGGAATCCCAGGCAGGGAAGATAACCTTCACCTCAGAACAATGTGGCACATCATATGTAAATGTAATGAGATAATGAATTATTCCAGTGTCATTATGCCCATGATTTATGGGGAGACATTACCTGCTAAAAGCCCAGGCTGAAAGAATATTGATTTCACTTTTACCAAGACAGCCATTTAAAACTTTTTAAAGACAGCAAATGATTGTTTAAAAGACCAACTTCAAAAAGGCCCGTTTCAAATCATTTGGCGGGGAGGAGTGGGAGGAAGCAGAAACGGTGATCAGCTACTCTAAGAGCCAGTTGGACCAAGCGAGGTGCTCTTGTTCTGTATTCTCCTGGAATACCCTGTTCCTCTCCTTTACAGGACTTGGCTGCACTCACAGGATTTTATACCAAATTCTGCTTTGGGACCACTTTTAGGTTTGAAGCTGAATTTTACTTTTTCTGGGCAAACAGTTTTCTTTATCCTTCCCACTCAACTTATTCTGATATCCAGAAGCCGGGAGTTGATGCTATTTGGTAGCGGTAGTTGTGGTGGTAGGGAGTTTTCCTTTCTCCTTTAAATAAAATAACACTATTTTCTCAAATACTAGCATGTTGATAGTAAATTATGCTTCCCCCAGAATACAGGGAGAGCACACTGATGAATTTTTTTCAAGGAGGGAATGCCAATATGGAACAGGATGATAGATTTGGGTCTATGCTAGTGAATTTGGAGAAATATTTTCTTGTATTTTGTATTATCTTATACTCTGGCTGGGTTTCCTGCCACACAAAAGGAAGAAAATTAATTTGTTGAGTACCGTCAATATGCCAGGCACTTTATAACCGTATTTCATTTTAACACTTCCCCCCAATTTTTCAGGACAGCTGTGTTGCCTTCCTTTATAGATAAGGCAACTGAGGCCTGGGAATGGTAAGTCTAAGGTTACAGCAACAGTTGACAGAGCCTGAATTTCTACCCAGTACTATTTGATCCCTAACCTCTTGCTCTTCCCAGGACCTTCTTTGCATCTCAGATCATAAGATTAGGTGTCCTTGCTAAGGAGGCAATTTTAGTCTTCAAACTGTTATTTTAAGTTTGGAATTAGCACCCAACTCTTTCTTCTTGTCTACCTAGTCAGTTAGGCATAACGTTTGTTCCTTATAACATTGGTCAGCTTAGATAGAGAGATGGACAGATGGATATCTAATCAACTCCAGTCACCTGTTGCTCCTATATACTGAACACTAATTCCTTTTTTTTCTGGGTCAGACTTCTCTGCCATAAAATGAAAATCCCGAAGTAGAAGAGGATCTTGAAGAGAATCTATATTCTAGGCACCACAAATTGGTGATGTGTGTGCTAAATATAACCCCAGACATGTTTTGTTATTGTTGTAGTTGTTCATCAGTCATCCTCTTAGAGCTAGCATGTTCTCTTATGTAGATATAATTCACGTATAATATTGGGTTGGCTGAAAAGTTCATTTGGGTTTTTCCCTAACATCTTACGGAAAAACCCAAATGAACTTTTCAGCCAACCCAATAAAATCCACCCATTTAAAATGTACAATTCAATGGTTTTCAGTATATTCAAAATTGTGTAACCATCACCACAGTCAATCTTAGAACATATTCATCACTCCCAAAAGAAATCCATACCAATGAAGAGTCATTCCCCACCCACCATAACCAAATCCTCTACCTCTCGGCAATGACTCATCTAATTTCTGTCTCGATATATTTGCCTATTCTGAGTGTTTCATATCAATGGAATCATACAGTGCTCGGTCATTTGTGAGTCGCTTCTTTCAGTTGGCACAATGTTTTCAAGGTCTATCCATGCTGTAGCATATTACCATTTATTTTTATGACTCAAGAATATTACAGATTAAGGATGAATATCCCACATTTTACATATGCGTTCACCAGCTGATGGACATTTGGGTTGTTTCCATTTTTTGGCCATTATGAACAAGCTGCTATGAACATTGACGTACAAATTTTTGTGTAGACATATGTTTTCATTTCTCTGGGGTATGTATCTAGGAGTGGAATTATAAGATCGCATAGCATAGTAACTCTGTTCAGCCTTTTGAGGAACTACCAGACCATTTTTTAAAGTCTCTTCAAAATTTTAATTTCTTACCAGTAGTGTGTAAGGATTCTCCCTTCTCCATATCCTCACCAACACTTGTTATTGTCTGGCCTTTTTATTATAGCCATCTTAATGGGTGTTACATGATATCTCCTTAGAGTTTACATTTGCATTTACCTAATGGCTAAAGATCTTTGCATGTGCTCATTGGCTATTTGTATATTTTCTTTAGAGAAATGTCTATTCAGATCCTGTATCCATTAATTAATTGGGTTATTTGTCATTTTATTTTTGAATTGTAAGAATTCTTGTATCTATAATTCAGATGCAAGTCCCTTATCAGATATATGATTTTCTCCCAGTTGGTGGGTTATTATCTTTTCTCTTTCTTGATTGTATTCTTTGAGTACAAAAGTTTTAATTATGATAAAGTCCAAGTTATCTGTTTTTCCATGGTTGCTTGTACTTTTGGACTCACATCTAAGAATCTATTACTTAACAAAGTCACAAAGATTTACTCCTATGTATTCTTCTAAAAGTTTTATAGTTTTAGCTCTTACATTTAAGTCTGTGATCCATTTTGAGTTAATTTTGGTGTAAGGTGTGAAGAAGGGGTCCAACTTCACTTTTTCACACGTGGATACCAAGTTGTTTTAGCACCATTTGTTGAAAAGACTCATTTTACCTCCTTGAATTCTCCTTGTCCCGTTGTAGAAAATCAATTAACTGTAAATGGGAGGGTTTATTTCCAGATTCTCAATTCTCTCCATTGATCTATATATTTATCCTTATGCCAGGACCACACTGTTTTGATTACAAGCTTTGTAGTAAATTTTTTAATTGGTGTGAGTCCTTCAACTTTGTTCCCCCTTTTCAAGATTGTTTTGCCTATTTTAAATCCCTTGAATTTGTGTGTAAATATTAGTTCATCTTATCAATTTCTGCAGAAAAAAAATGGCTTCCATTTTGAATAGGATTGCACTGAGTCTGTGGATCAATTTGGGGAGTACTGTCATCTTAATAATATTAGGTCTTCCAGCCCATGAATATGGAATGACTTTTCATTTATTTAGGTCTTCTTTAATATCTTTCAGCAATGCTTTGTAGTTTTTTTTTTCAGGGTGTAACTTCTGTACTACTCGATAAATTTATTCCTAAGAGTTTTATTCTTTTTGATGCTAATGTAAATGGAATTAATTTCTTATGTCATTTTCACTTTGTCCCTTGCTACTGCATAAAAATACAAATGATTTTTGTATATTGATCTGTGTCCTTTAAACTCGAACTCATTTATTAGTTTTAATATGTTTTTTAGTTCTTTAGAATTTTCTACATACAAGATCATGTCATCTACAAACAGAGGTAGTTTTACTATTTCCTTTTCAATTTGAATGATTTTTATTTTTCTTGCCTAATTTCCTAACTCCTCAAGTATATTTTTTAATTAAAGTGGAATAAATGGATATTCTTGTCTTATTCCTGATTTTAGGTGGGAAGTGTTCAGTTTTTCTTCTTTAAGAATAATGTTAAGGGCTTCCCTGATGGCACAGTGGTTAAGAATCTGCCTACCAATGCAGGGGACACAGGTTCGAGCCCTGGCCTGGGAAGATTCCACGTGCCACGGAGCAACTAAGCCCGTGCACCACAACTACTGAGCCTGCGCTCTAGAGCCTGCAAGCCACAACTACTGAAGCCCGTGCGCCTAGAGCTTGTGCTCTGTGACAAGAGAAGCCACCACAATGAGAAGCCCACGCACTGCAACAAAGAGTAGCCCCTGCTCTCCGCAACTAGAGAAAGCTCGCACGCAGCAACAAAGACCCAACACAGTCAAAAATAAATAAATAAAATTAATTAATTTAAAAAAAAAAAAAAAGAATAATGTTAGCTACGGCCTTAATCAGGTTGAAGAAATTCCCTTCTACTCCTAGTTTACTGAAAATTTTTGTCATAAAGGGGTTTTGAATTTTGTCAAATGCTTTTTCTGCACCTATTAAGATGATCACATGTTGTATATCCTTGGTTCTACTGATACAGTACATACATCAATTAATTGTTGGATATTAAACCAAACTTGCATTCCTGGCATAAATTCCACTTTTATCATAATGTATACTCCTATTTTTGTATTGCTGGATTAAATTTACTAGTATTTTGCTGAGAATTTTGTGTCTTACTCATAGGAGATATTGGCTGTAGCTTTCTTTTCTTGTGATGTTTTTGTCAAGTTTTGTTATCAGGGTAATCCTGGACTCAGACTGAGATGGGAAATGTCCTCTTTTCTCCTATTTTTGGGGCAGAGTTGTGAAGAATTGGTATTAGCTCTTTAAATTTATGCTACAACTTATCAGTGAAGCCATCTGGTCATGGGCTTTTCTTTGTGTTTTTACTTACTAATTCAACCTCTTATTATAGGTCTAAACAGATTTCCTACTTCTTGACTCAGTTTTGGTAGTTTGTATCTTTCTATGGATTTGTCCATTTCATTGGGTTATCTAATTTTTTTGTCATCCAGTTGTTCACAATATTCTTTTGTAATAATTTTTATTTCTATAAAGTTACTAGTAATACCCCCTCTTTCATTCTTTATTTAGTAGTTTGTGTTCTCTCTCTCTCTCTCTTTTTCTTGGTCAGACTTGCCAAAGGCTTATCAATTTTGTTTTTTCTTCTAATAAACCTGGGCATGTGGATGGTCACCCTGGGATGACAAGTGTTTTTAGCAGTGAGATGATAGTACTTTTAGCGGGGTTCTTTGACTGTCTCTTTCCCTGGTCTTTCTGTTAAACTGTCTTTTGGTATCACACCCAGCTGTTTGACTCCACTAACTGCTGACTAAATTGCTCTATTTTTTGTTTGTCCTAGAGCATAAATTGCTGCACAGTCTGATAGAAATAAATTCAGGCCCCTTGCACATTCCTTTGGAGGAATGTGGGTCCCTAATGAGTTTTCAGAACCAGCACAGTAGCTTTGGGCTGCAACAAAACCTAACCCTAACTAATATACCATGCTAGATTCTTGATTTAGTGACTCACGGCCATCCAGCCCCACTCTTTGTAGGTGAGGAAACTGAGAGACAGAGAATGAAAATAACTTGTCCAAGGTCACTTCTACTATAAAGAATGGATCCAGAAGCCAGGTTTCCTAACTGCAGGTCATCTTTCCTCCACCACCTCATGTGAATTCAAGAAAGCCTCACTCATTTTAATATTTTCCTAAGCTAAACCTGAACAAAAGTTAAAACTACTATAAAATGGCTACAGGTCTACACTCCTCCCTGACTCAGTGCCCTCCAGTGTGACTTTACATGCCCTCTTATGAAAAGGCAGAGCCCATTTTCTTATTGCTTGAATGTGGGCAGGCATTTCAATTTTTTTGGTCAATAAAATGTGGTGGAGGGGAAGTACTTCCAGATCTCAGCTAGGTCCCAACAGGCTTCATGGCTTCTGCTTTCTTTTGGAATCTTGAAACTTAGGAATAAGTCTAGCATAGTCTTTTGGAAGATAAAAGACATGTGATCCAGTCAATGCATTACCCCAAGGGAAAACTCAGACAACCACCAGAGATGTGAGGCCATCCTAGCCCAGCCAGGCCCAGCCAACCGGCCAGGAACACATAAGCAAGCCAGCCAAGATCAGCCAAATCTGACCAAGACCATCAGAACTGCCCAGCTGACCCATAGACCCTTAAGTAATAATAAATGTTTATTTTTCTAAGCTTCTGAACTTTCAGGAGTTTACTACATTGCAGTAACTTGTTGACAAAGCTGCTCAAAAGAATAGTATTAGAATGTGTTACACATATAAAATATAAGCAATCTACAGATTATATGCATTTTTGAATTATGTTTACTTTTGACCTCATCTAAATGTGATATGCATAAGCTAGTGGTATGCAAGATAATTTAAAAATAACATGAATAAACATTTAAAACTTTAATAGAGATATGTAGATTAATGTATATTAGAAAACCCTGGTTTTCTATAAACAAAAATCATAGAAAGTGTTTGCTTTAAATAAACTTTTAAAACAAAAAACTATCTCAGTTTAAAGATATTAAGTAAACGATGGTATAGTTTGGTAAGCAGAAATAGTAAAATTTGTGAATCTGGGAAATGAATGCCTGAAGTTTGGGAAATACTGTAGGAAGGCAGGTGACCTGAAGTTGGCTATGGCATTTAATACTTCACCAAGGTGCCTTACCTAAGCGTTTGGCAATCCTTGGAGAACACTGGCCTGAAGGAATTTATCTTCTAAGTGTGGGACAACAAAGCTGGCTTAAGGCATGTTGATGTCATGAAGAAAACAACTTTGCCAGATAATTCAGTTGTGTAGACCCAGGCCTATATCTGTTTGAGGTGAGTATGTGCGGACATGCATTTTTTGTGTTTACACAGGGTCTTATCTGAGGATCTCAGTACCCTTCAAGGGCTTCAATTAAACCCCACAATACCCTTGATGAAACAGCTATTATTTTAGATGGGTATATTGAGGTACTCAAGTCTCCCCAAACTGATAAGGCAATTTGCCTAAGGACAAGCAGGAAATGATTATCTAGGCTGCAAACAGAAGCTGCTAGCCTTTCTCCTAGGTTCCAACTTGAACCACTTTACCACAGAGCCTGAGGGAGGAGAAAGTTACTTCTTTTTAATGACTTCTTAGAGTAGTATGAGACTGTCTCTCAGCCTGGGCCTTACTCATATTAACATAGGGAAGAACAGTTTGCTTGTCATTTTTGTTTTTGTCACAGGTAAATAGGTTCCCTATCCCTTCCTATGGAGAGTATCTCAAATACCTTACAGAAGTATTCTGAAATGATCTACCTGTTGCATGAAGGCAGACATCAAGGCTCTGCTTTTAGGGAGGATTTTAATCCCTTATCTTAATGCTTTTGTTAGGGTAAACAAGCTCCAAGCCCTGCCTGTTCTCTAACAGGGGTAATGATCCATGGCCAAGCATTATCTTTGGCTCATTGAGACTTCCTGGAACCATGAGTTCAAATCCCGCCAGGTCAGCGTGGGCCTTCATCCTCCCAAATTAGATAAATAGAGAAGACAGTTTACCACAGTGGATTTCTTGGCTAAGACTCTGGAAACCAAGGGTCTAACTCAAAGGTCTTGGGAGGTTGGTCTTTTAAGAAAACTTGTTGACATTACCTTGGATCACAAGATCAAAGCTAAATGCTGCTAGGTAAGCACCTCTTTAAAAGGACTAATAATATTTTCTTTTGGAAATTTTTGTCAAAAAATTTTTTAATAGAAGCTATTCATTAAACACACACACACACACACACACACACACACACACACTTGAATTGTTCTTCATACATATTATTAACCTAGTTACATCTTTTGTTAGATGCTCCTACTGGCCTGGAACTAGTGACTCACAGAGGCTCATAGGAGCCAGTGGGAGTGTTAGGAGGAAGATGGTTCTGGTTATGACACTTTATCTCACTTCTGTTGATTCTGGAAAAGTCTCTGAAGTAATCTGTATCTTAGTTACCTCACATAAACTGAGGATGATAATCACGGCCTGTCTCATACAGCAACTGTGAACAGAATGCACGAGAAAACATTTTACAACCCATGAAGTACAAAGCTATAAAGGGTTAGTTATTTACATGATGATTCTTATGTAGTACATTCATTACTTATATTTTAATGTACACTACCAATGTTCATCTGAAAAAAAAAATCGTATGCTACTCCTAAATAATTCAAACTGTTCTTCTGGTATTGTATTCAGCATACTACTTTCGTTGCAAGTAACAGAAACTTCAACTTAAAGTTGAAGTCTTTCTATAAATAGAGTAGTCTTAAATAGAAAGGGAAGTTGATTGGCTTGTGGAAGGGCCAGATTCAGTGGTCAACCAGATATAACTGAGATACAGAATTATTCATAATTTTTCTATGTGTGTTAGTAGCATTGTAGTTATGTTTTTGAAGATTCCTTATCTACTGGAGATAAAATCTAGAATACTTGTGGAAAAATGGTGTCGGCAACACACTGATGGGGTCTTAGGCCTGGTCAGAAAGGTAAGTGGCACCTCCTACCCTGAGCCATAACCAAGCAGTGGCCTGTGACTGACCTGGTAAAGTAAAACTCTGTTTAGAGGAAGCTCATAAAATAGTTTTGGCCAGGAGGATGAGCTAACATCTTAATAAGTACATGCAGAGAGAAACCACTCCCCAAATGCATGTGTACCATGACCAGGATTGACTTTACTAGGGTGAAGACACATTTTCTGTGTCTACAGATATGTAAGTAAGCCAAATGTGCGTTTCTTTTCTTGGTATCGAAAGATAATTCTAGAATAAAATTCACTGTCACATTCGTTTTAAAGTACATCCACACTGTCAAAAATCTAAATAAATACATGTTTCGCTCTCCTCTAAAACTGGAAGCCACAAAATTACAGAACACTATGTTTTAACTTGAAGATTTTCACACTCAATTCTAATTCAAAAATATATCGGCTGACATCGTGCTTTATAAAATAATTCCTGTGTGATAATTATGCACCTTGAGCTGAACTGCCAGTGCATTTGTCTTGAATGCTTAATATATTCTATGTACACCTTTTTAGTAACAATCTATTTGTGCCTTGAGAATTTACATTTCTGTCGCTGCCAAGAGAAAGAGGTATTCAGAATGAGACACTCAGATTAGATTTTGTGCATAAAGAAAATCATAAGTAAGGCTTTAAGACTTAAACAGAATTTTCTCCAGCGCCTACAATAGTAACGACGATTGAAAAAATGCAGATTCCTTGAGGATAGGGGCTGTGTGTCCTCCCAGCACCTCTAATAGTGTCTTCCACATATTAGGCACTCAATAAGTTGCTGGTTCGTCAATAAATAACTCACGGTTAAGAGACTATGTCACTTTGTATCTAATGGCCTAAGTCTATTTTTACGTCTCATTGCTCCATCCATTGATTATGTGTTAAGTGACCTTACTAATTCCCTTCTTCTTCTGAATTTTGATTTCCTGACTGATAAATTGAGACTGATAATGCCATATTAGTTTGAGGTCTAAATGAGAAAATCTACACAAGGCTTTTAGCACACTGCCTGGCACATAAAAAGCGCTTTGTAAATGTCTGTAATTATTATTATTATTTTTTTTTTTTTTTTTTTTTTTGCGGTACGCGGGCCTCTCACTGCTGTGGCCTCTCCCGTTGCAGAGCACAGGCTCCGGATGCGCAGGTTCAGCGGCCATGGCTCACGGGCCTAGCCACTCCGCAGCATGTGGGATCTTCCCGGACCGGGGCACGAATCCATGTCCCCTGCATCGGCAGGTGGACTCTCAACCACTATGCCACCAGGGAAGCCTGTAATTATTTTTAGAACTTATTTATCCTAGAGATCCAAAAGGATTTTTCATTTTTTTAAAGAAAATGATGGCTGCATTTCTAAAAATGATTACTTTTTATCTTTTATGAGTCAAACTTCTCAAAACTTAGCTTGAGAATTACTAAGCATTTGAGGATCTGAGGAACAATCTTTTCCAGATACATATTATTTAGAAACAATTACAGTGGCTACAAGAGTACACCTTTTTAGTAACAATCTATTTGTACCCTTATAAAAAGACAACAAAAAAGCAACCAATAACAAGTGTATGCTTCATGTTAAGAAGACGTGGGATATAAGTGATACATTTTTATTAAATACAGGAATTTATTAATCCCTTTTGTGTCTTTCTTGAATTTATGCACATTGAATTTATTGACCAGTCTGAGGAGGACTCATACGGGGATGAGACTGAATCACCATCTAAGAATGTGATTTCTCATTTACTTAGAATTTTCTTTTATCTTTCAATAATTTTTTAATTATTTTCTCCTTAAAGGTCTTGCATATTTTTGCTAGGTGTGCTTTGAAGGACTATGTAGTTTTTATAGATCTGTGGTGAATTATTATTATTATTATTATTTTCTAATTGATTAAAGCAGGAACAGTATATATATGCTTTCATATATTAATCTTGTATCTTGCAAACTCGCTGACCTGTCTGTTGCTGAATAGGTTGCAGATTCCCCTGTATTTGCAATGTTGACAATCATATGCAAATAATCAGTAATTTCATGTCTTCCATTTTAACTTTTACACATTTTCTTTTTCTTATTTATTCGGCAAGAATGTCTACTTCGAGATGGCGAAAGAGTAAGACGCGGAGATCACCTTCCTCCCCACAAATACACCAGAAATACATCTACACGTGGAACAACTCCTACAGAACACCTACTGAACGCTGGCAGAAGACCTCAGACCTCCCAAAAGGCAAGAAAGTCCTCACGTACCTGGGTAGGGCAAAAGAGAAAAGAACAAACAGAGACAAAAGGATAGGGATGGGACCTGCACCAGTGGGAGGGAGCTGTGAAGGAGGACAGGTTTCCACACACTCAAGCCCCTTCGCGGGGGGGAAACTGCGGGTGGCGGAGGGGGAAGCTTCGGAAGCGTGGAAAAGAGTACAGCAACAAGGGTGCACAGAGCAAAGCGGACAGATTCCCGCACAGAGGATCGGTGCACACCGGCACTCACCAGCCTGAGAGGCTTGTCTGCTCACCCGCCAGGGCGGGCGGGGCTGGGAGTTGAGGCTCGGGCTTAGGTCGGAGCACTGGGACAGGACTGGGGTTGGCGGCGTGCACACAGCCTGAAGGGGTTAGTGCGCCACAGCTAGCCGGGAGGGAGTCCGGGGAAAAGTCTGGAGCTGCCGAAGAGGCAAGAGGCCTTTTCTTCCCTCTTTGTTTCCTGGTGCGCAAGGAGAGGGGATTAAGAGCGCTGCTTAAAGGAGCTCCAGAGACGGGCGCGAGCCGCGGCTAAAAGCGTGGACCCCAGAGACGGGCATGAGACGCTAAGGCTGCTGCTGCCTCCACCAAGAAGCCTGTGTGCGAGCACAGGTCACTCTCCACACCCCTCTTCCGCGGAGCCTGTGCAGCCCGGCACTGCCAGGGTCCCGGGATCCAGGGACAACTTCCCCGGAAGAACGCACAGCGCGCCTCACGCTGGTGCAACGTCACGTCGGCCTCTGCCGCCGCAGGCCCGCCCCGCCCTCCGTGCCCCGCCCTCCCCCCCCACCCCCCGGCCTGAGTGAGCCAGAGTCCCCGAAGCAGCGGCTCCTTTAACCCCGTCCTGTCTGAGCAAAGAACAGACGCCGTCCTGCGACCTACACGCAGAGGCGGGGCCAAATCCAAAGCTGAGCCCTTGGGAGCTGTGAGAACAAAGAAGAGAAAGGGAAATCTCTCCCAGCAGCCTCAGAAGCAGCGGATTAAAGTTCCACAATCAACTTGATGTACCCTGCATCTGTGGAATACATGAAGAGACAACAAATCATCCCAAATTGAGGAGGTGGACTTTGAGAGCAAGATTTATTATTTTTTCCCCTTTTCCTCTTTTTGTCAGTGTGTATGTGTATGTTTCTGTGTGAGATTTTGTCTGTATATTTTTGCTTCCACCATTTGTCCTAGGGCTCTACCCGTCTGTTTTTTTGTTTGTTTTTCTTTTAAAAATTTTTTTTCTTAATAATTATTTTTTATTTTAATAACTTTATTTTATTTTATCTTACTTTATTTTATCTTCTTTCTTTCCTCCCTTCCCACCCCTCCCTCCCTCCCTCCCTCCTTTCTTTCTGTTTTCTTTTCTTTCTTCTTTTTCTCCCTTTTATTCTGAGCCGTGCAGATGAAAGGCTCTTGGTGCTGCAGCCAGGAGTCAGTGCTGTGCCTCTGAGGTGGGAGAGCCAACTTCAGGACAGTGGTCCCAAGAGACCTCCCAGCTCCACATAAGATCAAACAGTGAAAATCTCCCAGAGATCTCCACCTCAACACCAGCACCCAGCTTCCCTCAACGACCAGCAAGCTACAGTGCTGTACACCCTATGCCAAACAACTAGCAAGACAGGAACACAACCCCACCCATTAGCAGAGAGGCTGCCCAAAATCATAGTAAGTCCACAGACACCCCAAAACACACCACCAGACGTGGACCTGCCCACCAGAAAGACAAGATCCAGCCTTATCCACCAGAACACAGGCACTAGTCCCCTCCACCAGGAAGCCTACACAACCCACTGAACCAACTTTAGCCACTGGGGACAGACACTGAAAACAACAAGAACTACGAACCTGCAGCCTGCAAAAAGGAGACCCCAAACACAATAAGATAAGCAAAATGAGAAGACAGAAAAACACACAGCAGTTGAAGGAGCAAGATAAAAACCCACCAGACCTAACAAATGAAGTGGAAATAGGCACTCTACCTGAAAAGAATTCAGAATAATGATAGTAAAAATGATCCAAAATCTTGGAAATAGAATAGACAAAATGCAAGAAACATTTAACAAGGACCTAGAAGAACTAAAGATGAAACAAGCAACAATGAACAACACAATAAATGAAATTAAAAATACTCTAGATGGGATCAATAGCAGAATAACTGAGGCAGAAGAACGGATAAGTGACCTGGAAGATAAAATAGTGGAAATAACTACTGCAGAGCAGAATAAAGAAAAAAGAATGAAAAGAACTGAGGACAGTCTCAGAGACCCCTGGGACAACATTAAATGCACCAACATTCAAATTACAGGGGTTCCAGAAGAAGAAGAGAAAAAGAAAGGGACTGAGAAAATATTTGAAGAGATTATAGTTGAAAATTTCCCTAATATGGTAAAGGAAATAGTTAATCAAGTCCAGAAAGCACAGAGAGTCTCATACGGGATAAATCCAAGGAGAAATATGCCAAGACACATATTAATCAAACTGTCAAAAATTAAATACAAAGAAAACATATTAAAAGCAGCAAGGGAAAAACAACAAATAACACACAAGGGAATCCCCATAAGGTTAACAGCTGATCTTTCAGCAGAAACTCTGCAAGCCAGAAGGGACTGGCAGGACAGATTTAAAGTGATGAAGGAGAAAAACCTGCAACCAAGATTACTCTACCCAGCAAGGATCTCATTCAGATTTGATGGAGAAATTAAAACCTTTACAGACAAGCAAAAGCTGAGAGAGTTCAGCACCACCAAACCAGCTTTATAACAAATGCTAAAGGAACTTCTCAAGGCAAGAAACACAAGAGAAGGAAAAGACCTACAATAACGAACCCAAAACAATTAAGAAAATGGGAATAGGAACATACATATCGATAATTACCTTAAATGTATGTGGACTAAATGCTCCAACCAAAAGACACAGATTGGCTGAATGGATACAAAAACAAGACCTGTATATATGCTGTCTACAAGAGACCCACTTCAGACCTAGAGACACATACAGACTGAAAGTAAGGGGATGGAAAAAGATATTCCATGCAAATGGAAACCAAAAGAAAGCTGGAGCAGCAATTCTCAGATCAGACACAATAGATTTTAAAGTAAAGACTATTAGAAGAGACAAAGAAGGACACTACATAATGATCAAGTGATAGATCCAAGAAGAAGACATAACAATTGTAAATATTTATGCACCCAACATAGGAGCACCTCAATACATAAGGCAAATACTAACAGCCATAAAAGGGGAAAGCGACAGTAACACATTCAGAGTAGGGGACTTTAACACCCCACTTTCACCAATGGACAGATCATCCAAAACGAAAATAAATAAGGAAACACAAGCTTTAAATGATATATTAAACAAGATGGACTTAATTGATATTTATAGGACATTCCATCCACAAACAACAGAATACACATTTTTCTCAAGTGCTCATGGAACATTCTCCAGGATAGATCATATCTTGGGTCACAAATCAAGCCTTGGTAAATTTAAGAAAATTGAAATTGTATCAAGTATCTTTTCCGACCACAATGCTATGAGACTAGATATCAATTACAGGAAGAGATCTGTAAAACATACAAACACATGGAGGCTAAACAATACACTACTTAATAACGAAGTGATCACTGAAGAAATCAAAGAGGAAATAAAAAAATACCTAGAAACAAATGACAATGGAGACACGACAACCCAAAACCTATGGGATGCAGCAAAAGCAGTTCTAAGACGGAAGTTTATAGCAATACAATCCTACCTTAAGAAACACGAAACATCTTGAATAAACAACCTAACCTTGCACCTAAAGCAATTAGAGAAAGAAGAACAAAAAAACCCCAACGTTAGCAGAAGGAAGGAAATCATAAAGATCAGATCAGAAATAAATGAAAAAGAAATGAAGGAAATGATAGCAAAGATCAATAAAACTAAAAGCTGGTTCTTTGAGAAGATAAACAAAATTGATAAACCATTAGCCATATTCATCAAGAAAAAAACGGAGAAGACTCAAATCAATACAATTAGAAATGAAAAAGGAAAAGTAACAACTGACACTGCAGAAATACAAAAGATCATGAGAGATTACTACAAGCAAATATATGCCAATAAAATGGACAACCTGGAAGAAATGGACAAATTCTTAGAAATGCACAACCTGCAGATACTGATCCAGGAAGAAATAGAAAATATGAACAGACCAATCACAAGCACTGAAACTGAAACTGTGATTAAAAATCTTCCAACGAACAGAAGCCCAGGACCAGATGGCTTCACAGGCAAATTCTATCAAACATTTAGAGAAGAGCTAACACCTATCCTTCTCAAACTCTTCCGAAATATAGCAGAGGGAGGAACACTCCCAAACTCATTCTTCAAGGCCACCATCACCCTGATACCAAAACCAGACAAGGATGTCACAAAGAAAGAAAACTACAGGCCAATATCACTGATGAACATACATGCAAAAATCTTCAACAAAATACTAGCAACCAGAATCCAACAGCACATTAAAAGGATCATACACCATGATCAAGTGGGATTTATTCCAGGAATGCAAGGATTCTTCAATATACGCAAATCAATCAACGTGATACACCATATTAACAAATTGAAGGAGAAAAACCATATGATCATCTCAATAGATGCAGAGAAAGCTTTGGACAAAATTCAACACCCATTTATGATAAAAACCCTGCAGAAAGTAGGCATACAGGGAACTTTCCTCAACATAATAAAGGCCATATATGACAAGCCCACAGCAAACATCGTCCTCAATGGTGAAAAACTGAAAGCATTTCCACTAAGATCAGGAGAAAGACAAGGTTGCCCACTCTCACCACTCTTATTCAACATAGTTTTGGAAGGTTTAGCCACAGCAATCAGAGAAGAAAAGGAAATAAAAGGAATCCAAATCGGAAAAGAAAAAGTAAAGCTGTCACTGTTTGCAGATGACATGATACTATACATAGAGAATCCTAAAGATGCCACCAGAAAACTACTAGAGCTAATCAATGAATTTGGTAAAGTGGCAGGATACAAAATTAATGCACAGAAATCTCCTGCATTCCTATACACTAATGATGAAAACTCTGAAAGTGAAATCAAGAAAACACTCCCATTTACCATTGCAACAAAAAGAATAAAATATCTAGGAATAAACCTACCTAAGGAGACAAAAGACCTGTATGCAGAAAATTATAAGACACTGATGAAAGAAATTAAAGATGATACAATTAGATGGAGAGATATACCATGTTCTTGGATTGGAAGAATCAACATTGTGAAATTACTCTACTACCCAAAGCAATCTACAGATTCAATGCAATCCCTATCAAACTACCACTTGCATTTTTCACAGAACTAGAACAAAAATTTCACAATTTGTATGGAAACACAAAAGACCCCGAATAGCCAAAGCAATCTTGAGGACGAAAAATGGAGCTGGAGGAATCAGGCTCCCAGACTTCAAACTATACTACAAAGCTACAGTAATCAAGACAGTATGGTATTGGCACAAAAACAGAAAGATAGATCAATGGAACAGGATAGAAAGCCCACAGATAAACCCACACACATTGGTCACCTTATCTTTGATAAAGGAGGCAGGAATGTACAGTGGAGAAAGGACAGCCTCTTCAATAAGTGGTGCTGGGAAAACTGGACAGGTACATGTAAAAGTATGAGATTAGATCACTCCCTAACACCATACACAAAAATAAGCTCAAAATGGATTAAAGACCTAAATGTAAGGCCAGAAACTATCAAACTCTTAGAGGAAAACATAGGCAGAACACTCTATGACATAAATCACAGCAAGATCCTTTTTGACCCACCTCCTAGAGAAATGGAAATAAAAACAAAAATAAACAAATGGGACCTAATGAAACTTCAAAGCTTCTGCATAGCAACAGAAACCATAAACAAGATCAAAGGATAACCCTCAGAATGGGAGAAAATATTTGCAAATGAAGCAGCTGACAAAGGATTAATCTCCAAAATTTATAAGCAGCTCATGCAGCTCAATAACAAAAAAACAAACAACCCAATCCAAAAATGGGCAGAAGACCTAAATAGACATTTCTCCAAAGAAGATATACAGACTGCCAACAAACACATGAAAGAATGCTCAACATCATTAATCGTTAGAGAAATGCAAATCAAAACTACAATGAGATATCATCTCACACCAGTCAGAATGGCCATCATCAAAAAATCTAGAAACAATAAATTCTGGAGAGGGTGTGGAGAAAAGAAACACTCTTGCACTGCTGGTGGGAATGTGAATTGGTACAACCACTATGGAGAACAGTATGGAGGTTCCTTAAAAAACTACAAATAGAACTACCATATGACCCAGCAATCCCACTACTGGGAATATACCCTGAGAAAACCATAATTCAGAAAGAGTCATGTACCAAAATGTTCATTGCAGCTCTATTTACAATAGCCCGGAGATGGAAACAACCTAAGTGTCCATCATCGGGTGAATGGATAAAGAAGATGTGGCACCCATATACAATGGAATATTACTCAGCCATAAAAAGAAATGAAATTGAGCTATTTGTAATGAGGTGGATGGACCTAGAGTCTGTCATGCAGAGTGAAGTAAGTCAGAAAGAGAAAGACAAATACCATATGCTAACACATATATATGGAATTTAAGAAAAAAAAATGTCATGAAGAACCTAGGGGTAAGACAGGAATAAAGACACAGACCTACTAGAGAATGGACTTGAGGATATGGGGAGGGGGAAGGGTAAGCTGTGACAAAGCGAGAGAGTGGCATGGACATATATACACTACCAAACGTAAGGTAGATAGCTAGTGGGAAGCGGCGGCATAGCACAGGGAGATCAGCTCGTTGGTTTGTGACCACCTAGAGGGGTGGGATAGGGAGGGTGGGAGGGAGGGAGACGCAAGAGGGAAAAGATATGGGAACATATGTATATGTATAACTGATTCACTTTGTTATAAAGCAGAAACTAACACACCATTGTAAAGCAATTATACTCCAATAAAGATTTAAAAAAAAAAGAATGTCTACTTCATATTAAATACAAATAACATTCAAGGGCAATACTTATTGATATTTTCCCCCGATTTTAAATGGAATGCTTCTAATGTTTAACTATTAACTATAAGGTTTGCTATAGGTTTTTCATTTGCTAGGAATTCTTTTGACTAGTACAAGTGGGCTTCATCACACCCTTGGATGCCTCCTTTAGTAAATAAATAAATGAGTAGATTTCTGAGGACTTACACAAAGAACTTTCAGAGTTCATTTAATAGAATTCATTTAATAGTAGAAACAAAGAGAAAGAAACAGATGAAAGAGAAGAATAAGTACAAGAGACAGAAATGGCTGGTCATCGTGGAATCCCAGCAGAAAGGAAAGGAAGGAATAATGCTAGTGGTGGTAGGCAAAGCAAACTCTATCCTTACCTGCAATGTTTGATTTTACTTTTTACAGAAGAGTTAGTTATATAGAGACTGCAAAATAACCATTGTTTTTTTAAAATGTAAAAGAAACCAAAAAAGAAAGACTTGAAAAGAAGAAGATATTCCAAAGACAGCCTAAGAGACTTTGGTTACGTGAGAGATAAACGTAGCATCCTGGAGTGTGGCATGGTGCACGGCGCATGTTACAGGATGAGGTTTGAGGGCACCCACGTGTAGCTCTGATACACCTGAATAGGTTCTGCCGCACCTCTTTCCAGTTGTGAAACCCTAGGGAAGTCTCTGCATTCCCTAACTCACAGAGTTATTCTGAGATTTTAAGGACATTGTAACTATAAAGTGCTTTATAGTGTCTGGCACGTAGTGATTACTCAGTGACAGCCATTCATGTTTCTAGAACTTTATAGCACTTGCCCAGCTCTGGAATCTTCTTGTTACCATTGTCCAAAGCCCATTGGCTTCCTTTCTCTTTTTTCCCCTCCCATCATAGAAAGACTTGACTCAATCCTGCCACCAAATTCTAACACTGTTATAAGGTCTAAGGATTTAGCTTCTGAAAAAATAAATCAGTATATACAGTAGTCCCCCTCTATCCACAGCTTTGCTTTGCATAGTTTCAGTTACCCATGGTTAACTGCAGTCCAAAAATGTTAAGTGGAAAATTCCGGTAGCAAACGATTCATAGATTTTAAACTGCGTGACATGATGAAATCTCAACCATCCCACTTTGCACCATCAGGCACCAAATGATCCCTTCGTCTAGCACATCTGCCCATTAGTTACTCAGGAGCCTCTGGGTTAACAGATCAACTGTCCTGGTATCGAAGTGCTTGCATTCAAGTAACCCTTATTTTACTTAATAATGGCCCAGAAGCGTAACAGTAGTGATGTTCACAGTTCAGATGTGCCAAAGAGAAGCCTTAAAGTGTTTCCTTTAAGTGAAAAGGTGAAAAAAAAGTGAAAAGTTCTCAACTTAATAAGGAAAGGGAAAAAATCGTATGCTGAGGTTGCTAAGATCTACGATAAGAACGAATCTCCTGTCCATGAAATTGAGAAGAAGAATGAAGAAATTTGTGCTAGTTTTACCGTTGCACCTTAAACTAAAAGTTACGGCCATCTTGCATGATAAGTGCTTAGTAAACATGAAAAAGGCATTAAATATATACAGCAAGATATTTTGAGAGAGACCACATTCACATAACTTTTATTACAGTATATTGTTATAATTGTTCTATTTTATTACTAGTTATTGTTGTTAATCTCTTACTGTGCCTAATTTATAAATTAAACTTTATCACAGATATGAATCTAGGGAAGAAAGTATAGTATATATAGGGTTTGGTACTATCTGTGGTTCCGGGCATCCCCCTCAGATAAGGGGGGACTATTGTACCCTGTTTTATGGAAGCTTAAGGATCAAATTTCTATAAAACAGGCTTACATTTAATGAGAAGTACCTGTGCCATGAATATGTCATTGTTAATATTTGTTTCTATGGTGAACTGCACTGAACAATAAGTTATTCAGACAAATAACCTGTATCGTGGGGGGAAAAGCTCTCTTTACTTCTTATTAATTCTTGACTCCAAGTGCCCTTTGCACTGCTTGGCTCACCATTAGATCAGAGCAGTTATTATTATTACTGAAACATAAGGTTAACATTTCCATCATCACCGGGGTTAAAATTTGCATACTTCTGCATAATTCCTGTGCACAGCTGCTTGTAAGCTTCGTCTTTCATCTTGGTTTGCACAATTCATCTGGAATTTCTTAAAACTGGACTATTCATAATAACAGTCCTTCAGAGGAATGATGAGTTCAATGTTTTAGCAGCATCCTTCACTTAAATAAAAAGCTTCAGAGCCTCTTGAAGACATGAACAGTTTTGACTGAAATGTCTAATGTCAACCACATGGGCTAAAGGATTGCAGAACAAATTTTTTATTGCAATATAAATCTGCTGGAAACAACAACAAAAAAGGTCATCAATCTCTCCCTTACTTTTTGTTGCCATTTTGAAATTACCCTCTTTTCTTTCCTCTCTGCTACTTCCCAAACAAAACCAGGGTATTCAATGTTGTCACAAATTCTATTTGTCAGTGATGTTCCTTTGATAAGCTGTTGAAACTTGTAGGCCAGATGACAAGAAATCACATAAAAAATCAAGCCATCTGTAAAAATCGAGAGTGACTCAAAGGACTAAATGACTTCCATTTTATAGTGGACTCAAAAGAAATTGGTCAGTAGCTATTATGTGAAATGAAGGAAAGGCAGCACAATAGAAAAGCTTAACAGGAAGGGCATCTCAAGTTTAGCTTTGACTTTCACTCGATGCATCTCCTTTAGCACAATCACTCAACGTTGCAATAGCCAGGCCTCCTGGTTTCAAGCCACAGAACCCAATGCAATTGGCAAAACAACAGGTAAAAGCAGGGGCAGAGCAAAGCTGCTCACTAGCTCATATAAAAAGTCCAGTCCATTGGTTTCAGGTATGGCTGGATCCAGGTGCTTAAAAGATGTCATCAAGAACATATTTCTCCCTAGCCCCCAGCTCCCTTTTCCTATGGGTTGGCTTTACTCTTAGATGGGCTTTTCACATACTGTGAAAAGATGGTTATCAGCAGTTTTAGCTTATGTCTATCAATTCAGCAATCCCAGTGGAAAGAGACCATTACTTTCTCCGTTGTTTCCATAAAAGTCCCACGGTCTGTGGAGAGACCCTTTGGATCTCAGGCCCAACCCTGAACCAATGAAACATGTAAATTAGCCAGGTCTAGACTATATGCACCACATACCTCATGGACTGAAATTTAAGAGGGGGTATTTGCTCAAAGGTGAATCAGGACGCTGTTCCCAGAAAAAGTGAGGAATGCATGATAAACAGTGGGCAGGCAAAAACAATACACTTCCACTCCATCCTCTCTTGGATTTCAAAGTACTCAATAAAATACAGAATTTAGAGCTGATGATGTAAAGCTTTTTACTCTAAGATTCAAACTACAGTATTTTAAAAAATCTTCTGAGGAAGAGATGGCTGAAACCTAATATCCATTCTCCTCCTCTACTTTTAGTAATAACACCACCACCCCCCCCCGATTTGTGATAGGTGCAACAGCAGGCAACAAAAGAGTATTATTTCCCACACTTCCCTGTAGCTAAATGTGGTCATATGACTGGTGGGGTAGTTGCAATTATGGCCTCCAAAGATATTCAGAGCCTAATCCCTGGAACGTGTGAATGTTCCCTTATGTGGTAACAGACTCTGCTGATGTGACCGAATTAAGGGTCTTGAGATGGTGATATCGTCCTGAATTATCCAGGTGGTTCCCAAAGGCAATCACAAGTGTCCTTATAAAACAGAGCCAGAAGGAGACTACATATGGAAGAGAAGGCAATATGACCACGCAGGCAGAGATGTGAGCGATGCAGTCACAGTCAAGGAACACCACCATCACCAGAAGCTGGAAGATGCAAGGAAACTCTCCCTTAGAGCTTCCAGAAGGAGAACGGCCATGTGGGAATCTCAACTGCAGCTCAGTGAAACCGAGAAAGAACTCTGAGAGCATACACTTCTCTTGTTTTAAGCCACTACATTTGCAGTAATGGGTTACGGCAGCTATAGGTAACCAATTTAAGTTCTGGCAAATAAAATATGAGCAGAAAAGGAGGTGTCCAGCTTCCAGCTTGTGCTCTTCAAGGGAATGGTGCTTTTTTCCTTTTTCTCTCTCTTCTATCCAGTTGGCTGGAATGCAGAAGTGCTGGTGAGCCATCTTGTGCTACCGCTAGTGTGAATAAGAGCAACATGCTAGGACTGTAGAGCAACAAGACAGAAGGGGCCTGGGTCACCAATATTTAGCTTGAAATCCCAGTTTGAGAGATAAATAAAATTCTGTCTTCTTTAAGCCACTATGCTGGCATATTATAGCTAATCTATATCCTAACAAAACTACCATTTTCGCCTGCCATGAGACTGTACTTCAAAGACTCCCAACTACAGGGAGTGTAATTAACCGAGACCCAGAGGCTGCAATCTGAAATCCACCACCACGCCTGCACCCAGCCCTCACTTCCCACAAGCTCCTCCCACAGTGTAGGCGTGGTAGGGAGGCACTCTCATTTCTGGGAGACTTGAGACTCCTCTAACAGCCAACTGTGACTCAAGGACTCCTCGGTGGCTTTGCCAAAGCTTCTTAGACAGCACAGACATCTAAAATACTTCCACCCAATCTTCCTCCCCTCTCCCTTCACTTGGGGCAGGTGGTTTCATGATCTGATGGTGCTCCCAACCTTACCAGGTCCTTCCTCCATTTTCTCTCTGAGGTGTTTCCCCTAATTAAGCCCCTGCTCATTTAATCCCATCTTGGCATCCGCTACTCAGACTAACACACCATGTTTTCTCCGAAGTTCAAGAACAATGAGAACCTCTGGCAAAGTAAGAACAAATAGGAAGTAGTAAAAGTATCTTGTCACAAGCATATTTCCCCAAGGTAACTCTCCGGGAAAAGAAGCAGACTTGGCTATCTTGCAGTTTACCTTCCTCAAAGAACCTCAAGAACCTCTTGCTAACTTCCAAATTCTCTCCTGCTACTTAGAAATAAATTATGAGGGTAATAGACTTTCCTCTCAAGATTTGGCAAACAGCATATTATTGACTGCAAATAACTGAATGAGAAGTAAAATTTTATGAATTATCTAATTGCTCTGTTTGAATAGCAAACATCAGGATGGTTGATGGTAAGCAGATAAAGGATTCAGGATAACTAAATATTTCATCCATCTTTGGCCTGATTGAACCTAGTGTAGGTACAGTCTGTTAGCTCTGAGTTTCTGCATGTTTACATGTTTTTGTCTTGGTGGATTCTAATCACTTGCCCCGGATACACAAATGTCCATAAAATGTGGAGTCTTGCCTAACTCCCCAATTACTGTCACTGTTCTATCCCACTTCAGTCTACTGTTTGCACCTTATTAGTTATAACTTAGTTCTTTCTGAACGTATATTTGTCTCTGAGATTGTCATACTTATTATTATTCATTTTAGTAATCCCCTCACTCTTCCTCACGCTTTCCTTGTCTGTCTTCATCACACATTTGCTGAACTGAATTAAATGTGAAAGAGTTGGGAAATAAGGTGCATTAATATTGTTGGAGACTGACATTTTTCCGATAGATTGAGGACGTTCCCCCAGGGAGTCGGGAACGTCCCTCTAGGAGTGGTTATTGGAATGAGAAAATATGCCATTGAGGGAATCTCAGGGATGGAAATGTCTGCTCTTAACAAAGGCTTTGAACACAAAACAGAGCAGAGAAAATTGAAAATGGTGAGTTCTAATACTTCCACAACCGTGCCAATGTGGGAAGACTCTCCAAAGCATGCCTTTTCATTGTTGGGTCTACAGGGCGTGGGCGTGTGTGTGTGCACGCGCACCTGTGCTCTAGGGGACAGAGTTGTGCAACTCCACTTCTGAAAACATGTTAGATTTCTCCTTTTAAATGATTACAGTGGAGAACTGTTACTGACATAGCTCAGAAGTGAACATTTGTTTAGGGCTCAAAGGTTTTTTTTTTTTTAATATTAAAGGAAAATACAATATCTGATCATGGTAATAAGAAAATACTATTAGAAAATTAGTGAATTCTTAGCGTACTGGTATATCAGTTATGTTAAACTGGGGGGTAGAAAGCACAGATTTCAATTTCCAGATCTGTGTCTGACATAAACGAACAGTGCAACCTAGGATTACTCACCTAAACATTCTGTGACCTGGCAACCTTATCCATCCAAATGAAAGAGCTGAAGTGTTTCAGAGGTTGAAAACTGGTGGTTTATGAGCCAAGTGCAGCCTAAAGATGTGGGTTGTTTTTGGCTAGTTGAATTAGTTGCTTAACTTTAACTCAAGACATTTTGCCAGAAAAATAATACAATTTCTGGCTTCTTTTGAAAAATCAGAAGATTAACCAACCTCACCCTGTATTCCCGTATGGCAACCATTGGGTAAAGTCCGTATTTTTCAGGTATACCTGACCCACTTCATTCATTTATGCCTGACTACACTTAACAGCTATTTGAATGTGTGACTCCTACACTCCATGACCTCAAAGGGCCTGTCTAGTTCTAAGGTTCTATGAGCCTAGAATATAACTGCAAGTCTAGAAGAAAACAGATATATTCATTGTCAATTGATTTTCAGTAACAGTGTCAAGAAAATTCAAAGGGAAATAGTGTTTTCAACAAATGATGCTGAGACAACTTGATATTCCCATGCAACTAAATGAAGTTAGACCACTTCCTCAATTCACACATAAAAATTAACTCAAAATGGATCACAGACCTAGATATAAGAGATCAAACTATAAAACCATTAGAAAAAAATGTAGAAGAAAATCTTCATGATCTTCGATTAGGCAAAGTTGTACAAAATAGGACACCAAAAGATCAAGTGACAAAAGAAAAAAAGATAAGTTGGATTTCATTAAAATTTTTTAAAAAGTTTGTGCTTCAAAGGATACCTAACAAAATAAAAAGACACCCCACGGAATGAGAGAAAATATTTGCAAATCATGTATCTGATAAGGGACCTGTAGATGGAGTACATAAAGAACTGTTACAATGTAATAATAAAATGATGAATAACCCTCTTAGAAAATGAGTAAGGGATCTAAATAGGCACGTCTCTATAAAGATACACAAATCGCCAACAAGCACATGAAAAGATGCTCAACGTTATCAGCCATCAGGGTAATGCAAATAAAAATCACAATGAAATATGACTTCATATCCACGAAAATGACTATAACCAAAATAGTTATTAACGAGGGCTGACAAAGATATGGAGAAATTGGAATCCTCATTCCTGTTGGTAGGAATGTATAATTTTGCACCCACTTTTGAAAACAGTCTCACAGTTCATTGAAAGATTAAATGTAGCACTACCATACACCCAGCAATTCCACTACTAGAAACATACCCAAGAGAACTGACAATATATGTCCACACGAAAACTTGCACATGAATGTTTATAGCAGCATTACTCACTATAGCCAAAAAGTAGAAACAACCAAATGTCCATCCAATGATCGATGGATAAACAAAATGTGGTATGCGGTATGCCGTGGAATCTTACTTGGCAATAAAAAGGAATGAAATACAGAAATATGCTACAGCACGGATGGACCATTAGAACAATATGTTGAGTGAAAAAAGCCAGACACAGAAGGCCATATGATAGGGTTCCATTTATATGAAATACCCAGAATAGATAAACACACAGAACATAAAGTAGATCGATGGTTGACAGGGGTTGGGAGAAGGAGGAATAGAGAGTGCCTTTTAATGAATATGGGGTTTCTTTTGGGGGTGATGAAAATGTTGTGAAATTAGATTGTGGTGTTGGTTGTATAACTTTGTGAATATGCTAAAAAACAAAAAAACCCACTAAATTGTACACTTTAGGAGGGTGGATTTTATGGTAAGTGAATTATATCTCAGTTTTTAAAGTAAGTGAGCTTCCAGTAAGATCTAAATCTTCACCTTCATTACCCCTATTAACATTGTCAATACCATGATATTACTTTCCCCAGTCATAGGGTAACCAGTATGAGCTATCCACCTTAGCCTAAAACACACCGAATTATGGCTAATGGTGAAACAATTTCTACTTATGAAAGAATAAGACTTGAGTTTCTTCTTTCATAAAAAGGAAACTTTGGGGAAATTTTTTTTAAAGATGTATGTTTTACTTTCTTTTGAAGTTTAAAATTTTTTGTATTTTTCTCCTCAAATAAACACCTTCAGTCTATAGGACCATACGATTTATCTCTCTCCTGTTTGCAGGCTGTTTCTGGGCAGGGAAGATAAATTCCAATCAATGATAAATTGATTCACTTCAGTTTTAACATCCTTTTGTATAATTACCCTGAAAACTATGAGCTCATGGTCTCTTCTGAATTTAAGATCAAGCTGAGGCATCTGGAAAATCGGCAGAACCTACCACAGAGGCTCATTTCAAGACAGTCCCCACATCTCCGCTCTACTACTTAACCATTAGAGGAAAATGGTCAGTTGTCTTGTAATAGGCCTATAAAAGAAATTAATCTCCTACTCAAAGGGGAGGTGTGTAGGCAAGTGAATTATACCATCTCCTCAGTATTCCTCTTCTTGACCAAGCATAAAAGGTAGTAAATTATTTAAAACAGTATCCAACCAATTTGGGAAAAATTCAGGCATTAAAGGTGAAAACATGTTTGCCCTTAGAAAGAGGTCTCATATGGAAGGGACAGTGAATAAAGACAGTGTGCATACATAATGAGAAGTGGCAAAAAATATCTTATTTTCTAAAGTGGCTCTTGTTTCAATCAGTTGGACTAAAATAAGTACAGATTCTCTTCCTTGGCAGAAAGTTTTCCTCTATTTAGAAAAAAACCTTTATGAGTCTCCTTAACTCCCCTGGCCTAGATAACCACCATCTGGTAAGAGAAGAATAAAGATGATTTACATAATAAAGTAAAAACAATTCCTTAAAAAAGTAATTTCCCCAATGGCAAGAGATGTCTTGCGATCTAACCCTCCCTCCTATTCTACTCTGCTGTGTTAATTAACCTGTCCTCTAAGGAAGGCATTAAACAGACTCCCTAACCCACTGGCTTCCAACTGCATTGTGCCAGGAGGTAACTGCCAATGACTGGAGAGTGGAGGAGAGTGAGCGCAGGGTGTTTATGCCTCAGGCTCTCTCTGTGCTGGGCCTCTGGCCCGCAGAAACTAGGCAACTCTTTCCCACAGAGGGCCTCCTGCCTCAACGCTGCAAAGACTGCTTCTCTGCTCTTGGCCTTCAGGCCTAAGTGTTAGGAACAGCTCCCCACTGTTGACAGCCACAGAATGCTTCAACACACAGTCAGCTCTGCTGTAAGCAACATATGTGTTCTTGGAAATCATCATGCAATACAAAATTGTACAACGAAAAACATGGCGCTTATGGGAAAACAGGGTTAGAGGCGCACACACAAACAACTAATATCTATGACATTTCAAAAAGAGAGGAACCTAATAAAAACAGTTGCCAGTGTTACACTTGTCACATGATTAAGAAATATATAAATACAATAAATATTGCATTTTACCTTGAACAAGACCCTGAAGTTTGCTGGTAGACGTAAGCTTCACAAGAGTTGCAGCTTGGGAGCTACTGGGAAGCGGCATCAGGAGGCTTATCTGAAAGGGGAACAGAAAATTGTCGCACCAGGTAAGGATGGTGTGGTACATAACAACGTGGTCAGCTGAGGTGGGCAGAGGGTGTTTAGGGGAGGGATGTGCATTTAGTAGGTTCCTACACTGCTTGGTTCAACTGGATGCAGATTTCTGTGTTCACCTAACCTTTCTCATGGATGAAATCACACAAAAGCAAGCGCTAAAACTAGGCTCAAATTGTTCCCAAATATGTCAATGGCATTGCACAAATCTGAATTTTCAGAACAACTGCTATAACAGAACTGACGGTGCATAGTTTATTTTCCTATACCTGGCCTATGACCTTATAAATAATAGTCCCTTTACTACATTCTTCTCAATGACCTCATCTAATTATGAATTATGTCCTCTGCTGTTGTAACACCTAGAGAGAGTGTGAGGGGCAGTCTGGGGACAAGGGTTCTGGAAATACAGTAGGAGTTCAGAACCGAGAAGAAATTGCTATTGGAAGTAGTTGCCAAGGAACTTGGAAAGATAGTGATGTGTCTTGATGGAATTCCAGTTGCATCATGTTCTTTAGTATCTTATAGTCCCCGCCACAGCCTGCACTGCCTCAGCCTCAGTTACATGCAACGGCTCTGTATTAGTGGGGTTTTGGGGAAAGAAAGGAGAAAGTGAAGTATGGGGCATGAAGATGGTCAGGAAGCACAGGGGTCACAATTGCCAAGAAAAAACAGGAAAGGCACCAAGCCCTTTCCCCAGAATCAACCTTTGAAAGGCACCATCCACCATCAGTTAGGGTTAGGGAGTCCCTGTCCTGCTGCTATGCATGTACCTCTGCTGGGGCTATGTGGTTGGTAGAGAACTAGACTCTACATACAAGAAAAGTGAATATGGTTTTTACTTCTACATTTCCCCCCCGCCAAAAGCTTCTCAATATTTTCCATTTCAAAGACACTTGTTCTGCAAGTAACAAAAATACAGAAATAAAAATCCTCAATAATTCTTCCCTCAACACATCCTTTTATTTTTTTACCTGAGTAAATATAACATAAATATAACCTAGTCTTTGCCCAACAATATTACATTAGCCATAGAAGCACACCCTTATGAAGGGATTATTAATCCTCAAAAAAAACCTTGGCAGAATTTGATGAAAGCTGAAATGTATTTTCACAGATGGCTGTGCTATATTGTATTTGATTTGAAAAATATTCAACCAAGCAATACCCCATTTTCTGTTTCATTCCCTGAAAGCAATTATTACCTGAAAAGGTAGACAGGCAGGACACAGTTAACAAACAAAGACTAAAGAGTTGTCATCAGCTTAGAAATGTTCTGGAAAATAAATGAGGGCCACTTGCCAATAATGTGACTATGAAATACAGAAATGAAAAATCTATATTGCAAACATACACACATACTTCTACCCCACATCAGTTTGATGAAGCAAGAGATAAACGGCCCAACACTGATTGTTTTTACAGGAATATGAGAACCCTCCAAAGAAGAGAAACAGAACATCTCTCCATTCACATAAAAAGCAAATTACAGATGGAGCGGGGGGAAATTCACTACTCTCAGAGCAAGATTCAATTAAAAAAATGTGTCTGGCTTCGACAGGGCAAATTCCAGGCATAGGGTATTTTCATAGAAGTTGGTTTTAAAGGAAAGATTTGACTGCTACAAAAGCCTATGGAACTTTTCACGGCTTGTCATAATTTCTCTGTAATACTAAACAAGGATTTCCGGCTCCTTAGCTCATATTTTTTCCCCTAACTGATCCTGCAAGGCGGCGTTATGCTTTTGACAGTGTATTTCCTCTCTGAAAATCACACTGAATAATAGCTGCATGGTAAATATTACATAAGTCATACTGCCTTACCGTGTTGCAAACCCTAACATATAGTGCTTTACCAAGGATTGCGTGTGTGTATGCGTGTATGAATATACTTGGTTAAACAGCAGATGAAACTACGGAAGGAAGACCAGAGGCAGCTCGTCCTGTCCCGTGCAGAGCTCCAAGGACGGCACAAATGGCATTATTGAAATAGAAGGCAATTCTAACTCTGGGACATCCATTTCCATCTTCAGAAGCATGAGGCAAGAGCCCTGTCTTTGTGTTGTTCAAAGGCTGAAGCCAACACAAAGAACCTCTGAAAGTCACAGGATTTTTGAGCCAAATTTCTACACACGTTCCCTCCGCCTTGTCACCCTTCATCCACTTTGTACAGAGTATCATTAAGGGTTTCTAGACATCAAGTTCTGGATCTTGTTATAATGCTCAGAATTGCTGTCAGCGGACAGGAAAAGAGCTCCAATCGTCCAACTGTGAATAAATACACCCATTTGAGTGTTATCAAGCTTTCCATTTGTCTTATCATTTCATTCTTCAATTGACATTGTGACCCTTGGAAAACCAAAGGAGGCGTTTCTTCAGTGCTTTACCCTCGACCTCGGAGCAGCAGGGCCTTTATTCTCTGTCCCCTTTTGCCCTTTGGAGATAATTGCCTACATTTGGGTGCCTATATTACATATGTTTCAACCTGTTCTCCAAACATTAACTGTTTGGGATTAAAATAGTTTCTAAGAAGCATTTTCAGCCTCTCCTTGAACTCCTGCCAGTCTATGGCTCTGCACAGAAAGGAAAATGCTGAGCATTAACAACAAAATGGGATTAGTCAGAAGGAGATAATAAATAGCACATTACTGCATGTGGCAGAACCGAAAAAAAAAAACAACTTTTTTGTATTTTAGTGGTTTAACCATGACGACCATTTGAGGTCTTAGTAAAGGTAATAGGAACACAGTCCTGTGTCAGGAAGTAAGAAAAGATTGGAGAGAAGCTTTACCAGGGAAATAATATTAGGTCATTGACATTGTTTACACAACCAGATTAAGAGTCCATTCCAGTATTCTCGCAAGGCATTATTTGCAATGCAAATATTAATCGAAGTAATAAATGATGTACTAAATCATAATAAGGAAGATGACAAAGCTAAGAGTTGGACTGAGGTCTCCAGGATCCAGTTCTCTTAATATTATGCTAATAAAGGGGTGGGGCAAACACAAACCAGACCTTTGTCAGAGTCTCTGCAGGTTGGGGTAGAGTGGCCTGGCTGCCACATGGGAATGGAGAAACAGAATGGTAAAATAAGAAAAAATACCATCACCACAACTAATCATTAAGAAAAAACCCACCCTATGAGGGTGATGTACTATTTTCATACCTACATTACAGATGAGAAAATCAAGGTACAAACAGAGAGGTGAAGCAATTTGCCAAAGGTTACGCGGCTGACAGATGGTGAAGCAAAGATTTAAATCAGAACAGTACTTCTCATAAGAATCCCTACTCAATCTTCCACTGCCATGCTGGCATGAATGGGCTGGGGAAGTTGCAGGCTTTACACCATGTACCACTACAGAAGTAGGTCAACCACTTTGTCAACCACTCATGCATTTGCTCATATGTTCAACAAATACATATGAAGCACCTACTATGTGCCAGGTGTTCCTGCAGGAGAATGGGGACTCAATGACAAACAAGCAGGCGAGCTGCTTATTCTTTGGGAATTTATAATATGGTTGGGGAGATTGGTGGGAAAATCCAGGCTGCCTACAAAGCTTTGGAGGGAAGCATACTAAAGTGGGTCTGGAAGTTTAACATGCCTCAGAATTGCCAAGAGGGCTTATTCAAACACGCATTGCTGGACCTCATCCCCACAGTTTCTGATTCAGTAGATCTGTGGTTAGGTCCAAGAATTTGCATTCCTAACAAGGCTGGTAACGGCTGGGGTAGGAGGCATGCTTTGAGATCACTGCTGTAAGGGTTATTTGGTTGGGGGAGAAATATTTCTTTATGTTGTCCTGTGCATCTGTTGAGGGTAATTCTGTACTTAGGAAAAAGAGTTATTGAGCTATATAGATCTAACTTGTGGCCTGCTGGGAATATCTTTCACCCTGACATAAAAGGTCAACATGTTCCCTAGCTTGGATAACACATCCAGCCACCAATAGCCATTCGACATGGGATCTGACAGAGTAAGACATAAATTAGGTAAGTTTGGATACCATAGAGTCAAAACGAAAAGTAAAACATCAGGCCAGAGTGTGATGTCTTGAGTGAATTATTGAGGAATGGGAAAGTAACATTTAAGATATTGATGGGGTGCTAATGGGAAAAAGAGAACCACTGGGGGGGAATATTTTTACCCATCAATCCAAGAAACATATTTCATTCTTACAGATAATGATACACTATCATTTAATTGACATGATGATTAAAATTGCCTCCAATCTCCTGGATCTGGTTTCAATATATGTTTTAAAAAAAAAAAGCCCGAGTACTCCTTGTCTATAAAAGGGAAATTTTCCAGATTCATGGCCTTATTGTCTACTGGAAAGATCCATGGCAAGAGAAAAAAAAATATTGGGAAAAGGCCAACTTCTTTGAAAACCATATGTGGATATAAAAAGCTGCATAATCTGTGAGCCAATTATATATATATATATATATATATATTTAAATATATATATAAATATAATATATACAAAATATTTTTTTTCAAAACAGAGTGGATAGTTTAATGCTACAGGACAGGAGGGCTTCCAATGCAGAAAGGAGCAACACAAGTGTCTGCATTTGGCTGACCTTCCTTTCAGATCAAGAGAATGAACTCCTCACATCAAGGATGCCATTTTGTTGTGCTCTGCAAATAGCCTTCTGCTAAAGCCACAAAGGAACCTAACTAGTTGGGTAAATAAATATCCAACCTTAATGACAAACACAAGTGATCTGGAAAGTCATTTAAAAGTTGGTTATCTATGACATCAGCTATCTGGTTACCCATTCTTGGTCTTAGCCCAGGTAATTAAAAGCTAGCTAGTTTTGTCAATAACCAGGTGTTTAAGATGACAGCCCCCAGGCCAAATCTGACCAATAGATAAAATTTATTAACCTGCATATTTTGCTCCTGTTGCTGTGCCTTTAAATGTCTAACTTGAATGGTTGAAATGAGCACTTGCTCTTCTCTGTATGACCTTGCCCTGCCACTCTCCAGTATCTTTTGCCTAGACTGGATGACACCTTTAAGGTACCAGCCAATTCCCTGGAGAGACTTGAGGTTTTGACCCCTGCTATATAATTTACAAAATCACCCTTCATTCCAGCATTCCTCTCTTGATGAATTCTACCTCCCTCATATTTTTTCTTCATTTCACGATTGAAAGGATAGGATAGGTTTTTCCATAAGAATTTTAATTATTCCTGGGTGAGTGATACAATACTATATGAAACTTTGCGAGGAAATAAGTTTCTCAGTAGAAGTACAGAATTACCTTGTTGTATGATTCATGGACAGCCCAGATTGTTGAACTGTTTTGCACTGGCTTGGAAATTTTGGGCTGATTAAATGAAACGTCAAGACTGAGAAATGACTTGATTTTAGCAAAATGGGCATATCACCACCAGACAGGAATTAGCCCAGAGAATACGCTAAGTTTTAGGAGGTCTGGCATGGGCTTTTAAAAAATAGAGCACATTGAGGAAGCTGAGAGAATGTGAGATACCCCAAAGCAAGTTCATTTTTATTCTGTAATGCATAGGAAACACAGTGCAATAAAAGCAGAACTAATGATTCAAAAAACAGCTAGAGATACTGAAACACAATTAATCCTACTTACCTAGCTTGTGAAAACTGGTAAAAGGGCAAGGTGAGGTTGGAAGCCAGTACCTGAAAGGCAATGGAAGAGTGATGTTAAGAATCCGTGACCATTCACACATGACCACAGCAAAGCGCCTAAGTGGCAAATCTCACTAATTAGGAGTAACTGGGGTGATGGCCACTTGGAATCACTATGAAATCTGAAGTATGGATACTTTTTAAGGAGATGTAGCAGTATTGCTTTCAAGGGCAAAGACCAACAGCAAATGACTTTCCCAGGTTGGCAAAGTCCCACTGGAGCTGCTAAGGGGTAAAATCATTTCTGGTTAGTACACTCATTATAGGGCAAGGGCTTCTGCTCAGGGTGTACGAATCACTGCAAAACAGTTTGACATTAAAAAGCTAAACCATCTCCTGCTATCTTATCTTTGCTGTTTATGTGACCACTTTCTTCAAAGATGGTAGAAAAGTTTATTTGATCCCAAGCTCTTTCCTGAGGAACACATTTCACAATATTGGTGTTCAATGTATTGAAGTTGTCCCAATGATCTTAGAAGTTCTTAGTGAGGAAAGGCTGAATATTGAAATACACATACGTATATGTGTGTGTGTGTGTGTGTGTGTGTGTGTGTGTGTGCGCGCGCACCTGCACACATATGTGTAAAACTTACTCTTGCCATCTACTATATTGCTATAATATATTTGATTGAATAGAATGGATTCTAGTAGGCACATCTGACCTACAAATGTTTGTTTTGTGGTTTTTCTCCTTGGGTGTGTTGGGAAGCTCTGGATACCATGACCAGGGCCTTCCCTCACTAATGCATTTGCTGATGACTTTTGAACTAGTCAAGAATTCACGTGGAAGCTCTGTTTTATCATCATACAGTCCCTAAACCTAGGGTGAATAGGAGAACTGTATTCATTTCCAAACCTATTTCAACAGCAGCTCTTAACCAAGAGGAATCTTAATAGAATTTCCAAGTCCAGAGCGCTTGTTTAATCCCACGCCCAGTGACTTTCAAGAGTGAGGTGCCTATGAAAGGACACACCAACTCAGAATGGCTGCAAATGTCTTTGTGTGTTTGGCTGGGGTCAATGTACAGATGGCTCGCTCAGAGATCCTGGAGGAAAAGACTGCCTGGGACTCTAAGGAAGAAAGACAAGAACTGACCTCAAGCACATTCTCTGTACCACGCCCTGAATGATACAAGCTTGATGTTTGTGACATGTGAAAGGCCACCTTTTCAGTGAGATTTTGCTGACCACCCTAGTTAAAATTACACCTCCCCTCTCCTTAATTTCTCTGCTTGGCATTTATCACTTTGCACTATAAAATTTACGTGTTTTGTCTATTTTCTGTGTTCTTCCACTAGAATGTAAGCTTCACAAGAGTAGGAGTTGTGCCTGTTTCTCATTCCTCTATCTCTGGTGCCTAGAATCCCATCTGATAGGTAGCAGATACTCAGCAAATCAATGTCAAATGAGTAAATGAATGAGTGAATATAAATATGTATGGATACAATCTCATATTTTGGGTGACAATGAACTCAGCTAGGCTGGAACCCTAGCTCTGCTGTTTATGGGCTGAGCAGCCTTGGACAAGACACAATCTCTTTGAGTCTCAGCTTCTTCATCCCTCAAAGGCAGGCAATGGTAGTTCCTTCCCCATAATGCTCTTGTAATGACAAAAATGGTACATGCCAGGACACCCTTTGGTATGCTCTCTGGCACACTATAGGTGCTTCAAAACTGTTGGCTGTGATTACTGCTATTGTATTTATTCCCAAACCATAAACTAGTACAGAATAATAAGCCAGTGAATATACAGATTTCCACACCTATATATTTTCCCCCGTCTTTCTAAGAACACTGACATAGGGCCAGAAAGAAATCGATTGGTAAAGAAGCTGCCTTATTCTTGCTTGTGTTTTGTAAAGCCCTATCTTGGGGCTGGGGAACGGGGAGGGCCTCCTAGACGTGACCCCATGAAGGGCACTGTGTAGCAGCTGGCCTGCCTGCCTCCGAGTTGTACGCTTTGTAAATCAAAGGGTATTTGGGTCTCAGGCTGTCCAGTGTGTTACCTTCCTGAAATCTTGAATACGCTTTAAAAGCAATTATTTTGCTTCTAGCTTTGGGAAGGAGGACGTGAGGAGAGGCCTGGCTCAGGTAAAGCTCATATTTCAAGGCATGTCAGGGACAGAGATCGATGACGTGCAGATAACAGTAGAAATGGATGTAAAACACAACCTCAGGTAGACTCGTGACCAGGCCCACCCAGAGCCCTCCCCCTGCCTCAGAATCGAGAGGAAATGGGGCCACAACATTCCAAACAGGGACACAGTTTCAGAATGAAGTCTCAATAACACCTAATATCCAGGGTTCCTGGAAAAAATGGTCATGTCTTGGCATTGTGGTGCACTGGGGTTTTGTGAGCATAAATGTTTCCAAATAATGTTTATTTTCCTACTTCCTGCTTTCTGTATTTAATGTCTTGGTTAGAATTAACAGTAAAGGCCACTTTTTAAAAGCATTTATTCTATGTCTAAGTGCTTGTTGCAACAAACCCCCGAAACAGAAAGTATTTGTGCATGTGCCCATTTCACAGATGTGGGCTTAAGAGGTTAACTCACTTTTTTTGTGGTCATAAAGCTAGTAAGTAGCACAGTCAGAATCGGCAGCTAGGTCTGTCTGATTCCAGCTCCTCCACAACTAAACACTCTGCTCTGTATCATAACACCACAAACTAAATTTGGTTCCCAATTATACTGGCACAGCTCCTTGTACTTTTTCTTCATAGCACTGAACTTAATTTGTAAATAAATATGTAAATATGTGATTACCTGTCTAATACCTGCCTCAGTACTAGTCAACATCTGTTGAATATGTAAATAAATATAAAGTGGATATAAACTGAGATTTCAGGTTGAAATCAAAACTCATTAAGTTTTTTAAAATAAATTAAAAGCACCCAAACTCTTTTATTTAGTGATTTTCTCCTCAAAATAAAAATCAGTATGTAACTGTTTCTAATAATTCTTTGCATAGTTATTCCACAATAATGTGGGAAATTCAAACAACTGTGCAATTTATACATCATTATTATTTATTGTTTGGCTCTTCCACTAAACGTCTGCCAGTATGTATCTATCATGTACCCTCTTACCTCTTTTTACTTCTAGTTCTTAGTAGGCACTCAAATAATATTTGTGGAACAAACCAAACAAAAATACTGCTGATGGACTTAATCCCTATCAAATTGCCCATGACATTTTTCACAGAACTAGAACAAATAATCCTAAACTTTACATGGAACCACAAAAGACCCCAAATAGCAAAAGCAATCTTGAGAAAAAAGAACAAAGCTGGAGGTATCATGCTCCCTGACTTCAGACTATACTACAAAGCTACAGTAATCAAAACAGCATGGTACTGGCATAAAAACAGACTTACAGATCAATGAAACAGAATTGAAAGTCCAGAAATAAACCCAAGCACTTACATTCAATTAATCTATGACAAAGGAGTCAAGAATATACAATGAAAAAAAAGACAGTCTCTTCAATAAGTGGTGCTGGGAAAACTGGACAGCTACATGTAAAAGAATAAAGTTAGAACATTTCCTCACACCATATACAAAAAAAACCTCAAAATGGATTAAAACTGAAAAGTAAGCCTGAAACCATAAAATTCCCAGAAGAGAACATAGGCAGAACACTCTGTGACATAAATGGTAGCAATATTTCTGGGGTTCTTTCTCCTAATGCAAAAGAAACAAAAGTAAAAATAAACAAATGGGACCTAACTAAACTTAAAAGATTTGGCACAGCAATGGAAACCATTGACAAAATGAAAAGACAACCTACGGAATGGGAGAAAATGTTTGCAAATGATATGACTAATAACAGGTTAATATTAAAAATATATAAATAATTAATACAACTCATTATCAAAAAAAACAAACAGTCTAATTTAAAAATGAGCAGATGACCTGAATAGACATTTTTCCAAAGAAAACATACAGACAGCTAATGGGCACATGAAAATATGTTCAACATTGCTAATCATCCGAGAAATTCAAATCAAAATCAAAATGAGGTAATACCTCACACCTGTCATGGCTATAATCAAAGAGTCTACAAATAACTAACAAATGTCAGCAAGAATGTGGAGAAAAGGGAAGCCTAATATGCTGTTGGTGGGAATGTAAATTGGTGCAGCCACTATGGAAAGTAGTATGGAGTTTCCTCAAAAAACTAAAAACAGAACTACCATATGATCCAGCAATTCTACTGCTGGGCACATATTCGAAGAAAATAAAAACACTAATTTGAAAAGATACATGCACCCCAGTGTTCATAGATGCAGTATTTACAACAGCCAAGATATGGAAGCAACCTAAGTGTCCATCAACAGATGAATGGATAAAGAAGATGTGGTAGAGATATAAAATGAAATATTACTTAGCTATAAAAAACAATGAAATACTGCCATTTGCAGCAATGTGGACGGACCTAGAGGATATTATGCTTAGTGAAATAAGTCAGACAGAGAAAGACAAACACTGCTACCACATGTGGAATAAAAAATTAAAACAAATGAATGTATATAACAAAATAGAAACAGACTCAGATACAGAAAACAAGCTAATGGTTACCAGTGGAAAGAAGGAAGAGGGGAGGAGCAAGATAGAGGTAGAGGATTAATAGGTACAAACTATTATGTGTAAAATAAATAAGCAACAAGGATATATGGTAGAGCACAGAGAATATAGCCATTATTTTCTAATAACTTTAAATGGAGTATACTCTATAAAAATACTGAATCATCTTGTTGTACATCTGAAACTAATATAGTAAGTCAACTATATTTCAATTTTAAAAAAAAGAAAAATACTACTGATGAGCTGTTGATATTTTAATGAAAGTAAAACTTTTATAACATATATATCTTTTCTGATTGGTATGAATTTAGAGATTTTCAGAACAAGTTACTTTGTGACTTTTTAACATTCAAGACACAACAGAATAATGTCAAAGGATTCAAGGAAGAAACTCTGTGGTCATGAACCCAGGCTAAAGAGAAAAAGCCTAGCTGTTTTAGTTTGGTTTTCCCAAACAAAGTCGGGAGGTAAACCACAGCTTCTGACCAAGTATTTAAACATTTGGAAAACTGGCTGAAATTGCTTACATGTAAACAGCAGGAGATTAATACTATGCTTTTGAAACTGATTTTAATGAGTTCTGTGAGATTTTACCACATGAAAAGCGAAAATGATTGTTTCCAGAAATAAATAAAAGGAAAGTAATATAAGAATTTATCATATCCTTCATCTAGCCTTTTAGGAAAAAGAAAAAACAAAACAGACAAAACAAACAAGAAGCGAAAGAACAAAAGAATCTTGAAGAAAGGAATGGTGCTGAAGTATAGGGATGGAGAAATGTGTTATGAAGCAGGGAGAAAAGCATTCCAGTGAAATGAAAGGGAAATACTGAATGAAAGATGGGAATACAGGGTGAGCATGAAGGAATGGTAAGACACTGGATACTGAGGTAGAGGAATCGAGCTCCCGGCTGGTGAGTCAAATGCTGCAATAATCCAATTTTAATTATATGTGAGTCTCATCTTTGCTATTTGTTTAATTTTCTTCTCCTCTGCAAATACAGAGACAGCTGTTTCCCTTTTGACACAATTATCTTTGTCTAGAAGCTTTCGAAACATCCCTTTGAAAGGTCCTCAGAACTTACAAGAAGCCTGAACATATTAAGTGACAGATCTTTTAGATTTTAGACAAGGAAAGCATTTCACTCAAGTCCTTGAATCTAAAGCCAGAGGGTCAGGGATGATGGGACAAAACGCTTTGAGATTCAAAGTAGGATGAAAAGCAGCACTTATTTAATGCTAGAAGTCAACAACCTGACCATGAGCTTAATTATACTATGAGGGAAAAATGGACCCAACGTGTCAACCCAGCAACCAATCAGATTGTCATTATGGAGAGTTTGAACTAAGCTATTCAGAATCTATAGTCAACTACTGATGAACACTGAATCAGAAAGTCAAATAGATTTAGGACTAATGGTCACATAAGCCATGACAGACAAGAGACAGAAAGAGAAAACTGAGGACCTCGGTCAAGAAAGAGAAAAAATTAAAAGACACAAAAGCAGGAAACACTAGAAAGGAGATAAAACGACTGAATATATGGCCTCCATTCTTACCAACCTTCCACCTCCGGCCTCATGAAGACTCAGTATCCAAATTCATGACAAATAATGACCAGTTTTATTAAGCACACAGCCAAGGCATCATACATACAATGTTTCATTTCATTCTCAAACAACCCCAGGAAGTAAGAACTATTATTATTCCCATTTTATTTATTTATTTATTTGCGGTATGCGGGCCTTTCACTGCTGTGGCCTCTCCCGTTGCGGAGCACAGGCTCAGCGGCCATGGCTCACGGGCCCAGCCGCTCCGCAGCATGTGGGATCTTCCCGGAGCGGGGCACGAACCTGTGTCCCCTGCATCGGCAGGCGGACTCTCAACCACTGCGCCACCAGGGGAGCCCTATTATTCCCATTTTACAGAGGATAAACTGAAGCTGAGAGATAAAGTGATTTGCCCATACAATCCTCATGATGAGTGAATGGTAGCAAAGCTCAGTTCTGATTCCAAAGCTCACACTCTTAAACCCAACGATACATTGCTTGTTGTAGCCTTAAATTACCTTCCTCTTTACTTGGACGAGCTTGAGAGTTCCTTTTTTTTAGAAACCAGCCATCCCTACTTAAGACAGAAATGAAAAAGTTCAAGACGCGGGGTGAGGAGGAAGCCCTGACCAGATACTGAGGGTGTGACCTGGAGGCAATTCTGTGGCTTAAAAGCCCATGACCAAGTACGGAGACAGTAAAAGGACCAGTGGTGACCATGGGCTGGGGATGGGAAGATGAATAGATGGCACACAGATGACTTTTAAGTCAGTGAAACTATTCTGTACAATACGACAATGGTGGATATGTGCCATTTTACATTCGTCATTATACACCTGTCCAAACCCATAAAGAGGACACCACCAAAGGTGGTTCATTTTGCCATGAACTCAAAAAAACAAAGCTGACTAATTTAAAAAATCCTTTTGGGTATAAAGATTCAGCTTGTAATATTGTTTTTCTATGTCATTTTCCTCCTTTCTAGATTTTTACATACAGCAAGTTGATTAGTATAAAACACACTTCTTGCTAAAATTGGTGTTCCGCTGTTCTCTCCAATGTTCTGATCCATGAAAGAAAATATGAAGTAATTTAATATAACTTTTTAAACTGAGTAGGAGAAAGACAGGGAGAGTATACTTTCAGTAATAAAGCAGACGACGCTGAGGACGTCGGACACATATGTTTACTACCAAGTACGTGTCAGAGGACATTTACATTTGCCAAATTATTTGCATGCCTATGTTTCAAGCTGTCCAGATGCATGAGATGGACACGACATGATGATGGTCAAACTCTGCTCCATCTCTCACTTCTGCACGCTGCATCACCTGAATATAAATGAAGGCCAGGACGTTCATTTACATGCAGTACTGGGTGTGCTTGCTGAACAAGCTGTCTGAAGAAATATTCCTTTCCACACACTGGATTTTCCACCTCTTTTCTCTGTCTCTGGCTGTGTAGGATTACTTTTGTAGAGGCGGGAAGAGAAATGTGAAGGGAGCTCAGTAGAGGGGAAAGAATATCTGATTTGGGCCTGGAGTGGCCATTGGCTAGTGATGTGACCTTGAGCCAGACACCT